>NC_090930.1:133871612-134511625 GCF_040938575.1 Ambystoma mexicanum
TGACGAACTTTGAGTGATACTCAGCCAAGCCCAATATTACCTGTTCCTTGGAGGTTCCAGATCAATCATGGCTGCCACCAGCTCTCGCCTTGGCTCTAGACACTTATCTACCAAACTATGCCCTTGGTGATCTGTCGATGTCACTCTGAATGGGCACTTTTCCCTGCCAAGCCCAGGCCTTGCCTGATACAACACCTCACATGCCCGGGCAAGCCTTTGATCATGTTCAACATTGTTTCCCCCAGTAATCAAAATGTCTTCCTGAAAGTATGCTACATGTATTCCAAAATGGACAGTCCATCCAAGTTTAACTATATACAATATGCATTGAAGTGCAACAAGAAACGTGATAAGATTAACCAATGTAACACATGGTATTTAGAAACTGAATGCATGGCTGCTTCTATGAGCTCGAGATTGGAATACTATTTATATTTCCAACGATCCTTCCGCACAGAACCATCCTTACAATGCCCTCACTTATATTTCAAGTGCAGGCACCGTGTGTACCATGGCATGGTCCTCCAAAAATCTCAAAGATTTTGCCAACATTCCTACGCAGATTCACTCTCTGGCTTTGCACTGATTACACACCCTACAACAAGAGAAAATTAAATGAACATACATTCAGAAAATACAAGCTAACAACCAGAGTTTGCACATACATGTAATTATAATTGGGTGGAGGGAGGGGATGGGAGCGGGTTTCATGTGAATTGCTTGGTGCAGAAGCAAGGTAAGCATGTGTGAGATTACTTACATCGACTAGAATCTGGGAAATGTAAGCTTTTTGCTAGGAGGACACCTAGTGAAAATGAAAGGCATTAAATAAATAAATAAATAAATACATACATACATACATACATACATACATACATATATACATACATAAGCATTGACTAAGCAAGAAAACTGCCTCCAAAAGTGAATATTTAAGCATTTACTAACTCATGCACAGGGCCGCAGACGACAGGAAATATACAAATTAGCTAAATAAACAGTGAACATTTTCTAAGCAGTTCACTCAATACTCAGAGAATAAATGGCCTACTTGTGGAAGAGGACTGTTTGGGAACTGTTATTTAAACATTCTATCTGCTTGATAAGTGTTCGAGTAAGCAAACATTTCTCTTTATTAGGGCGTGGTAGGCATCAGTGTCTTAGTGCCGTGAAAAGGTTGAGGGTAACTAAAGCTTTACAAATGGGGAATAGCTTTAGAAAGTGAGGGGCGTAGAGTAATATTTATTAATTGGTATGTAGGCAAGTATTGTGATATGAAGAACAAAGTGAAGCACACTCCCGTCCCCTGCACACTGTCATAGGCTGGTGTTGCCAACAATTCTAGTAATCTCAAATATTCAATAAAGTAAGTTCAAAAAGTTGGAGATATAAATGAACAAAAAATCAGTCATAAAAGAAATAAATTCATAAGTTCCAATAATTCACAAATAATATTTTTATGAAAGAACTCTGAAATGTCTTCTTTGAAGTCTGCTCAACGCGTTTCGGGAGCATATCCCTTCATCAGGAGCACACATATTCAAGTATTTCAATATTTCACAATTCACTCTACAAGAACAAGCGATATAAAGCATACTATATTTGCTACTCTTACGTTTCCACCACACCACATAATCTTCAATATATGCTTCTCATATTGTTATCTAAATCAAGTTACCTTAATCAGGGTGAAGACTCTTATTCATTTTTTGAGGTGTGCGAATAAAGAGGTGAAGGCTTGATTCCATCCTTAGCTGAAGTCATGGTCCTAAAACTGAACAGCTTCAAATCGAACACATTTTATAACATCGCCTACTTTCGCCTCAGATTAGGCCTCTTATCGCTAGGCAGTTTTTGCTAAGAAATGGCATGGTCGTAATATAGACAGAAGTAATATGTAACTGAAGAGAAGTGACTAGTTGAAGCCCAATGCCAGGAGCAAGGGTATAAAGGGAAAAACAGAAAACCTATGGGGAGCAAGCAGGATCCAGGTACGCAAACAGTAGGGGGGTACAGGTGCAACCCCACGGGTTTGGTCCAAAACGCTAGCCGTACACACACCGGTCAAATTGTACAAACCCCAAGAAGAAGATGGCCGGCTGTACAATAGCCCCACAGGACACTATTGTAGACATTTCAAATTGGAGACCCAAGAGCCGTTATCAACAAGGATCCAATATTTCCCAAGATGGGTACAAATCAGTGGTGAGCTCTTTTGAGTGGGTGTTCTGGTTTTCTGATCCTCCTACCCTCTCCCCTAGTCTCCCTACCCTCTTCCTTTCCTCTCTCCTCCACTTCCACATCCATTTTGAAGTAAGGAATTTCTTATGAAACCTCCAGTATGTTATTCATTGCTCTTAAAGAGTTTCATGTGTCAGTTTCATATTATGCTTCACTATCTTTTAATCATTCTATGAGGACAAATGTACTTTTTTTTACAATGTTCGAAATTTTCGTGGGGGGAGAACCCAGGGCAACCCTACCTGTAGGGGTTGGGTTTGCTCACTACATTTACCTGCACAATGTAACACAGGACCACTTTTAAAAATATTTCCAGGGCCACTTTTGGTCCCCAGTACATCCCTGGTAAAACTGGGTGAAGGGGTCATAGTGGCCTGGCCACCTCCTCAAGGGGACTCATAGTCACTGCCGCGCAATAGCGGGCAGACGGTCCCACTCCTGAGCAGAGACATTGCTAGAGAGGGCCCAAGGGGCTATAGCCCCTGGTCTTTTGGTTATAGCCACGGATAGGATCTCAGGAGCTACAACCAAAGGGCTAGCTAGCCCCCAGTCCCAACAGTTACAACATTAGCATAGCCCCGGGTCTTTTCCAGACCTAGCAACACCCCTGCTCCTGAGCCGGATTGTTTACACAGGATGTGTGGACAACCTGTTTAGATTACATATGTAGTCAGTAATTGCGTTCCTCTGCTTCACATGTGCCTCAGGAACTTGGACGACATCAATGGGTCATGGTCAAGACCTGAAGGTTCCACCTGGCAGTAGTGCTCAGCCATTTCTAATGTATACAAATAGTTGACGTGTGTAAATCGCTAGACATTAGGTCAGCAGTGCTCTCAGTATGGCTTGGCGATTCGCCATTGAAAAAGGATATTTATACACTGCCTATGAATGAGCTTTTTGGGTTCCTGCCTGGACACCAAAAAATTCATAAGCGTCACCTCTATGCACACACTGGATGGAAACGCTGCCAATGTTTTTTTTTGTCTGTTGAACTATGAACAGAAAGTAAAGAGAGACAATATGAATTACAACTGCAGTAAGCAAATGGTTCCAGATCAATCATGGCTGCCACCAGCTCTCGCCTTGGCTCTAGACACTTATCTACCAAACTATGCCCTTGGTGATCTGTCGATGTCACTCTGAATGGGCACTTTTCCCTGCCAAGCCCAGGCCTTGCCTGATACAACACCTCACATGCCCGGGCAAGCCTTTGATCATGTTCAACATTGTTTCCCCCAGTAATCAAAATGTCTTCCTGAAAGTATGCTACATGTATTCCAAAATGGACAGTCCATCCAAGTTTAACTATATACAATATGCATTGAAGTGCAACAAGAAACGTGATAAGATTAACCAATGTAACACATGGTATTTAGAAACTGAATGCATGGCTGCTTCTATGAGCTCGAGATTGGAATACTATTTATATTTCCAACGATCCTTCCGCACAGAACCATCCTTACAATGCCCTCACTTATATTTCAAGTGCAGGCACCGTGTGTACCATGGCATGGTCCTCCAAAAAGCTCAAAGATTTTGCCAACATTCCTACGCAGATTCACTCTCTGGCTTTGCACTGATTACACACCCTACAACAAGAGAAAATTAAATGAACATACATTCAGAAAATACAAGCTAACAACCAGAGTTTGCACATACATGTGATTATAATTGGGTGGAGGGAGGGAATGGAAGCGGGTTTCATGTGAATTGATTGGTGCAGAAGCAAGGTAAGCATGTGTGAGATCACTTACATCGACTAGAATCTGGGAAATGTAAGCTTTTTGCTAGGAGGACACCTAGTGAAAATGAAAGACATTAAATAAATAAATACATACATACATACATACATACATACATACATACATACATACATACATACATACATACATACATACATAAGCATTGACTAAGCAAGAAAACTGCCTCCAAAAGTGAATATTTAAGCATTTACTAACTCATGCACAGGGCCGCAGACGACACGAAATATACAAATTAGCTAAATAAACAGAGAACATTTTCTAAGCAGTTCACTCAATACTCAGAAAATAAATGGCCTACTTGTGGAAGAGGACTGTTTGGGAACTGTTATTTAAACATTCTACTGCTTGATAAGTGTTCAAGTAAGCAAACATTTCTCTTTATTAGGGCGTGGTAGGCATCACTGTCTTAGTGCCGTGAAAAGGTTGAGGGTAACTAAAGCTTTACAAATGGGGAATAGCTTTAGAAAGTGAGGGGCGTAGAATAATCTTTATTAATTGGTATGTAGGCAAGTATTATGATATGAAGAACAAAGTGAAGCACACTCCCGTCCCCTGCACACTGTCATAGGCTGGTGTTGCCAACAATTCTAGTAATCTCAAATATTCAATAAAGTAAGTTCAAAAAGTTGTAGATATAAATGAACAAAAAATCAGTTATAAAAGAAATAAATTCATAAGTTCCAATAATTCACAAATAATATTTTTATGAAAGAACTCTGAAATGTCTTCTTTGAAGTCTGCTCAACGCGTTTCGGGAGCATATCCCTTCATCAGGAGCACACATATTCAAGTATTTCAATATTTCACAATTCACTCTACAAGAACAAGCGATATAAAGCATACTATATTTGCTACTCTTACGTTTCCACCACGCCACATAATCTTCAATATATGCTTCTCATATTGTTATCTAAATCAAGTTACCTTAATCAGGGTGAAGACTCTTATTCATTTTTTGAGGTGTGCGAATAAAGAGGTGAAGGCTTGCTTCCATCCTTAGCTGAAGTCATGGTCCTAAACCTGAACAGCTTCAAATCGAATACATTTTAAAACATCGCCTACTTTCGCCTCAGACTAGGCCTCTTATCGCTAGGCAGTTTTTGCTAAGAAATGGCATGGTCGTAATATAGACAGAAGTAATATGTAACTGAAGAGAAGTGACTAGTTGAAGCCCAATGCCAGGAGCAAGGGTATAAAGGGAAAAACAGAAAACCTATGGGGAGCAAGCAGGATCCAGGTACGCAAACAGTAGGGGGGTACAGGTGCAACCCCACGGGTTTGGTCCAAAACGCTAGCCGCACACACACCGGTCAAATTGTACAAACCCCAAGAAGAAGATGGCCGGCTGTGCAATAGCCCCACAGGACACTATTGTAGACATTTCAAATTGGAGACCCAAGAGCCGTTATCAATAAGGATCCAATATTTCCCAAGATGGGTACAAATCAGTGGTGAGCTCTTTTGAGTGGGTGTTCTGGTTTTCTGATCCTCCTACCCTCTCCCCTAGTCTCCCTACCCTCTTCCTTTCCTCTCTCCTCCACATCCATTTTGAAGTAAGGAATTTCTTATGAAACCTCCAGTATGTTATGCATTGCTATTAAAGAGTTTCATGTGTCCGTTTCATATTATGCTTCACTATCTTTTAATCATTCTATGAGGACAAATGTACTTTTTTTTACAATGTTCGAAATTTTCGTGGGGGGAGAATCCCGGGCAACCCTGCCTATAGGGGTTGGGTTTGCTCACTAAATTTACCTGCACAATGTAACACAGGACCACTTTTAAAAATATTTCCAGGGCCACTTTTGGTCCCCAGTACATCCCTGGTAAAACTGGGTGAAGGGGTCATAGTGGCCTGGCCACCTCCTCAAGGGGACTCATAGTCACTGCCGCGCAATAGCGGGCAGACGGTCCCACTCCTGAGCAGAGACATTGCTAGAGAGGGCCCAAGGGGCTATAGCCCCTGGTCTTTTGGTTATAGCCACGGATAGGATCTCAGGAGCTACAACCAAAGGGCTAGCTAGCCCCCAGTCCCAACAGTTACAACATTAGCATAGCCCCGGGTCTTTTCCAGACCTAGCAACACCCCTGCTCCTGAGCCGGATTGTTTACACAGGATGTGTGGACAACCTGTTTAGATTACATATGTAGTCAGTAATTGCGTTCCTCTGCTTCACCTGTGCCTCAGGAACTTGGACGACATCAATGGGTCATGGTCAAGACCTGAAGGTTCCACCTTGCAGTAGTGCTCAGCCATTTCTAATGTATACAAATAGTTGACGTGTGTAAATGGCTACACATTAGGTCAGCAGTGCTCTCAGTATGGCTTGGCGATCCGCCATTTAAAAAGGATATTTATACACTGCCTATGAATGAGCTTTTTGGGTTCCTGCCCGGACACCAAAAAATTCATAAGCGTCACCTCTATGCACACACTGGATAGAAACGCTGCCAATGTTTTTTTTTGTCTGTTGAACTATGAACAGAAAGTAAAGAGAGCCAATATGAATTACAACTGCAGTAAGCAAATGCAGACACAGTGGGGTCCTGAACAGCACACACTGAAGAAAGTGTTTGAAAAATGGTACCCCCCCATTGCTTAATTTGTGGGGGTGTTTGTCAGGGCTCAGCCCTGGCACTTATTTTTGTGCCCCGGCACATCTTGTCTCAGACTCACTTTAATTATGAAGTGGTGATACTGCATCCATCAACCACAATATGCAGTTGCGAGCTGTAGTGTAACCCCAAATATGTCGACACTGTGGGGAGCAGCTATGGGTGGTGGCAGCAGTGGTGGGGAACTGACCAACCGCAGTGCCACAGGAGTGCTAGAAAATATTTATGCCCTGGAACTTCTTTTTTTACAAATTAAGCACCACAAACGTAAAACGAGATTCTGACTGAACATCGAGCTGCAGTGATGGCCATTGGCTAATCTTGCATATAACAAGGGGGGGTCCTGGGAGTCTCTCTCGCAGACATTAGTCCTGGTTACGAGAGCCTTACCCAGAGTCTTTAGCTCACTATCTTTCACAGAGGAGAAATATCCAAAACATTTCAGTCCTTGTCCTGCCCTGTGGCAGTCCAGCACCGAAATGCTAGGCAATTCTCCTCTAAGCAAGAGTACCAACAGCAACCCCAGACACGTGTTTCAGTCTGGTTGGACCTCATCAGTAGGGTGGTGCTGTGCCTCTCTAAGAATAGTGATCAAGGGGTCCATGTCTGGATTCCCCTAGTAATTTAGGGTGAGACCCAAAGTTACTTAAAATATGCTAATAACAAGGTGGGTCCTGAGAGTCTCTCTGCCAGACATTAGTCCTGGAAGCGTGCTCATTTTTGATTTGTTGTCCGTGTTCCCTTTTTGTATCATTGTATCTGGCCTAAAAAATTGTAACTATGGCTTCCACTGATATTAGCACTGGTTGTCACTTGCCTGGTTCTTGAATCCGATGTTCCAGCAGGTGTTTCTGTTTCTGCAGGATTCAGATCGCTCTCAACATCTGAGCTAGCTGGAGAACTATTTTTGGTGCTCTCTCTTGAGCTGTTCTTGGGTAAATCATCAAACCTAGGTTGGAAACTGAAAACACGATCTTCTCTATAATCTCTTTCATCCCTAGAGAATGTTTGACATTTCCTGAGTTTCACCTCGTCTTGGTGATTTTTAAAAATTTCGTACATGATCCTGTCGTTTTTGTCCTTGGTGGTAGAGGGTGCATTGCTTGCTTCGATGTCTTGTTTGAGATCGTCTATTTCCAGTGTAAGTCTCTTATGTTCTCTATCAGCATGTCCGATTAGGAGTTCTAACATAACATTTGAGCCCATGATAAGGTTTTCTTCCCATTTTACCGCTAGATCCGCGTCTTCTGGATTATTGAAGTCTGGGAAGATTATGATTCTAAGCCCACGGGGGATTGTCTCTTGTTCTATGTAGGTTTGGAGGGTAAATCTACCCCAAAAGGTATTGATCTCCTTGGTGCAAAGGCGTTCAAGTCTTATGAATTTTTGACAAAGATTTTCAGGCACATTGTGTTTGGGAGGAAATACATGTAGAGTTGATCCTCTAGGCGCAAATAGGTTTTTGACGTCATCTTTCCTGGATACTAGGTAGTCTGCCATAGTGACATCTGATGTTCATAAGCTGCGAGGGTCCTGTTCCTGGTAAATGACGTTACTAAGAGATTGTGAGCTTGGACAAAAGGCAGACCCTTGCGCTATATTCGGTCTGATTGTGGGGATAGTTTGATCCTGCTGCCGGGTACAGGGTTACCTTGGGACAAGCTCACTGATTCCCAAAGGTTTTAGATATGACAGTAAATAGGTAACCCTGCATGGATTGGCACTGGATTTCAATCACATATTGTGGATATAGATGTTTGAAGAAAGGGGTCAGTACACCCAGATTTGTTGAAAAAGTCTTGATTTATTCAGCATGTAGGTTCTAGTAGCTAACTTGGCACATGTAGTGCTGGTCACATGAGAGAAAGGCCAACACATTTTTCGACCATAGTCTTTAGCAAGGCTCTGCATATATGGTGGTGTGCAAGTGTAGGGTGACATGTAGAGACATAGTCGTTCATCACAGCGCAACGGTTTGAATACATCAATGCATTAATGACCCACTAGATGTTACATATATTCATGGTGAGGGTGAGGTGAGGATGATGTGACAGTAAGGGGTGTACGTAACCATTCATTCAGATTTAAACAGTTAAGATAACAGCCCCATTGGTTCATTTGCATACATAGATCAATTGGTGCACCAAGGAGGGTGAAGGGGAGGAGAAGAGGGAGGAAGTGTTCAGTTCAGAGGAACTATGTTAAGGCAGTCCTAGTTGGTTACTAGACTAGTGTTCTTACCGGGGTAAGGGAGATTAAGTTAAATCCCAGGGAGACACCTATAGAATTGTGTCCCTGAGTGCAGAACACCATATCTTTATGGCTAGGAAAGAGAACTCTGCCAGAGGTGATAGAAATATTAACCCTAGAACAATATACTAATTCCCTACCACCCTTCTTGCAGAAGGCCGTCCTTCAATTACATTAACCCACCCCGGCAAAGGCTAAAAGACAGTTAAAATCAATCCACTGAAGTGAAGAGGCAAACAATGATCCTAAGGGTTTCTTCCATCTTCCCTATCAGTATGAAGCAGCCTTCCAGCCTCTCCTCTCCCGCTTGACTGGTCTGACTTAAGCACCCCTCCAGCCTCTTTTCCTTTGCAGCTGGTGAGCAGGCACAAGTGGATCTAGATCACATGGCCTAAGTCCCACCCAGCTGTCAATCACTGCTAAATTGTTGGTGCCTTCCTGTCCGAATTGAAGGGCAGGCGAAGAAAAGGACAATTCCTGTTTGGACCTGTTCCCCCGCTTCTAAGGCATGGACTCTGAAATGCAGCAACCTCACCCACATCAGCCTCAAGCCCATCAGCAACCCCTCTCAATCCACAACACAGAGGTTGATGCTCGCCAACGTCTGCTCAACTATCACCCATGCAGCAGACATCGCTGACGACATCACTACACACGACCATGATGCCATCTTCATCACCGATACCTGGCTGACACCCACCTCCACCCACATCCTAGACGTCCTTGTCCCAGAGGGCTACAGCATCCAAAAAAGACAGGTGGAGACCTCACAGTCATTCACAAGACTGTGTGGCCCTGCACTAGACCTGATGTTGACAACATTGGCTCCGTCTTAATCCTCTCCTGCCACTTCCCACTCTTCCTGTCGGACATTCACCTTCCATCTCATCTACAGACCACCCAAACCCAACACCACCTTTATCAGAGACTTCCCCGACCTGGCCAGCAAACCGATGAAGGAAGCTCCCCTCTGCCTTCTTAACACCCTCAGCCTCACACAGCACACAAAAGACCCAGCACACGGGAAAGGGACCATCCTCGACCTTATCATCACTGCACTGCCTTCCCTCCACTACAGCACTTCTCTCCCGCTTCACCGGGCTGGCTACCTGGAAATGCCTTTCAACATCTTTCACACCACACGAGTCAAGCATTCAGCAGAAATCCTTCAGACAAACATTCAGATCCTTCAAGAACTTCCCGGTGGAAGCCCTCAAGGAAGACCTTGCCAATCTCCACCTCACATGGAATGAACATCCCCATCCGAACTGCAAGTCTTTAGTGGAAGCACTCAACACCCCCCTCTCAGTCTCCATCGACCGACACGCACCTCGGAAACAAAGCACCTGCAAACGCTAACCGTCAGCACCCTGGTACATGCAAGAACTCAACCTCAACAAAAGAGTCATCAGGAAACAAGTGAAAACCTGGCACTGCCCCAGGACTGCATCTGACCTGGCGCTCCTCAGGGAACCCCGAGCAACCCGCCGACAACTAACGAACACAGCCAGGCTGGGGGCACCAGCTTTCCAACCTTTGCAGCAAAATAGTGGAACTCGCACCCCCTTCCCTGAGAGCAGAGAAATATTACTGGGCCTTCAGGAGATCACTAAAAACGTGGCTATTTGCATAGTTACATATTGTGGAATGTATAAACTGTATCTTGAACTCTTATCCCGATAATCGCTTTTTGGATTTTTAACTGGTTTTGTAACAGCACCTTGATGCCCCCGGGCTTAGCGTGCTTTAAAAATGTATAAACAAATAAATAAATAAATAAGGCTTCCTACTATCAGAACACCATAGCAGAAGTTGACAAAGAAGCCGAGCCCTCTTCAAAGCGGTGAAGCACTGCATCAACCCTTTATCAGACCCTGCCATTACACACTCTATCGAAAGATCCACTGCCATCAACACCTTCTTCATCAACAAAATCAGCAAGATTCGCCAGCACATAGACACCAGCTCTGCATCCACAGACCTGTCTAACGTCCCTCCTCGCAGAATCTCAATAGGTCCCACCCTGCACAACATTCAATACATTCTCCACATAGGACCCGGTAGAAACCCTGGTCACCCTCAAAGCCACATCGTATGCAAACAACCTCTTCCCAGCATCCATCCCCAAGACACTCCCCACCGAAGTTCCAGGAGATCATCAACAGCTCACTGACTCAAGGCACCTTCCCAGGACAAATACTCATTCTATAGAAACCCACTCTGGATTCCGACAACTTAGGTAGCTATCTCCCCATCACCCATCTTCCCTTCCTAGGTAAGATCACCAAGAAAGCAGTAGCCGTGCAACTACATGAACACATCAACACCAACAATCTCCTCTAAACCTACCAACACCCTCAACATCCTTGACAACGGCCACCCTTGCCTCCTGGTTCTACTCAACCTCGGCCGATTTCAACATAGTGGACCACCAGGTGCTCACGCACACCCTACATCAGCGCATGGGGATCAGCGACTTTGTCCTATGCTGGTGTACGTCCTACCTCAAAAACTGCCAGCAGTTTGTTCGCCAATGATACCCTTCACCTGTGGAGTCCCACAGGGTTCCATCCGCTCCCCAGTGATCTTCAATCCATACATGTAGCCGGTGGGATCCCTCCTAGCCACACACAACATCCACATCCACTAATACACTGATGATACACAGCTATACCTCAAGATCGACTCCATCAAAGACACCCACAACCTAAAAACCTGCCTCGAGCTGATCCAGTCTTGGATGTCTAGTGCATATTTGAACCTCAACCCCTCCAAGACCAAATTCCTACTCCTCGCCAACAATACGAACACCCAGACATACAGACCCAGCTAAGGGATTCACACACAAGCTCACCTCCTGCGCCAAGTCCCTCGGGTTTGACATAGACAAACACTGCTCCTTCAAGACACACATAGCTAAAAAAACTCAGACAGCCTGGTATCTGCTCTACCTCCAGCGGAAAGTCAAGCCCTCTGTCATCCGCAACCGCTACCGCGGATGGCGGCTCCTTCCACGTTGGAGGCTCTCCGGCAGGTAGAGCCATTTAGTCCTTTCTTTGTATCTAGTACCTACCACCACCAATCACAGCACTGCCGGCAGTTTATCTGTCATCCAAGCCCGACAGTCGCTGCGTTTCAACCGTTGCTGGCGCTCACTCCAGCGGCTCGTGTTTTTGCGCTCTCCAGCGTTGCCCTCTGCTAGCCTCGACTTGCAGCGGGTCTCCTTTGCTTGCTCACTCCTCATTTTTGGTATAGGAGTTCTTTTCCTCTTACCTATTTTGCTGTTTGATTACAGCGGCAGTTTTTTGCTTTTTGCAGCATTTTGTACTTGCCGATCCTTCGGCTCTTCTTCGTTTTTTCTCTTTCTAGACTCGCCGCTCCGGCGGCGGGCGTGCTATTTTTATCCTTTCGCTTTGCCGCTCTTTTCTCTCGCGGCTCTCCAGTTTTCCTTTTTTCTCTGTCCATCAGTTTTCTTTTCTCTTTCTCTCACCGCTCCCAACTTATCCGTGGCCTGGTTCCTTCCACCATTCTTTGGAGCATTGGATATCCCTCCTGAGTTCTAACCAGTGGATCACGCATCAGCTTCCAGTTCGATTCGTCCCACTCCTCTTTACCAGAACTTCCTAAGGGTTTTTTCCCACTTGTGGGTTTTTCCCTTTCTTGTCCGGCCTGTTCCCGGTCAAGGGGTCCCAGGACGGCTGTCCAGTCAGCGGTCACTGTGGCTTCTCACCGAGACAGGCAAGTGCTACCTAAAAAAGAACGGGATTACCTGAGCCGGCGAAACCTACAGAACACCGGTGACTCTGAGGACTCAGGTGAGGAGAGTGTGGAGGGAAGAAAAGAGAAAGGGGAGACACAGCTTTCACAGCCACGTAAATCACAGATTGAAACGCCTTTAAGGACCAAGATGTCTGCCGAAGAACAAGTCCAAGAATTATGGAAGGCTTTTCAGGCCATGTCACTGGAATTACAGGGGGTAAAGTCGGAGAATGCCCTTCTAAAGCAAATGGTAGCGGTCCGGGAACCCTCACATCCTCCGGAATTGCCTCCTATGACTCTTTCGTCAGGAAGATTTGATGGCTCACCTAAAAGGGTGAAGGAATTCCTGGAAGCCTGCAATGTATATTTTACCTTCAGACCACACACCTTCTCTACAGATCAAGCCAGAGTAGGTTTCATGATCTCCAATATGACAGGGAATGCTTTAGCCTGGGCTACTCCGCTAGTTACGAGCAGCAATGCTATTCTACAGGATTGCTCAGGTTTCCAGAACCTATTGAAACAGACTTTCGAGCGACCTGAACTATCTTTTACTGCAGGTGAGGACCTGCTGGATGCACGACAGGGTGCACTGGATGTGCTGTCATATATTTCCTCTTTTAAGACACTGGCGGCAGGAGCAGGATGGTCCGAACAAGCACAATACGCTGTATTCCGAAGAGGGTTGAGAGAGGAGATCAAAGATGAGTTAGCCAGATCTCCACGCTCTCCCACATTTCCAGACTTACTTGCTGCCGCGCTCCACATTGAATACCGTCTCCAAGAGAGAAGGACAGAACGCAGGAAACAAAGAGGACCAGGAAATCTCATGAACCCTCCTTCACACTCTCCTTCTGGACGATTCACCTCTACTCCAAGCGAAGAACCGATGCAGATCGGAGCTACCAGAGCACCTCTATCGTCAGCGGAGAGAAGGCGAAGAAGAGAAAATGGGTTGTGCGCCTATTGTGGTTCCGATCAACATGTACTGAAGGACTGCTCTGAAGTACCGGAGAAGAAGGTGGGAAACGATTACCCTCGGCGCCAATAGGGATGGGCAGCCGGGGGTATTCAGATCTTTTTCAGCGTCCCTATGTCACACTTTCGGTATCAGCGTCAGAATCCCAAGAGGATTCCAGACTGATGGTACTATCTGTTACCTTGAATTTGAATGGAAGACTGGTAGAAACATTAGCCTTATTGGATTGTGGAGCGGCCGGAAACTTCGTGGACACTCTGTGGGCAGACAAGATGGGGCTCACACGGATAGTACGGAAGGTGGGTCAGAAGGTAGAAGGAGTGGACGGTACACCTTTGTCATCCGGATTAATCACTCATACCACTGAACAACTCTCCATGGTCATCAACCAACACACAGAAAACCTGCAGTTCGACATCATTAGAGCCGCACATTTCCCCATAATCTTAGGCATTCCCTGGCTGCGCAGGCATAATCCGTATATCGACTGGACGGAAAATCGACTAAGCTTTTGCTCTACTTACTGTTCGGTACACTGTTTTCCTCCCGATACCAGGGCGGATCAACAGTCTATCAGAGTTCTCTCCAAGGATAATATAGGTATTCACGCGCTTCCTAGTTTCTGTGCAAGATATTTCGGGGTATTTCAAGAGAACCTTCACGCTCAGCTACCTCCCCATAGACCAGAAGACTGTGCAATCGATCTCGAACCTAATGCACTGGTACCATTTGGGCGCATGTTCTCTCTCTCTCAGGCCGAGAAGAAGGCATTAAGAGTCTATCTAGATACCAACTTGGAGAACGGTCTTATTAGACCTTCGAAGTCGCCTGCTGGCGCCTCCCTGTTCTTCATTAAGAAAAAAGACTCGACTGATCTTCGACCCTGTATCGATTACCGGGGCCTCAATAAGGTTACAATCCGTGACCGGTATCCCATGCCACTCATAACCGACATTATTGAGGCAGTACAAGGGGCTCGAATATTTACAAAATTGGATCTCCGAAATGCGTATCATTTGCTTCGCATCACCGAGGGGGACGAATGGAAGACGGCTTTTCGAACTCCATTCGGTTTGTTTGAGTACAGAGTAATGCCGTTCGGCCTAGTGAATGCACCGGCTATATTCCAAAGGTTCATGGACAGGCTATTCTCTGATCTGCTGTCAGTCTCAGTCATCATCTACCTCGATGACATTCTGGTTTTCTCCCCTACCCAGGAGGAACACGTTCAACATGTCACACAAGTACTGTCTCGCCTTCAGAAAAATCAGTTGCTAGTCAAGAGCGGGAAGTGTAAATTTGCAGTATCCTCAGTTCACTATCTCGGATTCATTCTTTCAGAGGAAGGGGTGGCCATGGACCAAACCAAGGTGGATGCGATTCTGGATTGGCCAGCTCCTACTTCAGTCCGAGAAGTCCAGAGATTCCTAGGACTAGCCAACTACTACCGCAGATTCATTTCAGACTTTTCAGAGGTAGTATACCCGATTACGCGCTTACTCAAGAAGGAGGCTATTCCTTTTTTTTGGTCTGAGGAAGCAGAGAAAAGCTTCAACTTTCTCAAAAGATTGTTCTGTACTGCTCCCATTCTCCAGCATCCGGATCAATCAAAACCTTTTGTTCTGGAAACGGACGCGTCTGCGGTAGCTGTAGGAGCGGTGCTTCTCCAGTTTATCCAAGGAGCGGAACACCCCGTAGCCTACATGTCAAAGACCCTTTCTCCCAGCCAGCTCAACTATTCGGTACTGGAGAAAGAACTTCTGGCCATGAAACTAGCCTGCGAAGAGTGGCGCCATCTCCTGCTAGGAGCCAGACATCCTTTTCTGATTAGGACCGATCACAAGAACCTCAAGGTATTACAAGAATTGGAATGTTCAAATTCCAGACAGGCCAGGTGGGCACATCACTTCGCACAGTTTGAATTCCAAGTCTCGTATATCCCGGGATCCCAGAACAGTCTGGCGGATGCCTTATCCCGCAAAGACTCTACCAAGGAACACTTGGAAGTAAAGAGGGAATCCATGTTCAAACGCAACCAAATTCTGGCCTTGGTTGGTTCTTTCCTCAAAGAAGTGAAGACTGCCCTCACTCAGGAAAGACTTCAAATACCCCTACGTAACACCTCTCCTTTTCAACAAAGAGGTGACTGGTTATTCTACAAACAGAAATTTTACATCCCCACGGGTCCTCTTCGTTCGAGAATTCTAAAGTGGAGTCACGACTCTCGCTCGGCCGGCCATAGAGGACCTGAGAGTACTTTGGAACTTCTCTCTAGAACATTTCTTTGGCCAAATGCTAGAAAGGAGACATACGAGTATGTCAACACTTGTCCAATTTGTGCCAGAGCCAAGTACCGCCTAGGAAAACCATTGGGTCTGCTCACTCAGGTCGAACTTCCAACGCGCCCTTGGGGTCTTATATCGACCGATTTCATAGTTGATTTGCCTGTTTCGGAATCCTGTACCTGCATCATGGTCACAGTAGACGCTTTTTCAAAGTTGGCTCATTTTTCTCCCCTTCCTGGTCTGCCCACTGCTGCTAAGATGGCGGAGGTTTTCTCTCGAGATATATTCAAGCTACATGGTCTTCCCGATAAGATAATCTCGGATCGGGGAAGTCAGTATATCTCAAAGTTTTGGACCGCCTTCTGCCACCGTTTGGGCATTGAAAGAGCTCTGTCTTCAGGTTTTCACCCAGAGACCAATGGTCAGACGGAACGCCTTAATGCAACACTGGAACAATACTTAAGGTGTTATATTTCTCAACATCAGGACAACTGGGTATCGCTGCTTCCCACAGCGGAATTCTCATACAACAATACTAGACATTCCTCGACAGAACTCTCTCCTTTCTATTGCACTTACGGGGTTCACCCTCGTGCAGTATTTCCGGAGGTTCCCAGTTATACTAACTCCCCTACAGTGGAAGAGGTATTAGGAAATATCAAGGAGGCCCAAACCTCTGCTATGCGGAGTTTAGAGATTAGCAGAAGACGGACGAAATCCAGTGCCGATCAACATCGGAAAGAATGTCCTGTTTGGAAGCCAGGGGATCAGGTGTGGTTATCCACCAAGTTTCTACCTAGATGGACAAGGCCTTCTAAACTGTCTCCTCGTTTTCTGGGACCTTTCACTATTCTCTCTAAAGTGAATCCTGTAGCTTTCCGCCTTCGGCTTCCTTCCTCTCTTCACCGCATTCACCCGGTCTTTCATTCCTCTCTTCTCAAACCTTACCATCCCGATCTTCACCAGAGAACCATCCCCAGATCTATACTAGCAAAGTCCTCGGAGCCTGAGGAATATGAGGTATCTAAGATCCGTGATTCCAGGTATTATCGTGGACGTCTTGAGTACCTTCTGTCCTGGAAGGGATACCCGGAGTCGGAGGACTCATGGGAACCGGCTTCTCAGGTTCATGCACCAAGGTTATTGGCTACTTTTCACCGCCGCTATCCGGGGAAGCCTGGGGCGGTTAGGTGGGGAGGGGGTCATACTGTCATCCGCAACCGCTACCGCGGATGGCGGCTCCTTCCACGTTGGAGGCTCTCCGGCAGGTAGAGCCATTTAGTCCTTTCTTTGTATCTAGTACCTACCACCACCAATCACAGCACTGCCGGCAGTTTATCTGTCATCCAAGCCCGACAGTCGCTGCGTTTCAACCGTTGCTGGCGCTCACTCCAGCGGCTCGTGTTTTTGCGCTCTCCAGCGTTGCCCTCTGCTAGCCTCGACTTGCAGCGGGTCTCCTTTGCTTGCTCACTCCTCATTTTTGGTATAGGAGTTCTTTTCCTCTTACCTATTTTGCTGTTTGATTACAGCGGCAGTTTTTTGCTTTTTGCAGCATTTTGTACTTGCCGATCCTTCGGCTCTTCTTCGTTTTTTCTCTTTCTAGACTCGCCGCTCCGGCGGCGGGCGTGCTATTTTTATCCTTTCGCTTTGCCGCTCTTTTCTCTCGCGGCTCTCCAGTTTTCCTTTTTTCTCTGTCCATCAGTTTTCTTTTCTCTTTCTCTCACCGCTCCCAACTTATCCGTGGCCTGGTTCCTTCCACCATTCTTTGGAGCATTGGATATCCCTCCTGAGTTCTAACCAGTGGATCACGCATCAGCTTCCAGTTCGATTCGTCCCACTCCTCTTTACCAGAACTTCCTAAGGGTTTTTTCCCACTTGTGGGTTTTTCCCTTTCTTGTCCGGCCTGTTCCCGGTCAAGGGGTCCCAGGACGGCTGTCCAGTCAGCGGTCACTGTGGCTTCTCACCGAGACAGGCAAGTGCTACCTAAAAAAGAACGGGATTACCTGAGCCGGCGAAACCTACAGAACACCGGTGACTCTGAGGACTCAGGTGAGGAGAGTGTGGAGGGAAGAAAAGAGAAAGGGGAGACACAGCTTTCACAGCCACGTAAATCACACCCTCCCTCCGGACAGCTTTAGATCCACTGTTCAAGCACTGGTCCTATCCCACTTGGGTGGTGGCAATGCCCTCCTCAAAGGCCTCCCTTTGTCCGCCCTTGTGCCTCTGAGAAGTGTCCTAAATGCAGCTGCATGCCTCATCAAGGGTCCAGGCAAATACAACCACATCACCTCAGCCCTCATTGGCCTTCACTGGCTCCCACTGTATGCCAAATTACCTTCAAGTCTTGCTGAATCATCTATAAGGCAATCGTCCTCAAGTCACCCAGCTACCTCGCAGGCAAACTCAGCATCTCCGGTGGACAGCGCACCACCAGAAGCCAGGACACATGCAGACTTGAAATCCGCTGCTGCAAATAGGAAAGGAACAGAAAACCAGCCCTCTCTGCCTATGCCCCAAGACTACGGACCCACATCTTCAAGGCGTCACTCCTAAACACCTAGTCCACATGTCGCCCCCTCACCACCTGACTCGCTAGACGCCACCACCCTGTACAGCTGTACACCACCTTTGTGCCCATCTGTATCCTACCTCCTACTGTATATCTGTTGTTTTGTTACCTCTGAAAAGCACTCAGTTGCTTCTCAAAGCTAGGTCTGTGCTCAATAAATACAATAATAATAATAATAATATATATATATTTTTTTAATTGTAATATTATTAGTTAATTATTATTATTATAATTATAATAGTCATCGCCCAGGAGAAATCTTATGTGGACTGGGGACCGCAACTGCTACCTGATCCTGACCCTGGGGGTGACAACTTGAGGGAGGATCACATGAGGGGAGGCCACCCTCAGGGGGAGGGCCCAGCATCATCAGATGAGACATGGTATCCCCCTTTCTCTTCTAGGGATATCCCTTCTGTTATACCTCTGAGTCGAACTGCACTACTGTTATCTTAATGATAAGGCAGACCGCAAATCTCATATTATCATATAATATCATATTACAACTGACTCATCCCCAGCCCCCACTTCCAAGTTCCCCATCATCATTCTACATTCTACTGTATTCCCTTAACCTACTATGAAATGACACTATAACACCTTCTATTCCTCATGCATTGATGGCATACTATGATCATCCCGTTCAACAACCCGTAAAGTCTCCTGATAGTATCCCTCAATATTCTGTAACCAACAGAATGATAAAGACTTGGACGAGGAAGACGAGCCAAGTAATGCTGAATACTCAACAGAACCAGAAGGAGCACTCTAGGGCTTGGAGGAAGCTGATTGGCTCCAAGCAACCCCCTTACTTGAAGCAGGAGTTTAAAGATGGAACAGCTGAATGTAATGGCGACCGCGGGAACCAACAAGCAGCACCAACAGCGCCCGAACACAGAGAAGGAACCAGGAACGACGTGGGATCCGCTAAGGACATGGAAGCCACCAGACGAAGCTGGTAAGCCTGTGGAGGTGGGACGCCGGGGAACTTCTATATGTTTGCCATGAGAGACCTGGAGAACACCAAAGAAAGCTGGTGAGCCCTGAGAAGGGAAGCTGCATCACCTGGGCACTTCGTCAGCACCATCAAGCACTGATAAGGGCCAGTTACATGAGTCGGGTGACCCTGAGCAAAGTGGCTGGGACACTGAGACATTTGATAAAGAAAGTGAATGAAAGTGGGTTTGAGACCCAATGTTTTGATAAAAATGACAGAATATTGTAACTGTTTCCAGTGCCACACAAGAGGTGGGATAATGGAGACTATGTACAAAAGTAATCCTGGAGGGATTTTATTACTGGTAAAAGCTGAATCATTCCTGAAAGGGATTTAACCAGTGGTAAACAGCGAAGAATATGAAGCAAGAGGAATTGCCTTTTTTTACCCGAAAGGAGAAAAGCAAGCACTGTATATACGATACATATCTTATAATCTACGGACTATACACAAGGACTGGATACTGTGTAGGAATAGCCTAACAGAACTTTATGACTGAGATAAGAGGCGGTCCAGGCAGAAGACCATGTCAAGGCCGTTTGTGCAAGCCTCCTTTCTTTTTCGATTGATTTTTTTCTACAGTGGTACGGCCGGTTAGTAGTTAGGAATTTGGACTCAGGGATCTTTATTTTGGACTACAATGAGCACCCTAGTTTTGTTTTAGAAGGCAGGGCCTTTCCCTCATAGTGATATAGGCAGTTTGACATTTTTCCTTTAATTTGAATAAATACATATATACCATGACCCACTGTTGTCCGAGTCCTCCTTCTGGTTCGCCACACATCCTACAGGTCTCCAGATGCTGCAGGGCTTCTCCTGGCGCTGAGGTGTTATTTTAAGTCAGAGTTGGCACCCACTTTGGCAAGATGGGTCTGATGGGTCATGGCACACTCTGGTGTCAATGTATTGCCTTATGATGCTCATTCCTCCAGGGGTGCCATGGTATAGGCCAAGAGTTTAGTTCAGAAGCAATGCTTTCGATTTGCGAACAAGATGATGCCACAAAACAACGGCTGGATCCATGGGCCAGTGTTGCAGGATTCCGGCATTAAGCACAATATAAATAAATAAATCCAAAGCTTAGTCGGTGGGTGCCACGCAGGAAAATATCATGAAGTTGGCAGACAAGACTGGTGACTCCGTTTTTAAGCGGTTCTATTTTAAAGCCAATTGCAGAGGTCGCCTTTTTGGTGATGTGTATGCTTTAAAAAAACATAATACTCACCTCTGTGTCTCACTATGGAATATGGATTCCTCGTACGGAGCAGTAAAAGGGAGCTCTAATTCTATTAAAAACACAGGGGTGAGTATTATCCCACCCTTCACAATACTAATATGTGCTTGCGATCAGATTGCTTTCATTTACTTATACTGACATATCTTAAAATGAGTCGCCTCCCGTTTAGCATGATTCATTTTGTTTTTTTAAGTCCTGAACCAAAGCCAACTCAAGTTGTGACCATATGGGACCCTACTGTTGGTTCACTGTTCATCCTATTGTGCTGTTCTGTGTTAACATTAGGCCTGCCTCTCTGCCGGCTTAGCCTGGATGGAGCCGGGGTGCTTTGATTTCCTCAGCTGAGACCGAGACTGGATGCAGCAAAGGAAAGGGAGCTGATTAATGAAGAAAATTAGGTATTAAGAGTTTAGTGCCACTGGATTGGACTACGAGGCAGTAGATTTTGTGAAACTACAAAACAACGTGGTGTGCAGGTAAAAGTAGTAGAAAGTGCATCATAATACTTGCCTTTGTGCCTCTAATAGAATGACAACTCCGTATTAATAGAATCTAAGAGAATAAGAACTCGCTATTACTGACTAGTATGAGAAGCCTATAATAATGACTCTCAAGAGAAATGAAATACTTCTACACTCCAAGATTAGTTTGAGGACCGATATCTCAAGTCCTTAGTTCTTTCCCACAGTGCCACAAGAAGCAGCTGCCCCAGGAATGCCCTGGCGTGGCGTGAATGGGAGTGCTCACTCTCCCCTCTTGGATATAGAATGGTTTAAGTATGTTAAACACGAAGGGGTGATTCAACAGCGGAGAGAAGTTTCGGGATAGTTGGCCAAGCAAAGAGATTGCACAGCAGTGGGCACGTCACGCTGCAGGGCGCGGGGCGCAAGTCGATGACGTCTCCTTCCTGGGCTGTGCTGTCTGTGCTTCACCACTGTGGAATGCGCCAGAGTGGGAGAGAGTGCGCCGCCGCACAGGATATCCCCGGGAATACACAATGGGAGTGCTTGTGCCTTCCCAGCCATACTGTCAGACGTCACGGTGACACAGCGGGCTGATGAGCTCATTCCGCCAGGAATAGCCCCGACGACTGAGGAACACAAAATAAAAACGAGTTTAGGAATCTAGAATTTCAAACCCTGCTGATCAACCAAGACTCCTGTTAACGGCCATTGAGTCAAGCTCAAAAAGCCTTTATCATAGATGTGAACTTGCAGAATTATGCAAATCCCTGAGATCCTTCAACAAAGTAAAGCCTGTAAACTGTGTGTACATCTATGTGCATTGCACTTCAGTCCTCAAGCAACGTATGATTATGCCTGAGATCAATGCAAGACCTGACTGTAACCATCCGTTCTATGCAGCGGTCGAAGTGTACGAAAAGGTAGTGGAACTATGTTCCCTGCTGGCCTGCACCCACTCCCCACAAACCCCATCACCGCGCCCCCTCCCACACACAATACAAACCCCCCAAACTCTTGCACCTGCTGTTTAAGGGAACGTTCAGTGCAGTGCACTGAAAGTGCAAGCTGCAACGTCTTCCTACACTTTTATATTAAAACGAAGCCATTCCGGAACGGTTTCTTTTTCAAATAAAAGTATAGGAGCTGTAAAACGTAATTTAAAAAAGTAGAGGAGCACCGCTCCCGACCGCTCCTGCTCACTTCGACCACTGGGCAGACCTCAACTGTAACATCAACATCCAATCTAACACGCCTTGTGTCTGGTCAGACCACCATCTAATCTCATTCTCTATCAAATACGATAACCAACGCCCTAAGCCGAACCTCTCTCCCCCGATATGTACAAGGAACAACAGGGACATAACACTAGAGAAACTGCTTCCACTTATTCTACCTATACTCAACAGCCCTACCAAATCATACACAGACCCCACAGCATTAGTGGACATTTATAACCAAACCCTCCTCAAGGCCATCAATACCATCGCCCCACTTAAACTGCGCAAGCCAAAACCCCGCGTGCATCTTAACTCATGGTTTACGCCGCACCTCAGAGCCTTACGTAAGAAAAAGAGAAAGGCAGAGGCCCTTTGGAAGAGCCTCTCCACAGCAACTAATAAGGACAATCTTCTGATAGCATCCCTCAATTACAAAGAGGGGATCCTAAAGGACAAAAAAGATACGTACAACAGCTGGATTATCCAAGCTAAATCGAGTACTAAAGAACTCTTTAATATACTCAAAGAATTGGAATCCCTGTCAGCTCCCCCCAACAACTGCGCCAAAGACATCACGTGGTGCTCCAACATTCAAATAAGCACTCCAAAGTAAAATCACTATAAAAAGTAAAATCACTACAAAAAATGGAATCCAAAAAACTAGTCTCTCACTCGCCTCTCCACAAATCACCATACAAGCCTCATCCCAGAATACCCAAAATCTATTCAACTTCTCCCTACTTTCAGCTCAAGATGTAGAAAACATAATAATTAAATTGAAACCATGCAACTGCCAGGGAGACACCTGCCCAGCCCCCATCATCAAGGAGGCAACCAAAGAACTGGCTCCTTTTATCACCTCCGTAATCAATGCCTCTTTTAATACTAGCATAGTCCCAAATAAGTTATAAGAGTCCTGGGTTCTCCCTTTACTCAAGAAGCCTTCATTAGACCCCAGTATCCCCACCAATCACAGGCCCATTACCACAGCCCCCTTTCTTTTGAAAATCTTGGATAGAGCAGCCTACCTGCAAATCCAGGAGCACCTAGAAACTAACAGCCTCCTCGGCCTCAGGCAATCAGGCTTTAGACCAAGGCACGGGACAGAGATGGCCTTGATTGACTTGAAAACTCAAATCGAAGAGCTAAAAGACTATGGCAAACTTGCCCTCCTCCTACTGCTTGATTTGTCGGCTGCATTCGACTTGGTCAGTCACCAAGTCCTATATAACCTCCTCATCTCTGCAGCAAACTTTTCAGATAAAGCTGCTACCTGGGTCCAATCATTTCTGGAGAACAGATCAATGAGGGTCCTCTCGCCATCAGCCACTGCCGAACCGGCTCCAGTCACGTGCAGAGTCCACCAAGGCTCATGCATGTCGCCAACCCTTTACAATGTGTTTACAAAGCTACTTTTTGATGATCTTGACGATTTGGGTGTCACCTACACAAATTATGCAGATGAAACCCAAATACTCATCCCCATCAGTGGCGACCACATTCCAAAGCACTCAATGACATTTACCTTGTCATACAGGCGTGGATGGCGCAACATGGGCTCTGTCTTAACGACGATAAGACAGAGCTACTTCTCCTCGGATCACAACACTGACTCAGTAAGCTAGATGATAGCTTCAACTCCTTCATCATAGACGGCAATCCCATAAAGGTCTTGAAAGACGTAAAAACTCTTGGCATCCACTTAGACTCCACTCTAACCTTAGCCAGACAAATAAACGCAATAACGTCTTCAACAGCATATACGTGCAAGCAAATCACTGCATGCAGACCATTTGTAACTACCAACAATTGCCCCACCTTAGCTAGAGCTCTAGTCCTGTCGAAACTCGACTACTGCAATGCGCTCTACCTAGGGACCAGCCGTCGGAATACTAACAAGCTTCAAGTACTTCAAAACAAAGCCATCAGGGCCGCTATGAATATCCCCAGAACCCAACACATTTTGGAAACTAGACACATGGCCTCATTATGACCCAGGTGGTAAGGGGTTAACGGTGTCATAAAAGGTGTCGGCGCCGTTAAACCCTTACTGCCTAATTATGAGGTCCCTTTGCGGGTCCCGACCTTAACGGCTGGTTTTACCAGCCGTTAAGGAAGGAACCCGCAAAGGGACTTTTCAGGTAATTACGGTACCACAATTTGCGGTACCGTAATTACCGCCTTCCCCATTCCCATTGTGCCCTATGGGGGCAAAAATGGGAATGGGGAAGGGCCAATGGTGAATGGGGAATTACCGCCCCGCCAACCTTGGAATGGGGCGGTAATTCCGCCATTCACCATGGTGGAGTTGGTAATTTACCGGCGTCAACCATGGCGCTAAGAGCGCCATGGTTAACGCCAGGGTCGTAATGAGGCCCACAGTCTCAACTGGCTATCTATCAACCAAAGAATTGCCTTTAAATCACTATCTCTCATGCACAAATGTCTCGCGAACCTCACACCGAGTTACTTGTGCAATCTATTCTCACGCAACATCCCTGCCGACCTGTCTTTCGCACAAGCTCATTGCCTCAAGATCCCGAGGTTTAAACTTCAGAAAGCGGAGGTAGTAGCTTCCCGGTACTCGCCGCTAAACTGTGGAATACATTACCGATATCACTCAGATCTGAACCCTCCTATCACTCCTTTAGAAGCAAAATCAAAATCTGCTTACTAGGACAAGAATATTAGCTCAACCACCCTTTATGCTCTTGCCCGGTACATGCGGAATCCATTGTGAAATTGGTACATAGGTTCAATGCAAAATTGATTAATGCCTAATTGCCTTGTTCAACAGCCCACTGTAAATCCTGTGCAATATGTATTAATGTATAATGTATATATACATTCATGTAATGTAATTATGTAACTTTGTGAACATAAGAAATGCACCCAGATGCCTAAGGGCTCAATGCGCTTTACAAATAAACAAAATACAAATACAAATACATGGACCCTCCCGGTTACTGCATTTTTACCACATGTGGTAACAGTAAATGAGTTTGACGGTATTACCAAAGGAAATACCGCCAAACTCATAATCAGGCACCAAGAGCTTCAGGAATGACCCTGAGAAGAAAAAGCAGGTTTGCTTGACCCTGCAAATGTTGCTTCTGACTTGCCCCATAGCTAGAACATGTGGAACATGGCACTTACATGCTTGCTCTTGTCAGAATATTTTGAAGGCTTCCTGCATCAAGGCCGGCACCCTTGATACTGTGCTCTGGCATGTATCCCATTAATTGGGTAACAGCTGTATATAACATGTGGATTCTGTTTCCACTTTTGTAGACAGTGAGCCCCATTCACACAGATTTGCAATGGAGCAAACCAGGAGATGCCGGTGATAGGTTCAGATCTACTCCTGCTACGCCAAGGCTAAAATTAGGACAAATCCACAGCTGCCGGGGGCATCTGCGACAAGCCCACAAGCACATCTTTGTGAATCGCATTTGCACGGGTCATCTTCTCCAGATTTGCCACCGTGTTTAGCTTTTCGATTCAGGAATGCGGACGCAGGTGCAAATTTGTGATGCTCACTGGGTAATCTGCTCTACTGCAAATCTTAGCAAATCAGGCCCATTGTGTGCAATTTATGGAAGAATGAAAGCTGGTTCTCAGCCTTCTTTTATTTATTTACTTGAACATTTCGGAGGTCGAAGTGGGCGGGAGCGGTCAGGAGTATCACCGTTACTGTTCCTATACTTTTATTTTAAAAAGAAACCGTTCCGGGACGGTTTCGTTTTAATAATAATAAGTGTAGGTAGAAGTTGAAGCTTGCACTTTCAGTGCACTGCACTGGATGTGCCCTTAAACAGCAGTGCATGTGTTTTGTGGTTTGTATTTTGTGTGGGAGGGGGCCCAGCGATGGGGTTTGTGGGCTGCTGTGCAGGCCAGTAGGGAACATAGTTCCACTACTTCTTTTCGTACACTTCGACCACTGGGTCTGCCAGCCAATCAAGAGTCCTGCCTTTGATGTGGGTGGGTTCAAGTATGCGATGAGTGAAGCCCAATTCCGTTATCGTGTTGGCGATGTCTAGGGCTTTATCATCTTTAGTGTCTTGGAAGCCGAGGTTGAGGTTGCCCAATAGAATGATCTGAGAATTTAACTTAGTTTTAGCTGAAAGAAGGGTAGTAATATCTTCTTCGAAAGTGGATACTGGCCCTGCTGGCCTATAAATAAGGTGCATAGTGAGTGTTTGGGTGGCTGAGACTGGGAGATTGATGGACAATAACTCTGCCGAGGGGAGAGGTTGGCCAGATAAAGGTCTGAGGCCAAAGGAGGTTTTGGAGATGAAGGCGACACCCCCACCTTTAGTTTGGTTAGAGTCTCTGTCACATCTGATAATGGAGTACTCATTGGGGATGGCGAGAGAGAGAGATGGCCCAGCTGCAGCATGTAGCCAGGTCTCTGTAATAGCTAAGAAGTCAAGGTCTTGTGTTATAATGTAGTCTGCAATGTCTAGTGCCTGGGCTGGGAGTGATCTGGCGTTTATTAAGGCACCCTTGATCGGAGGGATGGTCGTGACACCAAGTTATGCAGACTGTTCTGTTATTGCCCATTTTATTACTATTATTATTTTTGTGTTTATTGAGTGCAGACCTAGCTACGAGAAGCAACATAGCGCTTTACAGATGTATACAGCAGTACAGACGCATAATGGAGTGCTTTTCAGAGGTAACAACAGTGCAGATATACATCGGGGATTGGATACAGAGGGGCACAGAGGAGGAGTACAGCTGTACAGGGTGGCATGGTGGCAAGAGGCGGACGGTGTATAGTAAGTCAGGTGGCACCTGGCGACGTGATGGCCTAGGTGTTGAGGAGAGATTCCTTGAAGAGGTGGGTCTCGAGTTCTTTTCTGAATTGTAGGAGCGTTAGGGCGAGTCTGAGCTGACGGGGAGGAAGTTCCATAGACTTTTGAAGTCACACAGAACTTCATGGGGATGGGTCATTAGTGCATGTATTAATTACCACGTGCAGTGATGCTTTTGTGTGGCAGCAATAACCTTTACTCAAAAGCAGGTCCACAAATGAGTTTCAGGACTGAAGCTTGAGGTCTGGCAGAGTGGTAAAACACCGGATGTTTAACAACTACTTACTTATTACCAGGCCCTCTGTTGCTCACTGCTGAGCTCCCTTTTTGTTTGCAAATGCCTGTCACAAGTTGCCAAGAGCAATAACATATTCATTGATCCCTGATGGCTATGAGTAAGCTACAGGCTGCAGGCACAAACCCTGTCACTGACCTGGTCTTTTCACTCTCCAAAGGTCCTTACATTGAATATTGCCGATTTGAGTAATGGTAAAGACAGTTATTTAGAGTGCTACCCAACAGCAAAACTGCAGTGCCAATAGCTGTATAAACAAGTTATTATCTGCTCAAAAAAAGTCTGGCTTGGCAGGGATTTGAAATTATTTGTTATGTCACGTACATGTCTTAGGCCACATGGTACCCTACCGCCTCTGCTGATAACCATCAGTAATTATATAATTATAATAATTGTTCTTTTATAAGGCTCGGGATCGGGGCTGATTTGTCTTGCTTCCACGACAAACGCGTTGCCCCTGAGCTATCCTTCCTCTCCATAGGGAGGCAAGGGTTTCTGAGTCAAGTTCTGAGAATTCCAATCCACAGCAGGATTTCGAGATAACCAGTGACCTTGTAAGTTTCTGCCATTGTGATGCATTGTATTCAAATGTATTTTGCATGTTTTCCTGAAAACCGGAAGCAAATGTACCTCGTGAGGACCGAATTTAGAGATGCCTGCTCAGGCTCTATCTAGAAAAAATGTTATATTTCTTTTTTTTTTTTCTTTTTTTATTGTGCATTGTTGGCTAAAATAAAACTTAAACACGGTTATTAATAAACATTATAAGAAAAAATCGAAAGAGAACATTTGTTAAAATATTAAGAATACAGGATACAATATTGATACAAAATATAAAACCACTCGTTAAGAATAAAAGGCAAATATGTGTTACAACATCTTATAAGCTGGAAATCTTCATAGAGGTACAGGATCAAGGAAGGTCAGAAATAGGATTATTAATAAATTTCCAAATATAAAACACAGCGGCCATAATTACAACAGATTCTACTCCTATGATGGTGTTCTAGAATTGGTCTCCTTCTCATGTTGTGAGTTTGCCAGGAACTGCGCCTAGCCCTTACCGTAATGATTAAACATCATCGGGCACTGAGTTAACACATGACAGGCCATCTTGGTTTCATATTTTTTATATTACACAACGTAATGTACGTGATACAGTGAAGCTGCATGGTAGGCCAGTGGTTAATACTGAGAAATGGTGTTCTGTTTTTTGGTAGAAGTGCCAGGAGCTGTTGTTAGCTTGTCCCAAGGCCTATAGCGCTCAGCGATGTAACATAGTTGCCACAATTCCAATCTGTAAGTGCTTATCCAGTTCTGTTTTTTCTGTGCATTCTTGTAGTCTGAGTATTATAATGGGAAAAGTTGACCTACAAGTCCCAGAATGCAAAGAAAAAAACTAGTACTGGATAAGCACCTACAGAATGTAATGGATCATGTTGGCAACTATGGATGTAACACAAAATGACAGGCTGTAAAATATGGGGAGGCACCCTGAGTTGATGCCACAAAGGATTCCAGCTAAGCAGGGGGCGGGGCCTCGCAATAGGTATGCCATGTTATTAGGAATACACTGCGCACCTCTGTCATTCACATATGCTGAAGGCACTCTGGGAGCTCTTAAGGTTGGATATGGTTAGTGGGGGAGAGGGAAATTGTGAGATGGTCCGTTCCTCAGATGGGAACTATATTCGGGCGGACTCAGGCAGGGCGGAGCGGTGTCTGGGAGGAGGGTGCTGGGCTTGAGGAGGCGGTGCGGTCTCTTTAGGCGGGTGCAGGGGGAGAGTGTGCCTGGAGGAGGAGGTAAGGATGGCAAAGGGGGTGGGATGGCGGATAAGAAAGGAGGGGTGGAGGAAGGGGAGAAGAGGGAGAAGATGCAGTCTGTGAAACCTGCACCTGTGGAGGGGGGTCAGGGAGGAAGTGTGGGACTGCATCGCAGCAGATCTCCACTGAGGATTGATGGAGGGGGGCTGGTCCGGAACATCTCAGGGTCAGGGATCCAGGAAAAGTGCGTTTTGGAGGGGCTGGGGGCCTCCGGGAGCGGTGTGTCTGGGGAGGAGCAGATGCAGTATGAAAGTGTGTGGAAGGTGGTATTGAAGCCTGAAAGTCGGGTGAAGACGTTTCAGGGAGCGAATCCGATGGTGATTGCTGAATGGGTGAAAGAGGCTGTGGAGGATGTCACTCGGGTGCAAGTGGTGGCTGGGGGCCAGTTGTTGGTGGAGGGGACAGATGCTGGCAGTAAGGCTAAGATTCTGGAGGTGGGTTGTCTGGGTAGACATGCGGTGCAAGTGTTTGATCAAAGTGGTGTGTCGTGTAAGTGAGTGTTGTATGGAGTGACGGTGTCCGTGAATATGTCTGAGGTGGAGGAGCAGCTGGCGGATGTGGGGGTAGTGGAGGCGTGGAGGCTGGGGAGCAGAGATGCACAAGGGGATGTGGTGTAAACGACTATGGCAGTGAGGTTTACGAGGGCGGAGTGTCCGGAGGTAGTAGTGTTGGGTTACCAGAGGTTCTGTGTGAAAGCTTATGTAGCGTTGCCTTTGAGATGTTACAAGTGTCAGCAGTTCGGACATGTGGCGAGAGTATGCAGGAATGAGAGGCACTGTGGGAGGTGTGGTGGAGATCATGATATTAAGGAATGCAAGGGGGAGACCCCGGAGAAGTGTGTGAATTGTGGAGGGGGGCACTCTACAGCGTTTAGGGGGTGTGAGAGTCACAGGGTGGCAAGAGAGGTGGTGCAGGTGAGGGCGGCAGAAGGTTTGTCATATGCGGAGGCAGTGGCAAAGGTGAAACCGGTACGAGTAGTGAATGAGGTGTGTGGGAGAGAGTCTGTGGTGGATGAGGCTGCGGGAAGGAAGAGAGTAGTGGGAGAGGAGAAAGGTGTAGAAATGATGGTATCCCGAAAACAGAGTTTATGTGCTTTATAGTGAGTGTGCTGAGCTGGTTCAGGGGAATTTGTCAGTTAGTGTGTCGGATATTACGAAAGGAGTGGTGGAAGCAGGGAGAAGGTTTTTGAATGTTGTGGATGTGTTGGAACTTGATGTGTTTAAGAAGGTTGCCAAAGTGCGGAAACAGAGTGTGGTGTCGGCCTGAGAATTTTGCAGTGGAATGCGAGGAGCTTGTTGAGGAATGGGCAGGAGTTGAAAGCGGTGTTGTGTGGGGAATTGAATGTTGATGTGGTTTGTATCCAGGAAACGTGGTTAAGGGGTGATCTGAGGTTTGTGATTCCGGGTTTTGAGTTGTTTCGTAAGGATAGGATGGAGGGGAGAGGGGGCGGTGCAGCTCTGGCAGTTCGGAAGGGGTTGGTTGCAAGGGAGATTGTGGTAGATGGAACTGTGGAGGTTATCGGGGCGGGGATTCGGGTAGGGGGATCGGAAGTTTTGGTGTTGAATTATTATAATCGGTGTGAGGTGGTGGAGGTGGATGTGCTGTCTGGAGTGATAAGGAGATTAACAAGGGGGGTCCTGGGAGTCCCTTTGCCAGACATTAGTCCTGGTTACGAGAGACTTACCCAGAGTCTTTAACTCACTATCTTACACAAAGAAGAAATATCCCAAACATATCAGTCTTTTTCCTGCCCTGGGGCAGTCCAGCACCGAAATGCTAGGCAATTCTCCTCTGAACAAGAGTGCCAACAGAAACCCCAGACACGGGGTGAGAGGCAGGAGAAGGAACAGTGTGATGTTGGATTTTGTGAGGCAGACTGGGCGGTGGGAGGAGTTGTGAGTTTATGGGAGCTAAGTACTGATTGGTGGGTCTGGTGCACATCATCCTTTAGGATGGGGAAGCGCCTGCGTGGGTCCGCCCACGCATCTGATAATGAAGAAGAAGAAGAAGAAATTGTGAGATAACTTTGCTCTTGTGTGGATCCATGCAGACTGGAGGTACCCTTAGCCCTACATGTCGGTGGTGTTTTGTGTCAGACCATCGAGCCTTTGTGTCCTGAAAGGAGACATGTGCCCTCCGTGCTTGTATACATTGGCCAGCGGGCTGTGGTATGTAATTTGGTTGTAGTGGTGACGTTTCTGTTGTTTGTTGTCTGGTGGGACTCCGGGAGGGGTATTTCTGTAAAGCAGTAGAAATATAACCTTCGGATAGGGCACTTTAGAACACATCGACTTCTTTATCTCTAAGGCACTAACGCAGAAAGGAACTTTTCCCTAATGAGCTGTTTATTGAGGCATATTACGTAGTCGTGTGTGTGTGAGCGGCTTTGTTGGTTTGCATGTAGCGTGCTTGAGCGTGGAACTTGAATAGTTAGTGTTTTGGGTTAGCAAAGGTTGCAGCGAGATGTTAGAAAGTGGGTATAGTGGATATTGTTCCTTTGCCTGTATTTCCTAGGTCACCGGTGTCAGTCATTTCTGGCATTTGGGCGTGACCCACGTATGACTAGAGAAGAGATAGGCTGAACGTGTTGCAACGTGACTGAAGTCTGGTATTTGGCGGAACCAGCCAGGGAGCAAAAGTCACATTATGGTTGATATGGCATTAAAGTTTGGTTGAGGGTCATATGATGGATAGCTGCCACGTGCTTGGGTCTAAGCTGTTGGCTGGTGTTAGAAGAACATTGTCTCTCTCTTATAATGGGTGGTTACCTAGTTGATTAGGAGCTGAAAGGCTAGTGCCATGACATGCTCGCCATGGAAAGTGTGGTGGAAATGGAAGAGGGGCTAACTTTGGCAGCATCGAGTGCAGCGGTCTAGTCTTCCACGCACTGGAGACGCGTACAAGTGCACGCCTCTCAGAAGCATCGGTGTGTTGCAACCCTTCAGCCTTCTTGGGTTAACACGCTGTTGTTTTCCTCCGCTCACCTAAGCTATTAGCTTTCTTCGCTGTAAGTTTTCCTCTCTGTCCCGTGACCCCCCCCAGTCTGCCCTCCTGTACTGTTCTCCCCCTGTGTGTTTTGCTGCACGTCTGCCTCTTCTGTATGACTCCCTTCTTTCCGTACAGTTGTTTCCCTTTGCCTCTGTTCCAGTGTTTTCTCGGCTCCACCCTCTTACCTGCATTCTTTGTGGGCGATGTTTGTCTTTGTGCTCCTCCTTCTGGGGTCCTACGGAAGGTGATCTCCTTGTAAGCGGCTTTACCCATTTTTGGATTCTTCCAAACTTTCCCTGGGAAGAACCGTCACTCAAGCATCCGGAGTGCCTTCTGGGAGTTGGAGTCCTTCCTTCAATTAAGATCTGCGAACACCAGCAGAGCCTGCGACTACACTCATTCCTCCAGGGTTTTTCAGCCAAGCTTTTCCCTGGTAGTGGGGCGAGCTCCCTGGGGGTCCCACTGCCGAGCGTATCGCTATCTGGCAAGGTGGCCTCCAGTAGAGACCGTCCTAAAACCCACACAAAAAAAACGGACATCGCCTGGAGGGAAAGGAGAGCAATATCGTCCGAAGACTCCTCTGGGGCATTGATCAGGTCAGACCCTCGTCAGTTTCTGAGAGTTAGGTGTTTAGTGTGTGTCTAGATGTAAGGTCTTCCTGGATTGAGTGTGCCAAAGTTTGTCTACCATTTTGGAGAAAGCCAATATTCTGTCTTTCTCTGGTATAGTGCATGGTTTCTAGTAATGTCGTTCTCCGTGGGATTTTCTTGAACTTTCCTTATATGAATTCAGCTCCGTTGCCCTGATGGGCTCTGTGGGGGATACAAAGTGCTTTAAAAGTGGATTTTGTTTAGACTAATATCCAGTGGAGAGTTCTTAAGGAGGGTATTATGCCCCCCGTCCTCCTGTCAAGTCTGATAGGAATCTTTCTGCTGGATGGGTTGCATTTTTTGTGTGAGATAATGTGGCATGCCGAATTATAAACTTTAGCACTGATCAAGTTTAGCTGGCAGAGTCAATTCTTGATAGAACCAGTGATATCATGGGGAGGAGGGCCTTGTGCATCAAGGTAAGAAATTGCATAATCCGGGATTGAGGGAAGCATTTGATGATTTGTATTTTTAAGGGTATATCCATTTTATATACGGATCCCGAGATTCTTAATCACTTGTGATGTGTTTGGGCAAGTACCCATTACCGTACGCCAAGGTAGTTGTGCTTCTGGTGGCATTGGGTGAAACAATCATGATTTCGCTTTTATCCTGATTGAATTTCAAGTTGGTTTTCTTCAATCATGTGCTTACTTGTGCCCAGAAATTGATGAGGGCACTGTTGGTTTCAGTGTTGGTGGTCATTTGCGAAGATATTTACCTATCAAGTTGTTTTGCTTCTCATCTCGCTTCCGAAGAGGAGACCTGGACTTGCTTTCCTCCAGACCGCCCCCCCCTACACCCACAGCTCCCAATCCCTACCACTATGTTCATCCCCGTCCCCTCCCCTGCACATCTCCCAACCCTCCTTCTGCCCAGCCTCCCCAAGCCCTGATTTGTGCTGCTGGGAACCATGAGACCCAGAACAGCAGCACCAACAAAAGACCCCACAAAGTGAGTGGAAGCTCTTTTGCTTCCCACCATACTTACAAAGAGGACACCAGCCCCCAGGTAAGGAAAGGCCTTTGACCATGCTTACCCCCAAGCCACACCACCACAGCTCCCAATCCCTACCTCTGCCTTCATCCCTGTCCCCTCCCGTGCACACCTCCTGACACTCCCACTGCCCACTCTCTCCATGCCCTGATTAGCGCTGCTGGGGGTCACAAGACCCGGAACAGCACTCTTTAAGAACTGAGAAGGCATCATGAGGCAAGACACAGACAACATTGTATCAACTTAAATGTCAGGATGGTGTAAGGACTAACTTGCCCTATGCTAATGTGGGATTTCCCTACCTAAAGAAACTAAGGATAGTCCGAGTCAGTAAGTTCAACTTAAAAGTCTGTCTTTGTCGAAAACCTACACTTGCCCTCACAACTAAAGCTAAACAATGTGTAGGGATGTCAGCAACAAAAGAAATAGTGTTCCAAGTAAAATTCTGAGCTTCTTCCAGCGCTTGGCTTTCATTTCAGCTACTTCCCCAAGTTCAAAATAGTTCCACACAAAGAAGCTCGGGGTTCTCTTCCCCAAGTTCAACACAGCTCCAATAGGCCTTGGGGTTCCCTTTCCCAAGTTCAACACAGTTCCAATAGATCTCAGGGCTCCCGTCCCCAAGTTCAACACAGTTCAAAAGGATCTTGGGGTTCCCTTCCCCAAGTTCATCACAGTCAGTTCTCTTGACTTTCAATAAGTGTTCCAAACCAACTCTGCAACCTTGCAGGCTTCATTTGTTAAACAACGGTAATCCCACTGTGTACACAATGCCTTCCCACTGCATGGCGCCACTATCAATTCTATAACCAGAAAGGAAGGTAACACAATGTGTTTCCCCAATACAACCCTTTCGTGACAGCGCGACATCGCTAGAGTCCTAAAAAATAACAGACACTTGATTCGCTTAACTATACATCAACCAATTTAATATATGATGAATCAACATAAAAAAATAGTAATACACCTCAAATGATCATACACAATATAAAATATTAAATAAAAAATCCAAACAAAAAAATGTTTGCATACATAGATAACCCTAAAATCAACAAAAATAGGTATCACAAATCAGCATATGTTATAATCCGTTACACTTCCTCAATACGATGCTAATACTAGCCCAATTTAAACACGTTTCTGTCCTTATAAGCCTCAATGCCAGAAATTCATCAGAGGCAATTCAAACATCATAGGTGTAACATATGGAATATTCTTTCTCTGTGGTAACTTCTTTCACCCTGGGTTCTTTGGAGAACAATCCTACACCGGGATACAAAAAGGAACACACATGTCTGTAATTAGATCTCTATCTTAAAATAGTCTTATAATTAGACTTCTTGTGTAGAACCCTTTCCCCTCGGTTTCTTTGTACATCTAAACTGAATGTACCTTGGTCGGACACAAAAGTTTCCTTCTTAATGTTGCCAAAACAACTAGATATTTTGTGCTTCACTGCCCTCTTTCAGGCTTCGCAATGGTTTAATGAACCTGTTCTTTTCTTGAATAACTTCAATACTTGATAGTTACAACAGCTTCAGTACCTTAACTTTCCTTGGTTCACTTCAAGCAGGTGTTACTCGGCATAGGCGCAGTTGTCAGACCACATGGTCCACCCACTACAGGTCACGCAACCGATACCCTTGGCACTTAGTTATATTCCCTTGTTCTCATTGGACTTCCTTGCAAACACAGGCTCCCTCTTTGAACCTGTGTCAATTGTCCACATGCAGTTCTTTTCATCCTTGGCAGCTCTTCGGCACCGCCACAATTTGACTTCCTAGCCATTCACTTCACTTCGTGGGGTGCTTTCCTTGTCACCACCTTGCTTTTACACTTCACAATAGTATTTATCATTAGGCATTCACTTGCTTCTTCAGTTCTTGTCATTGGCTTTCATTAGGGTCATACTTTCACATTGTTCATTACTGTCTTTACTTGTTTTCACTATATTCAAAATTGCATATCACTTTAATTTAATTTGTGCCGTACTTTCATGTACTTTGTATATCTTTTCTTTAGTTTGTTATTAAATAATTCATGAAACACTTTGCAGCTCGTTCGGCATTCATAAATATTTCCTTCACTCCCCCGACCCTCTTATGAGTTTTCATCTGATTGCCATCTGCCTGTACCGAAACCCAGCCCCTGGAGCAACCCGGTTTGACTATTCCCTCTCCGTCACTCACCGGTCTCTGGCAGCTCCTCTGGTTGCTTTCACCTTTCTCTGCTGAGGTTTCTCGCTCCCCTTTCACCCGCTGGGAGCTCTAACGAGCAGCACTCATCTTCTCTGAACCTTCCTGCTGCTTTTGGTAGTTCCCTGGAGTCATCAATGTGCCCCAGCTCCAGCGGGGGACACACAGCACTGGATTCTACAGGGCTCCTGAACTCCTCACAGCCCATTCAGTCTGCAATGTCTCTCTCATTCTCCTGCAGTGCTTGGCTTTCTCCACACTGACCCCTCTCCAGCCTGCTCCCTATCAGGTTGCTGCGTCCTTCTCCCCAAGTGGATTTGCTCCTCCAGGCGATACTCTCTCCAAATGGGTTTCTCCCTTTTATATGCACCTGTAGCCTTTCAACTGGCTACAAGTGTAAGTCCATATGTAGTGACCATAGTAATGATGTTTCACAGTCTTCTTCGTCTCAGTACCAGAATAGGGTGCACACATGGAAGTGTGCATCACTCCTAGTTGCCGCTTCTTCGTCCCAGTCCTAAAGAAATATGAATGGGCAATAGTGTGTGTGTATGAAAGAGGGGCAGACTGATGATAACTACCAAGGTAGGGGGAGGGCAGGGTCCATTCCGCCAATTTCCTTTATTAACAAGAAAAGGTGGATGTAGGTCTAACTTTCTCACACGAGGAGGTGTTCTCCTGACTGATCTCTTTCTTGTCCCTTTATATGGATGACATATCTTTTGACAATATGCTGCAAAGAGTTCTGGGATGGAAGGTAATGTTCATCTGAAAAAGGGAATGGGAAATATGGTGTCCCATCTGAAGACATCCTCCTCCCACCCCCAAGGTCCTCCTCCCAGGTGATCCTCCCTCACATATCCAACACCAGGGTCAGAATCCAAAACCTATGGCCTTTCCCTGGCCATCTGAGAAGAGGATCAAAGGGAAGTAGTTAGGAGGATCCCTCCAGGTTCCTCATAGGACCCACCCAGGGCAGCCTTGCCCGGGCAGCCAGAAAAGGGCAGAGACAAAGGGCGACTTCCTGTTTGCCTTGTGCTCAGCCCTGCTCAGCAACGTACAGGATCACAGAAAAGAAGGTAAAGGAGACAGTAATGTGTCAATACTGAGAAATGTTGCCATTGTGGCTTTTGTTTGCCATTTTTAGATTTGTAGCCACTGTGTGATTTTGCAAATGTTTCACTTTTGCCACTGTGAGAGTTTCCCACTGCGAGGTTCTATCACTATCAGATTTTGCCACAGTAAGATTTTCCCAAGGTGAGGTTCTACCACTGTGAGATTTTGCCACTGTCAGGCTCTGCAACTATCAGATTTTCTCACTGCAAGGCTTTGCCACTGTGAGATGTTGCCACTATGAAACTTTGCCATTGTGAAGCTCTTGCACTTTGAACCTCTGTCACTGTGAGACTTTGCCAATATGAGACGTTGCCACTGTGAGGTTTTATCACTGTGTTATTTATTGCCATTGTGAAATTTTGCCACTGGGAGGTTTTTTGTCACTGTGAGGCATTTGTCATTGTGAAACTTTTCCACTGTGAATCTTTGCCACTGACAGTTCGCAGCTGTGAGACATTGCCATTTTAAGACATTGCCGTTGAGACTCTGCCATTGTTAGACTTTGCCACTGTGAGGATTTGCTATTGTCGGATTGTGCCACTGTGAGCCTGTGCCTCTTCGAGAGTCTGCTGTTGCGAATTCCTGCTACTGTGAATCTTTGCCACTGCGAACACCTTGCCACAGTGAGATCTTGCCATTTTGAGGTTTTTGACACTGTGAGGTTTTTTGCCACTGTGAGGCTTTAATTTTGCCACTGTGAAATAATGCCACTGTGAAATGTTATTGCACCCCTGCGATTACACACTGATCTGTTACTGTGAAATGTTGCCACTGTGAGGCTTTACCACTGTGTAATGTACTGCCATTCTGAGATGTTGCCACTGTGTGGTTTTTGCCACTGTGAGGCTTTGCCACTGTGAAACGTTGCTATTGGGCGACATTGCCATTGCAAGACTTTGCTACTGTGAGACCTGTCTGCTGTGAGGCTTTGCGATTTTGAGCTTGTGCTACAGTGAGGGTGTGCAGTTTGGAGGCTTTGCACCTGTGAGGCTTTGTCACATTAAGATTCTGCTGCTGTGAAGTACTGCCACTGTGAAACTTTGATATTGTGAAATGATGCCACAGTAAGGCTTGACCCCTGTGAAATTCTATTCCATCCCTGAGATTACACCATGATATCTAACCCTGAAATTCTGCCACTGTGAAACGTTGCCACTGTGAAACATTGCCACTGTGACATTTTGCCACTGTGACATTTTGCCACTGTGAAATGTTATTGTGCCTCTGAGAATACACCCTGATCTCTTACAGAGGTGACACTATCCACAGGTAAAATTGAGCCCAGTTGATCTCGTGCCACAGTGACACTGTGCCCCTGCAATGTTAGGGTGCAGAAGGAAGAGACTGACACACAGGTGGCATAGGGGTTTCTATAGACTTTTATTCACCAAGAAAGTAAAGAGAAACCCTAACTTTCCCTATCTCACTGAGGGGTTTCCCTACCTCAACTAAAGTGCTCATGAGTTTGTCAGAATGTCCTTGTAAATTAAAGAGTCCACCGTCATGTGTCAAAATCTCTAATTCTGTCCCTTACACTATAACTAAACTAGAAGGTTACGTCAATATTCTAGTTCTAGTTGCACATTCTTAACCAGGGGGAATGGCTCCCTTCCCCAGGTCCCAATACTTCCCAGACAAAGGACTGTCAATAATGTAACACTCTGAATCAGAAATGTTCTCTGTTAGCTCATCCCAGACAATATTCTGTGGTTTGATCCTTCTTTCCAGATTCAACTACCAGGAGAATGACTCCCTTGTCCCGGTCTCTGGCTTTCACTGTCTCTCACACAAAAACAAGTAGAATGACTCCATTCCCCTGGCCTGTTGGCCGATTGGTTAGATTGTCCTTTTTCTTGTAGATGTAGCGCTGCCGGGAGAATGACTACCTTCTACTGGTGTTGGTTTCACAGTCACTTTTGGGTTCGAAATTAACATTGGATAAGCAAGAGCGAAAAGCAGTTTTTGGGTATCCATCATTAAGCAGTGACCAGGAGCCACCTCTGGGGGAACAAGGAGCTAGTACATAGAGTTCCACAAATCTAACTTCCACATAAGATGCAGACTTATCATGTGTCCATTATTTATGACCCCATGTGCCTTAAATGTTGTATAAGTCCTAATGTTTGAATTCACATAGGTGTGTTTGTTTGGCATCAATTGGCCTGGGGAGCCAAAATGTAGCTCCTGGTAGCTGTTGGTGACAAGCTAACCAGGCTGCTCTAGGCTACAAGCAGGAGCTAAATAGCTCCCAGCTCTCCTCAATTTTGAACCCTGCACTTCACACTCAGCGGTACCCAGGGAGAATGACTCCCTTCCGCTGGTGATCCTTGTTTTACAATTTTCTTTCTTTCCCAACAGTTTATGCACAAGTATGATTCTTGACCCAAGCTTCCCCAGTATAGCCCACATGGCCTTCTGGCTTGCCAAGTACTGCCACAAGGAAGAGGGTTGTTCTCGCTTGCCTTCTTTGTGGTCCCAGATTTCTCTATTCAGCTTGTTGGACAGACCTGGTTCACTATCCTGTCAAGTAATGTCACGAAGAAGATGATTTACAAAGTTCTCTTGACTCACTCTTAGTTCATTGGACAGGCTTGGTTCGCTAGCCTGCCATGTACTGTTACGAAGATGATGATATACAAAGTCCCTTTGACTCTCCATCTCAAGTTGTGGGGTTATGTACTGTCGCCTCTTAGGGAGTTCCTCCCCTTTTCCAATCACAATATTTATCTAATTTGGGGGATTATTACCCCTATTCTTATGTTGGCTTTCTCTGCACTTCCCCTTAAGTGTCAACACTCCCCTTGGTCCCCACCAGCTGGGGCGGTTTCTTTCCTACCTTTAGGGAATGTCTCGGCGGGTACTGGTCTGTCCTGGGACTCGTTCTTGGGCTTCACGCTGCCTTTGCGTACTTCTTCCGTCAGTCCGCAGCTCCACAGCTGCTGGCTTCCTCCAGTGTTCTTGCCCGCTTGTCCCTCTGCTTTCTCCAGGCTAGCTGTTCTTCTTCTAACCACTGGATAGGTCCTTCCATGTCAGACCTGGTAGAGACACCTGCTTCCTGCTGACAGCATCCCGGTCTGCAGCCCTTCATCTGGCACTGAACCGCTGTTTGGTCCTCGGCTCCTCCAGGCATGGTTTGACAAACTCTGTTGGCCCTTAGTGGAGGACTAGAATGCTCACACCTGCTTTTGGTAGTGATATTCATGGTCCGGCACCTCATCCCAGTCTTTGTGATATAAGTCTTACTTGGGTAGTCTGGCCTCTTCTTTGTCTTAGTGGATCTTATGTCACTGGCCCTATTCAGGTATATGGGGTGGTTGGGTATATCACTGGGGTGTACCATAAGTGAAGGTTCAAGAGGGGTGATTGGGAGGGTTTTGACCCATGCGCCACTGCAATATTGTGTCTTTGCGATATTGTGCCCTTAAGATAATGTGGTTATATGATAATGTGGCCCTGAAGAACTGTGCCCCTCTGAGATTTACACTTGCGCTACTGTGATACTGCACCCCGTTACTTTGTGTTCTCCCACACTAGACCTCGTTGACATCCTAAGTCCTGAAATAACTTAAGCCTGGAGGTCACTGTGGCATTGATATTATCCCACAACCAACAAAATACAAGCAGCTAGTTTGGATAGCCCCAACACAATGCTGGTTAAATAGTACCACACGCTGCAACACTGCAACACCAGCCAACAAGGAATACCAAGCAACAACCTCTGCGATGACCAACTAGGGAAGCCCCTGAATATTAACCTAATTAACACACCCAAATCCAAACAGGGAGCCTACAACCAACCAGCAAGCCCACAACCCAACAACAAAAATCTCAACCATATGCTACGTGCTAGGAGAGACTGACACACAAAAGGAACCATAAAAGAGCAAACTACAAGGAAGAAAACCAATCATCACAACCTACCATGTCAAGGAACCAACAAACACAAAGAAACACTACAGTGAACCACTTCTTGGAAGAGAGCCCTTTCACAAGAACACCACCAAAATCATTATATTTGTCATGCTACCTATCAACCTACAACTCACTTTAACAACAAGCCATCCATAAACACTCCAATCTTACAGGGAGTGTCGCTGGAAACACAAGGGACCGACCTGAGATGGGTGGAAGAAATCTAATTGAAACAAGTAACTACAACACAATGTTCATCACTAAAAACTGTTGAGAGGAATAGGTTCATCAGCACGAACCTACAGACAATCCCGAAGACCACATGAACCCAAAACGCAATCTTCTTGAACTACTCAAGAAGAAGTGGAAGCAACAAAAGTCTGCCACACAACACACACACAAAAACCCAACTCATAAGAAACAATGACCCATGCCAAATCAAATTACCAGCACTGCCTTCAAAGGAAAGACAAACCTCAAGATGCAAAGAGATTCACTACAACCTAGTCAACACCAGATCAATGTCAAAACACAGCATAGAAATATCTTCTAGCGATGATGGAATGGACATCCTATTTCTCACAGAAAACTGGCTAATGGAAGAGTTCAAGGCTGTTTCATACCCAACAACTTCAAATGGAAACAAGCTGCGAAAGAAAAAGATCACAACAGCACTATCACTAATTATCCCAAACTGTGAATTGATCCTACTCCACCTAGCCATTGACCACCAAACCAATTTGTTATCCCTACTTATTTAAATGCTGCCCACAGACAATCTACCTTTCACAGACACATTTGTGCACACCATAATCAACATTGCCATAAAATAGGACTATTTGACCATATTAGGAGCATTCAATGTATGATTTGAAGATGAAAACACCAACTCAGCTAAACCAATAACATTACAACAATCAACAATGCATCTACAACAATTGGTGAAGGGATCAACCCACTCAGCAGGTCACACCATAGATACAGTTTTCTGCAAAAGAAAGCCGGTTAGAACTGCAACCCCAATTCACGTTCTCTGGAGTGACTACTTTATAATACCCTTTGGGATCCAGCCCCCCACACAAATACAAACCCACCTTCTAGAAAACCCTACAATTCAGAAAAGAAACTAGAAACACCTAAACACTCTGGATCTCAACACCAGACTAAAATCAACAAAACCACCAAGTACCATCTCAGAAACAATTCAAGTAGAAGAAAGAACTGAGATGCTCCAAAAATGGATCACAGAAACCCTAGATGCTATTACACCAAAAAAGCCTTTCTCCCGTCATTAAAGAAAATGATGGTGAGGTGGGTCACACCCCACCTCAGAGCCCTAAAGAAAACAAAGAGCTAGCTGGAACAACCGTGGAGGAAAAGCGACGACCAACAGGGTAAACTTGCATACCAAAAACCGATACAACTGTATAAAACCGAAATCCTCAAAGCAAAAAAACAATACCTCACCAAACACATTGCAAAAGCAAGCAGCACCCAGAAAGAGATGGTCAGCATCATCAATTTATGATTGGTAAAACAAGACTACCAAGACTGCAACTAAAAGAACATCACTGAATATGCATCTCTTCAATGGCATGGGGCACGTTGGCCTATATGGCTCAGTGATTTATCTGTCACCTGGAAAATACAATCACAAACAGAAGCAGTCTCAGACAATCTTAGTCTAATACTATGCATTTCGGGATGTGCAGTCATGCATTTGTAAGGGGAGGCACAAAACTACAAATATCAGAATGCAAAGAATAAAATAGGGCCTGAGTATTTTACTGATATCTAACACCCTGAGCAGAAGAGAAATATCCCTGAAGAATGCAGACACGTTGAGCAATGTTTTATATAGTTGATTATTCATGAAAGGTTTTTATATAGTGCCAAACACGCCGTAGCTTGAAGGAGTTGGCAAGAGGTAGGAATGATAAGACGTCAGTAGGCAGCAACGAAAATGTTTTTTTCAGACCTCTATCGTTGTTTACTCTTTGTGAGACTGAGCTGGAGTCATACACTTGGATACATCAAGCAGATCAGAGCTCTGCTTTTACGGGTGCCTTTGGCGGTGTTATGTGCTCTCCGTGTTGGGAAATATTCAAGCAAGCATTGGCAAAGCCAACTGGTTCGGCTTTTGCATAGTAGCTCATGTTCCAGGGCAGTGGCCTGTGCTTGGCCAATGCTTGTTTTACAATAGCTTGAGATAAGAACTGACAATACAGTCTGGATGGACGGATGGACTGATGGGTGGACACTAAGGATAGGTTGTGGTCAGGTGCAGAATATTCATTTAATTCCTGGAGGGGTATGATCAGGAGGAGGTGCCAAGCAGGTGAATGTGGAAATGCAGTCCTACTGGATGTCCAAATTGGTCTGTGCTTTGCACGGACATGTCTGAGGGCTTGAGGGGTTAACACTTGCAAAGGCTGGTTGTTTTAGAGTTGGGTAAGATTGTTTCAAAACGTCTATTGCCCCACCCACATTTATTTTTAATGGAGTACTAGCAGTTGGCATATTTACGCAGATCGTGAGGGCATGCTGGAATGCATCTGTGATTTATGTCAAACTGAGGTACTGAGGGGTAGTGAAAATTAATCTTTCGTAGATTAGCCTGGTAACTTTAGAGTCACCCTGGGGGTCAGTAAAGGCTTGTTAGTTGGTTTGATTCAGATTGACATTGTTTGAGTCCGAAGATGACATTCCAAGGCCTTCTGCATCTTGGGGGGCAAGTAAAGGCTTGTTAGTTGGGCGGATACAGATTGACATTGTTTGAGTGTGAGGATGGCACCCCAAGGCCTTCTGTATCTTTGGGTCCAATAAAGGCTTGTAAGTTGGGTGGATACAGATTGACATTGTTTGAGTGTGAAGATGACCTCCTAAGGCCTTCTGTATCTTAGGGGCTAATAAAGCTTCTTCTAATCTACAGACGCCTTATGGAGGAGCTGCAGCGGCCCTTGTTGATGCAGAGAGGAGCGGCATGCCTGAGGAACGCTCCTGTGGTGGCTACCAGCTGGCATTTGACTGCGCTTACTGTCTTTTGATCCCCGCTTCTGTGGGACGGCTTTTCACAATTCGGCCAGTGCAGAACTGTGATAGCGCACCAGACCACCTAGGCACCGTGGGTATGAAAGCTGACATTTTCAAGTGTTCTGGAGGCCTGTTCTCCCAGTACGTTTTGCCCTTCCTACTGCCCTTTAGGTTGATTGGCCGCAGGGGCATTGCTAGGGGGGGATATGGGGGCTATAGCCCCTGATCTTTTGGCTGTAGCCCCGGATAGAATCTCAAGAGCTACAGCCAAAAGATTAGCTACCCCCAGTCCCAACAGTTCCGACATCAGTGTAGCCCCGGGTCTTTTCCAGACCTAGCAACTCCCCTGATTGGCCGGATAGGGGTGTGTTAAATCTGCAGCACCAGATTCAATAAAACATACAAATGAAACTGCTTAGATGAATAAGACACATGAGCCAGCTCAGCAGTCTTTCTTCTTTGTTATCTAATGGCAAACTGAACTGGTGGTAACCCCACCTGTGCATATATATGGTGGGCTGCACCCACATCTGTAATGGAAAGGGGACGGGTGGAGTAATTGTCCTTCGGTGGACATAGAAAGGGGACATTACATCAGGGGACAATACATCTCCCCCCTACTTAACAAACAACTTGGGACTCTATCCAATTTCTTAAAACCATCTCGACGGTTTGTGAATTACCCTTCTAGATGGGCTCTGCAGGGTGGGAGTGCTTCTGTTGTTGCGGTCACTCTCACTGTCATCTGTGTCCTCATCTCCATCCATAAACTCAGAGGCCCTCATTACGACCCTGGCGGAAATCGAAAAACGATGGCGGAAATGCAATACCGCCATCGAATACCGCTCGGTGCGATTATGACCCATCACCGTAAAGTACGATGCCATCAGCGACACCGTAGTGAACGCCAACGCAAACTGCACCAAGTACGCGCACGCGCGCCATGCCAAACCGTAATTACCACCATGGCGCAACGGTACGCGAATGCTGACCCTAGCGGACATTCACTTAACGCCATCAAGCATGGCGGAAAGTACCATTCCGCCATGGTGAGAATTACGGCATCGTGAACCAACCGCAAATGGCCCTACTGAGTGCCTGTACACCACTCCCTGCCCACATTGCACAACACCTCGTAGGTGCAATGAAGTTACACAATGCAACCAGTGAAATGTACAAGTCACCCATGCATGCCAACGAACAAATGAATGTAGGGGCTCCAAGTGCCTTGTGAGTGGCCATCCATATTTGGCATGGCACCATTGCCGTACTGATGCAGCACAGGCACGTGAAGGTTCAAGTACAGGAAAATGAACTGAAACATGAGACAAAACAACAACAGGCCCCCATCGCTTGACACCAGTGTAAGGCAACATTCAAAGCAGTATCCTGAGGGAGACTGCACCAGCCCTGTACCCTTGCCAGTAAACAAACCAACCATCAGCATAAGCATGTACCACACAAGTTGGCAGAGTGACTGAGCAGCCAGGCTCATCTCAAGAGGGGCCAATGGGAGCTGCAGGGCACAGATGGCACGAATACAGAAGCTATTCCAATGGACATGACCTCAGTCTCCCTCCAAGAAACGCACGCAAACACAGGCACCTGTGACCAGCCATTTTCTGATAATCACATCATTCCACCAATCCACCTAGCTGACCGGCATCTGTTACACAAAAGATAATCCCCCGCCCCTGAGCATGACATCATTAAAACAGTCATAATGGCAGGCCCCATCCCTGACCTTACTGGGCTTCGTAGGCAAACGCGGCCAGTACAGTACCACGCAACTATACTCAGAAGCCGGAACCCAATGCAGATCTCCTCACAATACACCGCTCCACAAATAGGAATATGCTACATTACTTGCAAAGAATAACGCTACACGGTTGAAATCAGAATCAAATTTTAATGCACATCAAATTCACCAAGCCCATACAGCTATTAGGTCATAAACCCCAAAATATTTTTCATCACTGTGGGCTGCATCCGCAATAAATGACCAGCTTCTTCTTGTGTGACGCCCTGTTCCTTCATGGTACACAGGGGCTACATTCACGTTCAAAAAGGCAACATGGAAGCGCCGAGAACCGCAGGGCCGTCCCATTAGGTAGGCACTGGTCCAGCTGAAAGGCTGATATGTAGCTCCTAGCCACTAGTACTGCGTAAGGGCATGTGGCCCATTGGCGATCGTCCCATAAGATCGTAATGGTGCTCCACTGATTAACTCGAAGCAGCAGGTGTCGGGAGTAAAAGCCATCTGCAGGAGTGGCATACAGATGGCAGCGGCAAAAGGGGAGGAGATACCTGTCACCCAAATGAAATGAAAAAGAATAGCATGGGCATCAGAACTTCATTTGTATTACTCACTTCAATGATCACACTAAATCCACAGCCATATGCATGCTAGCCCACTCAAAAGGATTATTTCCACCCAAAAATCACTTGCGAATCATAACTATATAAATCGAGGTGAAAACACTATTACAAACGAGTGTTTGTGTGCATGCGTCTGTTAAGACAGAATCCATTAGATGGGATTCGTAACGTGCATAGACACAAGTGTTTGAAGGCGCGTCGAGACAGGGAGGGTTCAACAAGGGCAGATAGACGATGGTCCCACTATGGCAGCTCTGCATCACATAGCGCAGGGGAAGGGGATAGATCCCGAAAAGCCATGTACATGGCAAACTCTCAATTAAATCATCTGTCCATGCATCCATACATCATTCCCTCATCCCGGTATGAAAACGCCTGATTATTTACTCACTTCACATTTGAAACTTCCATTGAGTCTGTGCGTAATGCAGTCTGCAAAATCCACTGTGTTCCAGCCCGGAATTCTAGTGTTGTGAAGTAACATGTATTTGGGAACGTCCTGCCTTATCGTCCACTACGCTATTGCGCATCCCATACTATTCATATCAATCATTGCATTCTCGCCATGGCCCCTGTCCCAAGGACATTAAACAATAGAACGTTATATTTGCAGTCAGACCTGTGGGCGTCTCCTCGCCGCTAGCTGAAAACCGAAAGCGCTGTCCTTCGAATTCCTCATTTGCAACATCACGTCGATAAGGCATCTGTGACCGATTGAAATCACAAATTCATCCATGTAGTGCGGCAGTGTGTGAAAATGGCAACTGGCTTCACTCACAAATGGGACGCCCCGCCCGTCGGTGAACCTCGGTACAGTGCTGCATGAGGGTCCAGCGTTAATCGAGTACTACATTCCACTGACCCTTCACGAATTTGTTCGCGACTGCAAAGATAGTATGTGAAACAATGGGACCATAGCAGAATGAACATATAAACCAATATTTCACTGCCATCGGGATTAAATACATGATTGTAATAGCAAGATGCCATGCGTCACATTGCAGCGTTGTGTGCGGGACGTGCTCGCCCAAAGGGGATTGCAGCTGGCACAGGTGGAATGAATCACCACAGGTGGAGGCTATACAGCCTGAAAACACATAAATTGCACACCCAACCCCCTCCCACAGCCACACCCACCACAAAATGCTACCGGCAGGACTAGCGATGTTGGCCCTGGGGGACCTGATAGCACTGCAAGTACTACAACTTCAAGAAGAAGACGAACACCAACTACTACAACAACCGGCCGCACAGAGGAGACGCAGGAGGAGGAGGAGGGCAAGGCAGGGCCAGCAAGGGCCACCAGCACAGCCACTACCACCACGCAGGCAGCCCGCAATCCCACGCCTCCGAGCTCATCCGTTCAACCTCACTGCTGAGCAGATCCACACCCTCTACCGTTTGGACCGGGACACCATAACCGCCATTGTGGACATGACACACGCTGACCTTGTCAGCATGATAGATAGCCCAACCGCCATCCCACCCCTACTGAAGGTGGTGTCTGTACTCCACTTCCTGGCCACAGGCACCTACCAGCACACAGTCGGACAGTTGCATGGCATTTCACAGCCACTGTTGTCACGGACACTATCGCAAGTGCTCGATGCCCTCCTGAAACACGCAGACGACTACATCTCTTTACCACGCTCGGAGCAGGAGATTACAAACACAAAAGTTGGATTCCATGCACTGGCCGGCATACCGGGTTGCATTGGTGCCATCGACTGCACCCATGTGGAATTGGTTGTCCCACATGCCATGGAGGCCCAGTACCGCAACCGGAAGCAATATCATTCTCTTAATGTACAGATGGTGTGTGACTCCAACAGGATCTTTACACATTGTTGTGCCCGATTTCCTGGATCAACCCATGATTCTATGGTCTTGAGGAACTCTACAATACCACGCTACATGGAGCGACATGCAGGGAACAGATCCTGGCTACTCGGTGAGTCTCATTTCATGCATGATAATGTGGGGTATGTGATGCGGCAATGACCTGGCAGGAAGGGGAGGGGGATGCGTACGTAGCAATGTCATTCCACAAACATCCTTTATTGTCCACATACAGGTGATGCCGGGTATCCACTGAAGAGATGGCTCCTTACACCACTCCGGAACCCACAGAACCAGCATGAAGAGGACTACAACCATGCCCACTCACGTACCCGTGTAGTCATTGAACAGGCATTCGGCCTACTGAAGGGTCGTTTCCGCTGCCTCAGCAGGTCTGGCGGGGCACTCCTGTACCGCCATGAGAAGGTTGCAAAGATGGTCATGGCATGTGTCATGCTACACAACATGTGCGTACGTAGAAATGTGCCCATGCCCCCTGACGCAGAACTGCAAGCACCTGAAGATGGTCATGATGAGGGTGGGGATGTGGCAGCACCTCAAGGAGTCCGCGAGGCACAGGAGGCCCGTGAAATTCGGCAGAATATCATAGATTCATGCTTCTAGCACTCACGCCTGGTGGCTGATACATGGACACGGGACTTGTGGCACTGTGTGTGTCTGGAACATGCACAATGTGGACTGTACGCCAATAATGGCCTTGTACACAAAGATCAATGTCCACACATCTCATTGGGTGATTATGTAATGTTTATAGCATATGTGAAATTATGTTACACACCCCATCGACCCGCCACCCAAGAAAGCCCAACACCCCCCTCCACCCTCCTACCTCCCCCCCGAACACCAGTGTCCAAAGATGCTCATTGTCAGTGGGCAGACGCTATTGCAAGCCCCCTCTCCGGGTATCAGGGGCACCCCTGCCTGTGGAGCGCAGGTTCCTCCCAGATCTACATTGGGGGCTGCCCTGGACGGAACTTGCAACGGATGATGTCTCTGCCTGCTCACGTCCATGCATGTCCCTAAGGGTTTGTGAGAGCTCAGTGAGCACACGGCGCACAGCGGCAAGTTCACCACATACGTCTTTGGACGTCGCATGCAGTTCCCCCCTCAGGCTCTCGGTGCTTCTCTCCATTTGTACCCTTAGTGTCTCTGTACTTCTCTCCATTTGTACCCTTAGTGTCTCTGTACTTCTCTCCATTTGTGCCCTAAGTGTCTCAGTAGATGTTTCTATGACTGCCTTAGAACCCCCACATTCATCAGCATGCTCCTTGAGGAGCGTGGCCAGTTGCTGCTGTTGCACGATCACCTGGTCGAGGGACTGTTGCCTCTGCTGGGCCATGGCCATTTGCGGTGGTGTCACAGAGGGGCTGATCACCTCATGTTGCCTTGCCACAGGGCTTGTGGGGGATGGCCAGTCGTCGTCTTGTGGGTGCCCCTGCGTGGTATCCTCATGGTGTACGGGATGAAACAAACAGGGGGATTGAGACAGGTCATGGATGGGTCCTACATCGGCAGCACCGTTTTCTGTGTCGGAGCATGCTGCCATTAATGCAGTGTCACCTATGGTGCTGCTGCCACCAGAAGCAGTGCCTTCTGTGGCATCCATTGGGGGGACCTGTGGTGCTGCTGTTGTGGGCATGCTGGCTGCTGGGGTGCCTGTTGAAGTCCCCTCCTGTGTGCTGCCACTTGATTTGTGCTGCTGCCGTGTCTTGATCCGTGCAGCTGAGGTGGAGGGTCTTTGGCCGTTGGTCTTGGCCCTCTTTGCAGGTGTGCTGGTAGGGGTGTCCTGGAGCTCGTCGTTTGAATCGGACCCTGTGGTGGAGTAAAGGAGGGCGAGCGTTATTTATGGGTCTGTGGAAATTGGAATGGCAATGTATCACATGCATTGGGGTGGTACCTGAGGGTGATTTGGGTCAGGGCCTTGGAGGTGGTTTCTTTTTTGTGTGGATTGAGGATGCAGTTGTTTTGCAGCCTGCAGTTAGGGTGTGCATGCTGCACGTGTAGAGGGTGTTTTTAGGATATTTAATTATTTATGTATTTAATGTGAGTTTTAAAGTGCGCTATCAGGCCAATGTATGTGGACGTTCTCCTGGACATGTGTTTCTGTTGCACTATGTGGACACATGGTACTTCACATGATTGGACATTGTGGATTTAGCATTGTTTTATTTGGCCCACCTACCTGATTCTTCGGATGTCTGCACTCCTTTCTCCATCCCTCCGACTCCCTCTATACTCTCCATTCCAATGGTGGAGGCACAGATTTCTTCCAAGGTGGTCAACTTGATGGGTGATTCCGATCCTCCCCCGGTAGCTGTGGCAATGTTACGGTTGGCAGATAGTATGCTCCGTACGCGTATCCGCAAGTCGTCCCATCGCTTTCTGCATTGCTGTGGGTTGCGGGGTGCGGTCCCCACCGCACTTACCCGCTGTGCCACCAGGGCCCATATGGCCTTCTTGTTCGCAAGTGCCGTCCTGGTCATTTGCGTCGAGAAGACGACGGCAGCATTCTCCTGGAGGGTCTCTGTGAGCACGGTGAGTTCCTCATGGGAGAAGTGGACCTGCCGCTTGCGGTCGCACGCTTTTTTAGCAACTTTTCCCATTTTGATTGTTTTAACTAGGGTGGCTAACGGGTTGGGATGTGTCTCAGGGTCGGATTTGTAATGGTTGTGTTGGGATTCTGATTTTGTAGGTGTACGGCGTGCTGTTTCCCGTTCCGGCCCCATGTTTTTACTTCCGTTTCCGTATATTTACGGTCACCGTATTTTGCGATTACGCTCATTACGGTGACCGCTAAGATGGGTGGCGGAATTGCACCTAGGGCGCCGTACGACGGCGGTGAGGGGCGTTTTGGGGACATTTCCGCCATCGCGGACTTTGCACTTCCGCCATGGCGTAATGCTCGTGCCCGATCGGTCGGAATTAGCCGCACTTTCCTCCATCGTGCAATGGCGGAAACGCTATTTACGCTATGGCGGTCAGGTCAGTTACTTTCCGCCAGGGTCGTAATGAGGGCCAGAGTCTGTATATAATGAGTCATCGCAATCTCTTACGAGTCGAATCTCTGTCAAATGACAGGAAGAATGATATGTTTCTTGTGACTGTGCCTGTGGGGCTAGCTGCAGTTAACATGGTTCCATGAATATGAGTTACTGTCATGGGCTCTGGTTTGAACACAGGTTTTTTTTGTGTCTTGTGCTTGACGCACTAGTACTTGATCTCCTACTTGAAAGTCACTGGCCCGTGCCTTCCTTCGGTGGTCAGCACACTCTTTCATTTTGTTCTTGCTTTCGCCATCCTTTGTTCTGGTCTTAATTTCACTGTTCTCAAAGGTCTCACTGTTGGGATGGTGTGGGAGAGTGGTTCTTAGCACACAACCAAACATTAATGCTGAAGGGCATACTCCCATGGAGCTGTGAGGAGTGTTCCCGTAGTCCAGGAGTAATGTGCAGATGGCCTACATGAACGATCTTTTGGTGATTGAGCAGATTTGAAGGGTACATTTGAGATTGGCCATAAAACTGTCTACTGTCCCATTGGCTTGAGGCCAGAATGGCGTGATTTTGTGGTGCTGGAAACGTAGATGTTCTACGAACGTTGCAAAGTCATGCCTGCTAAATGAAGGTCCATTGTCCAACTTTACAATGGTGGGAATTCCATAGTCGGCAAAGGTTTTATCCAGCGCTGGGATGACCGACCGAGCGCTTGTGAAATGGATCAGATGTATTTCCGGAAACATGGACATCTCATCCATGATTACCAGTACATATTTGCCATTGGCGAGCGGACCAAACATGTCGACATTGACGTCATCCCACACTTGCCGTGGCATTGTTGTCATCTTGAAAGGTTCAGGGAAGGTGTGTGGTGTGACTGCTTTGCACTCTATGCATTTTCCCAGTGTCTGTTCGACTTTGGCATCCAACTGTGGGAACCATACCGTTGTCCTGAGTTGCCTCTTTGTGGATACAATGCTACAGTGTCCTGTGTGTGCCAAGTCGATTACTTGATCCTGTACAACTGCAGGGATGATGCTTTGTTTTCTTTCAGTACTAGTCCTTCTAGCGAGACAGACAGCGTGTGCCTTATGAGGCGGAATGTCTGGAGATGCTTTTCCTCTGCTGCCGCATTGGACTTCTCGTGGTTGTTTCTTGGATGCCACTTGCTAGATGTTACACAGTTTTTTACTATTACGAGCAGACGGTCTTGCTTCGTTCCTTCCAGTATGTGCGGTAGTGTGACTGACTTTGGCAGTGCGTTGCTTACAATGTAATTTAAATATTGATTTGCTTTGATGGACTGTCTCTCATCTTTGGCGGGTAAGGGATATCTGGATAGAAAATCAGCGGGATTGTTGTCTTTTCCCAGCCGATGTATGATGGTAAAGGAATATTTTTATAAACTGAGCCCCCATCTAGTGATACGAGGTGGCATCTTGGTTGTTCGTTTGCCATAAATGGTCGAGAGGGCTTGGTGATCTGTTATGATGGTGAATGGGCGACCGTACAGGAACAAGTGATAGTGCTTGCACGCCCATACGACAGCAAGACTCTCTTTCTCTGGTTCCGAATATGAGCACTCGGTCGGGGATAGGCTGCGGCTTGCATAGGCCACTACTCATCTTGCCGAGTATGATGACGCACCTGGCTTTATCTGTGCCAGGATCGCCCCAAGGCCAAAGGGGCTGGCGGCAACTGTTTCTAGCTCTGGGTCGTAGTATACCATGCAAGAGGCAGAGGCAATGCATCTTTTAATTTCTTGAAAAGCCTCTTCGCAGTTGGCCGACCAAATGAAATCTTGCCCCTTTCCAGTGAGTAGGCAGTGGGGTGTGCTGACTGAAGCGAAGTCTTGAATGTACCTGGTACAATAGCTTGCCATTCCTAGGAATGATCTGATGGCAGATACTGATGTTGGTGTGGGAGCTTCTACCAGCGCTTACACCTTGTCTGTATCTGGTTGCAGACCTCTGTGTGAAAAGATGTGCCTGAAGAATTTGATAGTTGATTTGCATAGCTCGCACTTGTCAGCGTTTAACATCATGTTTGCATCTTCAAGTGCCATACACACCCTCCTCAGCGTGTCATCATGTGATTCTTGGATCGCTCTGAATATCCGGATATCATCGCTGTAGTTCAGGCCATGCAGAATGTGTTTAATGACCTGATGGATCTCATTCTGAAGGACTTCTGCAGAGGAGTATACCCCGAAACTAAGACGTTTATACCTGAAGAGTCCTAGGTGTGTGGAGAAAGGGTTATATAACGAGAGTCCTGATGCAGTTCGAGCTGATGATATCCTTTATTTAACTCTAACTTGGAAAATACTTTTGCCCCAATGCAGCAGGCGCATCATGTCGGTCATGCGGGGCGCCATGTGCCGTTCTCTTTCAATTGCAACATTGGGTGCTCTCATGTCCACAGAGATGCAAATGCTGTTATTGTTCTATTTTTTAGGGACTGGCACTATGGGTGATACCCAGGGGGTGGGTCCTGAAGCCTGTTCAATGGTGTCCTGGTCTAGTAGGGACTCTATCTCATCCTCTATGTGCTTCTGGATGTTGAGGGGTATACCTCAGTAATGTTGAGCGATTGGCTTGACGTGTGTATTAATGTGTAACTTGATTTGCTTTCCCTTTAGCTTTCCTAGACCCTTGAACAGTGACAGGAACATTTTTGCCATCATCTCTTTTGGGCTGGTCATGTAGGCCAACATAATTTGATACATCACATGTACCAAACCCATCAGGATGGCTGATCCGAAGCTGGAACTTCACTCTTAGCTACGTATATAGTGACCTTTGTTCTCTTGTCCTTATACATACACGTGGCCTTGAACATTCCCTTGCAGTCAAGCGGGTTATTTGTGCCATACGGGTATATGTCAATACCAGCCTTCTTTAATTCTTTCTTGATGTTGAGGGACTTGTAGGTCTCTTCGTTGATTACATTGACCGTGGCTCTGGTATCTGTGAGAAATTCTCAGCTGTGTCTATTGATCTGTAGTAGCAGAGTCAGGCTGTATTCTGTCTCTGTGGTGTTTCCTGTGGCATGTAGGTAGCCTCTTTTTCTGTCCCCACTCGATGATGATGAATCTGATTCATTGCACTGTCCCAGCGAGGCCTCTAGGTACCTTATCTTCTGCTGTGTCGCTCCCTTGTGCAAATCACTTCTGTGTCGTGACTGCCCTGCGTCTTCCCTTCTGCCTTCGTGCCGTCTGTCGCTGTGGGACGACTATTGGCTTCTGCTGTGCAAGCTGTGTCTGCTGGGTGCGGGGGACCGCTACGTTCTTGAACGAGGGCTTTCCGGCCTTGGGCGATAACTTTTCCAACTTCTGGTATCTCCTTGATTCTCTGCTTTCTGGAAGAACTTGATGTTTACACACCGATTGAAAATGGTTTTCACCTACGCATTTGTCACATCGCATGGGCCGATGTACAGGAAATCTTAGCCACACCTATAGCATTTCTTCTGGTCTTGACTGCGTTCCGACGTACACACGGGACACAGGGAGGCCGTCGAGGCAGTTTGCGTAATTTTGATGTTGCTTAAAGATTCAGTCTGCAGGGACAACACAGTGTCTGCTTTGGCAAGTTGTAGGATTTTATCAAGTCCTACTCTTTTGCAAAAATTTCTGAAGTTAGGGGATTCAAACCCTGCGATAGCTTGTGACTTTAAAGCTTCCTTGGTCGAGTATCTGTAGAAATCACAATATGTTGCCCTTTTCCGCAGTCTCATGACGAAGTTGTCCATGCTTCCCTCTCTGTCTTGTGTAGATGTGTGGAAAATGTGGCATTCTTAATCTACATTCTTTAGCGGGGCAAGATAATTATTCAAATCGTCAATACTACCTTTGAAAGTGTCAGTCAAATTTTCCAGCATTTTAAATACAATGTTTCTCACAATGTGGCCTAATGAGTGCAGAAGTATGCCTCTGAGGCGGCATTCCTCTCTGACGCCTGTTGCATTTATGTATAGATTGAGTTCTTTGAGCCACCTGCTTCACCTTAGTGCCAGGCTGCTTGTATCAGAAAGGTCAAATGGTTGTATGGCCTGTAGCTGCAGGGACCCATGTCCTCTCTCCTCTCTGGACACTGGGGTGCGGTGAGATGAGGTTGTTGTTGGGCTCCGTGAGCTGCTCACACCCTCCGTGTCCGACATGATGGCAGGGTATTAATCTCACCTTGACTCTGGCATGAGTAGGTAGGTCGTGTGCCACACGTGGATGTTTCAGCAGATGGCACTGTTCATGTGCGTACTTGTGACCACAGGGCTTTCCTGGTCAAGTGCTCTCCCATTTGGAAGTATTGCCACCAAATTCAATGTCCCACTGGAAAGTGCACGTTGTGATGAAGGGATGAAGGTAAATATCACCCGTGGCTGTGCACCAGATAATGTATGTTGCAATAGAACAGGAAAGAAAGTTTCCTCTGTGGCGATGCTGTGATAGTCAGCATGTAGAGCGATGAGCATGCTGCGCATTCCAACGGGATCAAAACTTCAGAGGAGGGGAAGGCTTCCTGTTGCTGCGTGTATGCACCTTCGTGCGTAGTGATTTGGCCAGGAATATAGAGCCAGCTGGGCCGGCCGACGCACTGCAGGTATCTTGTGCGAGCCCCGGTGCCTTGTGAAATCGAGGTATGGAGTCCCGACAAGGTAGGGGGGTGTTGAGGGTTCGTCCATGCCCCCATGCGGTCCCGTAGCCCCCAACTAGCAAGGACGACACCTCACATGCGTCCTTACTGTTCGGGCTTCCCGGTCACTCTGCGCGGCCGGGAAACGCCCCGTTTATTTATGCTGCACGCCGCGGCGTGCAAAGTCACGCCGCCGCATGCGCGCCCGTCATCGGGCAGCGCCACACTCCTCCTTTTTCCAGGAGAACAAACAACACACACTACAACTATGCACTGCACACGATACACCATAACAATAACATTTTAACATTCCCCGTTGTCGGAAACACCCCTTTATTGCCAGCCACCCGGGTCCCCTTACTTCACCAGTGACTACCACTACAGTATTCGGCCAAATGTCCAAGTACGTAATCGGTGAGACGAGCAGGTTTCCCTCGCCCAGTCCTCTGGGGGTACCTCCTGCTCACCTCCGGCACGGGTGATCTGTCCACAGGTGCTGGTCTGGCTGGAGACTCAGGCAGGCCCGGTGTTTCATCAGTGTCCTCTGGGAGCTCACTGGGGTCGGGCTCAGGAGGCGGGTCAGTTCTTGGATCCCGTAGCTTCTTGAAAAAGCTGACGTTTCGAGTGACCGCAGACCGGCCGTCCGATGCAGTTATCATGGAACCTTTTACCGCGACCACGTCCCGCGGTTCTGGCTCATAGGGCAGAGAGAGCTTTCCATGTGGGTGTCTGTTGCGAATGAGGACCTCGTCCCCTGGTTCCAGTCGTTGTGGGCGAAGCCCTCTCCGAGCATTCTCCTGCTCGATCCGTGTTTTTCGGTCAGCCTCGACCCGCTGATCATCGATCACGCCCGGTTCCTTCTCCCCCACTTCGGGTAGCAGCCCACGCGGGCAACGCCTAAACAGGGCCTCTGCCGGGGCCACTCCAGTGGATGCGTGGGGCGTGGTGCGATAGACCCTCAGAAATTGGTACAACGCTCTCTGCAATGGCTGTCCCTGCCCCAGGGCAATTCTAAAGGTCTTGTTGAGGGTCCTCATGAGCCGTTTAGCTTCACCGTTGGCCCTTGGCCACAGGGGAGTGATTTTCCTGTGCACCACTCCATAGCTCTCCAACAGCTCCGAAAAGCGTTCGCTCTGGAATGGTGAGCCATTGTCCGAGCACAACGTCTGAGGGAATCCATGGGCCGCAAATATTTTCTCCACGGCAACCACAACGTGCTCGAATGCTACTGAATCCACAAATTCCACCTCTGGATATCTTGAATACTCCTTAACTATTACCAAGAAGTGGGTGCCCATCGTGGTGGAGCCGAAGTCCGCATGGACGACCTCCCATGGTCGCGTCCCGCGAGGCATCGCCTCTATCTCCGGCTCCCGCTGTAGTGGAGAAGCCGCCTGGCACCACACGCAGGCCGCCACGAAATCATCCACCTTGCGCTCGAGCTCCGGATACCACACCTTCAGCGTTAGGCGGACCTTGGTCTTGAAGGCACCCTGGTGACCACGATGTGCCAGCGCAATCACGTCGCCCACCTTCGACTGGGGCACCACAATCCGGTCACCCCTGAGCAGGAGCCCGGACGTTGAAAATGATAGTTCTTCCCGGACTTTCCATAGCTGCTCCAGCACAGTCCTGGCCTCCTGCGTGCACCCTGCCAGGGCCTCCAGCACCGACTTCCAAGATCCGTGCTGCATGGACTGCTTCAGAATGTTAAAACACTCATCCTCGGCTGCCGCCACCTCAAGCTCTTGGAGAGGCATGGCATTCGGTGTCGCCGCCTCCACTACCACCCGGACATGTTCTTTGGCCTCCTCTGTGCACGTGTCCGGGTCTCCTCTGCCGGGTGCCCCCGGGTGTCTGGAGAGGTAATCGGCCGTGTTGTTCGCACCAGGCCGATAGATTAGCGTGACCCCATACTCCAGAAGGGCGAGCATCCATCTTTCAATCCGCGCGGGCGGCTTGGATGATGACCCTGCCAGGATGGGCAGCAACGGTTTGTGGTCCGTCACGACTGTCACCGGGCGTCCAAGGACATAGAGTCGGAAGTGCCGGCATCCCCAGAGCACCGCCAGTGCCTCCCGCTCAATTTGCGAGTATCGTTGTTCCGCCTCCGACAGGGCCTTGCTGTCATAGGCCACCGGGCGGACACCCCCATCCGGGTCTACCTGGGTCAGGACGGCGCCCAGTCCGAACGGGCTGGCGTCAACAATGATCTCCGATGGTAACATGGGATCGAAGAAGGACATGGTGTCCTCGGCTGCCAGGGGGCCTTTGATGTCGTCAAACGCGGCCTGCTCCAGTGGGCCCCAGTTCCAGATCGTGTCCTTTCTCGTTAGTGCCTGAGCGGTTCCGACCGGGAGGCAAGATTCTTGATAAACCGTCCACAGTACGTAACCATGCCCAGGAAGCTCCGTACCTCAGACACAGACTCCGGAGGCTGCGCCTTCTTTATGTCCTGCACTTTCTTGGGATCAGGAGACACTCCCCCCTCCTTGAACACAAAGCCAAAGAACTCTATGGATGGTCTGAGGAATTCACACTTCTCCTTTTGTCTTTTCCAGACGCCGCAGATGATCGACCTCCGTTCTCGCGAACACCAAGATGTCGTCGCTTATATTCAGAACTCCCTCCAAGTCCGCTAGGGCACCCCGGATTATGTTCTGGAATACCTCGGCCGCCGAAGAGTCACCAAAGCTAAGCCTCTTGTAACGGTAGAGCCCCCGATGTGTGGTGAAGGTGGTGATATATCTCGACTCGGGGTGGAGGACAACCTGGTGATACCCCGCCCTGAGGTCCAGTTTCGAGAAGAAACGAGCACCTTGTACCTCTGCAATGATGTCGTCTATCGTCGGGGTGAGGTGTCTTTCTCTCCTGATGGCCTTGTTTGGGAGCCTCATGTCAACGCAGATCCTGACAGCGTCGGGCTGCTTGGGTTTACGTGCCACTAGTATGGGGGACACCCAGGGGGTGGGGCCCTCCACCTTCTCTATTATGTCCAGATTCACCAGGCTATCCAGCTCTTTATCCACCTGTTCTCGAAGGTGAAACGGCACCCGCCGATGCTTCAGGGCAATGGGCTGCACCGAATCGTCAATGTGTAGTCTCACAGGTTCTCCAACCATCTGCCCGATCCCCTTCAACAGTGCTGCGTATTTCTCCAACAGGTCATTTATGTCCTCCAAGTAGACAGAATACGCAAAAGTGACAATACCAAGGGCCTCCGCAGCAGCACAGCTCAGCAACGTGTTGGTGCTCACAGGTGTCACATAGAACCGTGCTTTAATTTGCGAGCCATCATGCTCCACCTTGGCCACAAACGCACCGTCCAGGGGAATGGGGTGACGACCACCAAAAGCAAAGATGCGGGCCCTTGGTGCAGCCAACTTGGGGGGTTGGTCCATAACATCATAATGTCCCCGTGCCATTACATTGACGGATGCCCCAGTGTCCACGAGGACCGGAATGGGAGATTGATTCACCTCGATTACACACCTGGGCTGTCTCCCGTTCTTACTCTTCAGGACCCCCACACTCGAGACAAAGAACACATTTTCTTCCTCGTCCTCCTCCACTTCCTCCACCTGGGCATCCTCTTCGCTCTGATCCACCTGAGCGACGTTGGGCGGCCGACTCTGGCGGGTGAAGCTTAGCCTGCCCAGGGCCTCTCGGTACCAGCACCGGCGTTGCCGCGTTGCATACCCTGGAGAAATTGTCCAGCAAACCACACCGCCCACACGTCTTTCCTGCCACCGGGCACTCTGCTGGTTGGGGCAGGTCGTATCCACACTTAATGCAAATTTCCCCTGCCCTTCCGGCCCTCTCTCGGGGAACACCTCCAGGCCTTCTGGCACCCCTGCCGCCACGCCACATCGCACATACCTCCTCAGTCTTGATGGAGCGTGACCCTGCCTCCATCTTGGTTGCTCTCGCCTCTGACACCTCATGGCACCTCCCCAATTCAAGGATGCGCTGAAGCATGATGCCTGGTTCTCGTAGCACCTGGCGCCTGAGCTTGCCTGATGAGCACGCCTGGATAAGCATTGTCCTAATCATGTCCTCTGCATCTCCCCAGGCGCAGGCTAAGGAGAGACGCCTCAGGCGTCCATAGAAGGAGTCCAGAGATTCATCGTCCTTCTGCTTGGCCGATAGCATCACAAAACGCTCATAGTCCACGTTGGCAAGAGGCAAAAAGTAAGCCTGCAGGGCAGCCTTCGCCTGATCATATGATCCTTCCCCAGGGGCAGCGACACACAAATCTCTTGCACGGACGGTCCTGCCGAATACAGCACGGTCGCTAGCCTGGTGTCATCATCCACCACCTGGGCCGCTCGAAAGTACATGTCCAGACGGTCCACCCACCTTCTCCATCTGGGCCCTAGGCTAGATGGTGGGCCCGACACATCAAACTCGGGGATGGGCTGCAGAGCCGCCTGGGTACGCACCTGGGCCATGACCGGAAGGATTTGTGGGGCAACTAGCCCCGCCGCTGGCTGTACAAAAGGTGGAAGACCTTGAGGAGCCGCCTGAACAAGTGGAGGTTGCTGCACAAGCTGCCCCTGAGGTGGTGCACGTGGCGGGGGTGGAGGAGGCCGCTGAACTGCCGCTGCGCCACCTTGGTCCTCAGTGTCACTCATGAGTCTGAGCGCACAGGCACCCCAGCATGGAACACCGGGGCCGCAACTCAAACTCCACAGTCACTGCAGCACCTTGTGATGATGAAGAGGGTGAAATCAGCGTGGCCACCCACCTGTTGATGAAGATGCACCACCTTGATGATGAAGAGGATGAAACAGAGTGTGTCCATCAGCCTGATGATGAAAGAGATGATGATGAACTGTTCAGCCTTCAAATGTTCCAAAAATTAGAAGAAGAAAGTTGTGTGCGTCATATAGGTCCTAGGCCCAAAACCCTCTTCCTTGCTTCCACTCGATGTAGTAAACCCAAGGAAAAGCCAAAATTGAAGATAGGGATATATTCCTGCAGGTATGCCTTCCTGCTGTCAGGGGTTCCAAAAATTAAGCTTGGGGCCGCTTCCGAGCCAAAACCGGAGCCTCATGAACTCCCACAGCTTGTGTTCCAAAATGGCCGCCAGCCGCGTGGGTAACGCACTACCCGCGGCAAAGAAAGGAAGTGTTGCATCCACCTCGTTTCGGTGAAAAATTGTATGAATAGTCACCGTCGGGTCCGGGCATCGTTTCCCCCACTCGTCGCCACTGTTGAGGGTTCGTCCATGCCCCCATGCGGTCCCGTAGCCCCCAACTAGCAAGGACGACACCTCACACGCGTCCTTACTGTTCGGGCTTCCCGGTCGCTCTGCACGGCCGGGAAAGGCCCCGTTTATTTATGCTGCACGCGGCGGCATGCAACGTCACGCCGCCGCGTGCGCGCCCATCATCGGGCAGCGCCACAGGGGGTACTCACAGCACAGGCAGTGTTTCCAGGCCGGCGACCGGGCCGTGGCAGTTGGAGTCAGGCGATACGGTCTCAGTTTGCAAATGCTACGCCTCATAGGAAAAGAGGCAGACAGTGGTTCACCTTCATTGCCAGTGTTAAAATCCTCAGTACCGGATTCAATAAAACATACAAATGAAACTGCTTAGATGAATAAGACACAGGAGCCAGCTCAGCGGTTTGTCTTCTTTATTATCTAACGGCAAACTGAACTGGTGGTAACCCCACCTGTGCATATATATGGTGGGCTGCACCCACATCATTAATGGAAAGAGGACGGGTGGAGTACTTGTCCTTAGGTGGACTTAGAAAGGGGACATTACATCATGGGACATTACAGGCTGCATGAAGCATTTGGGAGTAATTGTTGCAGATCAAACAGTTATTTTTTACCATTAGACCCACGTGTTTCATGTTTTTTGTTGCTATCTCTAGTGATGTCTCCCTTGGGTCCCATGTGTCCCGTTGCTAATGCTATTGTCACCACGCCGAAATGTTTCAAAAAAGGTAGCAGGCGCTACTCTCCAGAAAGAACATGGCATGATAACCTGTTCTGAGATGAGAGTTTGCAGCACACGCTTTTTGCTTACTGTACCTTTCACAGATGGGAAATATCCATTTGCATATCAGTCTTTGTCCCACCCACATGGACAGTCCAGCACCGAAATGCTATGGCAATTCCTCTCTGAACAAGAGTACCAACAGCAACCCCATACACGTGTTTCAGCCTTGTTGGGCCTCATCAGTGAGGTGAAGCTGTGCCTCGCTGAGCACAGTGAGCAGGGAGTCCACGTCTGGTTCCCCCCAGGTAACTTAGGGTGACCAACCCCAAGTTCCTTGCAAATATTTCAAAAAAGGCACCAGGCGCTCCTCTCCAGAAAGAACATGGCATGATAACCTGTTCTGAGATGAGAGTTTTCAGCACACGCTTTTTGCTCACTGTACCTTTCACAGATGGGAAATATCCATTTGCATATCAGTCTTTGTCCCGCCCACATGTGCAGTCCAGCACCAAAATGCTATGGCAATTCCTCTCTAAACAAGAGTACCAACAGCAACCCCATACACGTGTTTCATCCTTGTTGGGCCTCATCAGTGAGGTGAAGCTGTGCCTCGCTGAGCACAGTGAGCAGGGAGTCCAAGTCTGGTTCCCACCAGGTAACCTAGGGTGACCAACCCCAAGTTCCTTGCAAATATTTCAAAAAAGGTTGCAGGCGCCCCTCTCCAGAAAGAACATGGCATGATAACCTGTTCTGAGATGAGAGTTTGCAGCACACGCTTTTTGCTCACTGCACCTTTCACAGATGGGAAATATCCATTTGCATATCAGTCTTTGTCCTGCCCACATGGGCAGTGCAGCACCGAAATACTATGGCAATTCCTCTCTGAACAAGAGTACCAACAGCAACCCCATACACGTGTTTCAGCCTTGTTGGGCCTCATCAGTGAGGTGAAGCTGTGCCTCTCTGAGCACAGTGAGTCGGGAGTCCACGTCTGGTTCCCCCCAGGTAATTTAGGGTGACCAACCCCAAGTTCCTTGCAAATATTTCAAAAAAGGTAGCAGGCGCTCCTCTCCAGAAAGAACATGGCATGATAACCTGTTCTGAGATGAGAGTTTGAAATGACCTGCGATAGGGGGGGTATCTGCCAGAGCCTCTAAGAGACTCGCTCTCGCTAAAAGTGGGATGATGGGACCCATATGTGATGCATCAATACTCTGGGCAGAGCTGGACTCCAACCCTAAAGCTCCTAAGTCTTTGAATAATATGCATACTACCATACCATCGACTGATGATGTAGCGGCAATGGGGTGTGTGGTAGTTAATAACTCTGGTATCATTGTGTCCAACAAGCAAATTAATACACCTCGAAGACTTTCCAGGAATTGCCCACAAAAAACCTTTTCACTTGACGAGCAAGCAATTGATCACAAAATAACATACTGAAATAGCGGTTAACACTGATGGAACTGTGACTGAACTACGCCCAGACATGACAAAGGAGCTTATGGGGTCTATTTCATACCTTGGATCCAAAACCATCGAACATGTGGTAAAAGCACTAACAAACGACACCTGTGAGGGGAATAGCTTTCAAGACCTCCAATCAGCCTTATCACCAGATGTAATATTACCTACAAATCTGTCTCTGTCTTATGTGGTTCCTCCAGTGTTTGAGGTTATTCCCTACACAGCACTACTCTAGTCCTACTGCCCTCAGAATTGCCCTTGAGAATGTCTGCGTAAGGCCGTTGCCTCTAATAACTGTGCTTGCTGGACTTGGATGGCCTGCTGGAATGCTTGTCTATCGGCTTGTGCTTGTTGATTCTGTATTTGTAAGGCTTGTTGGAGAAGTTGTTGACCTTCAGTCAGTGTTTTAATAAATTCTTCCATGGCGTTCTATCTCTATCCCACTCTGACACCAAATTGTAAAGAGGTCACTTTATGCTTTCGAATAAGAACACTGAGCCAAATAGTAGGTGGTAATTTGTTTCAGAAACAACTTTTATTAAATATAACTTTCTTCTGTTTTCTCTTTCATTCATAGAAAAAAGGAGAGATTTTCTTCTTTCAAACTTCCTGGGACATAAGGAATCATCACAGAACTCTCTTGGATCACTTTCAGGTAAGTCTCTGCCAAGTTTCTCAAATATTTATTCATGTTATCTCTCTTTTATTCGTCTCTGTTCTCCTTGTCAACTTCTATCAGTTCTTACAGTCTCTTTGGGTCTTTTCCTCTCTTGCTATGAATTATTCTTTTATTCTCTGAATTTTAAGTATCTTTATTGACTGTTCTGTAGATATTTTCCTCTCTTGTTTGTCATATGACTTTAAGTAAATTTTGCTCTCCTTCAGCTTTTCAAATAGTTTGTTAGTTTTCTTTGGTTAGCCTTCTTCTAAAACTGTTTCTTTAGGTTGGCGAATATCAAATGTTCACATCAGTATTATCCACTCTTTTGCCTCTTTTCCAACATCGACTTTGCCTTTCTTATATTCGCGCTTTCTAATGTCGCATTCACCTTTAGAGACACAGTTCAATAAAACGAGGTTCGACTTCCACATACCTTCTTCTACTTTCTTTTCCTCTTCTTACATGCATCGTACGCCCAGCTGCTTTCAACGTAACCTTCCGATCAGTTTCACGGTTAAGACTCCCAGTGAAGCGGTCGGCTCCAGCACCTACCTTCGTCCGGAAAAAACCTCAGCCGTCAACGTCGCAGTCTCCGCCCTCTCAGCTGTTTTCGCAGCGTACCTCTGGCACTTATTTATGCGCTGCTCCCTCACCTTTCAAGACAGCGGCATAGTGTTACAGTCTTTCTGGAGCTTTTATGAAGACTTGTTTGTGAGAAGGAGGCCAGCAGGATACAGCCTCACTTTTCAAAGCTCCGTCCCGAGCCGTTTCGTTCACTGCATGTAATCCCTCTCCGTAACAGGCGAACTGGGAACTTATATTCTTCTCTCTAATTAGCGACTCAGATATTCGCTTTTAACTTTACAAACAAATGTTCAAATAAGCGCAACGGCGCAACTGTATTTCTGCTCAGTTCGCTTCAATTTCTTAACTTCTTCGCCTCTGCCAAGGACCTAATATGCCCACTCGTAACTGTTGTTTTGGATCTCCTCACCCTCCGCTTCCTAGCAACCACAAAAGGAAACCAAAAATAGTTGTAGTTACTTAAATGAGAGACCGTGATTGGATACCAGACCTGTCAATCATTTCCTTCGGCTGAAAGTCAGAAATTAACCCTTTATGAGGCTGATCAGCTTGGTATTGACACAGCCAGCTTCAGGTTGCACACTAACTGGGTGCTCTACAGTATATTTGTCACACCCCCACACAGCACTACTCTAGTCCTGCTGCCCTCAGAATTGAGGTTGGCGCCTGAGGCTAAGCTGGTACCAACTCTACCAGAGGAAATGCACCATTACTAACTGGATTCCTTTGGGACCTGCCCTTCTGCTGCACCTGCTTTGCAGATCATTAGTGCAAGAAATTATTTAGTAACAACTACCCAGGCAACGCAAGCAGGCAGTAACCTGACCTGTCTAGGGCATAATGAGTCACTCCATAGTGGTCCATTTAACGTCGCTGATTTGGACTTGGATGTGAGTGATACATCTGCAACTATGTTTGCTGTACTGGAGGACTTCTTAATTAAATGACTGGCCAAGAATAATTACATTACTAAAGACCATGAGCAACAGGAAGGGCATTGTGTGGTCCTTAGCCCTACTTACAAAGTCCTCCAATGCTCATTCGGCCAGCTTGGATAATATACAGTCTAACATCTGAGACATGATGATTGGTCCTTTGAGGCAAACACGTGTAATTAGGACTCCTGTGACTCATAATGTTGATGAACCGGTCTCAGATGCTACTTCTTGGTACAAACGCAAACAGAAAGTAAAGGTCTAAGCAAGAGTTTATATACGATGACTTGTCAACAAAAAAGACGAAGACGAGTGTCCTTCTTGGGAACATTGCAAGCATGAGAAGTAACCAGGTGGTATGCCTTGGCAATGTCACTCCCTCCACATCTACATCCACTTCTGTGTTGGTTATTTCTGCTAAGTCTAAGGAAGATAATTATTTGAACAATTGCATGTTTACTGCCCCATTGCTTGTGAAGGTGGAAGGATGGTTACCTGTGAATATTTTCTCCACCAAAGGCAGAGTTGGTAATTCTAAGCAGCAATCCACTCTGCTATTTCAACATGGTACCTCACTAACCTCCCCTCAGAAGGCTAAGTCCAAAACTAACACTAGCCTACATCACAGAGGAAAAAGACCAATGGTACCCCTGGCTCAATCGTGCCCGATGATCAGATTTATAACCTGGAGGAACTGTTTGTTAGCCCAGAGGACAACTTACTGAGTTCAGATCTGGCTTGCACTATAATTACCACTCTGGTCCAGACTGATCCTTGTTTTCTTGGAACCAATGCTGTTCAGCCTCACCCACTGCAACTACGCTATGGCAAAAAAGGGTGCTTCAAATACGAACTCTTTTTTTGCGATGGCAAACTTCTTTCTTTGACCGCACCAGAATTCTGGATTTATTTCAACTTATTCTACGCTTCATCAAAAAAGAGGACATCGGAATTGTTGACATTTGTGAAAATGTTACACAGGCTTCCTTCTTTGTCCTTTTTGAATCAGATCAAACAATTTATAATGTGGTGGATTACTCCAGAGCATTTCAAAGACTGGGATATGAATGTGGTATCTTTGAAGTTGATGATCGACTTGGAAATGTTCTCTTGGGTAAATTCTCTGATGCCCGACATGCCACGGGGCTAGCTTGTATGGTGGGTAAGGCTCGTCATCGAAACAAACAGAAACGGTCTGCTTTTAGTAGACAAAACCGTCCTTGCCTGGACACCAGGGCCAAAGTAGTGACTCCTCCTCTATCTGATGTATCCGCTTGTGTTAATCCTGTTAACAATAGGGGCTCTTTTTATTTGAATGTTGGGGGGGGAACAAGTGGCTGAGGAGTGCCATTGGGATTAGCTGGCTGATCTTGGCAACCAACGTAGGGCACTCCACTTCTAGCTCCCCTTTTCTACTGTTGAGCTTGAACACACAGGGGAACTCACATTTATTCGCTTATGATGGTCTACTTGAGAATATTGACTATTTTAAAGTGATAGCATTGCAAGAGACTTGGTTACTTGATCCACTTGTAATTAATGGTTGGTCTTTTCTCTTTCCCCTGCTTTACAGGGCCTCTAAGGGGGGCTGGAGCTGGGAGTTAGAAGACCATTGAGATTGCCTGCCATTCCCTCTACATCCCGGAACATCCTCACAGGTAAAGTCAATTTCCCAGAGGAATATCCCGTGTCTGAATGCGTTATCATTATCATCAATGATCCCCGTATGTAACTAGCCATGATGCTATTCGGAAGGAGGTAGAAGAACTTATCACTGCACGGGTCGGTCGGTTTCCTGCTATCATTTGCGGTGACTTCAATGCCAGGATCCCTCGATATGTTACTACGTGGGAACTGGCTATTGATTACTCTTCTTCTCCCTCTTTGTATGACAACTTAGACAAATCTTGTCAACGGGGACTAACATAGGCACATGTGTTTTGATGGGGTTTAGTATGGCCAATGCGGCTTTTCCTTCTGATTCCCTGTCTCAACTCACTAGAATTGGAGTTAACAATCGTAGCATCATTGATTATATTTTCTTTGCTAATGCCACGTATCTGTTTACTGACATGTGTATTTCACAGACAGGAAAGTGACCTCTGATATTAAGCCTTAGCATCCAGTATTCTTCTCCAAGAGCCGTTCACTGCGGGCTTTTGCAGGTTAATTCCCAATTTAATAAACTCACTTGGAGCGATTTTAACGTAGGGATAGCCACACAGCTGGCACGTTCTGTACTTGGAGATTATACATTGCTAAGCTCACAAATAGGTGCATTTCTACCAGAGGCGGCTTTCCTTTTAACTATGAAAACTGTGTTGCTGACATCATGAAGCACACAATGTGTAAGTCTGTAACCAACTCGCGAGTTGGGCTTGGCATAAATAAAGTCCACAGGCATTTCTTTGATAAGCATGTCAAGATCCGGAAAATGACCATTCGGAAAGCTATGAGGAGAATGGGGCACGGCGGTCTCTCTTCAGTTGAACTTGCGAATGGAGTTAAGAACATTGTTACGTTATGTTACTGTCATTTCTTAAGCGCACGGTCAACAGATGTATCTTGGCGCTGGAGAGACGGGCACCCATCCACAGCAGAGGCTGCTAACAGAGTGGACACCAAACTAGCTAAAACAGGAGAGTCTTAATTGCTTTCCTAAAAGCCAGATGGTTCGAAAGTATCTTTATTGAGGGGGGTGGTTCGTTCCACAGTTTGGCTCCAGAAGGAAGAGTACCAAAAGTGGTTGAAGTGACACAAGTAGCAGGAGCAATGAGCATTATGGAGAGACCTCGTATTTGCCGCCACTTCTAATAACACTATTGCTTTCTGGAAAATCATTAATCGGAAGAAACCCCTGAATAGAGATTCTAATGGGGTTTTGGAAAAGGATTGGACCAAATACATTGAAGCCACCCTCGGGGTTTTGGGGGACGCTGTAATCGTCTCTGAGACTGTGGTCCATGACACTGCAGTTTGGTACAATACTAAAAACCCTAAAGACATACACAGAGTCATTATGGCTAGCAAATCGTCTCAGGCATCCGGCCCAGGCAGCATTTGCAATTTCTTTATTAAAATTGAACCTGATGTATGGGATCATTCTATGAACTGGCTCTTTCATTGGATTAGTGAGTCTTCGACTGTTCCCGCCTCTTGGCGGGACAATATCATTTTCCCTGTTCATAAAAAAGGCAGCCGTTCAGATCTGAGTAATTTTAGGATGCTGGCAATGTTAGATGCCCGGCCAAAGTTTTTGCTAGAGTACTGTTAGAAGAGCTCGAAACCTGGGTCGAGAGTCATGGAATTATCCGTTACAATCAAACTGGCTTTCGCAAGGGCATTGAATACTGTTACTAATGGGTTGGCTCTAGGTACCATTATTCAACATCTTGGCACATCTGTAAGTCCCCTGTTTACGTGGTTTATATAGATTTTAGTTCAGCGTTTGATACAGTAGACAGAGCTCGGCTTTGGATGAAGCTCCAGAATTGGGGAATCCCTCCCAGTCTCCTAAAAATGATTTTCGCCCTACACCATCAATCCAGAATCAAAGTCCGGCAGGACCAACATGGTGCTATAACTGACTGGCTACCAACTCGGAAAGGGGTCAAGCAAGGTTGTATCCTTGCGCTGATATTATTCAATCTTTATTTGCAAGATCTAGGCAAGGTACTTGCTAACTCCTCCTCATTACCACCCAAGCTAGGAGACACTCCAATTCAATGGATGGGTTATTCAGACAACCATGTACTCCTTGACTTGACCATGGGTGGGCTGCAGGCTTCGCTGAATGCGCTGCAGACCTACTCTGACGAAAACTGTCTTAGAGTGAGCATTACTAAAACTAAGATTATGATATTTGACCCAAGAAAGAAGAAGCCTAGAGGTATCAACTGGCTCCTGAGAGGAACGCGGATTGAGGTTGTCACTGATTATAAATATTTAGGCATTAACATTGACCCCAAACTATGTGGAATTGTTCTTTTCCATAGAACTAAATTTAAGATCTCCCATGATCTTAAATTTTAATTTAAGTATTTTGCCCACAGAGGTGGAGGATATTCGGTTGCTTCCTCGCTCAAATTTTATCAGGCGAAGATATTGCCCGTTATCCTCTATGCAGCTGCGATCTGGGTGTATCTGACACCGGCTGATCTTACTAAACGTGAGTCGGCTATACTAAAAAGACTCCTTAGATGACCTACTTATGCAGCTGTTGAGACGATCTACCTTGAATATGATTTGGTCCCCATACACATACATTACTTATTGAGCCTCCCTACGCTTTACTGCAGAATTGCTAATTCACCCAATGGTTCGCGGAATAATTTATTACATGGAGACATAATGACCAGAGTAAATTGTATGACCCCGCGCTGCATCAAAAATATTCAGTCCATTGCAAAAAGATGGCTTGCATGGGCTCCAGAAAATGTTCTAGAAATGCCTCTTCACAGTTTAGAAATTCCATGAAATCCATCATCTATAGCACGGTTATCGCACAAATAACTGTGGCCAGTAAAAGTAATGCCACCCAATATATGGAATACATTCAAGAAAGGAAATCTTGTTCAGTTTACATGTCTCACTTTTTGTGTAATTCTCTTTTGTGTGTCTACCTTCAGATCAAATTTAATGTTGTCGAGACTTTGGAAATCCAAAGAGCATGGGTGGGTATTCCTAGGTGTGCCAGATTATGCAGATTCTGCAAAGATCAAGAATTGTAAACTGCAAAGCATATATTGGCATTCTGCTCTTCAATGGTAAAACTACCAGAGGCATCTTTGAGATCAGCCGACCTCCAAGTGACTCTCAGAGGAAAAGAACTTTGGTCACTTTTTATGAATGGGCGTAATGAGCCTTGCATTGTTTATTTAACTCTCATATGGAAGAAGATTACATACATTTTAACCATTGTTGTACATTGAAGAAAACATTTGTGTTCAAACTGGATTACATGGATTCTTAGCGATTGTAGTTGGAGCTAAGGGTATTAAAAGTACATTTTTGTTAACTGTAAAATACTGTAAATAAATAAAATAAATAAAAATAAAGGCTTGTTAGTTGGGCGGATACAGATTGACATTGCTTGAGTGTGAAGATGACATCCCAAGGCCTACTGTATCTTGGAGGCCAGTAAATGTTTGCTAGTTGGGTTGATACAGATTGACATTGCTTGAGTGTGAAGATGACAGCCAATCCCTTCTGTATATTGGGGGCCAATAAAGGCTTGCTAGTTGTGTTGAGTGGGAAGATGACATCCACACGCCTTCTGTTTCTTGAGGGACAATAAAGGCTTGTTAGTTAAGCGGGTGCAGATTGATATTGTTTACATGTGAAGATGGCAAGCCAAGCCCTTCTATATTTGTGGGCCAGTAAAGGCTTGTTAGTTGGTTCGAGAGGAAATGCCGAGCCGTTCTTTATCTTGGAGAAACCATGGATATTGTATTGTGGGGGCCTGTGTATAGTGTATTGTCATAGTCTAGGCAAGAACTTACTAAGGCGCTAGTTAATTTTTAGACAGAACTCATGAAGAATTAATGGGAGGATATTTTGAGCTTTTTAATTTGGTAAGTTATTGATAAACTTACAGACCTGGGAATTCATGTGAGCAGATCAAGTCATGTTTCCCATGGCCATGCTTGTGAAGGCCATTCACTCCTGTTTTCCCTTTGGATTATGGGGTGTGATGAACTCAATGGCGTTATCACGGATTCCCTGGCAGTAGCCCCTCCCATGTAGCCAGGAGATGGCAGCCACTACCTGATCCTGACCCTGGGGATGGCTACATGAGGGAGGATCACCTGGGAGGAGATAGCCACAGGGGAGATATCATGGCTACATTGGATAGGGAGCGGTATGCCCCATTTTCCCATGAGGACGACCCCTTGTTACCTAATACCCTAATGGCCTATTGCCATGAATCTGTTCCCTCCTATAGGCAAATGAAAGAAAATCTTTTTCCAACACCCTTTAGGCCAAACTCACATCCATAACCTGAAGAGTAAAAGCTCCCAAAAAATCTTTTCCGTTCTAGTTTTCCCTCATGTAGAATTGATCTTCACATGGAATCATTGAGGAAAAACCCTCCAAGTGCCATGCATCAAAGCCCATGAATGGATTTCAGTTCCCACAACCACCTAAATCAGTTAATATCAGTGGAATTCAGTTCCCACAACCACATAAGTATTGAGACAAGGAGGATGAAGGAATTGATACAGAGCAAAAAGCGTAATGAGTGTGCTAGCTGTTGGATGATAACACCTGTACGTGGGGCCTTTAAAAATTGTAACCAAACAAGGAGAGAGAGCTCTGGAGAAGACTTGAGATCTCCATTAAAGAAGGACAGAAGTTGGAGGCTCCAGCTTGTGTGCATAAGCTGGAGGCCCAAGCCGGCGTGCAGAAACTGGAGGCACGAGTCAGTGTGTGGAAGCGAGAAGCACGAACCAGAGTGCAGAAGCTGGAGGTGTGAGCTGATGTATTGAGCGAATTAGTTTGTAAGCAGAAAAGGAAAGAAACATGGTGTGAGAAAGGTGTGCCGTGGAGACGCCATGGACCATGAGAGGAACCCTCGGCGTCCGGCAGCCAAGAGAAGCAACGTTGTCCTTACCGGGAGCCAAAGAGAAGCCAGCGTGCAGGAGCGGAGCCACAAGAGAAGCTGGACAGATGTCAGAGCCACCCAGACTGGGAAGAAAGCAGCAAAGGAACGCTGCGTAAGCGCGAATAAGACTGAAGATGTTACACAGAGCCAGTGAGTCTACCAAAGCAGAGTGGGGACCCTTGAACGCTTCAGCGGCAAACAGAATGTGAACATTGTGAAGTTACAGAAAGTAAAATGCTAAAAGGAGTGTTTGTGAATCGAATTGGCAGAAGAATTTCACCATTGTGGAAATTACGGAAAGTTAAATAATAAGTGATTATTTGTGAAGCGAAAGGCTAGAGTGCCAACCCGAACCCCAATAAGAAATTGAGCGAGACAAGTAGATATAACAAGCCAAGAAAGGTATATGCTGCTTGGTTGTAAAGAAGAACTATAATATATGAAAAAGACCTGGCAATCACACATCAGCCAGTTCAACACAAAAGAAGCGAAGTCCTGGCAGGGTAGTACACCAGGCCGTTGTAAGTACAAGAGAAGTCCTGGCAGGAGAGTACACCAGGCAGTTGTGAGTGCAAAAGAAGTCTTAGCAGGAGAGTACACCAGGCAGTTGTGAGTAGAAGAGAAGTCCTGGCAGGAGAATAGACCAGGCAGTAGGAAGTGCATAAAGAGTCCTGGCAAGGGTGTGTAGCAGGACAATTGCAAACCTACATGGAGTGTCAAGCAGAAACACTGTTTGTTATATAAAGAAGGAACTTGTGTTAATTTGTATTTATATGTTGTTTATTTGTAGTGCGCACCTTGCCCCGGGGCATCTGGGAGCATGTTTAGAAAGGCAGTTACAGGTTATAGTTGTAGATACATTTTACATTTTATACATATTTACAAAATGGATAAGAACATTGCAAAGAAGAGTTAAAAGAAGGAACTTTTTTTTAAAGAAGAACTTAGAAGGCTGAACAATCTAACAGGATTGTGTGGGCCAGGAAAAACAAAAGGAACTGTTAGATCCAGAGACATTTGTGATACCAGCAAGAACCCAGAGGAAGGGAATCACTCTCTGCAATTAAGGTCCTTTCCATTTCGGAGAACACTTATGTTGGAGCTATTCTATTTCTATTTAAGAAATCTTTTTGCCAACATCAGGTTAAAGACATTTCTCTTGTCATTTCATTATTTGTTTTGTAGTGTGAAGGTCAGCATAAAATGTCTGGACACAAGGATGGCTTTTGATTTATGACATCCTGACAAAGACAGATCCTTAGTTTTTGGTTTTAGGTTGGAAAACACCTCTTAGTGCAGGGTCAGAGAGGCATTTTCCCAACCCATTTCATTTAATTAAAGTCTTTAACCAAAAACATGACAACTTTGTGCCTGGCTATCATTTCTGATCCCTCCCAGGGGCTTGTAGTTTTCCCTTTCCCATTTAGAATTTAGGAAAACTACAAGTCCCAGAATTTCAAGCATAAACAGGACTGGTTGGCCTTCCTGTGCATGGCCACGGGAAACCAGAGAACATTGTGTCAGCATCTCAGATCAGACCTCGGTTACCCGTGTTTTTCTGGATCAGCAAGTTTTCCATGAAAACAGTAAGGATCCCGATCTTGTGGATGAAGGGTTTCGGTCCTAAGATAAGTCTTGGAGCCTTTTAGTTTGGAAACGCTGTCGCTCATCCGTATATCGACTGCCTCCGGTCACTTTCAGACTGTGCTACATTGGATTGTTTTAGGAAATGCTTGTAGATCAAGTTCTGTATTGTCATTTGTGAGTATGAGAGAACGACACACAGGTGGCCTTTCTGTTGTTGGGGAAAGGCCCCACTAGCCCTAATGCTAAGAGGGGTTTCCCTGCCTCAACATAAATCTAAAATGGGTCCGTCAGAATGTCAAAAATAAAGATAAGTTAACCGTTGTGTCAAAACCCTAACTCTAGCCCTCACACTAACAACTCATTTTAAAGTGCAGCGAGGTTGTCTTCTTAGTAGCTTCTTTATAGTTTTGTTTTTAAAGTTCCAAACACAAAGTTCCAAAGGGTGCAAAAACAAGCAAAGTTCCACTCGTGTCAAGAGAATGGGCCTCATTATGGGTTTGGAGGTAGCCATGCTGTCATTACCGGCATGGCTAACTCCAAACTTGTGTCCGGGTCCCGGAAAAAAGGGAATTAGTGGGACTTTCCGACTTTTGCGGGTCCGGTAATTCCCATTTTCGGGACCCAGACCCGGTACATCCCCATTCCCATTTGAGCCCCCATAGGACTCAATGGGAATAGGGAGGATGCTAACAACAGACCTATTAATGACGGGTGCGTTGTTAGCATCCTGGTCTGCTCGCGGGTGGTGGTATGCACGTCTGGCCAGACCAGACGTGCATGCCGCCACCCGCGAATAAAACTGGTAATGTGGTGGCCCGGTATGAACAGTGCCAGTACCTTACCGGCACCGTTCATACCGCACCCTCCAGGGTCGTAATGAGGCCCAGTGTCTCACTTATCTTGACTTCTCACAGGGATTACAAGTTCCAGGGCGAGGGACTTCTTTCCCTTGGTTCCTTTTCCACTTTTTTGAAGTGCTAAGAGAATGCCTCCCCTTCTCTTAGCTTTGCAACAATGTTCACAATCCCAAGGCTGTCTCCCTTCCCCATGTGTCTCTTTCTTTGCACAGCCAATCGAGTTCACTCTTCCCCCCGGTACTGTGACTAAGAAGAAGAGTGATAACAGTCCTTATGTGGGTGTGAGTCGCAGACTCACTTGGCTTCAACGGTGCTCCTTCTAGGTAGACTTGGTACACTCTCCTGTCAAGTACTACCTATTGCTCGGCCAACCAGGTTGACCTTCCTCCCAGGTACTGTGACTATGAAGATGAGCAACTGATCTTTTTCTCTTATGGGCGCAAGTCCCAGACTCGCCTGCCTTTGTCTCTTCTCATCTTTGGTAGGCATGGTATACTCTCCTGCCATTGTATTTATTTATTTATTAGATATGTATAAGACGCTTATACAACACAATAGTGTTTCAAAGTGCCACAAGGCAAAGGGAGAGAGCAAAGGAGCAAATAGACAAGGAACATGACAATAAATACATTGAAACGAACAGCAGTCCTACTAGGCCTTGTGACATTCGGGACGTGCATGTCCAGTGAAAAGACAAAAAGGGTGGTGGGGAGGGGCAAAGTGTTATTAGGGTCCCCCAGTGGCAGAAGAGGTGCCTGTTGGGGAGGCAACATGTAAGTGCAAAGGCGGAGAAGTCCCAAACGAGGACCAATGTCTTCCCCACAAGAGGTAAATGCAGGGTGGAGGCAAACCACCTGAAAGGCAGTGGTTTCCAGTCGACAATGCAGGGGGGTACTGGTGGTGATTGGGCAAAATGCCAGGACCCTATTGGGTTCTTGAGGGACCAGGCCTCCAATCTCAGCGACAGAGGGAATGGTCAGCATGGGAGGGAGAGAGGGATGGAAGAGAAGAGAACGGTCTTGAGTTGTTTGCAGAACTTGAGGTGGTCCCGTTCAAGACAGAGGGAGAGAGGGAGGCAGTTCCATAGGAGGGAGCCAGCTGAAGAGAGAGATCTCTACCCCAGCTCTCTACCTGGAGAAATGTTTGATTAGCAGAGAGTTGGAGCAGGAAGATCGAAGGGATCTGGAAGGGGAGTATTTAGTAAGAGAGAGCTGCAGGTAGCATGGTTCGAGGCCCCATACAGCCTTGTGGATGATGCAAAGGTTCTTGAATTTGATCCTTTCAGCAACCGGGAGCGAGTGGAGAGATTTTAGAGCTGGAGAGATGGAGTCCCAGGGCTTGAAGCCAAGGATAAGTCTTGCAGTCCTATTCTGGATTAGTTGAAGAAGATGGAGTTAAGAAAGAGGCAGGTTGTGGAAGAGGCTGTTACAGTAATACAGCCTGGAGAGGACCAGAGCTCTAGAGACATTGAGCTTCTGGGGGAAGGTGAGGTAAGGGAGAATGCCTCTACGGAGGTGAAGATGAAAGTGGGCCTGCTGGCAAGGTCCAGGATATGAGAAGTAAAGGAGAGAGATGAGTTGAAGATGACCCCAAGGTTTCTGGATTCAGTCGAAGGAGAGGGAGGTGAGTCCACAGAGGGTGGCCAGAGTGTAGGAGGGAAAAGGGGAGCAGGTGCCCTGATAGGAAGAATCTCTGTCTTACAGGCAGTCAGGGATGATAGAAGAGCAAGAAGAGGAGGAAGAGGGGAGCTTGAAGAAGAGTTGTGTGTCATCTACGTAACACTAGAAATTAGGAGAGAAGCACGAGATCAGGTAGGCAAGAGGTGCAAGGTAAATGTTGAAAAGCCAAGGCGAGAGGATAGAGCCCTGGAAAATACCACATGTAGAGAGAGTGGCAGAGTCGGAGAAGGAGCTCAGGAGCACCTTGGAAAGGCATTCAGTGAGGAAGGAGGTCAACCAGTCCAGTGCCCGGTGTAAGAGACCAATGGTATATTGGAGTCGTTTTATGAGGATAAAGTGGGTGACCATGTCAAAGGCAGAAGAGAGGTCAAGGAGAATGAGAACAGCAGGAGAGTTAGAGTTAAGATTTGCAAGCAGTTCTTCGCTGGTGTTCAGGAGAGCAGTTTCTGCGCCTCAGTTGGGGGAAGACTAACTTCTCCAGGAGTTTCCCCAAGGAACGGTGTAATAGATATAGGTTGGTAGTTGGTCGGACACAGGGGGTCGGCTGAGGGCTTTTTTAGGAGCAGGTAAACAAGGGAGTGCTTGAAGGAGGAAGGGAAAGAGTCAGAGGCTAAGGAGTGGTTGCAGAAGTCGGCATGAGCCAGAGCGAGGGAGGATATGGTGTCCTTGATGGTTCTGGATGAACAGGGAGATACCTGTTTGGGTGAGACCTTCATAGAGCGGACTACTCTAGAGACCTCATCCGTCGTGATAGGTCAGAAGGAGGAGAGAGTGCGTGGGGGTGGAAGAGAGGCCAAGGGAAGCAGAGGAACAGGGTGAGGAGTGGAGGAAGGGTTTTGAAGATTTCAGCCGTATTGTTAGAAGTTCCAGAGATACAGGCCTGGATAAGGCCCTCTTCTTGGAACTGATAAAGAAACGGTATTGCCTTTGGAGTAGGCGACAGGCCAGTTTGTCAGAGGATGAGCCTGAGGTCTGCCACTTCCATTCCGCAACTCTGCACTTGTGTTTCAGAGCAGCTAGATCGGAGTCGTACCAACTGTTATGCTTGGAGGAAGGTGTCAGGCGGATCCTCATGACATGGGCAACCATGTCAAGTGTGTTAGTGATAGCAGGAGGAAGATTAGCGAGGACAGAGTCAGTGGGAGAGTCAAGAGGAGGGAAGGGAGGATGGATGATGTTGGAAGCAAACGCAGCAACTGACACTCGTTTCATTGGTGGAATGATCGCGATGGAAGCTCGCATTGAGGTGAGAGAGTGGTTAGACCAGGAGAGAGGGATAGTGAGAGGGTTGGAGAATGGGAGATCAGAGGGTATGAAGGCATTAAGAGTATGTCTGGCAGAGTGTGTAGGACCACAAGGGAGAATAGTGAGGGAGAGAGAGGTACAGAGACCACGGAAGAGTGTAGAGGCAGGAACAGTGGAGTAAAGGTGGATGTTGAAGTCTCCAAGGAGTAGGAGTTTAGAGGTAACAATCAGAAGACAGGAGGTCAAACCAGCCCATTCCAAAAGGAGGACAGACACGGGTCCAGAGGGGCTATACATAGTAGCAAGGGTGAGAGAGAGAGACGAAGAGACACTAAGCTTGCAGACAAGACTTTCAAAGGAGGAGTAGGGCTGGGTGAGCATGAGAGAGGTAGGGACTGACTCAGGGAAGATTAGGGCTACTCCGCCACCAGATTGGTTGTGCCGAGGCTTGGAGAGGATCTTCTTGCCATCAGGGAGGAGGGAGTCAAAAGCAGTGACAGAGCTGGCATTGGACCACATCTCAGGGAGAGTAAGGTCGTAGAGATCAACGTCTTCAAGAAGGAGGCAGATGTCTGAATATATTGTACTGGAGAAATTGTACTGAGTCAGAGAGATTCAAAAAACATGCACAGGACCTACACACAAGACTGTTTGAAAGAGGATATCCTCGAAAAGCGATCAGAGATGCCAAAAAAAGAGCTGCTCATACTCCCAGAGACATCTGCCTAGAGACCAAGCCAAAGAAAGAACTTGATAGGTTGGTATGTGTCACCACGTATAGTCCATTGAGTGATCTTATACGGAGGACCGTTAAGAAAAACTGGCTCTTGGTGAAACAAACAGGGTCACTGAACAAAGTCCCCTGTTTTGCCTGTAAGAAAAACAAAAATCTGAAAGACTCTCTCGTTCACACTTTCCTGGAACCAGTCTCACAAATCAACACAATGTGGAACCTTCCCCCAATTGTTGGGCATTACAAATGTGGAAAATGCGTGGCATGTGCCCTCACCATACAGAAAAAAGTCTTTGAACACAAGAATGCAAAGTGGACGATGAGAGAACATACCAACTGCAACACCAAAGGCGTGATCTACATCATCGAATGCCCCTGCGGCCTTCTATATGTAGGCAAAACCATTCGACCTATCAAAATGCTCATTTCAGAGCATCTGTCCTGCATCAGAAATAAGATCCCAGACAAACCTCTCGTAGACCATTTCAATCTAAAAAATCACAAGGACACAGACCTTAGATGGTTTGTCCTACAAAAACTGGCACCAACTGTGAGAGGGGGGGGAGGAGGCTTAACAAGTCATTGACCCAATTAGAACAGAGATGGGGCCACAAACTAGACACTGTACATTCGGGCCTCAACATATTTGTTGAGTGGAAATCCTTCTTATGAAGTATATCTGTAAAGTGGAATCCCTTTTGAAAAAATCTCTTATTTAGACCATATTGAACTGTATAGGCTTTCCCTATAGCCTTTGGCCAGACCCATTACTGGGGTTCTGCATGCCACATGATTTGGACATCTGTTTACTCTCATTTAGCAACCATAGCCTGCACATATATAGAGGAACTCAACTCTAGTCCTCCACACGTGTTGCAGTAGCGAGTCCATGATGTTTCGGCTTTCATCTCACTACAATGGCCATGTTACCACCTATTTGTTGTTTGACTTACACACATCCAACATGTATATGCCATGTGCAGTCTCCTCCTAACCAGGGTCACTGCAATAATCAACAGCGCCCCATGGACTCCTCTGTGCGATCCTTGTGGGTCCCAACATTTTGGATCTAGTGTCCATTGATATGCCCCTCCCACTCTCACATGGGCATCACTTACGCATTATCTATGGTTGATCCTCTAGATCCATGCGGATCAGATAGAGATGCTTTCATTTATCTGTGTAAAGTCTCCTTGTGTACGCCGTCCCGTTACCATGGCAACGGTCATATGCTTTTACTCCATCACAATTACATACTTTAAGTTAGGAGTAAGAATAATTAATTTACGTTTGTTCTATTGCACACAGCGTGCAGGTAGACCTTGTGCTGGTCTGAGCGCTACTAACGCCATTTCAAGATGGCCACTGCTATTTATAGCTCTGTGCCCATAGCAATGGCGTCCGCATCGCCAGATCACTGTACCAACGACCTGTGAAAGAACTTTTGTTACACTGCTCCACTCGTCCTGATTAATCACAGGAATCCTGGGGAGCACTTCAACTTTCCCGCGCTCCCAGCATTGGCACAATCACTAGTGCCACACAGGTATTTCTTCTTTGTTGCCACTGGGCTTAGTGCGTTAGCCTATGGCACTAGCCACAGTGGCTTTTTTACTGACATTGTACCCCTTCTTCTAGGGGACACTCTGGATCCAGTCCCACTGCACCAATTGATGTGGCTGTGGTCCTGTGGCTACCTATGATTAGGTAAGCCTTTTGTTTTTGCTGCACGATAATCAGCGCTCCTCTGAATAGGGACACACTAAGCTCTCCCATTCTATTCTTTTCTTCTTAATAGGCGTCCATTTTGACCACGAGCAATGAGACACTGCAGGTCTCTGGACTATCCATTTACACCTGTGGCCTCATTAACCTCCCAGAGGTAAGCCGTCTCCACCTGTCTCTCAGGGGACATAGGGTGATTTAATCACATGTTATCAAACGATGCCCTTAGCATCTCCCATACTGTACCTCATTCATCTTCACAGCATTTTCTGAACACCAAGACGTCACAGTCTTCCTTGTCCTGACGAAGGCCCCAAGAAGAAAATGGCTCATATAGCCCCAACATAAGGCCGAAACACTGTGGTGTAGACGTTTACTCTCAAATCGCAGTGTTATGAATGTTTTTCACTGTATCTTATTGTCATTCATTATATGTACCGTTTGCTTTTGTTCATGTGATATGACCCCTGTCATTTTTTATTATATATTGACAGTAGAATACTATGTTGACTGCATATATGTATGTGCAAGAAATTTAATTTGCTCCTGTTTATTGTGCAAATCTATGTTGCTGTATATATAACTATTGGTTTTCTGCACTATACCAAAACCATTAAGCAAATAGATGCTGCAAATCGTAAAAAGAAGTATTATAACAATTCAGGTGTGGTACTTAAATCTTTTGTGAACTGAAAATGAGCAGTAAGGGGGCATGCTTTTGGTACTGAACCGTTCATCTGTATTTTGATAATTATTGAGCCTCCCATGGCAGAATACGGTCATCTCCAGAATACGGTAATCTCGGCAGATGTCTGAAGAATGTTACCACGTTTGAAGGTTTTCCGAGGAGGGGCACATGGGGGTGGTACACCCATCAGAGGTGGTGAAGGAGGTGCAGTGAGAGAGGAAGCAGGAGTAGCAGGAGAAGGTAGGAAGTTGATGAGGGTTGGCAGGCGCTGGTCAAAGAGAAAAAGATTGGGTTTAGGACCCAGGACCATGACAGTGCCATTGTGATAGACGTTAATGATGCACCTAGAGGATGAGAAGTCCGCCAAGAGTACTTCCATCTAGTGCTTCTATTAATAGGTGAGGGGAAAAGGGAGAAGGTAGATCAGATGGGCGGTCCATAGGTCTGGAGAGGGGACAGAGAAGCAGATATCAGTGATAGTCTGTCTGGAGGTAGCACTAACAAAGGTGTCAGCAAAAGGTAGGCCAGGATTGGAGACCAAAAGATCTTTCTTCAACTTTTTTCTTTCAGATTTCGTAAGATGGGAGGGATAGGCGATAGAGTGGATAGCACTACCTTATATGACCATAGTTGTGAACGTTTCTTCAATGTTACTTTCAGGGTCTCAGACCCCCAACTTGGTGTGTTTTTCCCCCTTCTCCGCTTGCCACAACTTCTTCTTACTCTCAGGGTCCCAGACCCTAGGTTTGGGGTATTTCTTCCTGTTTTCCACTTTCCAAAACATCTTCTTATCCTCAGGGTCCAAGACCCTAGGTTCAGGGTATTTCTTCCCCTTTCCACTCGCCACCACTTTCTCCGCTTTGCAGCGTCTCCCTGCCACTTTGCGTACCTGCTTTCTTGGTTTGCAAGGGCGTCCGCCTTCTCCCGGCTTCCTTTTTAGGACACAGTACTCATGGTTCTTGGGAAGGGTTTGTTTGGTCTGCTGTGGCTCCGTGCAACCAAATGTTCTTTTAGAAGCCCTTGGCTATGTTGGTCAGGTCTAACATGGCGACATCTTTTTTCAGTAATGAGTAAAAATGCTCTTTTCTCTACAACACGTTCCGTGCAGTCGCGTCCCCTTCGGTAGTGGTTTAGCCAAGTGAAAACCACATATAAATGGTTAAAGAGAGAAGATCCCAAGTTGAGACTGCGCCCAGTTTTTTCAACAAGCGTTTTATTATATTGATGCCCTTTGTGATGACACGTGTCTCGGTCCCTCTTGGACCTTTCTCAAATCAGGGCTGATTTTATGTATCAAATCAAAAGAAATGGTCACAAAATTATAAAGATATTTTCAAAATAAGATGAAAGCAAAATTATAAGATGACAGAAATGTTCATTCACATGTTTTACCAATTATGACAGTAATTGATGGATTAAACCAAACCATAAAAAATAACAGTTGTTAAATCAAAGTAAACCAAAATGCCAGACACAAAATGGAGTGGGGAATAGGGAGGAATGATGGGAGTCAAGAGATAGTCAAAACCACATTTTCGTTAGTCAGCGTTACATGTTGTGTCACATAGGAAATCAAGGAAATTTGGATTCAAGTTATCTTTTTACCTTATTTTCATCTACTGCCCCTTTTGGGTTAAAGCAAATAGTAGTCTCTCTTCAAGTCTCGGGTTAGATCCCTTAAAAAAAAATTGCAAATCAAACCAAGTTGTCACCTCCAATTATGTGTGCAAGATCTCCATAGGTATCACCGAATATTGCGAAATAGTAATTCTATCAATCACCAAGGTAGGTGTGTTTCTTTTAATTCTTAAGCGTTAAAATATCGTAAGGATGTTCATAAGTCTCCATTACTTTGAGTGCCTAATTAATAGTACTGTGCGTTATCCATAGATTTCATTCATACATTTATGAGAAAGTAATGCCCTTTCATTGCCTTTCCTTATCTTATTCCTTTTATATAAATGCTCATTAAGGTTTTTCAAGTCATTCTTAACTAACTGTGTATTCTGGCTTTTCTAAATGTTCTAGTAAGGAAATCCGTGCATGCGTAAAGGCCATGCACTGCAAGACAATAATAATGCTGCCGAGCGTTTATATCTTAGTCCCGAAGTCACGGCGGGCATTTCTAACCAACGCAGCGTGGCCTACACTTGCAGAACGGTCTCTTACCTGACAACATTTTTCTTGCGTCTAATCGTGTGCCACGGATTCTCCTGAGGGGGCAGCGATCGGTGCCTAGTCCCTCATTATTGTATTCGTGTTGACATGGAAACGGATCCTAGCCCTGGTCCGTTTTCTAATTGTGTGACAGCATTTCTCCTATGCTCTCGTGGCAGCCATTTTAAGCTAGTGTTTTAAACGTTATTCTCGCGTCTTTTGGGCATGTTTTGAATTCATTTTCATTCACCATAACTTTTGATGTATTTAAAGAAGTTACTAACACTTACTATGCCATGTACTACGTCAATCCGAAATTAAAGTGACAATGTTATATACTTAAGAAACTTTTTAAGACACTCGTATTTTTAACAATTACGTAATGGTTGCATGCATGTTAATCCTGGGTTCTACTCTCATTTAATGGATTATTAATGAGACAAATAACCACTTAGGGTTCACTGTCTAATATTATTCGTGTAACTATTGTCACTTACTATGAGTGCCAGTCGGAGCATTAACAATTCTCATATGAAGATACAATGCTAGATTGCCCTACTGAAACCTGTTCAGAGATAGATAAAAGTATACACATTACAATATATTTGTGATAGTTCATTTGGACAAATAAGGTTATGAAAAAGAAATGGGTCCTCTATAGAAAGGACACCATTTCATTGTCCGTGTTTAATCCAAGCACTGTAGAGTTCAGTTTGCAAATTATTCTCGCTTCCGCTTCTCTTACTTTCTTTTCTTTATTTCCACCTCTTCTGACTAGTGAGATCTTCTCAAGGCCAATAAATCGTAATTCAGCTTTATTAGCCATCTGATGTTTTTCCTGCCATTGGCAGGCCAATGGTAGTCTCGGATCTTGACTGCCAATTTTGGCTAGATGTTCTCTGACTCGTATCCTAAGTTCTCTTATAGTGCTACCAATGTAGACCAAATTGCAAACACATATAATTCCATACACTACATAGTTTGACCTGCAGTTGATTGGTTGTAGAATCTTCAGTGTTTTATTATTAGTGCCAGTAAATGTGTCTGTTTTGTTCTGTGCAAATTTACACATTGTGCATGTACCACACTTTCTAAAACCAATTGTAAATGCTTTAAGCCAGTTCGTTGGTTCTTCCCCAGTCAGATATGCTAAGTTCGATGGACTCAATTTGTTCTTTATGGTTGGTGCCTTTTTGTATATAATCCATGGTTTATTGTCCACATTATTCGCGATGTTCTCATCCAGTTTGAAAAGGTGCCAGTGTTTTGCTAGTATTTTGTACAGATTTCTGTGGTCCCTAGTGTATTTGGTGATACATACTATTGTTGGTTGCTCCATCCCTTTAGTCTTTGGTGTTAATGTAAGCTCTTGGGTTAGTATTGAGCTTTTTTCCAATGCTCTTTTGACACATTGTTCTGTATAACCTCTTTCCAGAAACCTGGATGTTAAAAGTGTACATTCCTTCTCGAAGTGCTCATTATTTTGGCAATTTCTTCTAGCTCTTATAAATTTACCTGTAGGTATGTTCAAAATAGTTGGTCTATAGTGGCAGCTCCCTGTGTGGAGAGTAGAATTCACTTCCGTTGGTTTCCGATATGGTCGGGTTCTGATCTGATTGTGATCAATGTATATTGTGAGATCCAGAAAATCTATGCTTTTCTCATTGCAGTTGCCCGTAAATTGTATTCCCATTTGATTTTGATTGATTCTGTCTTTAAAGTCTGTAAAGTCTGAGGTTGTACCTTTCCATATTATTAATACATCGTCGATGGATCTCATCCAATGCACAAATTCTCTCTCATATGCGTTGTCTTTGCAGATGATTGTATCTTCAAACAGGCCCATAAAGATGTTAGCTAGGGCCGGGGCATATTTGGTGCCCATTGCTACACCCTTTGTTTGTCTGAAAAAGTTATTGTCGAAGTTAAAGTTATTACTTTTAAAGGTCAGTTCCACCATTTCTTTCACCATTTGAATTTGTAGGTACATTTATGCAGAATGCTCCTTAAAGGTATGATCAATTGCTTTCAAGGCCCATGTGTGCTGGATCGATGTATATAATGCGCATACATCCAAAGTTGCAAGTTGATAATTGCTTTCCCAATTTATGCTTCTCAACTTTAGAATTACATCAGTGGTATCCTTTATATATGCCTTCAATCTCATTGCTCTTGGTCTTAGTATGTTATCCAAATATTGAGAAATGTTCTCTGTTGCCCAGCCTATTCCGCTGAGGATAGGTCGTCCTTCTGGTTTGTGTTCATATCTCTTATGTATCTTGGGCAAAAAATACATGATTGGTATAGTAAGTTCTTTGATTGTGAGAAAACTCCTTTCGTCGTCTGTAAGTAGACCTTTGTGGTGCCAGATCTTAATGTGTTGCTCCAAGTTAAGTACTATTTGTTTCGTTGGATTAGAGAGTAGGATTTCGTAACAATCTGGGGTACTCAAATGCTTTTTTGCCATTTCCAAGTAGTCTTCTCTATTCATAATGACAATGTTTCCCCCCTTGTCTGCTTCTTTTATCACAATTGAGCGGTCAGTCTCTAGGGTCCAAAGAGCTTCTTGTTCCTGTGTGGTCAAGTTATGTTTAATTCTAGTTTGTTGTCTTTTCCAATCCGTCTGATACAATTCTTGTGATTCCGCCTTATAGAAGGTGTCTATGATGTTATCCACTGCAAATTGTGGTATAAATTTGGAGACAGGTTTAAGCTCTTTAGTTGATAGCATGTCTGATTCCACATTAAGATCTCTTAATACTTTTTTAATATTATAGCTCGTGGGCTCTGCAATGGATCTGAGTAGGTGTATTTCCTCTATTTCCTTAATACTCAGATCACTCTGTTGTATCTTAGGTTGTGATTGGTAATTCCCTGATGCTTTGGTGGCAAAGAGTTTCTTCAATTTCAATTTGCGTACAAACTTGAATAGGTCTATATGCAAGTCTGTCTCATTATGTTTCGCCGTAGGGGCGAATGACAATCCTTTATTGAGTAACTGTTTTTCTTCAGGTGTTATCTCTCTTCTGGATAGGTTCAGGACAAGATTAGGTGTTATTTGGTTCTGTTTAGTTATTTTGCATTCGCTCTGGTAAGCCTTTTGTTTGTGTTTCCTTGTAATCCTGGATTCGTTGGATATTGTGCCCCCCTCATTCCTCTCCTCCTGGTGTACTGGTAGTTGCTCCTGTATTCACAGGTAACTGAAAACGGACCTGTTTGGGTGGAAAGTTTCTATTACCCTTCTCGTATCTTTTTATTTGATTCATGAAGCCTGAGGTTGTTTTCCCACTTACACTTGTCTTCTCTGTTGTATCTTCCGCAGTAAGTGCTTCTCCTTCTGAATCTGTTTCCGAACTTGTGGATGATGTTTTCGGTGTACTTGTTTTTGATCCAAATTTCGTGTTTTGATTATATTTGGTATGGAACGTGTAGACCCTGTCTTCTTGATAATCTCTCTCGTCTCTGTAGTGTTTTCTTAGTTTTCTAAGTTTCACTTTATCCTGGTAATTCTTAAGAATGTCGTGCATGGTATTATAGTTCTTTTCTTTCGTTATTTCTTGTGAATTATTTTCCGCAATCTCTTTTTTGATTTTGTCTATCAGTTCAATTGTTCTTTTGTTCTCCCGTGTTGCATGTTCTATCAGGAGTTCCACCATTTTGTTTGAGCTTCAGTTAAGATTCTTCTCCCACAAGTCTGCTAAGTCGTTATCCAAATCGTTGCTAAAGTTCGGGAAAATCAAAATCCTCAAGCCTCTAGGAATTAATTCATTTTTAAGATAATTTTCGAAGGATACTATTTCCCAGTATTTGTCTATTTCTTTTTTCGACAGTCTATCCAGTTTGTAGAATAATGCTCTCAAATCATCCTGTTTCTCAATAGGGTTGAAGAAGGCATGCTTCATATTCCCTTTTGGTGTGAAAAGATTGGCAGTTTCCTCCTGCCTGTTCTTGAGATATTCGGCCATGTTGCGCTGTTTTGTGTCTGCCGTAGACCAAAACCCAAAAATATAGTTTTAGAAGAGCTTGGCTATGTTGGTCAGGTCTAACATGGCGACATCTTTTTTCAGTAATGAGTAAAAATGCTCTGTTCTCTGCAACACGTTCCGTGCGGTCACGTCCCCTTGGGTAGTGGTTTAGCCAAGTGAAAACCACATATAAATGGTTAAATAAAGAGATAAGATCCCAAGTTGAGACTGCGCCCAGTTTTTTCAACAAGCGTTTCATTATATTGATGCCCTTTGTGATGATACGTGTTTCGGTCCCTCTTGGACCTTTCTCAAATCAGTGCTGATTTTATGTATCAAATCAAAATAAATGGTCTCAAAATTATAAAGATATTTTCAAAATACGATGAAAGCAAAATTATAAGATGACAGAAATGTTCATTCACATGTTTTACCAATTATGACGGTAATTGATGGATTAAATCAAACCATAAAAAATAAAAGTTGTTAAATCAAAGTAAAACAAAATGCCAGACAACAAATGGAGTGGGGAATAGGGAGGAATGATGGGGGTCAGCCGCTTCTCGAAGCAATGAGCTGGGGGTAGATCGCTCTCCGCGGCAGGGGCCTCCCTCTGGAACAGCCTTCCTGCCTCCCTGAAACTTGAGGAGAACCATCTCCGGTTCCGGAAGCACCTCAAAACCTTCCTCTTTGCTTCTGCTTTCTCTCTCCCTCTCCCCTGCTAAATTCTTCACTGAAACTGCACTGAATCTGCTACTGGGCCACTCTCACCGACCTCGGTCCTGGGCCCAGCCTCTCTCCACTTGCACTGCCTCCCTGGCAACCCCTGCACTGCGGGACTGTCTCTGTATCCCTACAGCCCCCCCTTCCCAGCACTTGTCTGCACTTACCTTGCACTTGGCACCAGCTGGCCCTATTTATTTATTTTCTACTCTACTTACTTTGTACTGCACTTCCCCCCTTCCCTTCCCCTTTCACTTTTCCCTTCCCCCTACCCCTGCACTTGCGCAGTCTGAATGACACCTGGCCTAGTAGGATCGTTGTCTGTCTTCCCCTTGTTCCCCCCTCCCTGCCTCATCGCGCCTTGAAACACTTGTGTATAGGCGCGTTACTAATGCCATATCATATCATATCATAGGCAAAACCACATTTTCGTTAGTCAATGTTACCTGTTGTGTCACATAGGAAATCAAGGAAATTTGGATTCAAGTTATCTTTTTTACCTTATTTTCATCTACTGCCCCTTTTGGGTTAAAGCAAATAGTAGTCTCTCTTCGAGTCTCGGGTTAGATCCCTTCAAAAAAAATTACAAATCAAACCAAGTTGTCACCTCCAATTATGTGTGCAAGATCTCCATAGGTATCACCGAATATTGCGAAATAGTAATTCTATCAATCACCAAGGTAGGTGTGTTTCTTTTAATTCTTAAGCGTTAAAATATCGTAAGGATGTTCATAAGTCTCCATTACTTTGAGTGCCTAATTAATAGTACTGTGCGTTATCCATAGATTTCATTCATACATTTATGAGAAAGTGATGCCCTTTCATTGCCTTTCCCTATATTATTCCTTTTATATAAATGCTCATTAAGGTTTTTCAAGTCATTCCTAACTGACTGTGTATTCTGGCTTTTTCTAAATGTTTTAGTAAGGAAATCAGTGTGCGCGTAAACGCCGCACACTGCAAGACAATAATAATGCTGCCGAGCGTTTATATCTTAGTCCCGAAGTCACGGCAGGCATTTCTTACCAACGCAGCGTGTGTTACACTTGTAGGACGGTCTCTTACCTGACAACATTTTTCTCGTGTCTAATCGCGTGCCGCGGATTCTCCTGAGGGGGCAGCGATCGGCGCCTAGTCCCTCATTATTGTATTTGTGTTGACATGGAAACAGATCCTAGCCCTGGTCCGTTTTGTGTGACAGCATTTCTCCTATGCTCTCGTGGCGGCCATTTTAAGCTAGTGTTTTAAACGTTACTCTGGTGCCTTTCGGGCATGTTTTAAATTCAATTTCATTCACCATAACTTTTGATGTATTCACAGAAGTTACTAACACTTACTATGCCATGTCCTACATAATTCTGAAATGAAAGTGACAATGTTATACACTTACGAAACTTTTTAAGACACCCGTATTTTGTACAATTACGTAATGGTTGCATGCATGTTAATCCTGGGTTCTAGTCTCATTTAATGGATTATTAATGAGACAAATAACCACTTAGGGTTCACTGTCTAATATTATTCGTGTAACTATTGTCACCTACTATGAGTGCCAGTCGGAGCATTAACACTTCTCACATGAAGATATAATGCTAGAGTGCCGTACTGAAACCTGTTCAGAGATAGATACAAGTATACACATTTCAATAAATTTGTGATAGTTCATTTGGACAAATGAGGTTATGAAAAAGAAATGGGTCCTCTATAGAAAGGACACCATTTCATTGTCCGTGTTTAATCCAAGCACTGTAGAGTTCAGTTTGCAAATTATTCTCGCTTCCGCTTGTCTTAGTTTCTTTTCTTTATTTCCACCTCTTCTGCCTAGTGAGATCTTCTCAAGGCCAATAAATCGTAAATCAGCTTTATTAGCCATCTGATGTTTTTCCTGCCAATGGCAGGCCAATGGTAGTCTCGGATCTTGACTGCCAATTTTGGCTAGATGTTCTCTGACTCGTATCCTAAGTTCTCTTATAGTGCTACCAATGTAGACCAAATTGCAAACACATATAATTCCATACACTACATAGTTTGACCTGCAGTTGATTGGTTGTAGAATCTTCAGTGTTTTATTATTAGTGCCAGTAAATGTGTCCGTTTTGTTGTGTGAAAATTTGCACATTGTGCATGTACCACGCTTTCTAAAACCATTTGTAGATGCTTTAAGCCAGTTTGTTGCTTCTTCCCCAGTCAGATATGGTAAGTTCGATGGACTCAATTTGTTCTTTATGGTTGGTGCCTTTTTGTATATAATCCTTGGTTTTTTGTCCACATTATTCGCGATGTTCTCATCCAGTTTGAGAAGGTGCCAGTGTTTTGCTAGTATTTTGTATATTGGGATCTTCTCTCTTCATTTAATTCTTTTGGAAGCCATTGTGCTTCCAAACCATCAGGACCTGCATCCGCTAGCCTGCCGTCCCTTTCTGCGTCTCAGGTCTGGCTCTCAGGTTCTTCCTAGGCATCCCTGCTTTATTCCCGTGCATGGAAGACACAGCGCCTCCTCCAGAGAGGACTGAGCCACATCAGGCGTCCTTTCCTTTTTATTCTATAGCCAGGTTTGGCTAGATTGAATAGGCTGGTCCGCTCACTGTGTGCCTACGGGGAGTTCTTCCACACTATGCACACCTTCTTCATCTCAGTGTATATTTCTGGGATGTCATGACTGATCTTTTTCGTCTCAGTACTATAAAGGGGCGGAAAAACATCTACTTTGCTGGCATACATAGAAGTATGGGGGATTCTAGGAATCTGGTGAGAGTAAGAACATGGGGGAGCTGGAACAGTGGTAGAAATGTACTGCGTCTCTCCTAGGGTGTCATCCATCATTCCATGAGGGTTTTCCTCCCCTATGATCCGCCAACGGTGCAGCAGCCCCAGGGGGATTATTGGACTGTGGCTGCACCACCCTGACCACAGAAGAAGGGACGACATTCAAGGATTCGTCACACATTACAGTAGTGGACTTGAAGGTGCCAGTGTTCTCTCAGCAGCTACATGTATATATGTTGGACAGCAGGGGTGGCAATGGTGATCCATGGGGGACACCACAGTCAATAGGTCTAGGGAGATACATCACCTGACCCAGGCTTATGCTCTGCACTATTTCTGGAATAAAGAGCAACCCATTAGGGCTTTGTCAGACTTCCTGCTTCAATGTGGAGTCGCTGGAACAGGATGCCCAATGGTGGCGTCCGCCACTGATAGGTCTAGCTTCAGCAGCATGGAGACATTGCATCTTCTATGGCATGGAGCAGGTCATCCCAGACTGTGACCATTGCAGATTTAGAGCCAAGGGGTAGTCAGATGATGGAATGGTATCGGTTGGGAATCTTGGGTTGCGTTTCATAGTCCTAGTGTTGGGAGGTGAACACTTTCTGCGTGGCTTTTGCTATCCAGAGGATGCTGGTGGTTTGGTGTTAATTAGCCTTTTATCTTTCTGGGGTGGATAAAGTGAGCACCATTGTGTCGGGTATTGAATGCTATTATCACAGCGCTTAGAAACAGGGCGTCCTCCGCAAAGCAACATTATGTAAAAATGTCACTATTATTAATTATAACCAATTGAGGCATTATATTTATATTCAAATAGATGCAAAAGCATCTTTGCCAAGGCGATGAATATTAATTATTGAAATAGTACAAAAATTTCTTGAAATAGTTAAAAAGGGAAAGAAAGATAGGACAGTAGAAGGAAATAAAGGATTGAAACACCAAGGAGGAAGTCTGAAAAGAAAGAAAGACAATTGTTTATAAAGAACAGACATCACAGGTGAACCAAGTCAAAGCCCTTAGGAATTTGGCAAACGAGCAAAGAACCAATCCACGTTTCTCCATTTGGGAATGAGTCAGCCAGAGGAGGAGGGACACAACCAGCTGAGAAAAAAAGCTGTAAAATGGCAAAACAACACAACCAGCAACAGGCAAAGATGGCAATACAGCTGAGAGGAAAGATACGAGCCCAGACCACTGCCCCAGACTGCCTTGGCCTCAGGCTTCTTTTATAAAAAAAAAAGATATAAAGTCTTTTATTAACCCCTACAGTAAAATCAAGGTGAATTTTCCAAGCTTAGGACAGCTGTGAAGGCAATGAGCTTGGCACTAACAGATTTTCCAGGCCCACGCCTTCGCCAGAGGGCAATCGACAGCCTCCTCTCCGTAGGACAAGTAGGCACTAGTGTTCCTTTTTTGGCACAAACGATGAGACGGAGGCGGGCGGGTGAAACCAGGGCTTGCGCTGTCTACTGTACACGTTTAGCCCAGGGATATAAAATATTAGCTCATGCCCTTATTAGCTCATGCCCTTATTAGCTCATGCCCTTCCCTTTGTTCCCGGCGCTTGATTTAAAGCGGCAGCGCCCAGTATTTTTCTTGGAACATCCACTTCCTGAAATTGTTGTCTCCCTCTCCCGCCCTTTTGTTCGTATTCCGTGATTTCTATTCTCGAAAGTCACTCGAGTGAGTGTTTTCAAACTCATTTCCTCCCTGTCTCTCCCTCGGTAACATGAACTCTAAAAATGTGCTCATAGCAGGAAAAAAAAGGGATTCAGTAGCAGGGCAGCAAGGGCCGCCATGTTACCGCTCCCATGAATCAGGGCACGCATTCATTCACCGTTCCCTTTATGTTATTTATTTATTTATAAACCTATAGCGCACTTAACCCAGGCCAGGTTGAAAGCCACTGCTGTGCCCACAAACTACGTAGCAATGGGGAAGGGGGTTTGCCAGCATCGGCTGTTGAATTTTTTTATTGGAGAAGCTGTAAAATGTTCCCCTTGAATATTCAAGTGTGACTGAGCGTCGCAGGGAATATTTTTAAAATATTGAATTCAACTTTCAGCACACTTTCGGTGCAAAATTGGGTAAAAAGCCAGTTTGCAATGGTTTTGTAGGATAACACAGGACCAATGCAAGTCATCAGAATTCCACAGGAGCATTTTCCAGCTCATTTTTATGATGCCTTTGCACACAATAAATGCGAGTATACAAAACAGCTTCATGTTGTCTGTGCGTATACATGGCTATGGAGGCTGCACCAGTATATGCCAGGGTTATAATATAAGAAGAACATACTCCTGTTGGCTTTACCATGTACCAAATGCAATGATACAGTAAGAAAATATGTTCAGATTGGACCCACCAATGAGGGCCAGTAGGAATAACCATCATGCAAACTTCCCCCTAGATGCCCAGTAAAAAATACCATGCCAAATTAAAGAAACTTGTCCAGGCTGCACCCACCAATGTGGACCAATACCACAGAGGAACACTGATCATGCTGTCTTCATCCTTGATAGCCAGTAAATATTGCCATGCCACTGTGAAGATGTGTTTAGACTGGACCCATCAATGTGGGCCAGTACCGCATAGGAAGACTCATTGTGATACCTCTGATGAACAGTAAAAATGCCATGCAACAGGAAAGAAATGTGCCCACACTGGACTCACCAATGTGGGCCAGTACCCCGTAGGAACAATCATCATGCTGTTTTTACCCTTGATGCCCAGAAATGCCATGTCACATAAAGAAACGTTGGAAGACCGGACCCACCAATGTGGGCCAGTATCATGTAGGAGCACTCTTCATGCTGCTTTCACCCTTGATACCAAATACAAAATACACTGCCACATTCAGAAACATGTGCAGAGGAACACTCATCATGATGACTGCACCCCGATGCCTAGTAAGAAATGCCCTAACTCAATAAAGAAATGTGTCCAGACTAGACCCACCAAAGGTGAAGGCAGCATAATGAGACTTTCTAGGTGGTACAGGTCCACAATGTGTTATTACACCAGGAGCTCATTTACAGCAGCATGTGTGCTATTACCTCTCAAAAGAGTGTTATGAAATAACACTGGCAGGCCCGATACAGCACAAAGTTTGAAGTTACTGCGTGATACAGCTAAATCAAAAAGATCCCAGGAGGATGTGTTTGGGGTGTGGAGGGGTAGGTATTAGGTGAGAATGGCCATCCCGATTAGCATGGTAAGCATGGTATGGCTGGTCAGTCGGTGGACGAAGAACCAATCACTCAACGCCTACACGCTGTGCGTCCCTCCTCACATCCTACCTCCTGCTCTATGTGTCCCAATACAAAGGTTTCAGTGCCACCTAAAAGCCCAAACTAAAAAGGCACCCAGTCCCTAGCATTGTCACAGAAATCAGATGAGCTTCCTAACAGAATCTACACGTGTTCAAACATGGATACAGGAGACAGACTGGAAACAGCAAGGAGTGTGGGCTTATACGTGTGTACTACAGCATACATAGAGGTTAGAAGTTATCAGGGAGATCCACATATCCAAACACAGAATGGGTTTAGAAATCTTACCTGGGGTTTGCTTTTATATTTCAAATAAATGCACCCAAAAATATATATTGCATGGTGAGGTTAACTGAATACAGTCGTTGTTTGACACAGAGTTGAAGATTGTTATTCATGATGTAAGAACATTTCAAATGTGTCTCACAAGGAGACCTGAAAGTAAGCTCACCTTAGGCCTGTGACATTTGAGTGTCGTTCTCCTGTGTAGGACCCCTTCCATTCAAATGGCTTACATTATAAGAAAGAGCAGGCAACAGGCAAAGCAAGGCCACCGCAACGTGGGAAGATTGACCTGTTTTTATAAAAGAAAGCACTATACAATGAGATACGATGATTTATCTAGGATAGCAGTATTGTTCGGTGGCCAAGCCAGGATGTGGACTTTATCTCTTGTTCCAAAGTCTCGAATTTGGCTGCAAAATCACTTCTCTGACTCATGCTTTATTTTCTTCTTTGAGGGGCGGATGCCCACTTTTTAGTAGTGACGTCTGAAGGCATGGGCCCAAGGCTCACGTTTGGAGGATGACGGCTATCGGACCGCGACCTCCACATTTTTTGGAAATCCCATTTTTTCTTGATGAGTCACACTATCTTGAGATAAAGACATGAATCTTATCAGCACAACCCTTTTCTAAGATTCCAACACCTCAAAACAAATAACAGGCACAACGTTTTGCCCCTAATCGGGCTGATTTATATTTGAAAACATATTCATACAATTAACACAAGCCACAATGATTGATGCATTCTAAATCTTTACAGCAACTGTATGAAATGAATACAGCCTTATAATGAAGGATAATTTTCTGAAACTCAACTGTATGAAATGAATACAGGTTTACAACTCAGGACTGCCCATTGAAATCAACGCAACTGTATGAAATGAATACAGGTTTACAACTCAGCACTGCCCATTGAAATCAAAGCAACTGTATGAAATGAATACAGCCTTATAGTGAAGGCTTCTTTTCTGAAACGTAACTGTATGAAATGAATACAGGTTTACAATTCAGGACTGCCCATTGAAATCAAAGCAACTGTATGAAATGAATGCAGCCTTATAGTGAAGGCTTCTTTTCTGAAACTCAACTGTATGAAATGAATACAGGTTTACAACTCAGGACTGCCCATTGAAATCAACGCAACTGTATGAAATGAATACAGGTTTACAACTCAGCACTGCCCATTGAAATCAAAGCAACTGTATGAAATGAATACAGCCTTATAGTGAAGGCTTCTTTTCTGAAACGTAACTGTATGAAATGAATACAGGTTTACAATTCAGGACTGCCCATTGAAATCAAAGCAACTGTATGAAATGAATGCAGCCTTATAGTGAAGGCTTCTTTTCTGAAACTCAACTGTATGAAATGAATACAGGTTTACAACTCAGGACTGCCCATTGAAATCAAAGCAACTGTATGAAATGAATACAGCCTTATAGTGAAGGCTTCTTTTCTGAAACGTAACTGTATGAAATGAATACAGGTTTACAACTCAGGACTGCCCATTGAAATCAACGCAACTGTATGAAATGAATACAGCCTTATAATGAAGGATAATTTTCTGAAACTCAACTGTATGAAATGAATACAGGTTTACAACTCAGGACTGCCCATTGAAATCAACGCAACTGTATGAAATGAATACAGGTTTACAACTCAGCACTGCCCATTGAAATCAAAGCAACTGTATGAAATGAATACAGCCTTATAGTGAAGGCTTCTTTTCTGAAACGTAACTGTATGAAATGAATACAGGTTTACAATTCAGGACTGCCCATTGAAATCAAAGCAACTGTATGAAATGAATGCAGCCTTATAGTGAAGGCTTCTTTTCTGAAACTCAACTGTATGAAATGAATACAGGTTTACAACTCAGGACTGCCCATTGAAATCAAAGCAACTGTATGAAATGAATACAGCCTTATAGTGAAGGCTTCTTTTCTGAAACGTAACTGTATGAAATGAATACAGGTTTACAACTCAGGACTGCCCATTGAAATCAACGCAACTGTATGAAATGAATACAGGTTTACAACTCACCACTGCCCATTGAAATCAACGCAACTGTATGAAATGAATACAGGTTACAACTCAGCACTGCCCATTGAAATCAACGCGACTGTATGAAATGAATACAGCCTTATAGTGAAGGCTTCTTTTCTGAAACGTAACTGTATGAAATGAATACAGGTTTACAATTCAGGACTGCCCATTGAAATCAACGCAACTGTATGAAATGAATACAGCCTTATAGTGAAGGCTTCTTTTCTGAAACGTAACTGTATGAAATGAATACAGGTTTACAATTCAGGACTGCCCATTGAAATCAACGCAACTGTATGAAATGAATACAGCCTTATAGTGAAGGCTTCTTTTCTGAAACGTAACTGTATGAAATGAATACAGGTTTACAATTCAGGACTGCCCATTGAAATCAATATCCCAAAAAAGAAGAGACTCATGTAGACTTTATCATTTTTTCAGCAACTGTATGCAATGAATACAGGTCTTTAATCCAGGATTGTTTCTTTCACAGAATGATTATTGTAAGAAATCAATACAATTTGAAAAAGAACAACGTGAAATATACCCCATGAAGAACCGCTCATAACAATCGGCGGGGAAACACATGTTGAGGTTTTCAAAGCAATTAGAGTATTTTCAAGCAAATACATAGATTGATTTATACACTGTCCAGTGTGTATTTTTTATAAGTACACGCGCAAAAGCAGGACATCCTATCTTTTACATTCACGTTTGGAGGAGCACATGACTCCTGGACAGGCTAGCTGCAGTCTGTGACTGGTGAGCGAGGTGTCTGGTTCGGTGAGAGTTTTGTGTGCTTTACATACACACAAATAGATGCATGCACATGCGTACATATGTACATTCATAGATTGTTGTAGCCACTACCAGGGTGAAAGTTGCACTTTTCACCCTGACAGGTGGCAGAGGCACCTGCTGGTTCAGGACCGAGCAAGAGGCGTAAGAGAGAAGTACACAACACTGGCACCCCAGCTTCGGAATCACTGGTACATCAGCATAGGCAACAAGGACCTCTAGCACGACCTGCAGGGCGTGCTACTGAAGCAAAGCTCACATCACATCAATGTTGTTTCCAGAATGTCTGGCAGCAGCGCTGCTGTGCATCAGCTTGATTTCTGTGGGCAATGGCCCAAAATGTCACGCTCATAATTCCGACAGCCGAAATTCTGACTTTTTTAAACCCCCCTTACACCACATATATATATGTGGGGGGGTATGTGATATAATAGTAATATGAGGTGTTGCGGTGGGTGCAGGGGGCGGGCGTCCCCCTGCACATGTCTGTGGTGTAAAGAGGGTTTAAAAAAAAAAAGAAAAGTCTGCATTTTCGGCCTTTGGAATTATGGGGGTCGCAGTCGTCACATAGATCCGTTACTGTGCGCTGTGGGACCAAAGTGGAAAGGCATATTAGTCATATAAACACAGATCTTCGCAACACGCGTTGAACACACTGAGCTATCTTCTGAACTATTGTGACACTCACTCTTATTAGTATGCATTCCAAGTTTGGCTATGACAAGCGATCAATATATTCCCAAAGGAAAGATGAAAACGCGACCTGAATTGTGATAGTGTAAATGCACAAACTATATGTACTTACGATCCACCAGACGTCAGGACAGGCGCAGACTTGAACTCCGCCGGTGGCGGAAGGAAAGAACTAGAAGACCCGCCTCCTCTAGCTACGACCCAAGACTCTGGAACCGCCTCCCCGTTAACATCAGACTCGCCCCCTTGCTTTTACAGTTCAGGAAGGAGTTCAATACCTCCCTCCACACACCCACAACTCCCCACCCTACGTGACACTGCGTCGTTTGCTCCCCACTGTTTCCTCCCCTGGTTATTTGTAGATAGATCCCATGCTGCCAAATGGCCCGCCTCCCCCTCCCATGTTGCCATCTCCCCGCTCCCTAGTTCCTCCCCTCACTGTGTTCGTCCCCCATGATTGTAAAGCAAGCCATAAGTTCCCGAAGCTAGGTTTGTGCTCAATAATTACCCCAATAATAATAATAATGAGGCACTAGTGCAACCACAGAACGCAGGTCAAGGAAAGCCACCACAGGAGATGCACCAGTGATGGAATAAGCAGTTGTCTGGAGTCGCATAAGACATTTGCATAAAGTCACTCTTAGTGATTCTCCATGTTCATGCACTGTCCTGAAAGCTTTATTAATAGTCCTCATGAGTTGTTTGAGATCACGATTCACCCTCGGCCAGCAGGGATTCATATGTCATATATGTGTGGGTGATGTATGGAAATGTTCAGCAAACATCCTAAGTTTAGCATAAAAAAATTCTCTATTGTGACGAATTGCAGAGATAAGGGAAAGAGTATGTGACGAATGAAGGGAATTTGTCACTTCTCCCCAAGGAGGAGACCCTTCGTGGTGTGGCTAGGGAGGTGAGCTCACTCCGCAACACCCTCCCTAGGGGTCGAGGCAGGCGGGACCTCACCAGGAGAGCGTCCCCATGTGGGGACAAGGACTCCCGTTCTTGTGAGGAACTCCCTAAAGGTTCTGCCAAGATTCTCTCTTCAGACATATTCTACCAAGATACATATGAAAAAGAAACAAGAATGTGTTATTGTGAAACTGATGTCCCTTTAAATAGAAAACACCATTTAACTGGGACGAGGAGGAGAAGGCAAGAAAATGATGACAGGTTGCCAAACGCAGAGAGATACAGAATTATGCTGCAGAAAGCCCAGGAAGCTATCATAGAAGGGGGGAGACTGGTGTTATATTGTAGGTCTTGTCTTGTCACTGGCCAGGAGTGCTTGCTATTAGAATGTGGATGCATGAATGCAGCTCAGGAGAATGTTGAGTGGATTTGTGAGTGAATGTTCGGAGAGTGTCCGTTGGGGGCCTGAGCTGGGATGATAGGATGGCGGTGGGTCTACTCCTCTGTATGTATTGTCCATTACCTATCCCTGTTCCTGTCTTGTCCTATATGTCACTGTATATACCCAAGAGTAACTGGATTATGTACATACTGTATATACTATGTAATAAAGCTCTACCTGGACCAACCTGAGACTCCACAGCAGGTCTGTGTATGAGTGCTGAGCTGATTGACAACAAAGAAACTTTATAACAACTGGGTACTCCAAAGAACCTGCGAGTTACGAATCGTCTGCCAAGCAGAGAGAAAAGTGCTGGACGCAGGGCATCCTGTAAACTGGAGAGTAAGAGAAGGAGCGAGTGGTGGCATGACCAGTGCTTAATTTGTGGGGGTGGTTGCCGGTGCCCAACACTGGCACTCTTTTTTGGGCACCGGAACTCATGCGGGGCCAGCGCACATGCAATTGCTTTATTTGTTCTTCCACTTCGCTTTGCTTCGATAATAAATCATTGGGATTTGTCATTCTGATCTCGATCTCTCTCGTGCTTGCAGGTTGCAGGCCATGGCTGGCTGGGCCTGGGAGGGGCCAGCAATAGCAATGAACAACAAACTGTTACAAACAGCCAATGAACACTACCATTCTGTTGTTACTATGCAGTATTTGATACATTCTGTATAGTAACACAGAATGTGCAGTTTTTATTGGCTGTTCTTCTGAGCCAGGGAAATTACATGGTGACGTGTTGTTGTTGCCACAGGAGGCAGCGTGGCGCCACCTTCATTTCACGAGTTACTGTGAAGTGAGGGTGTCGAGGCGTGGCGTCGTCGGTCCTGACTTGTGAGAGAGAGAGCCTGCCCTGCTGCACTGCATGGTGTGGCCTAGTTGCTTCCTGGGGCCCCCTCTGCCTGCTTTTTCATTTGTGCGGGTGCCAGTGTGCGCACCCAGCCCCCCCACCCTGCGGCCCGACAGGAGACCAAGTCCCAGCCGGCAAAGCAGGTGTGTCACTTGCGTGCGGTGCAGCCTGACCTGTCACAGTCAAGTGATCAGGCAAGGAAGGCCCAGGTCGGGGCCCGGGCGGCGGCACGGTCCCCTGGTGGTGTCCTGACTGCCCAGGAGTCAGGGGTCCATCCGCACCCGGGCTTCTGTCTGTGTGACCTGTGTGCAGTGTGCTACTGACTGCAGTCAGTTCCAGGCCCAGGCCAATTTCTGTGACCAGGGGCTGCCGGCTGCCGCGGGCGGCCAGGCCCATGGTTGTGCCCAAAAGTATGTTTTTTACTTTTTTCTTTGAAAATATGACCTTTCGTGTGGCCGGTGGCCGGGGTCCCGCCCCACAGAAGGTAGGTTTTAAAAGAAATAACTTATTTTTGAGTGGCGGCTGTGGCCCATTACTTCGAAAGTGATGGGCCCCAGCCGCCCAAATATAAGTTTTTTCTTTTAAAATCTTACCTTCCGTGGGGCCGCTGAGCACCTATTTTTGTCATCAGGCTCAGCATGGCCATGGCGGTGGTGGCCCCATGGAAGGTAGCCTAAGTGATTGAGGCAAGGCAGGGCAAAGCCAGGACCGGGCGGGGCACGGGCAGCAACGTGGTCCCACTAGTGTCTGTCACAAAAGGAATGAATTGTTGTTTGCAACTTTGGCCACTTTTTCATTGGCGCTGAGTCCGACTCTAGACAATTGTATGCCCCAGTTCGACCCTGGATAGCATTCATCTAAGCGAAACATGAACTGTGAATTTGTGCCTGGGTGTTTCCGTTCTTCCTTTTAATGTTATCGGCCTCATTAGTTCACAAACAAGCTTCAGCGAGGGGACCCACCCGGAACGGTGCACGTATAGGACCGAAACCGAACTGGCTGCACTTCGCGAGAAAAGCCCATGCAAAGAAGAACTTCTGAAATGCCATTTCAGGCTTAAAGATACACACATGGAAACTAGACAGGGATAAACATGGTGCACGTGCCCACTAATCTGTCATCATAAATAAAAGCACTAATTAAGTATTTGTGTATAATTCTCAACCATCTTTTGCTGTCATTTTTTTACATAATTCCAGCGCATGTTTTCTATCCTGATGTGTGGTTTATACACCAGATGTGGACCCTTAACCTGGGTACAATACGCTCCGTGTATGTGCTCCGAATGAGAGCACATGCAATCCTCAGATAGAGGTGGGTGTCTGTTACACCCAGTAGTTTAGTGAAGTATGTCAAGAACATGTCAGTGGGAAGGAGATATCCGAATATGCATTCTCCTCTGGCTCCTGAATATTGGGTGACAAAACATATTTCGTTTTTTAATATGTGTTAAGGTGGAAAGAGGCCCTAAAGCAGAAGTAGCACAGGCCGTTGATTTCACAACAATGTCTTGCAGAAATGACTTTAAGTTATCCAATACCATGCTCATGCTTGAAGGAAGGGTGAAGGGGGATGCATTTATGAGATGTGATGACTGATAAGGGCTTGAGAGTAAATTGATTACACAAAACACCTGGATGAGGTGACTGAAGAACAGGCTGAGGGGAGGGTGCTATTCCTGGAGGTAACCGATTAACATTACTTGGTGTACTTTAACAGACTGTTAGATGGGGCAGAAGGGGTAGAGAGAAATACAGTGCAACAGTGACTGAAACAGAATGCTTTTTATTTATTTGCATTTTTAAAGCACTCACACAGCCCTGGAGCATTGCGGCGCAGTTACAGGAGGAGCATGTCTTAGTTGCGTATTTACTACTAGCCTGTGCCAGCAGTTGCTGCAGCGCCAAACATGTGACATGGAGCAGCAGCAGTGCGATGGGCTGGTGGTGGGCCAATCTAGGTAGGTCTAGCACTGAACAGGCGCGGATAGCACGCCCGCGCTTATAGTGGCACCGCGTCCGCACTGATGGTGGTGCTGCGCCTGCGCTGAGAGCAGCGCCGCACCCGGCATTATGGGGCCAATATTTTTTGGGCACTGGCACTTATTTTTTAACAAATTAAGCACTGGGCGTGACCACAGAGCGACTGTGATGGACCAACGGTCCTTGCAATGACGCAGAGACCATTACGTGGCTGGTGGCACACAATGCCCCAGTGCTTGACACACTGGAAAGCCGTCCTAGACGATATTGTGAAGTACGAGAGACTGAAAGAAGACAAGAAGTCTCCCAAGTGAAGATGGAAACCCAACCCGACCGAAAAGAACCCTCAGTTACGTTACCTGTCGTTGACAGGTAACAGGGAAAGTCGTTCTCTGAACTTTTATACGTGTCACAGTTATGAAAGAGAGACAATAACAGCAAGAGCAAGTGAACTGCCTCGAATAACGGTACCGGCACCGGTCTCGTTCAATGGGGACTTACCAGTGTAGTCCGACTTTTACGGGACCGGTAAATCCCCATTGAAAAAAACATTCCCCATTCCCATTTGAGCCCCAATAGGGAAGGGGAAGGAGCTAATAACGGTACCGCAATTTGCGGTACCGTTATTAGCTCTGAAGTCCCTTAACGGTTCCCATCCTTAACACCTGATCAGACCAGGCATTAAGGAAGGGACCCGCTAAGGGACCTCCTAGTAGGGCGGTAAGGGATTACCGGCACCAGTCTCCTTACTGGTGCCCGGTATCCCTTACCGCCCTACTCGGAATGAGGCCCAATGATAGAGTAAGAAAGAGAAGCAGATGTGAACCATTACAGGACTGCTTTTACTCATCTCAGTCAGGATAACAAGACGATAACAAAGAAAGTCAGAGCTGGTACGGCTGCACTGAGGTGGGTACTCTGTTTCACATGGTTTGGGCATGTGGCAAGGTGGGCCTTTTCTGGTTGGAGGTGCTGGCTAAAATCAAGGACATGACAGGATTGACTCTTCCTATGGATCCCCGGGTGGTATTGTTGGGTAATACAGAGTATTTTCGCTCTCTGGACCTATGGCCACTCTGATTGCCAAACTAGCCATTGCCACAAATCGGAAATCTATGGAGGGCCCAGTGATCCAGATGTGGTGGGTGAAAGTGTGGGATATCTTGGTGGCGGACGAAATCACTGCACTGTGTGAGGAGAGATATGGCCAATATGTTAATGTTTACGCACTGGGTTTACGGGATGTTGGACATTTACTGTTGTGTAAGATGTGTGGCACTATGTGGACCCTGCCATTACGTCTTTGAAATGTGGTTGTTGTATGCGTGCCATTACCCACAGTATGTTCAATAAAAGTTTTTTGAAAAACAAAGAAAGTCAGAGAAGTGAATGGAAATCATTGTGAGAAGCCTCATGCCGGTTGTATTTTATTTATTTATTTTATTGGGCATTTATAAGGCGCTTATACAACAAGACAGTGTTTCAAACCACCACAAGGCAGAAGGGAAAGGGAGCAAGGGAACAAATATTCAATAAAAATGGCCAATAATAAATCAACAGTAGTCCAACTAGGCCTTGTGATAATCGGAGCGTGCAAGTGCAGAGAAAAGAAGGGGGTGGAGGACAAGTGTAAGTGCTGGAGGGTCCCCTGGGGGGAAGTGCCAAAGGTTCCAGTTGCAGAGGCAACAGGTAAGTGCAAGTGTGGAGACGTCCCAAGTCAAGAGGGAGGTCACCCACCTACCAGGTAAGTGCAGGCCTGAGACAACACCCAATAGGAACGTGTACAAGGCAGGACAAAGGCAAAGAGACAATGACAGTAAGCCCAAGGAAAATGCAGGATAATTGCTGTACGAGTAATCCTACTGGTCACAATCACAGTAAAGAAAGTCTCAGCAAGGAAAGAACGACAGCCCTAAGAGAAGCGAGTGACAACATCACTCATAAGAAGAGAGACATTAGTCAAGAATCAGAGAAACTCTACACAAAGGAAAAGCCAAAACATAAAGAAGTATTGAGAGAACTACATCACTTGATCAAAGAAGTGAGCCACTTCATGTTTCTTATTCCACATAGTTGCTCGCATTGAGCATTTGTGGGGGGCTGGAGGGGGCTCCCGATTGTGTGTTGAAACACTTTAGTAGCAGGCAAGATGCTGATGAGCAGTTGTAAAAACAGATCAACATAGGATGGAGCTGCTGTAATGAATCTTGAGTCTTTGCATCTTGGCAAATGGTGGCACCCAGCTTTCAGGTCTCCCTTAGAAAACATTGTGCACCATTTTAAATGTGGATTTATGTTGCCATTATTCGGGGGCAGGTGTCTTTTTCAGTTTACAGGGCAGCAGCATATCAAAGCACCTTCTGACTGCATCTTGTTTCTTAGGCGTGGCCGCCAACACAAATGGGGAGACAATTGGGGAGCCCCACAACATGGATCCTGTTACTTTTTAGATGATATCCTCTGATTCCAACTTCAGCCATTCCAGATCCAACTTTTTCATGTGGTACAGGGCACAGGGCTAACTGGTGGGATCTACGTATACGTGCACCTCTTGGCCACCGGGACACCTAATTCTCTGGAAGAGATCATCGTATTCCTGTAACACATCCTCGACATATGCCTCACAGCTTCCAAATACTAAATGTACTAGTCCGAAGAATGTCACCATATTGAAGCTCAGAAGAGTACCAATGCCTCCAGCTGTGACAATGAATTTTGCCTTTACAGAGTCTGGGTTATGGCAGGCTTCTGTGAGTAAGGATCCCTCCAGTAGCAATGGTCCTGACCCTCCACGAGGACAAATCTGCAATTTTGGCTTTATTCACAGGGGGCAAGACGTGAGAGTTGTGAACTGTGACATGGGCATCATATACGGCAGATATGACAAATATTTCTTTAATGCAATCATCTTCAATGATCACAGCCATGCACTCCTCAACCTCCTGATCAACCACAGCTACTATGGCATATGAGGCCTCAGAGCAGTGTTCTTTATCATAGGGCATGCTGCGTGACACACTTTTGCATTGTGGTTTGGCTTAACACAGCAACCACACATCTGCCCTGTGTAGTAAGCCAGAAGAAGACAACGGACCAGTTGGGGGGAATTTATGCAAGTTTCTTTATTTCAATATTAATAAAAGGCCTATCTATCCCTAGTAATAAGGTGTTTGTCCTACCTAACACAAAACTAACTAGGGTGCTCGTCTTCAGTGAAGTTGTCTAAATCAATAGTCTGACTTCTGTCCAAAACTGTCCTATTCTGTCCTTATCAATAATCAAGAAAACTCAATGAAAAGAGGGGTCCAGGAGAATGGCACCCTTCTCCTGGACAGGCTTAGATAGCCATAACAGTTCTGTCTTACAATGTCTTCTGGTAATGTCACTTATGAGTTCTTTTAATTCTTCAAGGGGGCTTTTACCGCTCCCGTGCTTCCCCTTGTTTTCTATATAAAAGCTTCCCTTGTTCCATAAATAATTATTTCCTTCCTGCTTCTTATTTGAATCTTGCAGTGTCTTTTTATAAATCGCTAAACTTTTCAGATGGCTGTCGTGGTATTCCTTACTTGGTTTACTGTATTGCTCTTTACTGGGATGTGTTTGACTGGTTCCTTGGCAGTCTCTACGTTCTTTTCCAATATTCACATGTACTGGTACGGGTATGATTGGTCCCCTGCTAGTCTTCCCTCTACTTCCAAAATGTACTTGTACTGGGACGAGTATGATTAGTCCCTTGGTAATCTTGATTCTCTTTCCAATATTTATTTGTACTCAGATGAGTATGATTAGTCCCTTGGAAATCTTGACTTTCTTTCCGACTATCCCCCACCCGGATCTCCTGCCATTCCGGTTACCTCTTTTGAATCGGGTAGGCGTCACTGGTTCTTCCTGTTGGGTCTGGTTCCTCTTTTTGGCACACCCACTGCAGTCATTCGATTCTTCATTCTTCTTTACACAGCTCGGCTGAGCCCTTCCTGGTACGGTCTTGGCGTAGTTCGAGGATCACCCGGTCCACCCTTTCTGTGTTACACCACCACCTCCAGGTTCTTCCCAGGCACACAACTCGGCTCCCTTCATTCCCTGTGCCTCCTTCGTCTGCTTTCCGGTGTCCTCTTTGCTCCAGACGTGTTGACGTCTCCCGGCTTCTTTCTCAGCACTGGTTTGAACTTCCCTTGCTCCAGTGATCAACTTCACTGGTCCTTCTTCTATTTTTATTAGACAACACTAGGTCCTACCTAGCGTAAACACACAGTCCTTTGTTTATTTAGCTTCTGGACTAGTGGCTCCTTGGACTATCTTCTTCGTCCCACTGCGGTTGACTTCCAACCACTTAGTACTCTGTGTGGTTCTCACATTACTCTTCTTCACAGTACAACTAGCCTGATGAGGTGGATTCTTGGAGATATTGCAGTAACAGAAGGTAACTGGTTTGGAGTGTCTTGAGTGGTCATGAAATATTCCTGTCGACTCCTCGTAAAGCGATCTAAGGAGTTCCTTGATGGAACAGGAGTCTTTGTCCCCAAGAGTGGAGTCTCTCCCTGTGATGTCCCGCTTTCTGCCACCCCTAAGGGGAATATCTTGTAGTGGGCTCACCTCTCTAGCTTCACAGAGAAGGGCTCCCCTCTGGAGAGAATTGACAGGATCCCGTGAAATGTCACCTGGCACTGGGCAGGGACCTGTATGGGTAGGTGGCCCCTGCATAAAACACACAGAGTGCTGTGTGCTGTCACTGACCTTTGAGACACTTTGCATCGGGCTCCTCTCCCGCTCGAGTAACCTCTTAATGCACAGCAATCCGCAACCGCCTTGACATCTTTCACTCTCAATGACTTCAAGGCTTTTTCTAGGTGACCCACCCTCATGTTGTCCAACTCCAAGTTCCAGCTATTGGGCATGGTTTTTCCAATGCTGGATCCGGCAAAAAATATCTCCCCAAACCCAGAAAATCCATTTGCACCCTTTATTTTGCTGTGCTAGGACTGCTTTTAATGGGACAAGACACTTAATGACAAGACCACTTTGGCAGCTGATTTGGAATTCTGTAAACTCACTTGTTAAGATTGTATATTTAAAAAAAATCTTTTATTTGCTTTAATTGATATACAATTTGTACACATTTCCTTATAAATTGTTTTTCTTTTTTTTCATTCCTTTTTTTCATTCCTAGAGTTGTTAAAGTTCTTTATTCCCAGCATCAACATTCTCCGGATTAAAATGCAACTTTTTAAGTTTAAAAGATGTTCACCTTTGACACTTTGTTTGCAACATTTTAAGAAACACTCTCCAATTGGGTTATTTTCCAGGTGTTCATGATTAATTTTCTAAGAGGCAAATGCTTATGTGGGGCAGGTGGAGAAGAAAATCCCTCTGCCCTTACTTAATCTCCACCACCCCATTTTGCTGGTGGGAACCCGCAGGAAATAAAACGTACATTTGCAGCACTGCCACTTCCTGTGATCTATCCTGCTTGATGTGCTGCAGCTTGGTTCTGGTTTCTCGCAGATTCTTATGGTGCAGCTGCTTCATGAAGCACGTCACCAGAGGAATTAATTCCACAGTTGTACTACTCTCAATTAGGAAGCACAGAAAAAATTGCGGTAATTCTATTATCAACATATTTTACTGTTACCGCTGAACTCGTAATTAGGGCCTATGTGTGTTCCCAATTTTATTAGCCAGAGGTGTTTAAAGAATGTTGGTGAATATAAGGAAATAGAGCAAGGGTAGACAGGTCGAGTGGAGGGTCGCCAAGTGAACAAAATAGGACGGCCACTTGGAGATAACAATAAAACACTAAAGTTTAATAAATTAGAGCAAGATTAAAACAAGATCCTCTCTCATGTTACCGCCCAACTCGTGATCAGGCCCACTATCTGAAACTTGTATATTAACAAGAAAGTAAAAGAAGATGAATACAAAAAACAACCATCAGAAGAAGGGAGACCTTCTCCTGACCTTACGTTGTTAGAATAGTGGCAGGGTCAGTTAGTATTAGTTTTGGACAGCTGGCTTATTCATTTGGACATTAACTGACAAGCACCTTAGTTACTTACACAGGTAGGGAAGTCCCAATACACAACAGGAAAAGAGAGTCCTTATTCATTCTTATTCTTTAATAATAATTTTGGAAATGTCATCATCGTGTCTGCATCCTTCTTTTGACCCTCCACACTGTCTACATGAATCTCACTAGTATCAGTTCACACAAGCATTAATTTCTATAATCCATTCTAGGTTTATATTATTCTCTAAAATATACTAGGTATTCTAAATTCATTCCGCCTATGATTGCTTCTATCTGAGTAACACGGTATACTTCAATGACCACTGTGTGCACTTATTGATATAGAACCATTTGAAAACTCTTCCAAAAAACTTGAATTTCACCAGTTACTTAAACAAGTTGGCCAAACATATATCCATTCTACCTGTCTCCCCTATATGAATGTGGAGTTGTGAGTGGATAGGCACAAGTCATTTAAATGTAGGCAATAATCAAGTGCATCTAAGATTTGGGATAAGGAAAATAATACTCTCAGGGATTGTTCACGCTTCTCTGAACGCATCTGTGCAGTTTTGTCAGAATATGTATGTGCAGCTTTCAATGAACATGTGTTGTGGGCAAAGACGGGTTTATTAAAGAATAAGGCCTAACTTTCCCTATTACTATGGGGCGTGTGATCAATCCTGTGGGGTCATAACTGATCCCCAGCCTGTGATCTCCTCCCGTGTTGTCCAGGGCACAGCAGTCGCTACCTGGTCCTCGTCCTGTGGGTGGTGATGGCTGTCGGGGAGATGTGGTGAGTTCCTCAGAAGAGATGCAGTATTCTTCTCTTTCATGTGAGGAAGTTCCTATAATTCCAAAGTTCCTAATGGCCTATTGTCATTATACACATCCCTCCAATTGTAAAATCCCCAAACCGCTGCTTTTCATATATTCTAGATGGGATATCATTTATACCTCACAAGTACCAAAAAGACAAATCACATCTCCTATTCATGATGCTGTTGTATTAAGCAACAATCCCAAACAAAATCTCCTTAAAAACTCTGTTAATCCTATTGACCCCACTACTAAACCCTGCTCAGAATGCAGAGTGTTCACACAGTTGAGCAGAGGTGGGCAGTTCTGCAGTTGTTGCAGTTGTTGGCGAGAGTCGGTGGGATGCTGGCAGTGGAGGCTGAGTCCCGCCCCCTTGCGAAAAATCAGCAAAAGGAGCGTTTGTTTATATATTGCCGGAACCAACTTTCCACGGTGAGTGTCCACTGTGCCTACTCGGCGAATTCTGATTGATGGTTGTACGAATGGAGGAACGAAAGAAGCGGGCATCGACATTGGTATTGACATTAGTGAGCGGGTAGGAGCTGACAACATGGAACTGGTTCCTGCTACTTTCCCACGATCCCAGTCCCCATTTAAAGGACCAACAACTCTGAGAAAGTCTTCAACTTACAGGAGGTGGATAAAAACATCTCTGAGGATCATACAATGACGACCATAGACTCCACCGATATAACTGTCATGCAAGAGCTGGACGATGAATGTGACTCCATCCTGGAAGGACAGATGATTCTGATCCCCTCAGATGATGATGAGATTTGGGATACCCGAAAACTAGCCTGTTTACTAAGGGAACCTATCGAAGTGACCCAAACTGTTAAAGAATATTCAATATACTAATATACTATTTTCTCTAAAAGGAAAACTGAGCAGCCAGTTCAACAGAGAACATCCGCCCACCAAAACAAACCCCAAAGACAGCATCTAGGGAAAAAACCTAAAAATAAAAATACCGCGTACAAACAGTGGTCTAATGAAGCGTGCCAATTTGTAAGGAACTTCACTCTTCCTGCAAACATAATTGACAGTGCAACTTCCAATGGTACTACAACTAAAAACGTCCCTAATAGTGGATCTGTGGTGATCTGTGGTGACAGTCGACTGTAATGTAGACTTACCTGAAAAGTGTATGCTTCACACCACTTATGATGACTTAATGAACCTCTCCACATATTCCAGGTGCTACCCGAAAACTAGCCTGTTTACTAAGGGACGCCTGTGTCGCTAACGCATGTTCTCACAGGCTAGCAAAGGCAGTGGAGCATTGGTTAAAAAAAGTGCAGACACAGGATCTTGCAAAAAATAAGATACCTGAGCTAACACAAACCCAAAAAATTAATTAAATCGAGGAAGTGCCCAGGAGTGTTCAATTTTACGTCACTCTACCTCTGCACAAAGCACAAGAATCCATTGACATGTCCTTATTATCGCCTCTACCCTCCCATTCACTAGAGGAAAAATTGGCCACTTTAAGATTCGAACATGGGAAGCACCTCGGAAGACACACTGAACCCCAACAGCTGGATAACAACTTTAAGAACACAGGGAGGTGGGCTCTTTTGACACTGAGAAGAAGCTAACCAGAGATATGAGGGTCTTGGCTCTAAGGACGGAATAATTCTGGAAACACACCTCAATGTAAGATCATTTCAGCACACTCCATCAAAGAGCCGAACCCTCGACTACTCCTACGGAGTTGATTCATCTAGTCCTCCATTTATGTTTAACTCTAGAGGAAAAGTGTAAGGGCTCAGAAACTAGCTTACATAGTAGAGGGGGAGCCATGGTCACGAAGACACTCAGCAACAAAAATAAATTATGTTCAAGCTAGATCTATGCCTCTACAGCAAAATATGAATCACTTGCTACTGGAAAGAATTTGACACATCAATGACTGTCTGACTTTGAACCAAGAAAAGTTCTTAGATTGCTGCATCATCTCCCTAAATTACGCTTGATCTCCACAAATTACTTACAAACGATCAAGTTTTTGGAAGAACGTCGGCTGGATAAGGTGGCAATCCATCCAATATCTAACTTAGTCAGACCGTCACTGCTGGAAGATGCACACAACTTTTTTAAACTGGGCTTTGACTTGACAGAGTTACCTGATACAAAAGATCACCATGTCACTGATCAGCACCTAGGAGGAGAGAGTTGACCAGAGAGATTGGGGAAAGAAGAGGTGAGGAGGATGCCCCCCTTTTTCGCCCTCGCATAGTTGCTCACAACTTTTTGAGTAATTGTATAGTGGCAACTGAATCAAGATAACTGCATTCTAGAGAATGACCAAATTGGGACTTGCTACCCAAAGTTTTAGCAAGGAATAAACGAAAAGCATAACTGACTCAATCTGGCTAAGAACTTCGGGGTCATCTTCGACTCCACACTCTCCTTCTCTCCTCATATCTCTGACTTCTCTAAGAAGTCTAACTACCAGCTGTACCTCCTCAGAGGTATTCTCCCTTTCCTCACCTTCCCCCAGAAGCTCACTGTCTCCAGAGCTCTGGTTCTCTCTAGGGTGGACTACTGCAACAGCCTCCTTTCAAATCTGCCTGCCTCTACTCTCCGCCCTCTGCAACTCATCCAGAACAGGACTGCAAAACTTGTCCTTGGCCTCAAGCCCAGGGATCGTATCTCTCCAGCCCTGAAATCTCTCCATTGGCTCCCACTGACTGCAAGGATCAATTTCAAGACCGTCTGCAATGTACACAAGGCCTTCCGGGGCCTGGGACCTCAGTACCTCCAACTCTCTCTTTGGAATTATCTTCCTACTCATGCTCTTCGCTCCTCAACCTCAAACCCCTTGAGGGTCAGTGGCTTCCCCAAGCAACGAGTTGTGGGTAGATCTCTTTCTTTGGCTGGCGTCTCCCTCTGGAACACCTGGCTCTCTGAAACATGAAGAGAACCACCTCTGGTTCTGGAAGCACCTCAAGACCTTCCTCTTTGCTTCTGCCTTCTCTCTTCCTCTCCCCTGCTGATCCCCTGTTTGATTCTGCACTGGTCACCTGGCTACCCTCTGAATTCGGGCCCAGGTCCCTGCCCGCCCAGTTGCACACACCCCCTGCCTCCTGGCAACCCCTGCACTTTGGGTCTGTATCTGTAACCCTACAGTCCTCTTACCTACACATATTTGACACATGCTGTCTGCACTTAACCCTCGCACCTGCCACCTGTTTGGCTGCACTTCTTGTTGTTTTTATCCTTTGTACTGCACTCTCCCATCCTCCCCTTTCCCTGGAACTTTTCCCCTCACCCCTACCTTACACTTGCGCGATCTCAATGTCACTAGACCTAGTAAGATCGTTGTCTTTTGTCCTCCCTCTTTTTCACCCCTTGCCTCATTGTGCCTTGAAACACTTGTTTATAGGCACGTTATAAATGCAATATCAGATCATATGTTGCGTGTGAGCTGGGAAGAACGAGAGAAAGCTATTTTATCACTATCCCAAACTCAGCAGAGACTAAAAGAGCACATGGCGGCAGCTAGATTCATAGTGTGAACTAACATGATTAAGACCCTGGAACATCGTAAGGGCTATCATGATAGAAAAGCTGTCTTAAGATCCTTTTCTATTGGACAAAAAGTCCTAGTTCTCCTCCCCTCTACCGAAAACAGAATGCTCTCTAAGTGGCATGGTACCTATGGAATAATAGATCAGACAGGGCCTTACAATTACTGAGTCCCGCAAGAAGACAGAAAAATTAAGACTCACATTTATCACATGAATCTTCTCAAGGAATGGAAAGAAGATCCCATTGAAGATGCTACCATGGTATTAACCAGCTTGTTATCAGATGAAACCAGCACGAAAACTCTGATTCCCTCCGACTTAGCTCCGAATCAAAAGGAGGACCTAATGGACCTCTTAGTTCCCTGATATTTTCATAGCGGAACCAGGGAGAGTAAAAGGGATAAATCATTACATCCGCACCCCGCCAGGAAAAGTGGTACATCTGAAGCCAAATCGGATACCTAAGACTAGAAAAAGCATAATTGAAGAGGAATTCGAAAATATGTTAGGGCTGATATTATCAAGCCCTCTCATATCCTATGGTCATCCCTGATTGTATTAATCATCAAGCCAGATCAATCGCAGAAGTTCTGCACTGGTTTCATGGTTTCGGGAAGGAAAGCACGGTCTACACATTTGATAGCTACCCCATGCCCAGAACTGATGATCTTATTGATCAGTTGGGGGCCGATGTTTTCCTCTTCATGATTGATCTGATGAAGTGGTACTGGCAAGTCCCTGTTCATCCAGCAGATCGACAAAAACTCTACTTCCATTGGGTGTTTCCAATTTAAAGTATTGCCTTTTGGTTTGCACGGGGCACCAGCTACCTTTCAAATGTTAATTTGTCAAATCCTTCGGCCCTATGCCACTTTCCGTGGAGAATACATCAATGATATAATCATCCACCGAAAGTCTTTGAAGGAGCGTGTTTACCATCTAGTTACCAGGTCACTAAGAAAAGCTGGGCTCAAAGCAAACTCAAAGAAATGCCATTTAGCCAGATCAGCAGTCAGGTATCTTGTGTTTTAGTAGGAAACAGGCTGGTTAAGCCCCAGACAGAAACATTGAGAGTGGTTAAACAAACACCAAATCCCAAAAAACAAAGGAAGATCTGAGAGCCTTTATGGGTTTAGTAGGATATTACAGATGTTTTATCCCTAATTACTCATCTTTAACGTCTTCTCTTACAAATAAACTCATAAATACTGAGTCCCAGAAAGTCAAATGGCATAACGAAGATCAATTGTGTTTTGACAAACTCAAACACATTTTGTGTAGCAAGCCTGTGTTGAAAGTGACAGATTTCACCCCGCAATTTATCCTACAAACAGACGCTTTGCATATTGGCCTGGGTGCAGTTCTTTCACAAGATCATAATGGTATAGAGCATCAAATCCTCTATATAAGTGGGAAGTTATTCCCAAGGGAAAAACTATGCGACTCTTGCACTAGAGGCCTTAGCCATTAGGTGGGCCATAACCTACCTCAAATACTATCTGACAGGCAGGAAATTCAAACTGGTCACAGACCATGCCCCATTAACATGGATGAGCCTCCGCCGCAAAGACACTAACGCAAGAGTCATGCGCTGGTACTTAACTTTACAGCCCGATTGTTTACCGTGGAGTACAGGAAAGGAACAGGATAATGTGGACTTGGGTGTGTGATGAATCCAATGGAGTCATCACGGATTGCCCAGCAGAGACCTCCTCCCATGTGGCAAGGGGACAGCAGCCGCTACCTGATCCTAACCCTGGGGTGGTTATAAGAGGGAGGATCACATGGTAGGAGATAAAAACCGGGGGGATTTTTTGACTTCATGAGACAAGACTCGGTTTTCCCCCATTTCCCATGAGGAAGACCCTCTATAATAGTCAGGTCACCACCTTTGACCAAAACATCCACAACTCACACATAATACCTTTTGTTTCTGATGTGCCTTTATGTGAAATCTCTGAGAAAAACCATCTAAGAGTTAAAAGTCCAATGACATCCATGGACTCCAACTCCCATATCCGCTCAGCTACTGAGACAAGGAGGAGGAAGAAGGAGCTTGTGCAGAGTGACAGGTGCACGAAGTACAACATGCACGGTAGTTGTTTTTCCAAGTCTTCAGTGCCCGGGACATTTAAAGATGGCAACTGCACAATTTTTTTAATGTTTTTTTATTTATGCATTTGTTACAGCGCACAAAACCCTTGGGTATCTCGGCGCTAGCTTCACTGAGGTGCGTTAGTTGGGTACATTAGTTACATTGGGTTGCAAGGTTTAACGGTTACATTACTTGAAAATAGGTGCATGAAAAGTTCCATTTTACAATAAAGAAGTTAAAAGGGGGGTGGGGCAAGGCAGAGGGGGATGCAGTATTCTTAGTGGGGGGGTATAGTCAGTTGAACAGCCACGTCTTCAGGTTTCTGCGAAGGTCCAGTAGGCCTGTTCTTTTCTGAGAGTAAGTGGCGGATTGTTCCAAAGTTTGGCTGCCATGACCGGGAAGATCTTGCTCCCTGCTGAGAGGCAGTTGAGTTTAGGGGGTCTTGAGTTGGGCGATCTCAGAAGGTGGGTAGGGGTGTATTTCTCTGCACACAGTGACAGGTAATTCGGGCAGTGTTAGAGAGTCAGTGGTGGACATGGGATAGTGTCTTGAATCTAATCCATTCCCGGATGGGCAGCCAGTGTGCAGCCCTCCTGGCTTCCGAGATATGGTCTGATTTGGAGAGGGCAATGGCCGCTCTGAGGGCATTGTTCTAGATCGTCTGGAGTTTACTTAGGTTGCGTTCTGATGTGCCGGTAAATAAGGCGTTGCAATAATCGAGCTTGGCTCCAGTGATGGCTCTTGCTATTGTAAGGCGGTTAGAAATTGAGAGGAAGGGCCTGCTGGTATGAAGCAGTTTGACTGTGTAGGCCACCGCTGAGGCGATTAAGTTCACGTGCCGTGAGAAGTTGAGGTTGACATCCAGGTAAACCCTCAGGGTTTTGGAAGTGGTGGAGGTTTTGATGCGTTTACCATCGATGATGAATTCTTTGTAGGCTGGGTCAATGTTACGCAGTTGTAGAGGAGGAGCCAAGTACCCCCACTCCAACTGCCCCGCCTACATTACCTGAGAAGCATGAACCAAACTATGTGACCTATACTGAACAGTTAAACCAGCAAAGAGAAGAGCGTGGACTCTGTGTGGTACCCATAACAATACGTATACATAAGAGAATATGGGAGGTAAAGTACCCATTGAGGAAACCATACCTGCATACAAGACAATATGATGGCCATTTGAACGAGATTCCTGAAGAAGCAAAGAAACTAATTGGCAAAGATAAATGGTGACGTCATACAAATTGAATCGATACCCATATAGAAAAATAACCGGACCAGAGAGGCAGATGATTTATAAAACATAAAGAGGTACCAAGGATACGTGATATCTTGGGATCAAGATGAAGAGACTTATGCCACAAACCTGATTAAGATACTTAGTTAGTTTAAACATGTACAGATGCAATGAAACGCAAGCAGCAAAGCAATCATGAAGCTAGCCACATGCTTTTAAATAGATTTGACACTGCGGCAAGCGCCAAATATATATACATATATATCTCGATAGAAACATATGGACAAGTAAAGGATGAATGTTTCCACTACGTATATAAGAAGCACTGAACAAAGCAAGAAGGCCTCATTTCAGTGTCGCAGTTAAGAAAAGCAATTGAATTAAACAGAATAAAAGTTCAGCTAAGGAGTTCACTGAACCAAGAAAGACAAGGTCTTATCAAACTGGAATTGGCTGACATTGGATACAATTAACGTGAAAGAACAGAAGTTCCTGTTCAGAGAGGTCAAGCAAAAACAAAAGACGTCAGAGGACTATTGAAGAATAAAAACAAATACACAAAAAGGCTCCATTTCATGGTATCCAGTCACGTGATAGAAGGAAGTTGGACGAACGAGATGATCACACGTATGCACGGAGGCCGGCTGGTGCCCATACCCCTTAAAAACTCTCAGAGAACAGTGCAAACTCAAGACCAACTTCAAAGCACTAATTGACACTAGACCATTGAGGTGATGATGGATGATATGCTAATTGGTGGGAAGCTAGTGCTAAAATGAGCTCACCTGCACCTGGATTGTTCAGTCTGCGTGCTGCTAACATAGGTGGAAAAGTACTGATGAGGGTTAGAATCCAACCAATTGTAGGGGAGCACGTAGTTGGGGGCCCTATAGCTTGTGTAGTCAATGGGACGTCATACATTTAGTGACATTCATAGTGGCCATTTTAAAGGGAGGGCTTAGTCGCCCCACCTGATGTTAACTATCCAATTACCTCTTTCTATTACTCTATACAGATATAGAACCTATGCTTAGTTATTCACTTAGAACCAATCCCACCCCCCGTTAGGTTTTTGTAGTTTGCCACGTTGGATGACGTTGGTAATGACGCAGGTCAAAATGTTAGTTGGAGGGCTGGTTGTGGAGGTGCACTCTGATTACAGTTAAACTGTTATAACGTATTCATGTAATTCCTAGTAACTTACTATTAAGTTCAAGGTGCTCCCAGTTAGTAAAGTGCTACCTTTACAGAACTTGAAATGCAACGAATACAGCGGGGAACAAACTTAGGCACAGCAATAAGCAAAAAATATCTGTTTTTTTGCAAATCATTTGAATTAGATTCATTCAAACTTTAAAATTCAGGTAAGTAAGAAAAAAAGTCCAAATCATTTCATCATTTTGCTTCAGTATATTTTTCTAATAGTAATGAAAGCAAATTCTTCTTAAATATATGACAAAATTCTTCATAAACATATAACAAAATCACACCATTTATTTTTGAAACCACTCAATTGAGGTACTCATGTATTAGTAACAACAAAAAGGCTTTTCTTTCATAAACCCTGGTTTTAAAGCTTTTTGTGAAACATGTCCCAATAACTTAATAGGTGACTGTCACATTTCACACGTGGCAGTTTGTTGGTATTGTAGCCTATCCTTAACTACGCATTTCGGGCATTCTTGCCCTTCTTCAGGTTTGTGTATTGGGTTAAGTATTCTGTAAAAAATATAATAAGTATTCTAAATTTATAAATCAGTCTACATACTTCCTTGTTTAAGATAATCCAAAATAATATTAATGTGTGCTTTCCTCTACTAACCCTCAGAATGGTCCTGGGTCCATAAAGTAGAACAGACTTGTGTTGGACGCTGTAAAACACATATATACATCTCTTTAATACTGTGCTCAATAGTACGGTGGCGTACAGAGGGACCAAGCGCTCAAAATAGCGCTGGGTCCCCCTGTACGTCATCCTAATTCTGAAAGGTAACTGTATAATAGGTATCCTGGATGGTAACTCTTACCCCAGTAGTACTGTGTTCTCTATTGCGGTCATGGAGAAAGAATACATGTGGTCTCCATCATTCATAGGATCGGGTCAATGTCCGTAATCCTCAATATCCGGTATTACCCAAATTGATCGTTTACAATTGTTCGAATGAACAATTGACCGAATTTAAAGGGTCACAATTGACCTTTTCACAATTGACTGCATATATATATATATATATATATATATCGCTTTGGTAATATATATATATATATATATAAGGGGTTTTGGGCGGGTTTGGGTTGGGTGGGGGTTTCCCCCTGCATATATGTTACAATTGACCTTCACAATTCGGTCAATTGTGAAAAGGTCAATTGTCATTCGAACAGTTGTAAAACAAACAATTCGTATACAACCCAATATCCCTGGGTATGAAAATATGATCCCCATAAGTATATAGATAGTAGCCATATGCATTACTGTAATGAGGCACTCAGATGAAGCCTACCTGAGTGCAGGCCAAATATAGATAGCTGTTACTGCTGGTCAAGTAATCACGACGTGGTGTGGCGTCTAGTCAGCACCACGCGGCTGCTACCGTTGAATACAGTACCCTAAAAAATGGAGTGCATGATCACTCTATGTTCAAAGAACACTCTATAGTGTAACCTTAATTCGCTCAAGAGTCGTGAAACTGCTTACTGTAGCGGTCGATTCACCTGGAGAGATCTGATCTGTGCACCGCAGCATTCGCTGCACGGTCGATCTGTTGCATAGCAACCTCTCGACACTTCCTGTTTTTGTGTTCCTTTTCTATTATGATTGCATTCAACTTGTACGCCATATTGGAAGGTGTCTCTATTGCCTGTTTTGACTGCGTGTGACTGTTGATGTGTTTGCAAATACATCTTTTCATGTAACATATACCCCAAATATCTCTGTCATGAGTTATTATTCTCTTATACACATTTAGGTAACCTGTATGACAAAATGATGTGTGACTCGGATAAATAATCATACATCTTCACATAATGAAAACGTCAGAGAATATGACATTATTCTGAACGTATCTGTCGTTAACTACTTGTTGCTGATCCATATTACAGTAACATTAGTGACACAGAGATCTATCACTTCAGTGACATTAGTGACACAGAGATCTATCACTTCAATACCATTGATACATTTTTCTTTTTTTACAATTGTTCTCAGGCTCACACCGCATTCTTAAGAGTTCAAAGTACAGTTACTCTGTCACGAGCTTGAATAATGCCCACGTTTGTCTGATATATTTGACAACCTTGCAGAATTGCCATCTTTATAGGTAAATTCAAAGTCTGTTTCATCACAGATAGCACTTTAGTTCCCAGTCAATAATTCATCCCGCGGGGATACATAGAGTCCAATTCCCCTATCCAGTATATTTCTCTCTGCTGTAATAATTTAGCTAAATTGCCACCCCTCCTTGGTAGTTTCACTGTTTCCAATATAACAAATTTGATTTGGGTAATTGTATCTTTTTCCGAGACAAAATGTTGTGTGACTGGGGATTTCATGGAAAGATTAAGTATGTTAGACTTGTGCTCCCCCCATCTTACTTGCTTTTCTGCTTGTTAATCCTACATAATAAAGGCCACATGGGCACTTAATGCCGTATATTACATTCATTGTGTCACATGTGGAGGTGTGCTTCAGTGAAATCTTTTGTCCATTATAGGGATGGTATATAGTTACCCTTCAATACATTGTTGCAACAGTTACAATTGTTGCATGGTATGGTGCCTCTATGTTGTTTTTTGAGATTGAGATTTCTACTTTGTGAGAAGTCTGATTTTATCAAATAGGCTTTCAACAATATACTTTTGCTATACGCAAAAAATGGTCGTGTAGGAAACAGATTAGCCAGGGTTGGGTCCAAGGCTAAGACTCCCAAGTTTTTCTTCATGATTTTCTTTATCTTGTTGCTCTGCTGAGAAAAGGTGGTGACATACACCAGATCAGTATCCATTGTTTTTACTTTAGGTTTTAAGGCTTCAATTCTGGAGGAGTTACTTACAGTTGCACTGTGTTGGGACAGTATTTCTTCACTGTATCCCCTCTTCAGGAATTTCTCCTTGAGTTCTGTCGCCTTCACCTCGTATTCCTCTGAAATTAACCGCCTGTATCATAAAAATTAACTCAAAGGGATGCGTGTAATGGTTTTTCTTGGGTGAAAACTTGATGCGAGCAACAAGCTATTCCTGTCGGTCTCTTTCGTAAAGATCGTGGTTGCTATTTTGTCTGACTTCCAATAGATCTGAACATCCAGAAATTCAATGCTCGTTTTACTGTGTTTGTGTGCAAATTTAATGCGAGGGGCCAAGTTGTTCATAAACACAAATAATTCTCAGACTCCAGACTCCAAAAAGGTCATCGATAAATCTTGTAAAGCACTTAAGTTTGTTTTTCCATCTTGGATTTGGAATAATCTTTGCTTCTTCTAAATACACCATATATATGTTGGCGTAACTCGGGGCCATGGCTGCTTCCGTTGATTGCCCGATATTTGAAAAAAACAATCGGTCTTCAAAGACAAAAAAGTTGTTTTTCAAAACAACACTCAATAGTTTCAAAATAAAGAAATGATCGCTCTTGACATCTTCCTCAGTATTCAACAGCATCCATTCCATGGCCTCTAAACCTGCTTAATGGGTAATGTTAGTATACAAACCTGTGACGTCCATGGTAAACAGTAAGTCAGTGTCCGGATTGTAAGTAATGTTTTCCAATCTTCTCAAAAAATCATTTGTATCTTGTATATATGTAGTACATTTGTGTGTTAATGGTTGGATGATTTTATCTATGTAGTGTGCTATTGGTTCCAGAAGACTATAATTGGCCGCAATTATGGGCCATCTAGGTGGTTCGGTTCCGTCACAGCCTTTTTGTTGTTACTAATACATGAGTACCTCAATAGAGTGGTTTCAAAAAGAAATGGTGTGATTTTGTTATATGTTTATGAAGAATTTTGTCATATGTTCATGAAGAATTTGCTTTCATTACTATTAGAAAAATATACTGATGCAAAATGATGAAATGATTTGGACTTTTTTTCTTACTTACCTGAATTCTAAAGTTTGAATGAATCTAATTCAAATGGTTTGCAAAAAATCAGGTATTTTTTTGCTTATTGCTGTGCCCCAGTTTGTTCCCCGTTTCTTCCATACGGTGAACCTATTTGTTGCATTACAAAACGTTAGTGATGACCAATTTCGGGTACAAAAGCCCAATTTATTTATGAAGTAAGTAGAGTCAGAGTATCAAGCCATTGCTGATGTTCATTGTACTCCCTGTTATAGATACTTGACATTAAAACAGAGGAACTTTGCCAAACTATTTGTATCGTCTTGATTATTGATGTATGAATAAAATCTGCATCCCCATCCATTTTCAGGATATTTCTACTCATCTTAAAGGGCTGTTTGGGAACACCCAGCTCACTTGGTAGCAGAGATAAGATGGTTTGATAAGATAACCATCGGCCATCGGCATAAGTAACTTTAGAATCTCGGCAATATCGCACAACCTTTGCCATTTGGCTAACAGGACATGAAGCTCCCCACAGAAGAGGTTAGAATAGACAACTCCTTGCAAGGGATGGTTTGACAGGACCCCTTTTTTCAGATAGAAACCTCTCCCACATCTACGTGAAGCGGATCGAAAAGCGGCTCGAAGAGGCGTTAATAAAGGCGGTGAGCCCGAGGTTCCATAGAAGAAAAATATGCGAACAGTGAGTAAATAGACCAAAGAGTGTGGCAAAGGGATGCATGTATAGTGAATAATGGAGAATAACGGAGGGAGGTGGCATAAAATACAACGCAAGAGTAAGGGCCTCATTACACGGATGGCGTTAGGGATTTACCGGTACCGGTAAAATACCGGTACCGGTAAATCCCTACCGCCTTACTACGAGGTCCCTTTGCGGGTTGGGGGATTTAACGCCTGCTTTTTGCAGGCGTTAAAATCCAACCCGCTAAGGGACCTCGGAGCTAATTACGGCACCGCAAAATTGCGGTGCCGTAATTAGCGCCTTCCCCATTCCCATAGAGCCCTATGGGGCAGAAATGGGAATGGGGAAGGGCAATGGCGGAAGGGGGATTTACCGCCCCTCCAACCTTGGAATGGGGCGGTAAATCCCCTTTCCGCCAAGGCGGTGTCGGTATTTTACCGGCATGAGCCATGGCGCTAATAGCGCCATGGCTCACCGCCTACCGTGTAATGAGGCCCTAAGTGTGTAATACATATGTTTGTGGGAAACAAGCTATTGACTTGAGTGTGGCCGAGCAATATATAAAGAAGAAAGAGAGGCCACGATAAGAGAATACGCCCTGTTTCTAGACTTTAAAAGAGTGCTAGTAGAAACCCTTATCTAGAGTCCCATAACTGGATGACATAGGAGACGGGATCGATTAAAGACGATCCAGAAAGAGATTGGAGCAATCTTAGAGGGCAAGACGAGTCTTAAGAAGAAGATCATGAACAGTACATGTGGCTGGTCAAGTTTGTCTGTTTGTTTCATGTGATTGAAAGGTGTGATGACGTCAGAGTTGAAAGAATTTTTTTTATGAAATAGAGAAGCTTGATGTTGAAACACGAAAATTGATTGTTTTAAAATGTAACTTTGATGGTTGTTTTTTAGCAAGATTAAAGTAAAAAATTGTGTTTTGACAGGGTTGGGGCTTGCAACAAATGGTCCTCACTCATAAGTGTATTTTGATAGAGACATAATTTGGAAACTGTAATCCAAGCATAAGCGAGTGGTAGCAAAGAGAAAAGTGAAGGTTAAAAAAATGAAGAAGTTACTCCATCAGTGTACCTTTGCAAACAGCTACCGAAGCACACTCTTAAACTTAAACAATACAGTGCAGAAGGGGTTAAACGGACCACAGATAAGATGTTTATGACAAGGTGGATCATTATCGAAAGCAGTTTTGCAGCATAAAATGACATATTTGCATGCAGCGTACACAGGAAAAAAGTTAGAAAAGCGCCTAGCTAGTCTAGAACTTTAGAAAATGTATGAACACAAAAAGGAGGAGGAGCCTCCTTTAGATTGGATACTCAACATATGCAAAGAGGGGGGAGAAGAGTCTTCTGCACCGCCCGCCCTGTTTGAAATAAAATACAAAACTAAGAATGACAAAGGGTTGTACCCATTAAGGGAACTTAAAGCAGTGACAGGCTATAGCAATCCGTCATATGAGTTACCTACGCAAAGTAGTGACGAGGGCCCAGAGAATGCACCGAGAAAGATATAACGTCCCGAGGGACAAGAAGAGACGTGATAAGGAGAGAAGTGATAGAGCAAGTACATCTCTAGACATAAGGAGAGAAATAAAGAGATGGAAACGATACAAGGATAAAACTGATGAGATAGCACAGAACAAATGGATGGGAGGTCAGATTTTACTTAAACTCAATGGCAAAAGTATCAAAGATGTAAGACAAACGGGAGATCAAGACGAACAAGACAGAAAGGACAAAGCAAGGGAAGAATGATTGAAAGATGAGGGAGCGGAAAGATAAGATAGACAAAGATGAGAACAGTTATATCAAGATGAGGAAGCTAAAAAATAGGAGAGAGCAGAAGAGTAGAGAAAACGTGACAATAGACAAAGAATAGTCAATGAACAGGCCAGACTAGGAAGAAAAAGAATAGAAGATGATGCACAGTAAAGGATAAGAGAGAAAAGAATACAGAGGCGAAGGGATGAGGAGATACAAAGAGAATATGAATGAAGGGATATGAAAAAGAAAGAGGAAGACAGAGTAAGAGAGGAAGCAAGGAAACGCAGAGATGTTGATGACGACATGGAATGTAAAAGAAGACAGAGAGCACGCGATCTTGAGTATTTTGAAAGAGAAATAAGAAATCCCAATCCACAGTTAGCATGGGAAGACATAGAGGAACTTTTTCCCGAATCCAAATCATTACCAAGTACGTCTAGAGTAAATCTAGAAGATGAGTTTGACTCGCAGAGTATTGGGAAAACAATCAACATAGTATACCACGAAATGCAAGCCCAGAAAGAATCACAAGGGAAGTGAAAAATTATTGCCACGAAAGCACTCAGTTGTATGACATGGAGGAAGCCTCCTGTAGTGCGAGATACAAGGAGCTGTCTTTGGACAGACTAACATTAAATAGAGATGATGATGAGAGAAGTTGCACAAGTTGGGCACAAGAAGTATCAGACGAAGAAAGGGAAACCTTACAGATGGAAGAGAGAAGTGATGAATGTGATCCAGAGGGCTATTCCCCTATGGATAAGGGAGTAAGGTGGTCAGATTTAAAAATATCTATGTCTTCAGAGCCACTGACACAGTCAGACCTACATGAGGGGCAACCCCACGGTCAGAGGGGGGAGTCCCCGCCTTATGTAAGCAGGTTAAGATCATTGACAGGTAGACGGCGATGTGGGAATATTACCCCAGCGGTAGATGAGAGACAAATGATGAGAGATGAGAATGAGTTTGGAGCGTCACAATTCCCCTTATTAGAAAAGGGAGGGGCCAGGCCGCACTACATACTGTGGCCCCAAATGGACAGAGATAATTTAAAGTGCAAACTCCCGAGTTTAACTTCCGGCACTGGAAAATGGATACATGCGTTAGAAAAAATGACAGGAGGGAATACATTAGCTACAGGGGATATTAAAGGTATTCTAATCGCCATACTTGGTGAGAGAGCTGATGACATATGGACACAGGCGGATTACCCTGGTGTGACTAGAGTCAACACCGTGCATGATGGAGCACCATTTAATAACTGCAGAGCAGCAATTTGGAAAGCACAGCGAGTACTATATCCAGATACGTCCGATATGGGAGCTACAATGACAAAAAAGATGAAGGAAGGAGAAGTTCCATTAGTTTACATTCAAAATATTCAAGACGCCTGGATGCTCGAAACTAGGGAGGCTTGGGGGAAATCTATACCTGTATTTTATCATATATTATGCCAAGGACTGCCAGAGCAAGCACAGAAGCAGCTCAAGAAATTAGTGGCTATAGAAGCTAAACCGTGGTCGTAAATCCAATTAACCATTACTGCAGACTGGGGCGTGGCTTGATGGCTACGTGAGGGGACGTTCCTTAGAGGAGCTCCCGATGATCCGATCTTGATCCTGGGAAGAAGTGATGGTTTTCGGCGGACTTTCTAGTCCACGGTGTATCCAAGGGTGCATGAAAGTGGGGGGCACATGGTGAGTGCCCTCCCCACCAGCGAGACTGCATATCCACAGAACTGGACTTTGAAGAAGTTGGCGGTCGCGCAGTGGAAGGGCAGCACCCTAGATGGCCGCTCGTGGACAAAGGGCCATAAATGGTCCGTGGAGCTGAGGAAACCGGAGTGGGGCGAGCCCAACTAGAGGGACGCGTCGCATGCGTCTCTGGCTGGTGGCAAGAACATAAGTGCAGGCCCCCACTGAGGAGGCCCTGGATTGTGGCGTCCCAGCAGAGCGAACCCGAGTTCAGCAGAGCCTTGCTGAGGAGGGGCCGGCGCACAGACCCCGCAAGGCGCTCAGCAGTGCCGGAGACACAGCTGGGCGCGTGTGCCCAACTGATGCAGCAGGATGTCTTCAAAGGTGGTGCGACCTCGGATCAAGCAGCCCACGATGGAGGCCTACGCCAGGTCGCCCCGGGGCGCGGAAGGGGGCAAGAGCAAAGAGGCCCCTGTGGCAGTGACGGACCCACCGGGTACTATCCAGGAGGTGCTGGCAGCAATGGCCGACTTGAAGATGGCTTGGGAAACGAAGTTGGGCCTGGCCATGAAAGAGCTGCAGGAGGGCCTAGACCTTAAGATCGGAGCGGTCCAAGAAGAGGTGAACCTGTTGCGACAGGACGTGCAAACGATCGCGGAGCTTGTACAGCGTAATCGAATGAACTTTGGATCAGTGAAAAGGAGGCTTAGAGAAGCAGGCCATCGCTACATGTTGCTCTACCCCGCTAGGTTAAAGGTGTTTTATAAGAATAGATCCCTCTTCTTTGAGACGCCGACTGAAGCGATGGATTGGCTGGATATGCAGGGCCGACCTCAGGAACCGGATGCCCAGACAGAAGCGGCTGGAGATAAGTAGCACGTTTCTGAGGCAGCCGTGAGGCCACAGTTATGACACTGGGACTGGAATATAGAACGATATTGTGCTTGTGGGGAGGAAGTCATGGTAACTGCCGGCGGGTCCCGTTGAATGCACTTCCCCTAAATAGATGACTGGGAGCTCCTAGGAAGTACCCTCTGAACCCAATAGTAGTACACTTAGTTAGGTCACTGTTAGATAGGTGACGCCCCGCGGGGTCCTTGTCCTCGGATACGATACAGGTACAGACGTGGGTAGGCCTGAGATCCAGGGATGGAGCTGGGCTATTGTTGGGGGTTGGTAGGGAGGGGGGAGGGGGGGAGTTGTGTGTAGTGGTGTGAAGTTGGGTGGGGGAGGAGGGTATTGTTTGTGAATAGAAGGGAGAGAGCCAGAAAACGAACTAGCACAGGGAGCATTATGGGAAAAGATGGGATGGGGATAGTCCGACCAGATGGCATCGGGTAATCTCAGAATTGTGACCTGGAATGTACGGGGCCTTAACAGCTACCTGAAACGTAATAAAGTGATGCTGTACTTAAAGAGGATGCGTGTAGACATAGCCCTGCTGCAGGAGACTCACCTTACTAGTGAAAGGCTGGAGGTGGTCAGGAGAAAATGGAAGGCCAATGTTGTGGGTGCGGCGTACTCGGCGTACGCTAGAGGGGTTATTACTTGGGTGGCGCTGCATGTGCCGTTTCGGGTGCTTGACTCTACGGTGGACCCGGAGGGTAGAATGGTGGTGGTGACGGGTCTCCTGGAAAACAGGGAAGTGCATATCATAAATTTGTACGCCCCCAATAACGACACAGCGGCTTACTTTAGGACCCTCTACAGTAAACTTGGCCCCCTGGCAGGGGGTACGGTAGTGTGGGGGGGGGGGACTTTAACTGTACCATGAATCCCAGAATGGATAGGTCCAAGGACAGGGCAGGGAAAACGGCACCGGTGGCCAAAGCGCTGGGTACCTTACTGAAAGACCTAGGCCTAGAGGATGTGTGGAGAAGGCTGCATCCCATGGATAGGCAGCATTCACACTTCGCAGCGCCACATGATTTGCACACAAGGCTAGATTACATGTTGGTAACAGCCGAGATAGTGAGAGACATAGAGGGAGTGGAATACAAGGCCCGAGTACTATCTGACCACTCGCCCTTGGTGGTGGACTGGAGACACCAGCCCCCGAGACCGGGGATCCCTACATGGAGACATGGCTTTGCAAGATGAGGGGTTCCGGGAGGGTCTGAGGGATGCCATCGAAGAATACTTTGATATAAATACGGGAAGCGTACGCTCTGTGGGCACACTGTGGGAAGCGTTTAAGGTGGTGGTGCGTGGGGCAGCCATTTTCAAAGCTAAGGGGCTACAGGGGGGTATCGAAAGGGAACTCCAAGAAGTGGAAAGGGAGCTAGAAGATCTCACACGTTGTGAGAACACCGCTCATGATAACAGAACCAAAGTAAAGGAGCTACAGTTGTCCTGCAGTGCACTCTGGGGTAGGCTGTGCAGACTCAATTACAGGAAATATACGGAGAGGAATACACGTAGGGGTCGACAAGCCAGGCAGACTGCTGGCCTGGCTGTATAAGAGTGAGACCCCCCGCTCGGTGATCAGTGAGATTAAGGATGAGAGAGGTTGCATCTGCAACACCCAGGAAGGGGTGAATGAGGAGTTCCTTAAGTTTTACAGACACTTATATGAGGACACGGGGGAGGATGAGTGTCAAGACATACTGGACACATTGGAGGACATAGAGCTGCCCACCCTGGATGACCTAGAACGCGTGGAGTTAGACGCACCTGTCACCTCGAATGAGCTGGAGGTGGTGATCCAGAATCTGCCCACTTGCAAGGCGCATGGTTCGGATGGGCTGCCTAGTGTGTTCTACAAAACATACAAGCAAGAGCTACTTCAGCCACTGCTTGCCACTTTCAACGAGGCCTATGAGCAGGGGGATCTCCCACTGTCCCTCCGCGAGGCTGTGATCATCCCACTCCTGAAACCAGGCAAGCCGGCCGTGGAGTGCGGGTTTTACAGACCGTTGTCCATGCTTAACCATGACAGCAAAATACTTACGGCTCCAGGCAGGAACATCACCGATAACCACAGGAGGCTACACCATATCATTGACCAAACCGAGGAGGACACGGGCGAGTTGGCCATGGTGTTGTTAGACGCGGTCAAGGCCTTCGACTCAGTACGATGGCCCTGGCTGAAAGCGGTCCTGAAGGGGTACGGAATGGGACCTGGATACCTCAGATGGGTCCAGTTGTTTTACAGCACCCCGATGGCGAGAGTCAAAACGGGATCCACAGTCTCAGATACCTGGCAACTTAGCAGGGGGACCAGACAGGGATGCCCCTGGTCACCCATGCTATATATACTGGCATTAGAGCCGCTGGCAATATGCCTGCGACAACAATATGGGGAGGTGGGCATAAGCACTGTCAGCGGAGGGCACCTGATATCACTATATGCGGATGACATGCTCCTTTATTTGCGTTATCCAGAAGAAAATCTGCAGTATGTGCTGGAGATAATGGAACGGTACGCCACCCTTTCGGGCATATCGGTGAACCCTAGAAAGTCTAGTCTGTTCCCTTTGGGCAGATATAGGAAGGTCCCGGTACAGAGGCTGCCTGTCCTGCCAATACCATGGCAGCCTGTGACATTTAGGTATTTGGGAATAAATATTTACCACAGGGTCGAGGCAGAACACAAACATAACACGGAAAAAGCGATAGAGGGGATCAAGAACAGTATGGTATTTTGGTCTAGATTGCCCCTGACCATGATGGGGAGGGCGGCCTTGCTCAAGATGGTGGTCCTGCCTAGACTCTTACACTTTTTCGTGAATGTCCCGTTTTCGATACCTAGGAGCCTATTCGCGAAACTTCACAGCGTGTGTAGGGGTTTCGTGTGGGGCAGCTCTAGGAATAGGGTTGCTCTGTGGAAGCTCCAGAACCCATGTGACAAGGGGGGGGATAGGCCTGCCTAATTTTGAACTCTATTACCTGGCGGGGAAGCTGCTGTATGTGGCCAGGTGGCTTTCGGCTGAAGACTCGGCGGAAGCTAGGCTTCCGCGTGGAGACTCAGCCCCATACTTTTTGATGGAAGTGGTGTGGTTGCGTAGAGACAAACTGGTGGGCAGGGGGCGGCTACTGAGGCTGGGCTGGGAGATCTGGCACAGGACATGGAAGATTGGGGGGATTCGGAGCCGTACTCCCAGCAGGCCCCTCTGGCGGCGCTGTGCGGAAGCGACTCTCAACTACTTGAATCGGTCCGTAGATACTGGGAACCGGTAGGCCTGGCCACCCTCGGGGACATATGGCAGGAAGGGGAGGCATTGGACTTTCAGAGGTTGCAGGAAGAGACGGGGGTGCATGGTGGCCAATATATAACCTACGCTAGGCTTGTGAAAAAGACCAGAGAAAGATGGCCCGAGACAGTGCTAGCGGAAGACCCTGATGCCTCCCTGGAAACTATGTATGATGTATCGGAGGGCGGGCACAAATATCGAGAATATACGAGCTCCTGCGAGTAAGGGCAGGGAAGGAGTTGCTTCAATTGAGACAAGATTTGGAAGAGCAGGTGGGAGGACCCATGACAGACGGGCAATGGGAATGGCCCAGAGGTACCATAAATAGGTGTCCCGGAACGCGAGATTCCAACAACTTCAATTGTACGTTACCCACAGAGCTTATCTGACTCCCGGGAACATTGCAAAGTTTGGGGGACCAGCTACGCAGCAATGCCCCAGGTGTGGGGAGGTGAATGCCGGACTGCTACACATGTTTTGGGCTTGCCTGGAAGTGCACAGATTTTGGGATGAGGTTAAGACGAAATTGGCTGCTGGGGGGGTGGTGCTGGATGTGAAATCGGCCTGGTCATGCATGCTTGGGTTTTTTCCTAGACCCTGACATTCAAAACACATAAGCAAGATGAAGGACTTGGCTTGTTTTTTGGCCAAGCGCAGGATTGCCATGGGCTGGAAGGCAGCCCACAGACCTAGGGTGGAGCTATGGTGGGCGGACCTCTTGAGGTGGGCGGAAGCTGAATCTGTAGTCTGGTTTGAAGCGGTCACTAGGGGGGGGCGAGGAGGAAGTAGGGCCTTTGCTGGCCTGGCGGCAATTGGTGGCCTCTATGGCAAACCCTCACCAGGGTAACAACGGAACAGAGGACTCGGATGATGACTGCTTAAGTATTGTGCTACCCGATGATGCTCCTGTAAATGACATGTGAGAACCGGCTCTAGTTCAAGGGGGGGGGAGTTGGGGAGTTCTAATGTAAATGTGTTGGTCTAATGATGCTTTTCATGTATTGGAACAGTTGTAGTGTGTTTGTTTGGCTTCAAAATAAAATAAAAATATTTTTTAAAAAAACCATTACTGCAAGAAAAGAATTACAAAAAAGACGATATGTGAAAAGGTGAGGAAGCAAAATTGGTTCAGAAAAAAGTACGGCATTGAACGGGCAATGTTAACTAGTGTAGGCAGATCAAATTCACAGCAGGCAGTGAACATGCCACAATTAAATAATCAAAGACAGTTTGATCAGACAAATAGTGGATATGCTCCACGAGGAAAGGGATATCGAGGAAGAGGTTGGCAAGGTAATCAAGGGAATTGGCAAAATAATCAGGGAGGTTTTCAGAATATGCAAAACGGTAATCAGAACATTCAATATGGGCAGATGGGGAGACCACTGCCTATATGTTGGACATGTGGAATGACAGGGCACATGGCTCGAATGTGTAGAAGCCAGGGGATGGTGCAGAATGATCAGTTTTCGAGACAAGGAATGCCAAATCCACCTACATATTTGCAGCATAGTGGAAATGGATTTGCGCAAAATCAAACAGTGTAGCAGCAAGCGCAGAGAGTGCAGCAAGGCTTGCAATCACAGCAAATGGCAGGTAACCAATGGCTAGGATAATCTCAGCAATCCCCTATGCAAATTCAGCAGAACACAAACACAGAACCGCCAATGACTCATAGAATAGGAGGTGTCAGTGTTGATGGAGGAAATCCATTCAAGAGTGATGGAGTGAGACTGTACCCGCAATAGGACAGCTCACTAGGAGACCTGATGTGTTCAGTCCTATCTATAACGCTGAATCCTCATCAGGAACTGAGGATAGACGTAAATATAGCTTTTTCGTTCTTAGTGGACACAGGTGCAACATGCTCGTGTATACATGAGGGCACATTTTTAATGTCTGGCAATGTGATGAATACTCAGGGATTCACAGGAGCAACAAGTAGAGTTCCTTTTACTGAAGAATTAACAGTCTCTATAGGAGAGTGTGACGTGAAGGTGCCACAGCTTTATTCTAATTTTTCCCTTAGGCATAGAAGCAGCAATAGTCCAGAGAAATATTGCTTTACTTGATGCAACTGATGATAAGGGTAGACGATGGAGCACGATAATTGCCATTGAAAAAGGCTGCAGAGTGACTGATGTCACTGATGAGGAATTGTTTGGAGATTACCTATCTGATAATTTTGTGATATTTGAAATGTCCATTACTTATTGGGTAAAGGCAATCAAGAGAGAAGTTCGGCAGAGAATGATGCTTGCACAAAAGCGTCCTGAATATTTTGATGAAGATATGGCGAAAGTGCTGGTTTCATTATGGACATTATGGACCTCTGTCCCCTAGGACTTAGGCTTACTGAAAGGGGTTGGGGAAGTAAAGATTCAATTGAAACCAAGAGCAATTTTACCTCAAGCATGACACTAGCCCATGTCTCGAGAAGCAGATGAAGGTATTTGCAAGACGATTTCCACCATGATGGAGCAGGGTATCTTAGTGACATCAGAGTCACCATGTAATACATCAGTGTACCCCGTGAAAAAAGTAAGGGGGTTCATGGGGTTTAATCCAAGACCTTTGACCAATAAACCAAATTGTAGAGGCCGAGTTCCCTTTAGTCCCGCACCCATCTACAATTATATGTAATATACCTGTTGATGTACGATATTTCACTTGAAAAATGTATTTTTCTCAATCCCATTGCACAAAGACTCACAAGATTTGACATTGTTTACTTTTAAACAAGTGCGATTAATAAGCACAAGGCTGCCCCAGCGGTACTGTGAGTCTCCATCAATTTTTAACACAATCCTCCAGATGGACTTGAGCAATATTGCTTTAGAAAGCGTTGTGCTGCAATACATAGATGACATTGTAGTTTGCAGCACCAAAGAGGAAGAGTGCAGACGCGATTCTGTTCAGATGATGATTATACTTGCTGACAAAGGATATAAGGTTGACAAAGAAAAGTTACAATATTGTCAACAAGAAGTGTTCTATAGGCCAATTAATTTTACATGAGGGAAAGAAGGTCACCCCTGAAAGAGCTGAGGCCATTTTAAAAACAGCTAAGGCACACACGATAAAACAGATGCAGAGTTTTCTAGGATTATGTAATTATGTAAGAGCATGGGTCTTTGACTACAGCTTGTATAAAAGGATTTTCTTACAGGCTTTGAAGAAAGCACAGGCAACACGAGAAACAATTGTGTGGACTGAGGCAATGGAAGAAGGGTTGATGAATTGAAAAAAGCAATCTGCACAGCCCCAGTTTTAGGGATCATCAATTATGCAGAGGAATTATTTTTATTTTCCGATACAGATGGTCCTTTTATGACAGCAGTACTCACACAGAGAACCACATCGGGGTTCAAGCCCCTTGCATATTACAGTGGAATCTTGGACCCAGTAATGAGAGGTCGCTTTCCAAGCAAACAAAGTTTGGTAGCCGCAGCGTTCGCCATAGAAAAGGCTACAAGCATAGTGATGGGATGTTCTATGACGTAATTTGTTGAACACGCACTATTTGCCATTTTGGAAAAACCGAAAGGCATGTTGGCTTCTCAAAGGGCTTCTGCCTATGAGGTAGTCATATCAAATCCAGTGATTAAAATAGTTCGATGTAAAATAGTGAACCAAGCTATGTTTATAGCTGAGCCAATCACAGAAGGAGAGCCCATGTATGATTGTGCAAACTATGAAGAGATCTGTAAAGAGCTACCTAGAGTAAAGGAGAATGCACTCACAGGGGGAGAAATTGTTTTCATTGACGGATCTTCGAGGATCGATCAAAATGATGGACAAAGATACACAGGTGCCGCTGTGGTGAAACATCTGGCAAATAAAGAATTTCGAGTGCTTGTGAATACTCCATTGCCATCTCGTTATTCAGCACAAGCTGCAGAATTATTGGCGTTGATACTCGCGATTGAGAATCACGCAGACCAGGAATTAACAGTGTACGGTGACTCCGCCTATGTGACGTCGCCGGTGCGTGCATGACTAGCGCGTTGGAAAAGGAGGGGCTACCTCCGAGCGGACAGCACGCAGCCTTATTGGACAGGCTTATTAAGGCACTACAATTCCCACTTGGCACAGCAGTCATTAAAAGCACAGGTCACACAAAGGGACAGATTTTTTCTTGTGCGGAAATCAAGCAGCAAACGCTGAAGCCAAGCGCATAGGAAATACAGATACAGGGATGATAAATATTGAGACCATTGATGTGAATGAAAGGATGAATGTGATGATGACTGTGGTTGAAGGATATAATCATATACCTTAAACACAGATAATGGAGCTCCAAGGGGAGGTACCGCAAGAGGAAAATAATTTGTGCACCCAAAGAGGGTGTTCTTTAAACCCCTCTGAAGCATTATGGCGACATGACAGCACTGGTAAACCAGTGATGCCTATAGCCTTATTAAGGGTGGCGCTGGAACAGCTACACTACCCATCGCATACAACTAGGGAGAATCTTGCTGTAACTATTGCTGAGAATCGGTTCTTACCGAAACTAATGGATCATGTTGCATTTTCTATGGTAAATTGGATTGTTTGCCAACAATTCATGGCTGGGCATACACTGCGCATAGTGAGGGGAGTCATTTCAAGACCCAATGGCCCTTTTCAGCACTTGCATATCGACTATGCTTGCTTGTTGTAGTGTGTCACTTCTCCAGATGGATAGAGGCAGTTCCATGCACACACCCAGACTCTACCTGTGCAGCCACAATTTTAGTGCGAGAAGTTTTTCCGAGATGGGGAGGGTGCGAGGTAATGAGATCGGAAAATGGACCTCACCTTGTTAATACAGTTTTCGAGCAGATCAGCTTGTTGCTTGGTATAAAGCACAAGTTTTCTTATCATCCGCAAGGAAATGGGATCTGTGAGAAGCTCAACAGCCTGTTAAAAGAAAGAATAACCAAGTTGAAGCTTACTCTGAAGGAAGGGTGGTTGCATTACTCACCACTGGCATTATATGCATTGAGGAACCAACCAGGTTTCTGACCACCATCTTACGCCTCACGAAATCGTGACAGGAAGGTGAATGAGAACACCCTTATTGCCGCCATCCCGAGTTAGAAGTCATGCTCAGCCGATGTCAGAAATTTTAGGATTGGAATTGCAAAACTATTTGAACTGTATGACTTCCAGTTTTTCTGTAATTTCAGGACAGTTGCAGAGACGAGGGTGTAGGGCAGTACAGAACACAGAAGGAGATGCTTCAACAACCCAACCTCCGGAATTTCATATTTCCAAACTTTACCCCAAAGATGCAGTCCTAGTTCGTAACCACACAAGGAAAAAGTGAGATGACCTCAGGTTCAACGGTCCTTTTGTCGTTCAGGATGTAACGCCACCTGCTGTCAAATTGCAGGGTAGGAGTGCTTGGATCTTCTTAGGAGATATAAAGATCTACTCTGGAGGAACCCCTCTGCCTACACCTCTCCGCAAAGATGCTACAATCATCGGGGAAGAACCACAGCATGTGCAGACGAGATCTATGACGAAGAAGAAGGACGCATAACCTGACAAGTGGAAACTGTAAAGAACCCTTCAGTTGGACTGCGGCTTGGTTTTGGACACTCCCTTTTGAGCTATAAATAAAAGGGTAAAAGCACACATTGAAACACCCTGTGCATCCTTGTTGCAGGGTTAAGGACAGATCTGCATTTTTAAAGCCACAATAGCTTATTGACTTTGGACTGAGGCATGCTTAAGCCTTGATAACACGAAAAGTGAGAAAGGTTTATTGACTTTGGGCTGAGGCATACTTAAAGCCTTGATAAGAATAAGAATATACCAGATTCTGATCATAGATACAGCAATTGTAAGAGGGTACAATACCCCGATTCTTTCCACAGTTGTTTGGTTCTACTCATGGTGTTACCCAGTGATGACCTTTCGAGGAACATACATACGTATTTTGAGTTGTTGTCACATTCTTATCTAAACAAAAATGAGTGGGCACCACTATGTTAATCATGTCGTGTTAAAAGTTCAGACATATTTAGGTAATTTAGTCGAGAAAATTGATTCATTATGGTTCAAAGGTTTCAAGAGCTGACAGTGAAGAGTCTAGAGACACCCTGAATCAAGAAACCAAAGTACAAGAAAAGGCTAGGTGAAGATACCAAGCCACACTGTTGCTCTCTGTTAGTCCTGGCATGGGATATTTAGGTTTAGAAAAATTGTAGATTGCAAATTTAAACAATATTTTTCTTGCAGTGTGCAGAATTCAACTAGAATCCAGTAATAAATCAGTCTGTGCTTTGATTCTTCCAAATAAGTTTATATCCATAAAGTCTGTCTTCCAAAGAAATCACTAATAACATCTTAGTGAGGAAGCAGTCAACATATCCATACAGTTAGACTTAATTGCCAATGCATTTAGGAGTTTCCTCCTTCTTCAGGGCAAGTTTTACATAATGTATGTAAGTCATCAAGTTTCATAAGCATTAACAAATGTAAGAAATAATGAATTAAACATCACATTCCATATTCAATTGTTGTCAAATGTCATCAAAGTACACGTGCTGAAAAAGAAAAAAGAAAATTGAAATTAATAAAATGTGAATGGTACAGGATGAGTGAAATAATGTATTCAAAAAACGAATTACCTATAGTGATAGTTGACCTTTAAAATCAGGAACAAGTCCTGTTAAATGGAATAAGGACGCCCTGAAATCAGCGTTGTAGTCTTGTCTTACTGATGCGGGCGGCTGAGAAATGCCCCTGCTCAATGTGCTCTGTGATTTAAATAATCCGCATGTCAATCCTGCGTGACCATGTTAAGTTACACAAAGGAATGAGTAAATTAAAAAATGCTTAGTATCAAACCTGCCGGCGGGGCTCGTTTCCCTTCTAGCACGGCAGCTGGACAGCGCGCGTGTGGAGGGTTCCTGGCTGTGTTCTCTTCCGTTGGCCTGGCAACGGAGCTTGCTCTACAGGGACGCGTTGTGTTACTGGGAACGAGGTGCGCACTACAAAGGAATATATACGGACTACAAATGAGCAGAAAAGTGATGTGTGTGTAATTGCATGTGTAATCTGGCTGGTAAAGTTTGTGCAAAATGTGTGCTATAAAGAACCAATTAAATAAAATTAAAACAGAAATGGAAAAGATGGAAAAAATGCTAAAAAATACTAAAAATACAAATTCATCGACAATATATATATCGAACAAAATCACAATGATAGATGTAACATTAATAAATGTGAACATGACGTTTTAAATGTATATTGGTAGAGGTAAAGGACCCCGAGACAATAACGGTGTCGCTGTGATCGGCACCTTGGGTCCCAGACTGCAATACTCCAGGAAAAGTCATAAGGGTGCATATTCGCATGGCTATGGTACAAACATCGTTGCTGTTTAAGTATCATTCTTTACAGGTGTTGTAGGAGAAGCCCACTGTGTGAGCTTTAGATGTGTTAGGAGAGTGAGGTGTGAAGGTGCACTCACTTTTGTACGAGTTTGCTAGTATGAACATTTTTCTCCTCGATTAAATACGTAAAGGTTAAGAGTTTTAGGTGCTACTTGTTGAAGTCTGTGCTAACAGACTGGACTAAATGTCGAGGGACGGCTTCCCGTAGTGCATAGGATGCGAAGACAAGGGCACACTTTTGTCCGATGTAATCGGAAACAATTCAGAATACAATAAAGGCATATATATTTATCTGTATGGATTCGCAGAACATAAAATCTTTTTATATTAAACAAAATTTTATTTATAGAACTGTATGTTCTCTTTGCTCTTCATATATAAAACAATCAAACATTACTATTGTAATTTACAGTCATTACTTTGTAAATTGTTCACATTGTTGAACACGATTAAATCAAAATAACTCAGTTGAAAATTCATCAATTTGAAAAATATACATATATGTTACACAAAATCATGCACTCAAGAAACTCCAAATATTGTCTGGTACCCTGATCGGATTTTTTGTTCAATGTGCTGTGTTGTTGTTGATTCTTCTTAACAGAGACAACTCCTATCTTTACATTACGTGTTTCGGGCTGTCTTTTAACCCTTCTTCAGATGTGGATAACAGATCTTGTTCGCTGATTCATCTAAGAATAATAGAGATTATTTTTGTTACTTTTTGTAAGTCTTTCCTAGTTAAGCATAATACTTTTGTGATTCTCTCAGCACCCAATAAGAACCAACCTTTAGGCTATGTGTGTAGCCAATGACAAACTGTCTTGTGGGATCCCGTTTCGTGTATTCAATTTCTTTGCTCTTTCGCTGCTCCAATTCGTGTCCATTCTGTGAAACGAAGGACACTTTACTTAGTGAGGAGAAGTATGTATCTACACTGCTTCCTGATATGTCTTAACGTGGCATAAAGTGGGACCAGTCGCTGTATAGGCGCTGGGTCCCACTATTATGTCACATTTCACTTTGCGATCAGAGGTACTTTCTGTTCAGTTCAAACACAGTGGGCGAAAGCAACTCACCACTTTGGCATGTTGTTGTGTAAACGTGATGCGTAATGGATTCTAGGTTGTTCGTCACTTCAGAGCACTCGATTATGGTTGTCCTCTATCCCTCTGACAACACACGGTTATTTCCGTTTTATAACCTTCCTGTGAAGACATATATTAACTTAATTTTAGTTGGACGTCCGGGAGGATCCTACGTTTGGTAATTACTTGTTATTCGCTCTCTTACCGGCGAGTCCTGCGCCGTCCTCCTCTGCTTGGTTCTGTCTCCCTTCGCGTTTGGCTTCCTTCTCACGTGTTTGTATTCAAGGTCGCTAAGCAACCGGGTGACTTGTCCTTCTTCTCTCGCTGTTTTTTGTTATAAGTCCCAATGGTTCCGCCATCTTGGATGTGTTGTTCACAGACTGTAATTTTATTCCAGGTCGCTGGGCAACCAGATAACTAGTCCTTCTTCTCTCACTGTTCTGTGTTTGTTCTAAGTCCCAATGATGCCGCCATCTTGGGTGTGGTGTTCACAGACTGTAATTGACCAGAAGGGTCATTTGCGGATCTTGTTAAAGCAAGGAAGATTCATTCAAGTACACTGATTGTGGATTTAGGTGTACTTATGTGTGTTTTCAAAAATGACAATCTATTACTTTCCGTTAGCTATGTAAACAATGTGGACGAGTTTCTTTCATAGAAAGCAAGTTAGATCCCATTCATGGTTCATACCATGAGGGTACATGCTGTCTAATTTTTCAATCCAGTATATTTACCGCTACTGTAGGCGTTTCGTTATGACGCCACCTCTTCTGGGTAGAGTTACATGTTCAAGGATCATTAATTGAATCTGGGCTATTGAATGTTTCAATTCTTTGAAATGTTGTGATACCGGTGACTTGGCTGTTTGTTGCCTGATGTTTGATTTGTGTTCCACCCACCTAGTTTTCGCTTTTCTGCCGGTAATTCCGACATAATACATTCCGCATGGGCATTTGATCCCATATATCACGTTCATCGTGTCGCATGTAGATGTATGGGTAAGTGCGATCTTGTGTCCTTAACATGGATGATTGATGTAATTTCTTTTGATTACATTGTTACAACAGTTACAGTTGTTGCAAGGAATTGTTCCCTTGAAGGTTTTTTGAGTGATTTTTTCATAGCCAAAACCTGATTTGATTAGGTGATGCCGTATGCATCTGCTTTTATTGTATGCAAATAGTGGTGGGTTAGGGAATAATGCTGACAATGTTGGATCCATGTTTAATAATTTCCAATGTTTCTTGATGATTCTTTTGATGCTGTTGCTTTGTTGAGAGTAAGTCGTAACATAAACCAATTCTGTCTCTTTGATTTTGGTTTTTAGGGCTTTAGGTCTAGAGGTATTCTTAACCTTTGTCACATGTTTTTTCACTGTTTCTTCCATGTATCCTCTGAACAAGAATTTCTTCGTTAGATCAATTGCTTTTTTATCATATTCTTCTTCTTGGAAATGATCCTCCTATAACGTAGGAATTGACTTAAAAGAATGCTTTCTATTGTGTTCTTTGGATGAAAGCTGGATGCACACAATAAACTGTTCCTGTCGGTTGAATTAGTGAATACTGTTGTCTCAAGTTTGTCTGCTTCTAAATATATCAAAACATCTAGGAATTCTAATGTTGGTCTGCTTGTTTTATGTGTGAATTTAATCCTTGGTGCTAGGGAATTCATGAAGTTAAAAAATTCAACAAGCTCTTCTTCTGTTCCTCTCCAAATTCCAAATAGGTCATCTATGAAATGCACTAAGAATTTTAAGTTCTTCCTCCATTTGGTATTTGTTAGAATCTGGGTTTCCTCCAAGTATGCCATGTAGGTGTTAGCGTAACTCGGTGCCATGTCGGCCCCCATGGATGTACCGGCTATTTGTATAAAATAATGGTCTTCAAACATAAAATAATTGTTTTTCAATACAATGTCCAGGAGTTTCAGTGTAAACAGTGGCTCTCCCCTCACTGTTTCTTCTGTGTTTAGTAGTAACCATTCCATCGCTTCTAATCCTGCATGATGGGTTATGTTGGTGTAGAGACTTGTGACGTCCATAGTAAACATAATGTCTTTGGTTCCTTCGAATTTTACTGATTCCAGTTTTTGTAGAAAGTGATTAGTATCCTTAATGTATGTTGCTGTTTTTTGTGTTAGTGGTTGAATTATCTTGTCAATATATTGAGCACGAGGGTCCAGTAGGCTATTGTTTGCTGCAATAATAGGTTGTCCTGGTGGATCTACCAAACTCTTGTGAATTTTAGCTAAAATGTAAATTACCTGTGTTAGTGGATGTGAGTTATTAAGAAACATTTTGGTTGTGTGAGTTATGATCTCATCGTTTTCTGCTTCATCCAAGGTAAGTTTAATTATTTCCTGCATTCGATCTGTTGGGTCTGTGAAAACTTCTAGATATGTATCTTGATTGTTTAATTAGCGTTCCACTTCATTCTTGTATTTAATGGTGTCCATTAGGACCAACGCTCCACCCTCGTCGGCTGGTTTGATAATAAGGTCTGGATTCTGCCACAGTCAATCTAATACTTGCTTCTCTCGGTTGGTTAAATTAGATTTACTTCTTCTGTGAAACTTAATCTTTTTAAAATCATTTATTACCAATTTCTGAAATGCATCGAGTACCATATTTTGCACTGGTGGTGAGAATGTGCTTTTCGGTTTCATTTCCACAAAGTCTGTAGTTTGTGTATTATCCGGCATTTCAATAGTGTCAAAAAACCATTTCAATTTCATTTTCCGTGTAAGTTTAAAGAAATCAATCTTCTCTTTCAACAGGGTGCTTGAATACATTGGACCAAAGGAGATATCCTTTTGTAATTTTTGCCTCTCAAATTTGGTTAAATTATAACTAGAGATATTGACCACTAGGTTTTCTTTTGTTGAAGATTTGTTTTTCTTGATGGATTTCTTCTTTTTCCCTCTTCTAATCTGATACCGTCTAAAAAAGTATAAGTTGTTGCAGATGCTCCAGCAATATCTTTTGATGTTGTAGGTGCCTGACTGGTGCCCCTGAGTTCAGATTCTGGTACTGTCACGTTTTCTGGATTCTCTGTTTCTCCACTTGACGCGTCCGATGATGTGGGCGTGTGATTCGGTGGTTGTATGTTCTTATTCCACGCTGGTCTTGTTCCTTTGTTGGTATCTTTCAGATGATAATATTCCTTCCAAGTATATACAATATCCAATTTATAGTCTACGGTATCTCTCCTGAATTTCCTTATTTTTTAGACTCTATTTCTTTCTTGTAACCATCTAATTTGTCATTAATTTCTTCCAAAAGGGTAGACAGTTCGTCTTTAGAAATCAGTGTTGATAGGGTTTTTTTTGTAGATTGTAAATCAACTTCTATTGATGTCAAAGATTTAGAGAACTCTTCTATCGTTAGAAGGATTAAATCCAAAGAGCATTTGTTTAATATGAGTCTCCACCTTTTAACGAATTCTGGGTTTTCTTTACACAATGTTGGTTCTAGTTCTATTCCCAGACCTCTGGGAATTCGTTGTGCTTTATAATATTGAGAAAAGGTGGTAGCATGAAGTCTTTGTCTAATCTCACGGCAGATCAATTTCTCAAGTTCATTGACTAGGTCATCAGGTTTGGTTGTGGCGTTGAGATCTTGTTCGATACTTTTGATCAATTTCAAAATGCGTGTGGTTTCTTCTTGGGAAAACGCCAAGGTTTCCGCTCTGTTCTTAGTAAGTGATTCAATTTTAGAAAATTACATATTCCTCAATTGTTTTTCGTCAGTGCTCCCTCCAAATTTGGTGTAGCAACAATGTAGAATATAATAGGAGAGTGAGATGTGAAGGTGCACTTACTTTTGTACCAGTTTGGTAGTTTGAATATTTTTCTCCTCGATTAAATATGTAAAGGTTAAGAGTTTTAGGTGCTCCTTGTTGAAGTCTGTACTACCAGACTGAACTAAATGTAGAGGGATGGCTTCCCGTAGTGCAGGGGATGCGAAGACAAGGGCACACTTTTGTCCGATGTAATTGGAAACAAATAAAGGCGTATATATTTATCTGTATAGATTCACAGAACATAAAATCTTTTTATATTAAACACACTTTAATTTATAGAACTGTATGTTCTTTTTGGTCTTCATATATAAAACAATAAAACATTACTATTGTAATTTACAGTCATTACATTGTAAATTGTTCACATTGTTGAAAATGATTAAATCAAAATAACTCAGTTGAAAATTCATCAATTTGAAAAATAGACATAACCCATAACCAACATAACCCATCATGCAGGATTAGAAGTGATGGAATGGTTACTACTAAACACAGAAGAAACAGTGAGGGGAGAGCCACTGTTTACACTGAAACTCCTGGACATTGTATTGAAAAACAATTACTTTATGTTTGAAGACCTTTATTTTATACAAATAGCCGGTACATCCATGGGGGCTGCCATGGCACCGAGTTACGCTAACACCTACATGGCATACTTGGAGGGAACCCAGAGTCTAACAAATACCAAATGGAGGAAGAACTTAAAATTCTTAGTGTGTTTCATAGATGACCTATTTGGAATCTGGAGAGGAACAGAAGAAGAGCTTGATGAATTTTTTTACTTCATGAATTCCCTAGCACCAAGGATTAAATTCACACATAAAACAAGCAGAACAACATTAGAATTCCTAGATGTTTTGATATCTTTAGAAGCAGACAAACTTGAGACAACAGTATTCACTAAATCAACCGACAGGAACAGTTTATTGTGTGCATCCAGCTTTCATCCAAAGAACACAATAGAAAGCATTCTTTTAAGTCAATTCCTACATTATAGGAGGATAATTTCCAAGAAGAGGAATATGATAAAAAAGCAATTGATCTAACGAAGAAATTCTTGTTGAGAGGATACATGGAAGAAACAGTGAAAAAACATGTGTCAAAGGTCAAGAATGCTTCTAGACCTGAAGCCCTAAAAACCAAAATCAAAAACAAAGAGACAGAATTGGTTTATGTTACGACTTACTCTCAACAAAGCAACAGCATCAAAAGAATCAATCAAGAATAATTGGAAATTATTAAACATGGATCCAACATTGTCAGCATTATTCCCTAACCCACCACTATTTGCATACAATAAAAGCAGATCCATACGGGATCACCTAATCAAATCAGATTTTGGCTATGAAAAAAATCACTCAAAAAACCTTCAGGGGAACAATTCCTTGCAACAACTGTAACTGTTGTAACTACGTAATCAAAGGAAATTACATCAATCATCCATGTCAAGGACATAAGATCGCACTTACCCATACATCTACATGCGACACGATGAACGTGATATATGGGAAAACTAGGTGGGTGGAACACAAATCAAACATCAGGCAACAATCAGTCAAGTCACCGGTATCACAACATTTCAAAGAATTGAAACATTCAATAGCCCAGATTCAATTTATCATCCTTGAACATGTAACTATACCCAGAAGAGGTGGCAACATAACGAAACGCCTACCGCAGCGGGAAATATACTGGATTGAAAAATTAGACAGCATGTACCCTCATGGTATGAACCATGAATGGGATCTAACTTGCTTTCTATGAAAGAAACTCGTCCACATTGTTTACATAGCTAACGGAAAGTAATGATTGTCATTTTTGAGAACACAAATAAGTACACCTAAATCCACAATCAGTGTACTTGAATTAATCTTCCTTGCTTTAACAAGATCCACAATTGACCCTTCTGGTCAATTACAGTCTGTGAACACCACACCCAAGATGGCGGCATCATTGGGACTTAGAACAAACACAGAACAGTGAGAGAAGAAGGACTAGTTATCTGGTTGCCCAGCGACCTGGAATAGAATTACAGTCTGTGAACAACGCATCCAAGATGGCGGAACCATTGGGACTTATAACAAAAAACAGCGAGAGAAGAAGGACAAGTCGCCGGTTGCTTAGTGACCTTGAATACAAACACGGGAGAAGGAAGCCAAACGCGAAGGGAGACAGAACTGAGCAGTGGAGGACGGCGCAGGACTCGCTGGTAAGAGTGCGAATAACAAGTAATTACCAAACGTAGGATCTTCCCGGACGTCCAACTAAAATCAAGTTAATATATGTCTTCACAGGAAGGTTATAAAACGGAAATAACCGTGTGTTGTCAGAGGGCTAGAGGACAACCATAATTGAGTGCTCTGAAGTGACGAACAACCTAGAATCCATTACGCATCAAGTTTATACAATGACATGCCAAAGTGGTGAGTTGCTTTCGCCCACTGTGCTTGAACTGAACAGAAAGTACCTCTGATCGCACAGCGAAATGTGACATAATAGTGGGACCCAGCGCCTATACAGCGACTGGTCCCACTTTATGCCACGTTAAGACATATCAGGAAGCAGTGTTGATACAGACATCTCCTCACTAAGTAAAGTGTCCTTCGTTTCACAGAATGGGCACAAATTGAAGCAGCAAAAGAGCAAAGAATTTGAATACATGAAACGGGATCCCACAAGACAGTTTGTTATTGGCTACACACATAGCCTAAAGGTTGGTTCAAATTGGGTGCTGAGAGAATCACGAAAGTATTATGCTTAACTAGGAAAGACTTACAAAAAGTAACAAAGATAATCTCTATTATTCTTAGATGAATCAGTGAACAAGATCTGTTATCCACATCTGAAGAAGGGTTAAAAGACAGCCCGAAACGCGTCATGTAAAGATAGGAGTTGTCTCTGTTAAGAAGAATCAACAACAGCACAGGAGATTGAACTGAACATCCTATCAGGATACCAGACAATATTTGGAGTTTCTTGAGTGCATGATTTTGTGTAACATATATGTATATTTTTCAAATTGATGAATCTTCAACTGAGTTATTTTGATTTCATCGTGTTCAACAATGTAAACAATTTACAATGTAATGACTGTAAATTACAATAGTAATGTTTTATTGTTTTATATATGAAGACCAAAGAGAACATACAGTTCTATAAATTAAATTTTGTTTAATATAAAAAGATTTTATGTTCTGTGAATCCATACAGATAAATATATACGCCTTTATTGTATTCTGAATTGTTCCCGATTACATCAGACAAAAGTGTGCCCTTGTCTTCGCATCCCGTGCTCTAGCTTTAGATGTGTTGCCACATCCACCCAATTTGGAAACCACATTCTTGAACATGAACACAAAGCAAATTGTTCAAATAAAACAATGCAAATTAATCTCTTCGTTGAGACCATTGGGAGTTAGACTCCCTACGTTGTCATTCCAGAAGGTCTCTCTTCTGTTCAGTCGTAAGCCCAAATCTTCATGAGGAATATTCCTTGTTAGGACTTCTAAAATCTGAAACCTTATCTGTGTTAGGCTATGTCCCTTGTTGGCCCAATGTCAAGCTTCTGCAGAGTTTACATTCTCATTGCGAATGCATGAGCGATGCTCATTCCAACGTATCTTTGCTGCTCTGGTTGATTGCCCTACATAATATTTACCGCAAGGAACTTTTAATTCCATAAATAATGTTGATGCTGGCGCAAGTACCATATGTTTTAAGAAAGATTTTCTTGCCTGTGCATGGATGATATACTATATTCCCCTTAATCACAACATTACATTTAGTGCAATGTAAACAGGGATATGTTCCAGTCCGTTGTGTGCTTCGTTCTTTCATTGGCGGTCTGGTTCTTACCAGTTCATCATGTAAGTTACGGCTTCTTTAATAGGCAAAAACTGGTAGTTCATCAAACAAATGTTGCACTCTGATGTCATTCTTGAAAATACCTCAGTGTTTTTTAATTGTGTTTTTGATTCTGTTGCTTTGAACAGAGAATTTTGAGACGTATATCAGTGATTTGAGATCTTTCTTCTTTTTATGGGTGCTTGCTAATAATGTATCTCGATCCAGAATGTTCACCCTTTTGGTGGCTAGCTCTAATTCATCTTTCTTGTATCCTCTTGCAAGAAACTTATCTCTCATCTCGGTTTGTTGTGACAGATAATCTTCAGGATCGCTTACAATTTTCATTACTCGTAGCAGCTGACTGTATGGTAAGTTTTTTAACAGGCTCGGTTGGTGGTAACTCAGGCGGTGTTAAACATTGTTACGATCTCTGGATTTCCAGAAAAGGGAGGTGTTATACCCTGTTTCTTTCTTCTCTATCTTTACGTCCAGGAAGGTGATCATGCTGTCAGATATTTCCTTGGTAAATTGGATTCTGTTATCAATTTTATTCAGGTAATTAAAAAAGGTATTAAATTCTGATTCAGTGCTTGTCCAAATCCCAAAAATGTCGTCGATATATCGTACCCATAGATGGATGTTCTTGCTCCATTCGTTTTTGTTAAGTACATGGTCCATCTCATATTTATCCATGAAGCAGTTTGCGTATGTTGGTGCCATTGTGGCACCCATGGATGTACCAGAAATCTGTAATGGAAATTGATCTTTGTATTGGAAATATGAATTCTCTGCTATGAATTGTAAGAAGGTAAGTATGAATTCTTTCCTTGCTTGAATTTCAGGTGCTTGTAATAATATCCATTCAACAGATTCCATTCCAAGATCATGAGGTATCGATGTGTACAGACTTTTAACATTGATGGTGAACATCAAATAATCTTGTTTGTACTGAATCAGCTTTATTTTTTTTTTAAATGTGTAGTGTCTCGGATATATGTGTTAGTGTTCTGTATCAACGGTTGTAAAAAGAAATCGATGTAAATGCCCAATGATTGGTTAATACTATTCATACCTGCCACAATTGGTCTTCCCGGTGGCTTAATTGGATCCTTATGAATTTTGGGTATGGTAGAGAAGTTTGGAATCCTTGGATGTATATTGTTCAAGTATTTGCAAGTGTGTTCATTAATCCATTCAAGTTCCATGGCCTTATCTAGTAATGTCTCGAGGTTTAGCTTGATTGATGTTGTAGGGTCTTGATCTAAAGGACCATAAATCGTGTGGTCTTGTAGTTGCCTCCTGCCTTCAGCATCATATTCAATTGTATTCATAATGACCAATGCACCCCCTTTGTCGGCCGGTCGTATTGTAACATCTTTGCAACTGTAAAGATATTTTAATCAACTTCATCTCGTATGGATTGAGATTTTTGTAAGGTGGAGATTTGTAGCTTATTGTTTCTAGGTCTCTGGTGACAAGTTTTTGAAATATGTCTATTGATGGTACTGTGATGGGAGGTATAAAGCCACTTTTAGCCCGAAATTCTTTGTAATCTGGACCCGTAGTAATAGATTTTTCTTGAGTATTTAATTTTTCAAAGAAAACTTTAAGCATGAGTTTCCTCACAAATTTATATAACTCCATTTTAGTGTCAAATAGAGTGGTCCCGCATGTGGGGACAAAGCTGAGGCCCTTCTGTAACGTTTCTTCTTCTTCACTTGTTAACAATCTCTGAGAAATGTTGATTACTAGGTTTTCCTTAACTGTAATCTCGTCTGTGGTTTGTTTCTTTGATTTCCTCCTCCCTCTATGGGTTCTTTTGGGCGTGTGCCTAAAAAAGCTGAAGTTGAGGGTGTTTAAGTTGTTGGACTCTGTGAGCGATTTGCTATATCAGTTGGTTGATCTGTAGTAGATTCAGAATCTCTCTGGGTTTCCGATTCAGAACTTGATGTATTGTCTGATGTGTATTTATATCATTTTTTAGGGATGGTTGGTCCGTATTTGTCCATCTAAGTATAAACCTCTTCGTTAATGTAATCGTAAGTATCGCGTTTAAACTTCTTGACTTTCTTCTGTTCTAATTCTGTCTTGTAATCTTCCAGTTTGGTGTTAATGTCTGCCAAAATTACATCATACTCCTCTTTATCCAGTGATCCTACGAATTCTTTTTCAATTTCTTTAATTTCAGTATTCAGAGATGTTAAATTCTTGGATGATTCTTCAATAGTTAGGAGGATCAAATCTAGAGAGCATTTATTCAAAATGGCTTCCCATTTGCTAACAAATTCTTTGCTCTCCTTGAATAGAGTGGGGCGGAGTTGTATTCGTAAGCCTCTAGGAATACGTTGATTCTTAAAATAACGGCCCAGCGTTATAGCATGGAGTTTTCTGTTGATCTCCTTTCTTATTAAGTATTCCAATTGTTTAATCTGTTTAGCTGGATCTTTAGCTGTGGTACCATGTGTACCAATCGATGTTTCACTAATCAGTTCCAGAATAGCTGAAGCTTCCTCTGTAGAAAACCCTAAGGCTTCAGCACATTTGGTTGAAAGTCCTTCAATGTCTTCAAATGACATACTGATATAATATATCAAGTTAATTTGTGTGCCTCCACTATTGTGTGTCTCACAAAGGGATCAAAAAGTAGCCAAACAAAAATGAGTGGGCACCACTATGTTAATCACACTGTGTTAAATGTTCAGACATATTTAGGTAATTTAGTTGACAAAATTGATTAATTATGGTTCAAAGGTTTCAGGAGCTGACAGTGAAGAGTCTGGAGACACCCTGACTCAAGAAATGAAAGTACAAGAAAAGGCTAGGTGAAGATACCAAGCCACACTGTTGCTCTCTGTTAGTCCTGGCATGGGATATTTAGGTTTAGATAAATTGTAGATTGCAAATTTAAACAATATTTTTCTTGCAGTGTGCAGAATTCAACTAGAATCCAGTAATAAATCAGTCTGTGCTTTGATTCTTCAAAATAAGTTTAAATGCATAAAGTTTGTCTTCCAAAGAAATCACTAATAACATCTTAGTGAGGAAGCAGTTAATATATCCATACAGTTAGACTTAATTGCCAATGCATTTCGGAGTTTCCTCCTTCTTCAGGGCGAGTCTTACATAATGTAGTAAAGTCATCAAAGTTTCATAAGAATAAACAAATGTAAGAAATAATGAATAAAACATCACATACCATATTCAATTGTTGTGAAATGTCATCAAAGTACATGTGCCGAAAAAGAAAAAAGAAAATTGAAATTAATAAAATGTAAACGGTACAGGATGAGTGAAATAATGTATTCAAAAAACGAATTACCTATAGCGATAGTTGACCGTTTAAAATCAGGAGCAAGTCCTGTTAAATGGAATAAGGACGCCTTGACATCAGCATTGGAGTCTTTTTTTACTGAAGCAGGCGGCGGGAAATGTCCCTGCTCAATGTGCTCTGTGAATTAAATAATTTGCTTGTCAATCGTGCGTGACCATGTTAAGTTACACAAAGGAATGAGTACATTTTCACCGCCTGAGTTTCCACCAACCGAGCCTGTTAAAAAACTTACCATACAGTGAGCTGCTATGAGTAAAGAAAATTGTAAGCGATCCTGAAGATTATCTGTCACAACAAACTGAGATGAGAGATACGTTTCTTGCAAGAGGATACAAGAAAGAAGAATTAGAGCTTACCACCCAAAAGGGTGAATGTTCTGGATCGAGATACATTATTAGCAAACACCCATAAAAAGAAGAAAGATCTCAAATCACTGATATACGTCTCAAAATTCTCTGTTCAAAGCAACAGAATCAAAAACACAAATAAAAAACACTGGGGTATTTTCAACAATGACATCAGAGTACAACTTTTGTTTGATGAACTACCAGTTTTTGCCTATCAAAGAAGCCGTAACTTACGTGATGAACTGGTAAGAACCAGACCGCCAATGAAAGAACCAATCACTCAATGGACTGGAACATATCCCTGTTTACATTTCACTAATTGTAATTTTGTGATTAAGGGGAATATAGTATATCATCCACGCACAGGCAAGAAAATCTTTCTCAAAACATATGGTACTTGCGATAGCATCAACGAGAGCAGCAAAGACACGTTGGAACGAGGATCGCTCATGCATTCGCAATGAGAATGTAAACTTTGCAGTAGCTCGACATTGGGCCAACAAGGGACATAGCCTAACACAGATAAGGTTTCAGATTTTAGAAGTCCTAACAATGAATAATCCTCATGAAGATTTGGGCTTACGACTGAACAGAAGAGAGACGTTTTAGATTGACAAGTTAGGGAGTCTAACTCCCAATGGTCTCAATGAAGAGATTAATTTCCATTGTTTTATTTGAACAATTTGCTTTGTGTTCATGTTCAAGAAATGTGGTTTCCAAATTGGGTATTTGTGGCAACACATCTAAAGCTCACACAGCGGGTTTCTCCTACAACACCTGTAAATAATGATACTTAAACAGCAACTATGTTTGTACCATAGCCGTGTGACTATGCACCCTTACGACTTTTCCTGGAGTATTGCAGTCGGGGACCCAAGGTGCCGCTCACATAGACACCGTTATGGTCTCTGGGTGCTTTACCTCTACCAATATGCATTTAAAACGTCATGTTCACATTTATTAATGTTACATCTATCATTGTGATTTTGTTCGATACATATTGTCGATGAATTTGTTTTTTAGTATTTTTTTATTATTTTTTCTATTTCTAGTATTTTTCCCATCTTTTCCATTTCTGTTTTAATTTTATTTAATGGGTTCTTTATATCACACATTATGCACGCACTTTATCAGCCAGATTACACATGCAATTACACACACATCACTTTTCTGCTCATTTGTAGTTCGTATATATTCCTTTGCAGTACGCGCCGCGTTCCCAGTAACGCCACGCATCCACGTAGAGCAAGCTCAGTTGCCAGGCCAACAGAAGACATCACAGCCAGGAACCCTCCACACGCGTGCTGTCCAGCTGCCGTTCTATAAGGGAAACGAGCCCCGCCGGCAGGTTTGATACTAAGCATTTTTTCATTTACTCATTCCTTTGTGTAATTTAAGATGGTCACGCAGGATTGACACACGGATTATTTTAATTCACAGAGCACATTGAGCAGGGGCATTTCCCGACACCTGCATCAGTAAGACAAGACTACAACGCTGATATCAAGGGGTCCTTATTCCATTTAACAGGACTACTTCCTGATTTTAAATGGTCAACTATCACTATAGGTAATTCGTTTTTTTAATACATTATTTCACTCATCCTGTACCGTTCACATTTTATTAATTTCAATTTTCTTTTTTCTTTTTTGGCACGTGCACTTTGATGACATTTGACAACAATTGAATATGGTATGTGATGTTTTATTCATTATTTCTTACATTTGTTCATGCTTATGAAACTTTGATGACTTTACTATATTATGTAAGACTCGCCCTGAAGAAGGAGGAAACTCCGAAATGCATTGGCAATTAAGTGTAACTGTATGGATATGTTGACTGCTTCCTCACTAAGATGTTGTTAGTGATTTCTTTGGAAGACAAACTTTATGGATATAAACTTATTTTGAAGAATCAAAGCACAGACTGATTTATTACTGGATACTAGTTGAATTCGGCACACTGCAAGAAAAATATTGTTTAAATTTGCAATCTACAATTTTTCTAAACCTAAATATCCCATGCCAGGACTAACAGAGAGCGACAGTGTGGCTTGGTATCTTCACCTAGCCTTTTCTTGTACTTTGTTACATTCTTATCTGTCACTGGTGGGGAGAACTTGCCGCATTCCAGCCTTCATTCGAGATCCTGACAATGAAAAAAGAATAAGAAGATTGCTCACAGTCATTGCAGAACAATTCTTGAAGTTGCCAGAGTACAGTGATAAGAGCACAGATGCCCCTATCAGACAAAGTAGCTCATAGACTGGTCAGTGTGGTGTTCTTTCGACTAATAGAAGAGTTTCCACATCTTGGTGGGAGGCACACTGATGTGCACACATTCCTTAGAGACCCAAGAAACACTGCAAATCTGAACATAATTTTGGAAAGTATTATCATCCAGGTGAGCATCTAATCTGAAAGAAATCACAGAGCAGTGTAGAAACTTTTCCTCCGAGGGACAGATCGTGGAAGTGAATAAAAGACAAAACATTTTGTTCATGCTGACAGGGAAGCAACGGTATCCAGTCATTCCATCGAATGACAATGCATCTGACAGCAAACCATCGAATTTCTTTCATCTAAATACCATTCCATAGAATGGCCATTTCATTGAACAAAATTCGATGGATCCCTCGAAATGTAATGTTATGATTAGGGGTTAGATTAGGGTTAGGGTTGTGTTAGGGTTAGGGTTGGGGCTAGGGTTAGATTGAGGGTTACATTGGGGTTAGGGTTGGGGCTAGGGTTAGATTAAGGGTTACATTAGGGTTAGGGTTGGGGTAGGGTTAGCTTAACGGTTACATTGGGGTTAGTGTTATGGTTAGGGTTAGGGCTAGGGCTAGGATTAGGGTTTGGTTGGGGGGTGGGGTGTAACCCCACCCCAATACTTAAAAACATTACAGGAGCTGGCCAGTGCTGAAATTCCAGCACTGGACAGCGCCATGTAACGTTTTAAAGTTACAAAAAAAGAATGGAAATGCTATTTTTTACATGTAAAAGTGCATTTCCATTTAAACCAGTCCACGTATATTGTCAATGGACTGGTTTAGATGGAATTGCACTTTTACATGTAAAATATAGGTTGTCGATGCTTTGACAGACGATGGTTTGTATTAGATGCTTTAGTATGTCGACGGTTTATTTTCAATGGTATCACTATAAACCGAAGCAACATGACATCTGGACTGAAGCAGATTCGAGGCATCGATTGGGAGCTGATATATGAAGCAGAGTTGTAGAGGCTTGCAGAGGTAATTTTTCTTCACAATAAAGGAACATTTGCATCCTGACTGGTGAAAAAACTGGTTCCACAGAGAAAGATAAAGTCATTTCTTAGTATCCAGAAAGCAAATAGTTGATTGAGGACAAATGCTGAAAGAAGACAGCAGCTTACAGAGAGCAATCTAAAATGCAGAGCCATTAAAATTTGTTTTTCCTTTCTTAGCATCAAATGATCGAGATGGGGAATTTCAATAGTAATATTGTGTTGCCCCATGAGAACAGACGCACACATTGTCCAAGAAGCAGATGTTGCAAAGTGACATACCTTTGTGTCATCTAAACATGCATTGTATTCATACTCATACTGCTTTCACTGACAGTGAGAACTGCATTTTATATAGGAGCACATGAGGCCAAGACTCCTGTATATGTTTCTGAGCAGAAGAAAAAGGTTAGCGTGGCAACTACAAGGCAGTCTAGACCCTACATAGTTATTCCTGTCCCAAGAAAAGATGGGAATATACTTGACCTTGAAATGGATGTTGTTAGTAATAAATCACACGCAGCACTTGTTTCAGAAAATGCTTTTATACGCTGGAGACAGGGTCAGCGGATCAGGCAAGGTAAGAGGTTGATAAAGGTTGGACCTACACAGAGAATGCATGCAGACACGCCTGGTCCAGTGAAAAGAGGCCCAAGCACAAGTGCCAAAGAAAAGCCACGCATAGAAATTATAGCAGAATCTTTATGGCCGTCATTAGCTGCTGCTAGAAAAAGACAGATGGATAGAGAAAGACTTGCTGAACTTTGTTATACGCAGGGAACCCGGATTGATGTTCCTGCAAACAAACCAGCCAGAAGAAGCTATGTCAATACATTTAGAGACGTAGTCATAGAAAACTACATGAAGAGTTTGAGAACCAAAAGAAGCACCCAAGAAGATAATTATGAACTGAATGATTATCTGGACAACACAGCACATTTGGGAAACAACATATGGTACCAACACATGAAAGAAGTTGGAAGAAGGATGTCAGATGAAGAATGCTTTGTATGTGCACTCCTGCCATACAGCATGGGGAAGTCGAAGATCTTCATAGCTATTGAAATAGATGTCCTAACTGCACACTGCATAGTGCACCTAGCTTTCTGTAGTACAAGAGGCCAGTTCATGGGTCGAACAGCCTCTCTCAAATGGGCAACTGAAGGGACAGATCCAAATGAAGATGACTATGTTCAAGATCTAAAGACAAGAAACAATGCTAAGACAAAGAATCTTGTGTTCAGTCATGAGAAACCTGGAGTAAAAGGAACTGGAATAAGAAAAGAATTGAATAAAAAATTGAAAGTTCCAGGACAATCTACAGATGACATCCGAAGATGGAAAAACAGAGGCCAGATGCAAATTTGGGGAACTGTTCTATCACCAGATGGCTGGGAAGAAGGAATTGTAATCTGCAGAGATTGGGAAATAACGGGTCAATACCAACCAACAATCGAGAATGCACAAATATTGTGTAAACCATTATGGCCAAAACTTGTTAAACTACTGACATGGGTCAAGGACAGAGGAGGACCCCTGCAGATAGTACCATTGGAGAGTTCTAAATTGTGCTTCAGGAATAATGGTGCAAGAAAAATGGGGGAGAATCAGAACTGTGGACAAATCTTTGATGCACCAGGAATGAATATCGGAACAGCAGTAATCATGGATCATTATTGGGCTTGTGTATCCAAGGCCTACATCAGACTGCCTAAAGAGTGGGGAGGAATCTGCACATTGGTGAATGCCCATGTTCCCGCATTGGTGTTTCCTAAAGGTGACCTGAACATTAATAGTTTCCTGAAAGCAGATGCTCATCTGAGACAGAAGAGATCTGTGGAGCTGATAAATCGAACAAAAAGAGAGAAAACTACTTCTCTGCCAAATCAATAGAAGCCTTTGGTGCTATTCCATATGAACACAGGCTGGTCAGCCAGACTTCTTCAGTGTTCATGTTGATATTCATGCCAAGGATCCAGGTTGGAGCAAATACCAAGTGGCTTCAGATCACCAGATGGGAATTGCTGCAAACGATTAATACTACGATAAAGGGATTCAATGCAATCAGAGAAGAGGTGAGAGCCATACGACTGATGACTCTCCAGAACAGATATGTCCTGGACATGATCACAGCTATGGATGGAGGAGTTTGTGCCAAATAAATCAGAGCATCATGTTGCACATTTATACATTCTCATGATGACGAGAATGGAACCTTGACAGAGGCCATAGATATGCTGACGAAACTTCAAGGCCAGATGATAGAAGAGGTCGAAGACATGCTGGTGACAGCTGGTTTGGATCACTCTTCTTGTGGGTTCCACAATGGATGGCAGATATGTTCAAATTTCTTGGAGCTTTGTTATTATTAGTGATGCTTGGATTCTGTGTGATCAAGATAATAATCTCACAGTGCAAGAAGACAGCCAAGAAAGCCATAGGGATGAAGATTATGATTGATGTTGAAACAGGATGGAAGCCTAAAGATCTGACTGATGAGGAAATCAGAGACTTTGTGAAGGCCAGTATCCATGCACCTGAGAGAGCAAAGTTCCTGTATCCAAAGGACCATAAGAAATATGTTGGAATATGGATCCATTGCAGTCCAAGTGGACAGCGCATGCTCATCACATGGAACAAGGATGAGCATGTGAAATCAGCTGGATGCTTTAAGGGAGTCATAAAAATATGGATCCCTAAGAAGTATTTCTTCAGACCAGGATGTCTAGATGTAAAAGATGATGTGAGAGTGGTCGATAAATCGCCCAGAGGGGGGAGTGTAGAGGAGGAGCCAAGTAACCCTACTCCAACTGCCCCGCCTACATTACCTGAGAAGCATGAACCAAAGTATGTGACGTATACTGAACGGTTAAACCAGCAAAGAGAAGAGCGTGGACTCTGTGCAGTACCCATAAGAATACCTGTACCTAAGAGAATATGGGAGATAAAGTACCCATTGAGGAAACCATACGTGCATACAATACATATGATGACCATTTGAACGAGATTCCTGGAGAAGCAGAGAAACTAAATGGCAAAGATGAATGGTGACATTATACAAAGTTGAATCAACACCCATATAGAAATATAACCGAACCAGAGAGGCAGACTTAGTTAGTTTAAACGTGTACAGATGCAATGAAACGCAAGCAGCAAAGCAATCATGAACTAGCCACATGCTTTTAAATAGATTAGACCGCGGCAAGCACCAAATATATATACATATATACCTCTATAGAAACATATGGACATGTAAACGATGAATGTTTCCACTACGTATATAAGCAGCACTGAACAAAGCAAGAAGGCCTCATTTCAGTGTTGCAGTTAAGAAACGCAATTGAATTAAACAGAATAAAAGTTCACCTACGGGGTTCACTGAGCCAAGAAAGCCAAGGTCTTATCAAACTGGAATCGGCTGACATTGGATACAATTAACGTGAAAGAACAGAAGCTCCTGCTCAGAGATGTCAAGCAAAAACAAAAGACGTCAGAGGACTATTGATGAATAAAATCAAATACACGAAAAGGCTCAATTTCATGGTGTCCAGTCACGTGATAGAAGGAAGTTGGACAAACAAGATGGTCACACCTACGCACGGAGGCCGGCTGGTGCCCAAACCCCTTAAATAATCTCAGAGAACAGTGCAAACTCAAGGCCAACTTCAAAGCACTTATTGACACTGGACCATTGTGGTAATGATGGATGATATGCTAATTGGTGGGAAGCTGGTGCTAAGACAAGCTCACCCGCACCTAGATTGTTCATTCTGCGTGCTGCTAATGTAGGTGGAAAAGTACTGATGGGGGTTAGAAGCCAACCAATTGTAGGGGACCACGTAGTTGGGGGTCCTATAGCTTGTGTAGCTAATGGGACGTTGTACATTTAGTGACGTTCATAGTGGCCATTTTAAAGGGAGGGCTTAGTTGTCCCACCTGATGTTAACTATCCAATTACCTGTCTCCATTAGCCTATACAGATATGGAACCTATGCTTAGTTATTCACTTAGAAGCAATTCCACCTTCCGTTAGGTTTTTGTAGTTTGCCACGTAGGATGACGTTGGTAATGACGCAGGTCAAAACGTTAGTGATGACCAATTTTGGGTACAAAAGCACCATATATTTATGAAGTAAGTAGAGTCAGAGTATCGAGTGATTGTTGATGTTCGTTGTACTTCCTGTTTTAGATACTTAACATTAAAAGAGATGAACTTTGCCAAACTATTTGTGTTATCTTGATTATTGATGTATGAATAACATCTGCATCCCCATCTATCTCCAGGGTATTGCTACTCATCTTAAAGGGCTGTTTGGGAACACCCAGCTCACAGTGTTGGGTTGACTGACGATGAGTATTTCCATTTAGTCGTCATTGAGACAAAGTTGGTGGGAAGCCATCCAGTTTTGAATGAGCTCATAGACAGCTTTTATGGTTGCTGAGTCCAGGGCGTAGGATCCGGAGTGGGATAAGGAGCTGCAAATCATCAGCATAGTTTGTGTATGAGATGCCTAGAAGGTCAAGGTGGTTGAAGAGGGGTTTAGTGTAAATGTTGTAGAGAGTGGGGGAGAGACAGGAACTGTGGGGGACTCCACAGGTGACAGGAGTGGGTTTGGCAGAGAAGTCGTTCATAAAGACACAGGAGGATCTGTCGGCTAGGAAGGATCTCAACCAGTCAGAGGCTGATGGCAAGAAGTTAGCTGTTGAAGTGAGTTGAGAACAGAGGGTTTGGTGGTCTACCAAATCGAATGCTGCAGAGAGGTCTAGCAACATCAGGAGGGCCAGTTTTCCAGTGTCTTTGATGGTATATTTTCAGATCTAGTAAGGCAGTTTCAGTTCCATAGTTAGGGCTGAATCCTGATTGGCGAGTGCGCAGGATATGGTTTTCTTTAGATGTTGTTGGACCTGGGTGTAGGCAACATGATCCAGGATCTTCACGAGGTAGGGAACTGTAGCAATGGGGCGGTAGTTTGTCGGGATGGATAGGTCTAGGGAAGGTTTTTTGAGTAGCGGTAGGACCCATGCTTCCTTCCGGGAACTTGGCACTGAGTTGGTGGAGAAGGATGCATAGATAATGGCTGTGAAGAGGAGTATGAGTGTCACAGCACAGTCTTTGATGATAGGCGCTGGACAGGAGTCGCCTTTACAGCGTGATGGTTTGAGACTCTTGAGGATCCTGGAGACGTCCATGTCTGAGACAGGTTGAAAGCTGAACGGGGTGCTGGAGTGGAACAGTGATGGGATTGGTACTGTGGGGGTGGTGGTTAGGTGAGCATGGTAAATTGTTTGGCAGCGATTTTTTTTCTTTGAGGGAGTTCATCTTTGCAGTTAGGGAGTCTTTGACTTTTTTGCATCAGGTGCTGTCTACTGTCTCATCTGGCTAAGGGTGGGGGATTCTAGTGATCAGAGGATGGTGAATAGTTCCCAGGAGTTGGATGAGTCATTACTAATTCTAGAATTGTAGCTGTTGGCTTTGGCGGCGTGGATCAGGAAGGAGAAAATTGATTTTAAGGCAATAGAGGGTTCTTTTATCCAGGCGAACTCGGCGGCATGCTTATTGGCACAGATTTCAAGGAGCTCAGGAGTGAACCAGGCAGGTTTTTTTAGAGAGGATTTGGCTTTTCTGAGTTTGAGGGGGTCGAGCATGTTGACTGCTTGTATGACAGATAGCATGTAGACGTCAACTAGTGCTGCAGGGTCTGTTGCTGGGAGTGGTGGGTGCATCATGGTGGCAAGTAGCGCTGCAAGATTCGTCGGGTTGAGGTTTTTGGTGCACCGGGCCATGCATTCAGGTTTGGCAGGGTGAGCTGGTCTGGGGAGTTCTGAATGGGGGGTTGCGACTGCTATGATGTGGTTGTCCGACCATGGGCAGGTGGAGTTTACAGGCGTGGGGATGTTACATTTGAGGTTGCTTAACCAATCTAAGGTACGGCCTTGGTCATGGGTGGGCTTGAGAGAGCGTTGTGCAAAGCTGGCATGGTTAAGTGCCATGGCTACGATGGTGGCCAAGGTGTCAGCTGGGTTGTTGAGGCCTAGGTTGAGGTCCCCAAGGATTATAATTTTGGACTTGGGTTTGATGGAGGGGAAGATACTCTGCATTAAGTTCTCTTTGAAGGTGCTGGGCTGGAGCCAGGTGGACGATAGACAAGGAGGAGTGTGATGGGGTTGAAAGGCGACATGGAGGTCTTAGTGAGTAGGGATTCACAATTTGGGATGACATTGGCTTGCGTGACTCTGATGGTGAGGGTGTTTTTAAAGGTGAGGGCAATGCCGCCTCCCATTTTTGTGGATCTATCACATCTGAAGGTGGTGAAACCAGGGGGGATGACAATGGAAAGGGCTGGGCCAGCAGCGGGGTGGAGCCATGTTTCCATGATGGCAAGCAGGTCAAGGTTGTTGGATGTTATGAGGTCAAGGATATCTGCTGCGTGGGCCGGGACTGATCTTGCGTTACTGAGCGCGCAGTTGATCGCTTTGCGATTGGGACTGGCAGGCCTGCATGTTTGTGGATTTCGCAATGGATGGGAAATATGGAGAGGGAAGCGTGGGATTAATTGGGTGAAAAATCCAAGGAATTTGTTCCTTGTGAAAGTCGGAGGGGGCAATGCGATGGTTGTGTTAGGGGATTGGGGTACCAAGGCCTAGTCCGCAGATTTGCAGTGGGTCGATTGATGCGAGGAGTGGTGTGCATGTAAACAGACTGGTGCGCAGCCTATGGAGGGTGTTCCTCGTGGAGATCGGGGGGTGCGTAGCAGTGGCCGTGTCAAGCAATTTAGGTTATTAAGGACCTGGACTGAGTTTTTGTGTTGGGCCGAGTGATTACGATGCGAGGTGAGGTGCGTATGCGAAGAGTCTGGTGCACAGCCTGAGGAGGCTGTTCCTCATGGAGATCGGGGGTGCACAGCAGCGGCTGAGTCGAGGAAATGGGTTGCGAAGGGCCTGTACTGAGTTTTTGCATTGGGCCGATTGACTGCGAGGTGAGGTGCACATGCGAAGAGTCCTAATACGGATTGAGGGGAGCATGGCAATGGCAAGGCTGGGGGTGATGAGCTGATGGTGGAAAGGGAGGGTGGCCTAGGGGTCATGGGAGGAGCGGCAAGGTGCTGATGGTGAGGCACCAGGGTGCTTACCTGTGGATCAGGGTTAGTCATCCTTGGGGATGGCTGGGCATGCGTTGCGGGTGTGGAGCTGGTCCTCTGGTCTGTTCAGAGGCGATTCTGGTCCATGGTGATGGGGTTCCGTTGGGTTGGGGAGGTGAAGGGCGTAGCGGGAGAATTCTGCGGCTCCATTTGAGCCTAACACATGCAGCGCACAACACTAAGCCCCTGGCCTACGCAGGCTTTGCCGCAGAAGGTCGGGTGCAAAGGTTTTATTGGTGGCAGAAATGCACATTGAACGTGGCATAGAACATTGTGTAGAGTGAAGATCGGGCAGCGTGCTCTGCAGACCTGCAGCGCACAACACCGTGCCTTTGGCCTGTGCAGGCTTTGGCGCGGAGGTTCGGGTGCGAATGTTTTATCAGCACCGGAAATGCACGTCGAATGTGGCATAGAAAGTCATGTAGAGCGAAGATCGGGCAGCGTGCTCGGCGGGCCTGCAGCGCACAATCCGAACCCCTTGACCTGCGCAGTGTTTGCCGCAGAGAGTCGGGGGTGAAGGTTTGATCGGCGGCGGAAATGCACCGCAAACATGGCGTAGACTGTCCTGCAGAGCGAAGATCGGGCAGCGTGCTCTGAGGACCTGTGGCGCACATCACTGCGCCCATGGCCTGCACGGGCTTTGCCACAGAGGGTCGGGTGCAAAGGTTTTATCGGTAGCAGAAATGCACGTCAAACATTGCGTAGAAAGTCGTGTAGAGCGAAGATCAGGCAGCATGCTCTGCGGACCTGCAGCGTACAACACCTCACTCTTGGCCTGTGCGGGCTTTACCGTAGAGGGTTGAGTGCGTATGTTTTTATCGGCTGCAGAAATGCACGTCGAACGTAGCATAGAACATTCTGTAGAGCGAAGATGGGGCAGTGTGCTCTGCTGACCTGCGGAGCACAACACCATGCCCTTGGCCTTGCAGGCTTTGCCGCAGAGGGGGGGGTGCGAAGCTCTTATCGGCAGCAGAAATGCACATCGAACGTGTTGTAGAATATTGTGTAGAGAGAAGATCGGGCAGCGTGCTCTGTGGACCTGCAGGGCACAACACCGCATCTTTGGCCTGCATGTCCATTTGATAGAGCAGTGCAGGAGAAGACGTTGAACTCCATGCTGAGGCTCATGAATGCAAGGCACACGGACAGGTGTGGTCAGCCCTACAGATAAGGGGTGTATCAGCCACTTTTACTGCATAAAAATAGGCAAATACTCCCAAACAATTAAAATAGGGAATAAAAATGCTCCCAATAAAAAATGGGTAATTAACACATTGGCGCTTGTTCAGCTGCTTTCACCCCAACAGATCCATGGATGTGTTTGTACGAGTAGTACATTTAGTTCTACAGGAAGAAATGACTATAATGTTGGAAGAGAGCAACATTATCTTTTAATGTGCATGAATAACTTGGTGCAAAGAAGTATTTCTCACAAAATAAACTCTGTTTTACAGTTGAACATATTTGTACTTGTTTATAAATTACTCCCATTTGGGACAGGACTCATGTTTTTACTCCCTAAAAAAATCATTTTACTCCCAACTTTCAAAAATAGGGAGCATAATACTCCCACTTCAAAACCCTATCTGGAGCATTGGGTGTGGTGGAATGGAGAAGGCCACCGGGACATGAGGAGAAAGCCTGTATGTGAGCAGGAAGGGCTGTGCAGATGCTGGTAGCTGTGCAGGAGCTCCTGGATGTTGGGCCGCTCAAAGAGATTGCGTTCTTCAGTCCGGGCTGAAAAGGAAAGCAGCTGTGTGATGGCAGAGCCGCGTAGGGCCGTGGAAGAACATTTGCATACTTCAAAGTGGAAAGCGGGTGAGGGAACTACATTGCAGAGGCGCGAGCCGATTTCTGAAATGCTGGAAGGAAACAGTGTGTATGCCCTAAGTAGCTGAGGAACATGGGGCTTTCCAACAAGTGCGCCAACAAATGTTTGAATGCTATGAAACTGCTGATGCAGAAAATACCAAAAGTTTGTTTGAATGCAGTCAAGGCAAAGTACACATTCAACACCCAATAAGAAGAATGTTTGAATGGAGACAAGCACAAAGTACAAAGGCAAACCCGAATCAAGTACAGATGCATAATATGTCACTGTGTAGGAGAAGTTTGAGCAAACATGTTTGAGCAAATGTTACCATAGACAGATATACCAAGCACCTCACGGTATATGCTATTGTGGTATAACCAATGAACTGTTTAACGCATAAGACGTCCTGGCAGGCAAGTATACAAGGCAGCTGATATTGTGTAAAGAATCCTGGCTGGGGAGAATACAAGGTGATCTGGAAAACCCATAAGAGAAGTCCTGGCAGGCGAGTACACCAGGCAGCTGAAATCGTGTAAAGATTTCTGGCAGGGGAGTACACCAGGCGATCTGCAAAGTTATAAGAAATTCGACAGAAATGCTGTTACAGAACCTATTGCTTAAACAAGAAATAAAGACACAGAGGAACTGTTAGGTAAACAGCCATTTCTGCCATCCTATTTAAGAATCCAGGGGAAGGGGACCACCCTCTGGATCCAAGGGTCTTTTACCTTGGAGAACATTTTCATTGGGGTCATTCTTATACTTTTGGTTTTGAACACGTTTGCCACCATCAAGTTAAAGACATTTCCTTGCACCCCTTTGTTGTTTGAAGGTCAGATAGGACGTTTTTGACACAAGGACAGCTTTTCAGTTACTGACATCCTGACACAGACAGATCCTTCGTTTTTGGTTTCTATGTAGGGAAGTTCCTCTTTAGAATATGGACAGAGGCATTTTATCAACCGATTTTTATTTAATGTTTTAACCAAAAACATGACAACTTTGTGTCTGGCTTTCATTTCTGACCCCTCACATATGGCAGAGATCCTTTTCAAATTATAAAGTCTTCATGAGGTACATTTGGTGGCTTTCTTCTCCTTAAATTACCGTATTGTATTACTTGATTCAGGTGCTGACAGTTTACTTGACTTCGATGGTGACCAATCGCCTGGCACTTAATAAAGAAAAAACAGAATTGATGATTCTAGGCACTGAATATAAATTACGGAATTTGAGTGTGCAATACAAGTACTTCGATGTAGCAGGCTGTAGTATTAAAACACAAAAAAGTAAAGACCCTTGGTGTATATCTGGATCAGAATTTGAATATGAAAGCCCAGGTCAGTAGCCTGGTCTCCTCCACGGCGTACTATATTAAATTGCTGGCACAGATTCGCACTTATATATTGTGTGTAGGATGTGAGACTTTAGGTAGGGCTTTTGTGGACTCAAAAATAGATTACTGCAGCAGCCTCTTGGTGGGTATAGCGAATTCTGAGTGTGCAAGATTACAAACTATACAAAATAATGTAGTCAGGGTGATCACTGGCTTAAAAAGACAAGATCATGTCTCTGATGCAAGGGGCGGTCTGCACTGGCTTCCCATTGAAGCAAAACTACACTTGCGCTTACTAGTTTTGACCCATAAATATTTCACTGGCTTGTGCCCTTTATACCTGAGGGAATCGCTGATCCACAGATCACGTGCAAGATCTATGCGGTCCAATCATACTAATCAGCTGGTAATACTAGCTCACACAGGCCATAAAAGGAGCTTTTTATCTTGCTGCTTCTAAGGCATGGAATGCTCTACCCCAGATATTAGAATAGTGACATCGACTGAGCAACTGAGAAAGAAACTGAGGACCCTACTGTTTAGATAATGTTTGACTGATTTTGCTATATGGATCACCTCTGCCTCCTATTGGAATTAGACTTCCACTTTTCGTGTTTTCCTCTGTAGTGCCTTGTCTGTTTTCTTTTCATGTATCTGCGCCCTTAAGCCTCCGGGTCACGTGGTGCGCAATATAACTTGATTAAAGTAAAGACATATAAATGAGCATCAACAGGAATCCTTTCATGGACCCAAAATGGGTAGGTTGGGTATGACCAGGACATTGCTTGAATGCGACTGCTTACCCATACACTTATGTATAAGAGTCCTCTGTGTACAATTTTTGTTGATTTTATGAATTGGTGGTAATTCTGCATGTGCAGACCAGGGTTCCATGTGGTTTGCACCCATTCCTAAAAGGAATCATAAATGCTGTCAGCTATGTCTGTGAATGGTGAACAGCATTTACTTGACTCCCTGTGGAATATTGGTGATTTCACAATGCAGAATTGAACTGAACCTCTGACTGCATGAAAATGATAATAGGCGGAGATACTTGAATGTTTTCTGCTGTGACCATCTATCATGCCTCTCAACGGTTTTGGAGGATGTCACCGCTAAATCATTATTTATTTATACGGGGAGGAACAATGTTCTTTCGATCACAAAAGAACATACAATAGATAAGAAATCAGATTTGACGGGAAGCAGTGAGCTTTTTACAGTGGGATGAATTCGCGTGACATTCTGACCAGGTCGTGGGTGGATGGGGGGAGTAAATGGAACAATACATGGGTGGACCTACATAGTTTAAGGGCAACCAACATTAGACATTTTTTAATTAAATCCCCTTACACGCCCATTTTTCTCAATGTCCTCTCACCTGTCAAAAACAAGCCTAGAGGTGTTCACCCGCCTTATGGACACACAAGGTTGAGAGCTATGCCGTACGTGGACGGGTGTGGTCCTTAGGCATAACTAAATGAAATACTTATTGCGGGGCAAGACATTTGCACTAAGCTGCAAAATACCTGGAAAAAAAGTGTGAGAAATATTGCTAGGCTAAAATGAAGTTAAAAAGGCACGCGTAAACGGTGGGACAAGATGTATAATGCGTTTGTGAAATGACTCAGTCGAAAAAAAAACATATTGCCTCCAAGAGCAGAGGAAAGAGACAAAATCAAAAGTCAGGAAAGATTAGAACTAATAAAGGAAGAGAAGCCTTTGTGAAGAAGTGGCTGGGCTACTATCGACACTACTTGCACAATGCATTTTGCTCTGTGCAAAAGGCTGCGCATTTCATACATCAGGCATCCTTGCCACCCAAGAGGCCACCGAGATAAGTAAGGGTCACTGACAGGACCTGCTGCTGCTCCAAGCAAGAAGCGCTGTTGCCTGAAAACGTGCTCACTGCCCTTCCGCCTTTTTGTCTGTCTTTCCTCTTCCATTTGAAACATATCGTATTTTAATCAGAGGAAACAGATATACCCAGGAAGTTGAGAGAAAAAAAAAAAAGAAATGCGAGCGCAGCGCGCCAGAGCAAGCACTAGACAACTTCCTGTTATTGTTGCCTGCGCTTTGCCATGACATCACTGCAGGCCCCGTGGAGGCGGCGCGAGCAGCGCCCCTTCCCGCCCAGAGAGGCGCATTTCAGGCCCTATATGGCGTGGCAATCCTGCCAGTCAGTCAGGTCAGGGAGTCTGAGCCGCCGAGGCAAGATGCGGGGTTTCAAAGCCTCTCTTGTTCTTGGCAGACGGGTTCTTTCACGAATAGGACAAACAGCTTTCACTCCCAGTCGAGTGAGAATGGCTTCAGGCCTGACCACAAGAAATGACTTCATCACTGCAAGGCCGAAGGGTGGATGGGTCCTTTTTTTCCTGCAAAATTATATTTGTAATATGTGGGTGTGACCTTACCATAACTGCTGACCAGCCACCGTCACGCGGGACTCCCAGACATTGCTGTTTTTTGGTGCTTTTTAATTATAGCTAACAGCATGCCCTGTAAAGTAGGGGAAATAGATTAGTCATTTAGTCTGTGAATCCGGGTGCACTGTGTGTTTTCCAGCACTGGGTTTTCATTGAACAACTTAATACAGTCTAGGAGCTCAGCTGTAGTGCGTGAGTACTTTAAATGACCGATTTGACTAAATAAAGTAACATATTACAGTAGTTTGTAAACTGAAAACCTCAGAAAAATGGCTATCAGAATTTGAAAATTGTTAGCGGTCAGTACTAATTTGTATGTTCAAGGACATCACAGGAAGGGCCTAAAGACCCCAAATTACGCAACAATTAATGAAATAAAAGGATAATTTAAAGAAACACACATCTACAATATCAGGTAATGCATACCTATATCCATATTAAATGTGCAAACATTTATCATCTTTCATGCAGCCCCTCGCCCATGTGCCTATGGCTTCAAAGTGTATGGCCTAGGTATGTCACCCGCTAGTGGCACGCCTATTTTCAACTCCATGCTCCTTTCTGCAGAGTAAAGGTGATGAACAAATGCATGTGCCTCATTAATCAAGGATTGTCTGGAAGGTAAGGATTTCCTTGGATGGATGGTTTGCTAGGAAAACCATAGGAGTGGCAGTGGCGGAGGCAGCAATTGAGACCATTGAGGAGGTTGGTGTGACGAATTGTATTCTGCTCTGCAGGAGCACAAGGACGAGGAGGGGCGAAAATGCCCACTCACCCTCACACTTCTACAAACCAAGAGCCGACACAATCAAAAAGGTAAAACAAGCACAGCCAAGAGAAATACCTTCTTTGCCTTTTGTGGTACCATGAGCCGAGGGAAGGCTATGCTCTTAAGAGAGGTTTGAAGGTTATTCAGTAGCGACCCAAACAGCAGAACATAACAGTCCAAAATAAAGGTAATGTCCTATCAAAGTGCTATAAAAATATATATACTTTAAAAAAACACAATCTGTAAAATAACTAAATAGAAAAACACTACACAAAACCCACTCGTGAGGAAAGAACAGAAAATAAGCAAGGATAGCACAATGCAGCACTCTGAGTAATGAATGAGGGGTGTAAGGAAATCAAAAACCACAATGTTCTTTACAAAGGATATTTTTCTTGGATGCAGAAAGGGAAATGGGGACCTAGCCAGTCTATTGGGCCCAGAACTGGACCAAGGGGGCAATTCATAGTCAGTATTACCTTTTTCCAGTTCTTGATAGTTCAGCAGTGCCAAACCCCGGCTTTGAGCAATGGTGCGAGGGGATCAAGGTCTATTCGGTTGTAGTGGACCATGGGTGTCGAAAGCGACAAGCGAGTGTCGAGGAGGTTCAAATGCGGCAGCTCGAAGACGGCCTAGGTGGTGCACGTCAGGCTCTCATTAGGATCTCTTCGAGGTGGGGCCAGGTCAAGATGGGCTCTAACCACTGGGAATGGTCGATGAGTGATGCTCCAGCGGTTCAAGGCGGCGATTATCAAAGTGGTGATCCTGTTGCCCCGATGTGCTGTTCGGCGAAGCAGCAGTTCAAAGGCAAGTTGGGTCGAGTCATGGGGTAACCCCTGGTTAGAGTCAGGTCCCGGCCTTGAGAGGTTGTTTTGAACCTAGCAGATGACTGGCTCAGCAAGGCCATGATGCAGCATCGAGTGGCTCAATGTGAAAGCAATTGATCTAAGATTTGGTGGTGTTCCAGAAGTTAGCACCGGCGGGATCCCTCAGCGTCAATGGCATCTAGTGCACTTCGATGGCCGCCCCACCGCTTTCAAGGCAGTGGACCGGGGAGCCTTAGCATATCTGGTGAAAGCCAATTAAGAGGATCCGGGTGAGTCCTTTCAAGGTCTGCTTTCCCATCCATGGGTGATTGGGGTGCAGAATGGCAGGTCCTGGTCCACAACACGATTCTCTCCAAATGTGCCCTGGGAGTGGGTAGAGGGCAGAGCTCTCTGCATTGGACTGCTCCTTCTCCACCTGAGTGAACGCTTTGGAAAGTACAACTTTCCCAAAAGAGGTCCAGTGAAGCCTTTTTAAGTGTTGTTACAGACTTAAGTCTTACAGTTTTTGCTAAGTGTACCATTGTTCTTGTAACATTATATTGCTCTCAGCTAAAATCGTAGCTAGCAGCGCATCTTCTTTGTGGGGTTACTTTCTTTCTCATAATTTGGTAGTAGGGTCGAGGTACCTACTAGTCCCACTTTGGTGCGGTAGCTAGCTCAACTGTTTCAAATAGTTGCATCATCCATCACTTGCCCAAGCGCTGTTGATATCCGGTTTACCTCGAAGTTTTTGTGTGTCTAAATTCTGAACCAGTCCTGGCCCCTGTAGACGTAACAATACAGGAGCAAGTTCATCTGAAAAAAATCAAATAAACCAGCTTTCACCATATTTACAAAGCCCAATAGAACATCTGTCCCCTCCGTGCATCCACCTCGAGACATTTAATAAAATCTGCGTCTTTACCAACAAAGCCAATTCAAATTGCTAAGTCTGCCATGACTAGGAAATATGTAACCATAGCTTTAAACAAAAATAAATAAATAAAGGGATCCCTCCCCAAGATCTACAGTGCGAGCCTTTGGACCAATTAATACAAGAGGTAGACCATCAGAATAAAAAACTCTCCATAGCTGCAGCGCAACTTGAAATTGGCCCCTCCCTTTCCTTGTCTGCGACTTCTTCTAAAGTCATCGCGAGCCAGAAAAATACATTATTAACGCTAGAGCAGCGTAGAAATGAGATTGCCAAATCAGTGGCCCTGTAAATTAAATCAACACAAGTCAATCATGATACCCAGAATGACATGTCCATGAGACAAGGTCCTCCAGCACAAACATCTCAGTCTCTTCTAGCTCCGATAGTCAGACAGTCAGGAACCAATCAAAATTCAAAAAGTATTCATCACTGTCTAAGCAAACCAAGAACACTGGGCCCTTAACACGTTTCAATCGACTAATAATTCAATGCAGAGCAAGCCCTTATCCAATTTACGATCTTAATAGAACTTGCATTCTCAACATATTTAGCGACATACCATGCCAGGAGGATCATCTGACATACATTGTGTGGAATTTCTGAGGGATACTGATCTATCCATAGCTACAATCTGGATTCAATCTGGAATTGTACTTAACACTATTTCGCAGGCCAAATCCTCTTTATTTGAGCTAGGATTCTCCTTAAATCGACACTTCCCCTATTAACACAGCTGTAGAGCCAAAGACAGTTGAAAACTTCTTCAACTCTAAAAATCCGGGCACCTCTTTTTCATCTCTGAAAATCACGTGTTCTCAGGGATTATCGCATTTAACGCAACAAGTACACCCCCTTCATAAATGAACAGTCTTCCGCCGACCTGTGATATGCAAAGCAGAAATAGCAACTCCAGACAAAAACAGCTCAGCTCTGCACCTTAGCAAGTTGGAACACTCAGGGATATGAACATTTTATGTATGCATCTGCAAGAAAATTGAAAAAATATGATATTATTGCATTACAAGAAACATAGCTGTCTGAACCACCTATCTGGGATGGATCTAATATCTTGCTATTGCCAGCCACGACCCTCCAAAACGGTAGACCGATGCTGACCGGTTCATTGCAACAAAGATAGTTGCCGGACTCCAATTAGAACGATAGGCTGAGCCTAATATGTACATTGAACTAGCCAAAATAAAATTTCAATCTAAAACCATAGCGCTGATCAACATCAATTGCAATCATGTTGACAAAAATCGCAAATGGTCTCTGCATGGATCTCAACTGGAAGTAATTAATGAATATTGGTATTTAGGTCTAAACATAAATAATCATAACTTAGACCTTCCCTATGACATAGATTCGAGCACTAAACATCTGCCTGCAGGCCAACGATGGGCATATATGCCTCCTCCTGATACTAATGAAGCAGGAAGTGGGTACTGGCAATGGCTTCCGTCAATCTTTAAAAAACATTTTGTTCAAATGTCTCGATGACACCCATTTAGTAATGTCATGGAACAACAGAAGATTTGCTCATATCTTTAGTGATGGAGGGATAATATCTCACCTACGCAACTCTTCTCTGGTCGCACTACAGGAGACCTGGCTATGTGAGCAGGTCGACTTTGATGGATGATCAACCATTGATGAAATGGCATCTAAATGGCCAAACGGGAGGCCGATGGGTGGACTTGTGATATCCGTCACCACGCCTTGGAAAACAGAAGAAATTCAGAGCTCTGTCCCAACGGTATTAGCAGCAGAATTAACCCTCATAACAACTGATTTGATATTAATAAATGTATATGGTCCTCCGATGAATAGCGCAACAAATGTGAATGTAGCAACAGTGGAAACATACTGAAAAAATACCATAGCTCAGTACCCCTGATATTAGTAGGTGACTTCAATGCTTTTATTGAAATAGCTAGATTAACTCAATGTGATACCCACCTCTCTGAGCCATTCACTGTTCCAGGTTCTGCTACCCTACCAGGCAAGGAATAAAATGTGTTTGCCTAATGGAAGAGTACGCTATGATGAGGTTAAAAAGAAATTGTTTAGGTGATACCGCAATGGGTTATACACTTGTAAGTGGTAAATCAGCCACAAACCTTGATTATATATTCGATTATATATTCGTGAATAAAATTGGGGTTCAGCTAATTAAAGATATGGCGATTCTACACCGTAGCGAAAGCGATCACTTTCGATTATGTGTGTTGCTTACATCGATGGTAGCAAACATTAAGGAAGACTCAATGGAGACACGTAAATATAAAGGAGTAATAAGCAACCCACTTGGAATAGAAGGCCAGAGAAAATACAGGACCCTACCTGAAGACACACTGGGCAATGAAGCAGAGTGAATGATAACAGGTCTGACGAATCAATGAAGAGACTTGCAAAAAGATCCGAAGTGAAAGGGAACATGCTCAAACACAAACTGCAATTTTACAACCAAAGGCAGAATCCAAATAAGTGCACAGATGACAACTCAGAGAATTAGAAAACCTCTACCAATTAGGAGACACAACAGACACTATAGCAGCAAAACCCTAGGCAAACTGCTAGAAGTCAAAACCCTGACATTAAACGAAGTCAAAGCAGTGCCCAGACAGCAGAACAACTGGCCATGCACAAAAAAGGAGAACCACTTCAAGTAATTGAAGTATGGAAAAATAATGTGGAAATGAAGCATGTGCAAAAATGCTGTGGCAAGCAAGAGACAGAAAATAGAAGAAAGATGTGCACATTGACAGAAGGTGAGGGATTTTGCAAAGGTTTGCAAGGGGGTAACAGTGAAGAGGATGGTTGCAGCAGCAGTGAGGATGCACAAACTGATGAGAGCAAATCCCCACCACGCACAGTAATCAACATAAAAGGGGAGAAAAGATAACGCTATAGCCATATGCCAATGTGTTCCATGATAATGAATGGGAAAGACATAAAAGTTATGGTCGATTCAGGCTCTCACCTCACCATAATCTCAGATACAATGTACACGATTGAGTGGAGAAATTAGAAGTTGCTTACGAAAATGTATATCAAGCTCAGAGTATACGGGCAAAATACAGCTACTTAAGTACGTGCGGAGTACAATCCAGTTCAAATACAGAACAAGGAAGGGGAAATTGTACACTGCAATCAGTGGGGACCCAGTCCTAGGGTGGCCACATCAAGCCAACTGGACATAAAACTTGATCCCAGTGCATCCGAACAGGTAATGTCAGTCAACGGCCACCCCTCTCAAACACCTCAACAAAACACCACAAATCTTTCAAGCCCTCGATAGGCAAGCAAAGGGTACCTGAATCAGATAAAACCTAAAGAGCACTATACCAGTCACAAAAAAGATGAGACCTGTACCCAATGCTGCAAATGAAGAAATGGAGCTGCTCACAGAAATGACTAAAGAAGGCATCGTAGGGGCTGGTGAAGCAATAGTATATCTTAGCCCAGCGGTCATCAAAAAACTAGAGATGTACCAAACAGTGAAATTACTTTTCGGCCCAATACCGAAAATTTCGGCCCAAGTATTTGGCCAATGCCGACTAGAGATTCGAATAGTTCTGCAGCATATTATGTATGACTAGAAGCACTTTGCCTTCAGCAGTATATTCAGCTGGAGGCTCATTATAGAAATAATAATGAAAAGAAAAGGAATAGGCAGCTTTTTCCTCTGCATACATAAACATTTTCTGATTGGTTTAATAATTAAACCAGTCAGAAAATGCTCATGTATCCATAGGAAAATGCTGCGCCATTTCCAAAACACGGGACCAGCAGTATACTGCTGGAGGCTTGTTATGGAAATGCATTCGGCACACCAGACAGGGTGATATTATGTAAACACCAGCCTCACTGGTGTGCAGAGTCTGTTTGGCGTACAGAAAGTCTACAAGGATTTCCTTTGCAGACTCTCCGTGAGCAAAACCCTGCTGGCAAAATACTACTGGGGTAAGGCTGCAAAAGCTAATACGCAAGTCACTTCTTGGCTGCTGGAGCCTTCCCCGGGCAGTTTTTTGCTCACAGAGCATCATCCAGTGGAAGTCCTTGGAGACTCACAGTGAGCAAAATGTATTCTATGCACCAAATGGTGCCATTATGTAAACTCCATCCTCACTGGTGTGCAGAGTGTATTTTGTTCACAGAGAGTCTCCAATGATCTCCTTGGCAGACTCTCCTTGTGCAATAACCTGTCTGCAAAATACTACTGTACAACCACCATCAAGTGATGCTACACCCATATTCCAAATGGCTCACTGCATTGCTCACCCAGTTTGGAGTCTACTATTGCACTGGGAAAGACTGGAGCAGCCAATAAGATCATAATTTAGTGGCCGCTGCAGCCTTCCATCGGCAGTTCCTCTCTCTGTGGTTTGGTGTCTCCTCTCAGCGAGAAGAGAGATAATCATAAAAAGTGGACTTCGGCTTCAAATGAGTGTTCTAGGAAGTTTTGGCTGAAGTCAAAAAGCTGGATTTCAGCCAAACTCCGGCAGAATACTCACTTTGTGTAGACCTGCACAGCTTGAATCAGGAGATCATCTGTGCAGGGTCGGAAGAGCATAAAATCCCTCCAGGCACCAATGAAAAAGTGGACCACCTTCAAACATTACAGTTCATTTATATCCAGAAAAGACTGTCTGAGAGGGTGTTTTGGTAAAATATGTTGCATATAAAGCATGTGCAACTATATTTGCTTAATAACATTGGTTAAAACTAGAATGGTAACTTATGAAACTGCCCATACTGGCCAAAACAGTGTCCCATTCCATAAAACAATGGCCCATCCTTGAATCATGGCCTGATACTTCGGACATTGCCCTTTTTCTGTAGAAGCCAGCCTGATCCTGAATATGCAACAACTTCCCCTACTGAGAATAACAGAACTTGCTCTCTGACTAAACGGCACAAAGGTTTTCCCCAAACTGGACATTGCCAGCAACCACCATCAAGGGATGCTACACTCATATTGCAAATGGCTCACTGCATTGCTCACCCAGTTTGGAGTCTACTATTGCACAGGGTTGCCATTCAGGCTTTGCTCGCATTGTATGCAGCAATTACAATAATAATTAAATGATGCCTGCCATGCGTGCATGCTAGACAGCGTTTCATTGTAAACCCATTGCAGGCAGCGTTTAATTGTGCATGCTGCCTGCCATTTAAGAATGGCAGGCAGCTTGTACAATGGATCCCTATAGGGTCATCCTGCTTTGTGCTGCTGCATAAAGCAAGCAGGCTCCATAGGGATACCCAGCATTTGCACTGGCATGAAAATCCATGCTGGCACAAATGCTGCAACATTTGCATGCAAGACAGGAAAGGAGGTGGTGGAAACGCAAGTTGCATTCCGCCCCTCCACTGCGCCTTATAAATGAATGAAAATGGGGCATAACGTATGCAAAATACATAAAAGCTTGTGCGCAAGGCTTTTAAGCATTTTGTTTACACTATGCCCCAACGAACACGAGCCCCGATCTGTTTCAAAAGCCTACTAAGGGAAGACGGGTCTTCCTGAGAGTCCCCTACTCTAATGTCCAGGCTAAGGAATATGGCGCCCAGATCCCCCCTTGGCAATTTCCTACAAGCACGAATTTCTCGAAACCCTTGCTTAAGTGTATTTCTCAGTTGTAGATATTCTCGCCCTGTAGCCGCAGGTTACCCTCCTGGAGGAGTAGGAGTACCTTGTGACACACCACTACTAGCAAGTATTTCTCTCCTCTTGCTTACATTGTGTTATTATATTTTCTTCTGGCCATCGTTTCCTTCCTGGGTTAACATCTCCTACTAAGGGTAGGGTCGTTTGGGTATGATCTTCCCCGGGGTCTGAGATGTAGGTCCCAGCAAACACTTGGATCTGCCTCAGTCTGGTTCCTCCCTGTGTCTGAGATCTACCCCCTGGCCCCCCACCGGAGGCTCCTGGCTCTCTCTCAAGATGGCGCTAATTACTCTCCATCAACGAATCAATGGTGAGAATCAGGCTGTGCTCACAAGGTATACAGGGCCTCATTACACGGACGGCGGTGGACCAAGGTGATTCCCCCTTCCCCCATTGCCCTTCCCCATTCCCATTTTTGCCCCATAGGGCATAATGGGAATGGGTAAGGTGCTAATTACGGCACCGCAGATTGCAGTACCGTAATTAGCTCCCTGGTCCCTTTGCGGGTTGGTTTTTAACCCACAAAGGGACCTCGTAGTAAGGCGGTAGTAAGGCGGTAATGGTTAACGGTCACCGGTACCATTAACGGTGACCGTTAACCCTTACCGCCGTCTGTGTAATGAGGCCCACAATCTTTATATCGAAACGTATATACCCTCCCAACAAAATTGAGAAAAAAAATCAATATTCAGGTTTCTACGGTTTATGTTTCGATATATAAGTGATTCGGTATATAACACCTCACTATAAAGACATGTAACCTGCCAGCAAGAGGCAATGTTCCAGTCCAGCAGACTGGCTGTGGCTTGTGAGTCTGTCTCCTGGATGCTGTTCTGGATTGAGATTGATGTTAGTGGCAACTGACATGCTTGCAGCCACTCCACTGTACGTCTGTTGCCACATGTTGCAAATCGTTTTGGTCGGTCGAAAAAAAGCTGAATGCACATTTGGTGCCCATTCGAAATGGTAAAAAAGACTGAAGCCCATAATACTGAACTAGGGGAGCGGGGGTTGCAATGGTGTCCCCTGCTCCCCTGGTTCGGTATTATGGGTTGCGGCGGTGCCCCCCCCCTGCATACATTAAATGCACAGCGGGGGACTACCCACCAAAATCCCAAAAGCTCCAGTTACACCAGGCGAACAAGTGAGCTTTGCATTTTGTAACTCACACTTTTGAGATTCCGTTTGTCAGCGTAGTAGATCTGTTGTAAATATCTCATAATTGACAATATCGATCGGTTCCTAGTTGCCAACGTTTTGCCATAGCATTTAGTGGTAGCTTGCTGAACTTTCAGCGCGTGGACTTGGATTCTATGCACGGCTTCTGCATAGGATCCAGTTGTGTGATTCAGTGGTAGGCATCATGCGTCTAGATTTTTATGACTACACGTCCCATCAGCATACACAATGGTGAGGGACTGTGGGAGTCATAGTCCAAAAACATCTGGAGAACCACAGGTTTCAGACCACTGCCGTAGATAATGTTGTGGGGTCATGGAAGTCATAGGCCAAAACATCTGGTGAGGCACATATTGCCCATCTAAACATCTGCTGGTGCTTCAAACTGTAAACATCTGTAACATTAATGCGTAATAGCCAACTGCCCAGGGCGCCATCCAGTTGGCTTATAATAAGACGTTTGTGCTCTACGCGTATGCTCCCACACTACCCCCATCGCATACTGGTTTTAGTACCGAATTCCTCAACTTGGCCCCACATCCCATACTGTTCCACATACAGCACCACATGCTCGAGACGCACCTGCTAAGAGTAAGCATCCTTCTACCTCTTGGAGAGTATTTCACCCTATATCAATTATATACAAAGATATATTGACAGACTTTTAGATGTCCAAAAAATAAAAATAAATACATTAAATACTTGGTAAAAGACTTGGTCGAACTAGGACAAAAAAAGTCTCGTGTATCAAAAATAATGCCGCTTTCCATGCTACATAAACATAGTTGCCAACATGTTCCATTCCATTCTGTAAGTGCTTATCCAGTCCGGGTTTCTTTTTCTTTGCATTCTGGGATTTGTAGTTCCACTTTTGCCATTATAAAACTCAGACTACAAGTGCCAGAATTCAAAGAAAAAGCCAGGAATGGATAAGCACCTACAGGTTGGATCATGTTGGCAACTATCCGTAAATAAAGCATTGCCGTGCGCATCCAGCCGGGTGTTAAGTACCTGAGTACTTTATGTGTCAAATAAAGTATTAGCATCATAACAAGAAAGCTATGATCATTATTCCGAGAAGATGAATAATATTGCATGAAAGTGTATTTCTACACAATCCTTGACGAGAGAGAAGGCCTTTAACTGAGAATCCTGGGCTTTATTTATTTATTTTATTATTGTATTTATTTATTTGACATTTGTAGAGCTCACATAACCCATAGGCGTCTAGGCACCCATATACACAGGGTTTTCAGGATAACCATTGGCCATACATTTGCTGTATTCAAATGTCTTTTATGTGGTTATCCGGAAACCATGGAGTGGATTCAGCTCTTACGGACTGGACTTGGAAACACTTACAGCAAGCGCAATTAATTTCCATTCAGAGGAAAATACACGAGCTCACCAGCAACATATCTTAGAGACTCTATTAACTTGGCGGAAAAGGAAGCACACCCTTTAAGTGTTTAAATTGCTCCCCAGGGCCAGAAAGTAAGGAGCTCCAACTTGAAATCCAAATTTGAGGGCGCACATTGCCCAGTCATTCAAATGTTAAAAACAATTTCAATTACGTAAGGACTCCAATCTCGTGTGTTGCTCAACAATATAATAGAGCACAACTAAGTTGTTTCAAACATTCAGAACCCAAGTGGCCTTATTTGACGACATGTTTGCGCAGAAGGGTAGAATAATTTCCACTGGCCTCTGTCTCAGTGTTGCAAAATTCCAAATACTTCAGGGAGATTTTGCTGACCATTTTTAGTAACAAGAGGAAGCGTCTCTTCATGCGGCTGTAACAATTCGTGTCAAGCTCAATGAACTAGCACAACAACTTCAGAACTTTAAAGTTTCCTCTCACTTTTATTCTCCTTCTACATCGTTATACCACCGTGTCTCTCCCTTCTCTTTCAGCAGTATTTTTTTCATGACCGCTGAAGTCAAAATGCGAATCATGCCTTTTTTCAGCATAGGCAAGTAATGCGTACATGCCAACATGCCCCATTCCGTTTGGGTGGTCAAAGTCTAGTCATGGTTTTTGCTTTGCATTATGGGACATGTAGTCCTGGATTTCTCTATTGCAACTGCAAGACTACTGGCCCTAGATAGCAAAGATATAAACAGGGCTGGGCTGTCGTCTCTTGAATGGAATGGTGTATTCATGTGTGATGGCGAGGTGCCCCAAATGAGCATTTTCCTGCGATCATTGCCGTGCATTCCTTACAAAGGATGATTTCATTATTATGTGGTGTGGTGAAGCCCCCCTCCTGGTTCTCAGCACCACCAAAGCGATGGCTCAGGCTGCCAGGTGCCACCTTGACAGTAAACACATATAGGGGACTAGGGGTGGGTCACTGACCTGTGACTATTGCCTAACGTTATCACACAAAAAAGAAGACAGGCCTAAGTATTATTATTTTCATTTATTTTTGTCATGAAGTACAACCTACGTTACGCTCCAACTGTACCATCTATGCCCTCCTGTGGTAACTAGGCCCCAGGTTACGGTGGTGTGCCGCTTATCTAGGGCTAGGAGACAGAAAAAGATGCTTGCCTAACTTATTTGAAGCAACATTGCTAAATAGCAAAGTTTAAAAACACTTCAACAAGGCACTATATACTGAGTGATGGAGGTCAAACAGGATAGTGTGTGTCGCGTACCCCCATTCTTAATATCACAGTACCTTACGTGTCCTTCGCGTACGCATTTTTTGTGTTGCTGGGTGCCAGAGCGTACTGCATAACATTTGTTCTTTTCTTGGGCTACCAAGGGGTCGCGTACATGTATTTTTCATTTTTGGGGTGCCTATGTGTTACGCAGCCCGTTTTATTTCCCCCTGGGGTTACATTGAGTATTGCTGGAGCACACTGGTACGTTTTACATCACATACACTGCCCCCTCACTGAAATTGCCTGGGACAATTGATTGCGGCACCTCCCATTACACTAATCCATCAGTGCCATGAGTGGGGGGGGGCAACAAGTGAGAAGGGTTGCAGAGGTGGCCGAAGTCGCCAAGGTGGCCAAGGTGTCCGAGTTGTTCGATGTGTCCGAGGTGTCCGGGCTGTGCAGGGTGAGCTATGCCCCCCAACCAACAGGGTCTGGGAGATGCAGCTGATGCTGATGTCCCCAGCACCCATGGTCCAGGAGCATCAGGGTCATCTGCTGTCCACACCAGCCCGGGTCAGGAAGCTGCAGGGGCAGATGCAGCCCCCACCACCTAGGCTCAGGGTCCCCCAGCCAGGCCTGGAGCGGTCAAGGCCCTGGTCCACAAAGATGCAGGGGCAGATGTTGTGTCTAAGGGGAAGGGACGTGTGGAGAAAGGTCCTGGCACCAGCACCCAGGTACGGATACCTGCAAGGCAACTTACTGTCCCAGCATCAGTGGGTGATGCCATAGCCCAGTCCACCAGTGCTCCAGCCCCTACTGACCAAAGTGGTCCCAGCCACACAGGGTCTGCATGACCTTGCAAAAAGGACAAGTGTTCAGTAGCGGAACTGGCTCAAACCCATGGCACAGGAGACCCACACGCCGAGGAAGAGGAGCTTCAATGATGAAGAACTCCAGATCCTCGTGGAGTACGTGCGGGAACACAAACATGACATGCTCGTGCAGGCAGGGAGCACACATACGCCTGCTCATTATATGGCCCACTGGCAGCGCGTCACGGATAGAATCATTGCCTTGGGCAATGAGAGGCGCACCGCTCCTGAGGTAATGAAGCATTGGAATGACCTGAGGTGCCGAGCCAAAGAGAAGCTGGGTGCCAACTTCGTCTTTACTCTGGTAACTGTAGGTGGGTCACCAGGAGAGGATGATGAACTCACTCCACATGAAGAGCTCATTAGTGATATGACTGATGTGGAGCAGATCCAAGGCTTGGGAGGCCTGCCAATTTATGAGGAAATGTCCGGTGAGTGGTAAAGCGTGTGCATCCAGGACATGTGTACGTTGCTTGGATGAACTGTTATGATTGTCTGGCACTTCTGCCTGCATTTACATGACTGCCATGGGTGAACCATGTCATGGTGGACTGACACATGCTTGTTGTCCTGCAGACTTCATACAAATGATGTGCTGCACATTGTGACAATCCTCATCACAACACTTGCCCCTTCCTTTCATGTCAATCTCTGTCCAGCCTCTCTTGGCCCTCTTCCTGCTCCAACCTGGGATGGCGGATAGCCTGTGATAATCTTCCACTACACACTTGCCTTCTCTCCTTACATCTCTGACGTCTCTGAGAGGTCACCCTACCAGCTGCAACTCCTCAGAGGTATTCTTCTCCTTCCCCCAGCAGCTCACTGTCTCCAGGGGACTAGTCATTCCTATGCTGGGCTACTGCAACAGCCTCTACCAAGATTTCTGTGCTTCTACTCTCTTCCCACTGCAACTCATCCAGAACTGGAATGTGGGAATTGTCCTTTTGTCTTGGGGCCAGGTATTGTATCTCCCTAGGACTGTGATGATGGCACTGGCTCCCAGTGGCTACGACGGTTCAGTTCAAAACCCTGTGCATTGTGCACAAGGCCTTATGGGTCCTGGGGCCGCAATTCCTTCAACTCTACCTTCCAAATTCGCTTCCATCGCATTGTCTTAAATCATCCTTCTCCTACTCCATCAGGGTCAGTAACCTCTCCTAGCAATGAGTTGGTGGTTAATGTCTACCTTCGGCTGGGCCTACCTCTGGTACAGCCTCGTGCCTCAATGGAACTGGAGGTGAACCTTCTCCGGGTCTGTAGGCACATCTGATTCTTCTTCATGTGTTGTGCTTTCTCTCCTCCTCTCCCCTGCTGGAGTCCTGGATGACTGAGAGAATGCACTAGTCACCTGCCCACACTGTAAACTCCGACACGTGCCTCTGAGCCACCAATTAAACCCATGCCATGCCTCCTTGGCATCCCCCACACTTGGTGGCTGTTTACTGTATCCCTACAACCCACTACCAGAACTTGACCCCTGATGTCTGCACTTACCCTTCCACTGCCACCAACCCGCCGCATTTTACTTACTGATTATGTAGTTATATTTTAATTTGATGCCGTTCCCATGTACTGCACTGCCCACTCCCACTTCCAACCCCAGGTCTCCCCTTCACCGTGCCTATTCATTTGAATGATGTCAATGTGACCTGGCCTCATGGGATGGGTGTGTCTGGCTTCACTCTATTCCACCGCCCTTGCATCCTTGCACCTTATGACACTTGTGTGTTTTCACTTTGTGAATTACATGTCATGTCATGTCACATCCATTGTACATGGCTCTGGGACAGTAGTCAGTTCCATCTCATGCTGTTGACAGTTCAGGCATGGCTATGCTACGTGGCAACTGTGTATTTGCATCACTTATGTTGGTGACTGAACTATGCCAGTCAGGTGCTCGTGTGTGAAGCAGGTGCTATGCACCATGCACTACATGTGGTATCGAGCCCTTCCACACACGTCCATGGCTGCTTTCATGCTAACCTTCCCTTCCACTGACACTGCGTACGTACGAGAATTTGTGCCATGAGTGACATGGCAGGTTAATGTGTTGCATGGCAACATTGTGATACCTTTGTGTATTTTAATACCTATTTGTGTGGGCTATGCTATTTACATGGGTCTTCATGTATTTTTCTGTCCATGTGCAGGTGATGAGGCACTGGATGCAGAGGAGGAGGTGGAGGAGGAACAGGATACTGAGCCGCCACCGAGCATCAGAGGAGGACGTGGTGTGGCAGCCCATGATGATCCACTAGTGCTTAAATCCATCCAAGCCCTGACTCAGTATGAATCTGCCACTGATGAAACCTGTGGCTCTGGTGGTGAGCCGGATTTTGGATTCCTCTGTGCTGTCACAGGTGAGTGCATCAAGTGTGGGTGCTGTTTTATCCCAAACGGCTGCAGGGGGGGACCTCTCACAGGGCCAGTCAGTGTTGGTATGTCCATTTGTGGTAGTTACGGCTGCAGGGTCATGCTCCACAGTAGTGGCTCCTAGTCCTGGGACAGTGAGCAAGGGAGGTTTGCAGTCCTGCAGCCACAGACAGCGGCATCACATCAAGGGCCGGGTTCCCTTGGGTCCGTCAACGCGGTGGCCGTGTAGAAGCTGGCGATACAGTCTGGGAACAGTCCATATATACTGTTGCACAACAACAGGGTGAGATGTTGGCTCAGGGTATAGATAGGGTGGCCAATTCAATGATCCCCCCCAGAAAGACAGGTAGAGTACCAGCTGCAGGCATTGCGGTCCACATGCCGCTCACACAGGCTGCACATGGAGGCCAGCAACAGGAGCCGACGGGTGGAACTGAGGGCTCGGCAGGCATCCCTGGTTGCAGAGGCTCGGGCCCACAGGGATGCCCTGAGGCAAGAGTTTAGGTCCCTCAGAACTACACTGGCAGTGCTCGAGGCAGCCCACAGTAGACGGGCTGAACAGCAAATGTAACTGTTGACTCGTACCATCTCGAAGGAACTCCGTGCATCCCGTGAGGTGTCCCATGCGGACCTCCGAGGCATTATGTTGCAGATGCAATCATCTCAGTCCCGCATGGCCACTGCCATGGAGGTACAGGCCAGGGCTATGCGTGGTGAACCTCCCTTACCACTACTAGCTTCTAATGCTACACCGGAAGGTGGCGACAGCAGCGACAGCGCTCCCAATCCATGATAGTCGTCCAGTCCATGAACCCATGGAGGTTTTGTTTTTCTTCTCAACATCCACACATGTGGGTGTTGACGTGCACCCAGCATCTCCACCCTCCTGGGTGCCTCCCCTCCCCCTGGTCCACCATGGGCATTTTTTATTTTAGTTTACTTGTTTTGACCCATCCGAACATTGGTGACTTTACTGCCTATTTTGCAATGTTGATTTTTGTTGCCATTCTTGTGTCCTCACTTGTGCATATGGTAGTCCTTAGATCTGAGTTAGACTGCTGGGGTTCCCAGCAGGCAATCTCTGCACCTTCCCTTCCCTTGTCTTACCTGTGTTATATTGTGAATTTACGTGACAGTGTGTTGCTTTGTGTGGCATCCGAGGGCATCCACTGTAGGTTACAGCTGGACCCATACAGGCTTGTCTTGTGTTGGTACAATCCTTGTTTTTGCCTTAGGGTCCAGACACATATGCCACTCCTGCTTCCCCTTTCCATGGGCTTGCAAGGAGTGCAGCGTGTAAAAATAGCTTACACAGAGGCATTGGGCTTCCATTATATCTGTGGGGAGTCTCAAGTCCGACCTGTGTATAGACCCCAAGTGGGATTCATCATTGTTTGTCCAGTGCATGGTTAGCATTCCTTTTTGTTTGGACATTGAGATCCATCCTTTGTTCATGATCCTTCTTCATGTATTAGCTTACCTATCTCCATTATTGTTAGCCTTCCTGCTGTATGCTATTCCCTGCCCCCGTTAGTTAGCAGAGCCACACAAAAAATACAAGGGTGCTACGTACAGGTCACGACACATTGAGCACTTGTGCAATTATGATTGGTCACTATTAGACAGATTCACTCTTGGGTCCTGTGTTTCTGGTATGTTGTACTGGCTAATTGATGTTCCTGCATCCATTATTATTTTGATGTGTGAGAGTGAGTTATTTCTGAACTTGTTCCGTTGATCGTTGAGCGCTTTGTGACAGTAGTGTTATGTGTTGACCATTTATTTCTCAGTTTTGACATTGCATGCCATGGCATGGTATGGCAACCAGGTGACATGAAGTGTGGGAGGGTTTAGGTGACATACCGAAATTTAGATGTGTACTTTGGCATGGTGTTAATGGCATACTCCATCTTCCATATGTTCCTTTTGTGCACAACTGAACAAATTAGTTTAAGTTCTAAGCAATGCACACAATGTAGCAGTTCGAGGGACATATTCTCAGGGTGGTAAGGTTGGGACAGATGATTGTCCCTTTGTCATCATCGAATGTCACCTGGAATGTGCCATGGATGTGTGCACTCCGCAAGGGTTGGATTTTAGGTGAAAAACTGTGCCACAAGCTGGGTATGGGCAGCCTCACCACATGCCCTTTCCCCTTCCATGCGCAGCCACCGTGCATGTGGTTTGGGATGTGGGGGTACCCCATGTCCACCGGTGCACCATGCTGTGTTTCAACATTGTGTAGGACACATGCTGCCACAATGATCCTGCACACTACTGGTGGTGCATATAGTAGCTCACCACCAGAATGGTCAAGGGAGCGACAGTGTGACTTTAGCACTCCAAATGTGTGCTCCACTATGGCCCTAGTTGCAATATGGGCTGCCTGTATCTTACCTGGGGTAGTGTGGTGGGGTTCCATATTGGTGTCATCATGTAGGTGCTCAGAGGGTAGGCACTGTCCCCTGTGGAGGTGATCTTGTTTGTCAGTGGTGTGGTTTTGTCTGTGTGAGACATGCATGCATTTGCGGGGCCATTTGAACTCACCAATGAGCCATGTATTGCCATCCCTCCCAGCTTCCAGGGCTTGGTGTAGGGGTGACATTCTGAATATGAAACTATCATGGGTGGACCCTGGAGAGTTAACATATACAGAGGTAATGATTCCCTTGGCATCACATACGACCTGAACGTTGATGGAATGCCAGTGCTTACGATTGCGATAGATGTGCTCTATGGCCCTAGGTGGACGTAGGTCCACATGGGTGCAATCAATGGCACCAAGCACTTTAGGGGAGTGCGCCACCACGTAAAAGTCCTGGACCACGGCTTGCCTTTCTGCAGGTGTTCTTGGGATGTATATGTGCCTGCGGACTGAGGGGCGTGCAGTCATGATTGCCAACACCTGGTGTAGGCAGCATGACTGCGTGGGCTATGAAATGCCCCTGACTATGGCAGTTGTCCACTGAAATGACCCAGTGGCCAAAAAATGCAGTACATTGAGCACCTTTTCCAAGGGACTCAGTGCTTGGGAACACAGGGTGGGTGATGTGAGGTCATCTTCCCACTCCCTGACCAGGTCTAATATGATATGAGTTGGAAACCCATACCTGCCATAGACCCGGTCATCAGGCATCCCAAAAAGTCTGGTCCTAGGTAAAAAAAATGCGGGCCCTGGCTATCCTCCTATCCTGGTTTTTCATGCACAGTGACGCTTACGCCAGCTTTCGCGCAGAGGATGTGTTTCCGGATTTGCGTGTCTTTTTCCACGCGCCGGTGAGCCCTGTTAGATTCCATGAATACGTGTTGTTTTCATGTGTGTGGGCGTTGCAAGTATTTTACTGTCGTACTTCCCATGTAACGCCCACATTTTCGCATGTTGTTCCTCATTCCACGTGTTCCGCCCCCTTTTTAAGTGACTGCGTAAGACGGTATGCCCCTTCACTGGAAGTCTCGCGCAAGGTGTTCGTAGTGTCGCAGTGACATGTTGGACCCACGCGGATTCCTCGCAAGTCTCTGGTAAGCCCTGCGTATTGTGTTCCATGAATCAACTAACGGGCACTTGCCCGCATTTTCACACACGCCTCCACATTTTTCACTGCAAATTATTCACGAATCAGGGTTTAAGTGTGCTCTCCACGTTTCGTGCTCCGAGGCTTCCAACTACACGGGTTTCAGGATAACTATTGGCTATACATTTACTGTATTCAAATGTATTTTATGTGGCTATCCTGGAACCATGGAGTGGATTCAACTCTTACAAACTGGACTTGGAAACTCTTACAACAAGGGCAATTAATTTCCATTCAGGAGCTCACCACCAACACACCTTAGAGACTCTTTACTTTGCAAAAAAGGCGCCATGCTCTTCAAATGTTTAAATTTCTCTCCGGGCCAAGAAAGAAAGGGGCTCCATTATGCAATCTAAATTTGAGGGCGCCCGCGTTGCTAGGGGTGGGCTGAGTGGGCTATAGCCCCTGGTCTTTTGGTTGGCCCTAGATAGCAAAGATATAAACAGGGCTGGGCTGTTGTCTCTTGAATGCAATGGTGTATGCATGTGTGATGGTGAGGTGCCCTAAATGAGCATTTTCCTGTGATCATTGCCGTGCATTCCTTACAAAGGATGATTTCATTATTATGTGGTGTGGTGAAGTCCCCCGCCTGGTTCTCAGGACCACCAAAGCGATGGCTCAGGCTGCCAGCTGCCACCTTGACAAACACATATATAGGGGACTAGGGGTGGGTCACTGACCTGTGACTATGCCCTAACGTTATCACACAAAAAGAAGACAGGCCTAAGTATTATTTATTTTCATTTATTTTTGTCATGAAGTACAACCTACGTTACGCTCCAACTGTACCATCTATGCCCTCCTGTGGTAACTAGGCCCCAGGTTACGGTGGTGTGCCGCTTATCTAGGGTTAGGGGACAGAAAAAGATGCTTGCCTAACTTATTTGAAGCAACATTGCTAAATAGCAAAGTTTAAAAACACTTCAACAGGAGCTATCTACTGAGTGATGGAGGTCATACAGGATCATTTTCATTATTTTTTAATTACCCTGTTTAGCAACCTCAGATTGGGTTAAAAAAAGGGGTGTGACTAAAAACAAGGCTCATTACTTGAAGAGCTGTGTGCACCTGATGCTGCACACCAGTGTTCATATAAAGTGGTCTCCTTTGTACTGGGAGAAACACAGGATCCACAAAAAATGGCCGACCGGTTTCAGTGGTGTGATCAAGTATAACTACTTTCTTCATGGCCGTGGTGCCGTAGTGGACACCACACACGAGTGCTGGGTTGAGAATGGTAACTGCATCTGTATTGGGAAAAAGAAACGGGGTCAGGGGATGGTGGAGAGAGAGAGATGGGACACTAGTTGTAATTTTCCTTTAGACTTTCCACCTTGAGTCAGTGGATGATGGACCTGGGGTGGTCTTGGGAGGATCCACTGGTCACACTTCCTACACCCCAATCACAGAGGAACGGTCCGTCACAATAACCCACTGAAGGACAGGCTGACCCTTCCACAAAACACAGAACAATAGCACAGGACAGTCATGGGTACCCTCCCTAGACATATAAGTGTGCAATCCAGGGCAGCCAGGATATACACAAGGCCTCCCCACTTAAGAGTGCCGTAGGCCCTTTCTAGACAGCCCAAATCTGCAGTAAGGGAAAAAGATGCTACACATTTACCAAAGTCAATTTCATTCTTAGGCTTTTACCAATACAAGTAATTTGCTGGTGTTAGGAAAGGTGGGCCCAAGGCGGAGTGAGAAACTGTGTGCAGCAGAATCAAACACTTGATACAATACTACCAGTCTTATTTCTGTATGTGAAGTGGTTCTTTTGAACAAGTGTACACATTATGTTAAATAAAAATTAAAAATAATAATAATACAAATAATACTACCAGTCCGTGGTGTAGAAATATTGATAAATGTATGTATTAATTCTGCTAGGCCAGCGCCACCATTCGAATATTCCTGATGTACAATCCCACCCCACAATTCTGGACAAGAAAAACAGACAGTGCCCCAAAACCTCTAAATATAGTTAAGGAATAAATGTTCACTTCGAAGGTAGTCTTCAGTTTCATACCAAGGAAATCATATAGGTACAACAACCATTGGTCAGTAACGCAAGAGTGTATCTGCCTACATGAATCTCGCTAATGTAATTCACACAAGCATTCCTTTCCATAATCATTTCGAGGTATATATTACACTTTAACAGATACTAGGCATTTTACATGCATCTATCTAAGCAAGAGATTTTACTTCGATGATAACATTGCCGCTTTTCGGGCAGCATATCAATGCTGATAGGGAGGACAGGGAGAGCTATAAAATGGCTGCTAAAAAGTTTAAAAAAGCTGATATTGTAGCAAAAAGAAGTTGTTGGGAGGCCAGGATTGATTTGAATCCAATGAACTTTTTAGGTTTCTGAAAGAGTTAGAGCACCCGTGCCCTAGAGAACCGGAAACTATCAGTAAAGACTCTGGGGGTCATTACGAGGTTGGAGGTAGCCATAGCGCTATTAGCGCCATGGCTACCCCCTTACCGCATTCCGGGTCCGTGTTCCCGGAATAGGGATTTACTGGGTCATTCCGACCTTGGAGGACCCGGTAAATCCCCATTCCGGGAACCATTCCCCATTCCCATTTGAGCCCCAATAGGGCTCAATGGGAATGGGGATGGAGCTAATAACGGGCCCGCTACTAGCGAGCCCGTTATTAGCTCTGAAGTCCCTTAACGGGTCCCTTCCATACGCCTGGTTAAACCAGGCGTTAAGGAAGGGACCCGCTAAGGGACCTCGTAGTAGGGCAGTAAGGGATTACCGGCACCGGTGCCTTTACTGGTGCAGGTAATCCCTTACCGCCCACCTCTTAATGACCCCCTCTGTGTTGTGTACCTATATCCATGACGCTACGATTGGAAAGCTAAGTCAAATTAAAGGTAGAATTGAAAAGAGCCAGGAAACTAGTAGATCTATTGGAGACCATTTATGTGCAACAGCTTGAACGCCTAAGATGATAAAAGAGCCCTTTAACTTCAACCCTACAACAGAAGTTGACCTTGCTCTGCTTATTGATAAACTCAAACCTACTAGCTGGTGCGGGGATGTCTGCCCTGCTATTGTAATAAAGGCATTACCCCTGCATTGATTGGCACACTTTGTAAGTTTGTCAATGCATCCTTTAGAGAAAATCCTGTTCCAACCATACTCAAGAATGCCTGGATCACTCCATTATTAAAAAAAACAGGCTTGTGTCCAGAAACGCCGGGTAACTACGGGCCTATTACGAATACGTAATTTTTATACACAATTCTGCACCGGGTAGCATATACGCAAATTGTGGCTCACTTGTATACCCAGGGGATCCTTAATAAATGCCAGTCTGGCTTCAGACAGGGCTATGGGACAAAAACAGCCATGCTCGATTTGAAGTACAGGCTGTTGCAGATTATGGATAGGGGGCAGACCCGAATGCATAAGCTCCTGGACCTGTCTGCGACATTTGACCTGGTGGACCCTGGGTTAATGGCTGCCAGGTTAAGAGAAGTAGTGAGTTTTTCAGAGAATGCTGCCCTGTGTAAAAGTTCTTTCTTGAGTAATCACTAGTGCAGAGTATGCAGTAGGGATTCAGAAGCGCATCCGTCTCTTTTGGCATAGGGTGTGCCTCAGGGGTCTTGCCTATCACCTTCCTTATACAATATATTTATGGTGCCTTTCTTTGATCTCCTGGAAGAACATGGTGTACGCTTCACATATTATGCCGAGGGCACTCAATGTGTCATCCTGTGAGTCCAGAAAATACCCTCCCATCGCACAGATGCTGTATTATGTTGGCCGAAAACCAATTACATCATTTGCCCAGCATCGCCAGTACAGAATCGTCAGCACAACCATAGAGCGTCCATTTTGGGCTCACAGAATCCGCCATTTTGCTTTCTCTTGCTTTTCTGTTCAAACGCTTTGCAAAAATGAATTATATTTCGTTCTGCTCCTGCACAGAGCAAGGCCACAAGTTACATGTTGAGAGACCAGCCCAGACAGAAATACATTGCTTTCCTCCCTCACAAGTCCTTGAAGGGGGGCCAAGAGGCATTTAATCACCAAGCCAGGTGCCAGCTGGTCTCGCTGAAGCTGTAGAACAGACCGTTAAAGCCATGAATTATGCTCTCCTTACGGCCCCCCTCTTTGGGCCCACCTAGATCAGACTGAACCTTAGTTCACGAATAGAAACTAGAAGAAAGCATGTCTTTGGAATGTGTCTCTCCTACGAACATGGTCTGTTCACTAAACAAGTGCATTATGTTCTCTGTAACAAAGAATCCTGTCTGTGTCTTGCAAACTGCAACTGTTGCTAAATCAATGAATATAGATTAACAAAGAAACGTCTCAGAAGGTGTCATATTTATCATAATTGTCAATCACCGAACCCTAACTCAAGAAGATACATTATGGGCGGTTTTGATGTGTCACAAACTGATAGAATGATTGTCTTTTTGTATATATGACGCAGTTGTAGAATGCTCGCTCTCTTGCGTCTCACAAGGTCTGGGTGACACATGTTGCGAGACGTGAGACCCGGTCAGCCGACTGAGAATATTTGCTTTGCAATAAACCCTAGATTTTGGGAAATTGAACCTCGTGTCTGTCGTATCAGTTTGTGTATGGTGATTGTGCCTTGTTTCCATGCGCGAGGGTCTTCAGGGCCTAGCAAAAAAATGGCACCGAATAGGGACCCTCCCACACTTGCTCCATCTTGTGCATTTGAATTTGAAGTAGGCGAAAACGAATCGAGGACGAGGCCATGGAGCCGGGATCGGAAGGTGCTTGGGGCACCACTGTGAAAGTGATGAGAGATTCCTTTGCAGATATGTACACAACCGTCCCTGATCGATGTGTCCGGCCAGAGAGCAAGAAGGTGAGGGTCCCGAAAGGAGGCAGATTGAGCCAGATACGCAGTCACGACGATCCTTGGTTGCGTCTGTATACGGACAAATTGCGTCTTGAGAGACGAGCTGATTGATCAGGTGAGGCGTGCCCCAATTCTTAACAGCCCTGATATTGGTTAAGAGTTGCTCTTGTAAGATCAAACGCCCAGGGTAAGGTACGCATAAGATCAAACATGCCTGGGAAATTGTCTTCCTGTCTAGTGGGATTTTTCCACTGCGGTAGACAATCTTTGGAAACTGGCCAGGCTGCACCACCCGTAGGGTCGCCAGCGTTCAAGATGTATGTGAAGTATGGGATAGGAGCGATTATGTTTAATGAAATTTGGCATAGGCAAACCAGACATGTAGAAGATTTGCAATGGCCGAAAGATGGTAGTTTTGAGATGCCCCGGATAGAACATTTGGAATCAGTACTGCTGCGCAAGAAAGCACGCCATGTAACATTTGATGTCATTAGAGACTGGAGGAAGGAAGCTAACATCCGTTTAAGAAGTAGAAAGAAACATGCACGTAGACACAGATCTAATGCAGACAGAGCGCTAGAACAGGAAGAAAAGCAATGGGATGAGGATATCAGAAGGGCGGATAGGAGTCTTCAATTAGGCATACAAAAAATATATCCACAACAAGAGTTACATGCATCAGATGAACTAATAAATAAGATCTTGAATGAGAAATGACAAGAACGCCCTAAAAGTAAAATTGACACAATTGCACCAGTGTCCATTGCCCAACCTCAGTTGCCACCCCCCCCCTATCAGAGAAGGCAGCCTTGCGGAGGCGGGGCCTGCACAGAGAGGACGCACTAGAATAACCCATAGCACGGTTAGCATGGAGAGGAAGAGAGAGCTGAAAGAATAGGCAGAAATGTACATTGAAAGCAATGACGAGGGATCGACACTGAGTTCACTGTATGACTACAAGAAGCTCAGTGAAAGACAGGTATTGTTGGAATGCATGGGAGAGTATCTTATGAATAGATGGAAGCAATTGATCGGTATGGTAGTGCCGCAGAAGTTGCGAGATCTGAATGCATTTTCACGTATGAGGGAAAGTGAGGGAGAAATAAAAGAGCACATAGACAGACTATTTGAGTTTAAAAATGAACTTGATGAATTGTATTCAGAGATATTTTCTGTTCCTGGGTTTCGACACCAAGAGGTAAAAAGAGGGAGACAAGAGGTGACACCATATGTCGTGTGGCGATTCTTTGCGCAATCAAAACCTGTTAGTGAAGAAATAGAAATATGCACACGGGAGGCGCTTAGATGGATTACGGATGCTATTATTCCTATAATGGAAGTGTATGATACGTTTGAACTACTGTATACGATAGAAATGAAAAGGAAAGTATTGCAAGTAATGGTTGAATATTTGCAAGATAAATATGTTGAGAGAAATGATTGTTGTCCATCTGAATTAATGGCAGTGTACAAGAGAGCGTGTTTGACTGAAACTGGAAAGACTGCTCTAACCTTTGATCTAGCTATAGTACTTAATAAGAGAGAGAAAGAAGGAAAGGCCAGTGCGATATTTCCCATGAGAGAAGTCCCTCCCACTTTTGTACCAAAAGTAGAAATTCCTGGTAATAATGGACAACCAGCGCAGGTAACGGAAGCACATTATACAGCACAATATGTACATGTCCCTTTTTCAAGACAAGAGGTGAATAATATAAAACAAACAATCCCTGATTTGAGAAAGAATCCGGCAGGATTTTATAAAGAAATTGAGTCATATTTGAAGTCCTATTATTTCATGTAATTCTCCAAGAAAAATATATGGAAGCAAATTAGGAATGTAGACGATAGCGAGATGCTGGGTGATACATGGGAATATTTGATAAAAGAGGATACGGATAGAAAGGCTGGCGAAAAGCCGTCGTCAAACAAGTTAGCGTTACCGGCGCAAATAGTACAGAAATTGAAGATTTTGGAACCTGAAAGGAGAATTATCTGGGACAAATTAACTGCATGCGTGCAAGGAAAAGATGAATTGGCCACCGACTATTTTAATAGATTTGAAGAATTGTTTGCAGATTTCAGTGGCCAAGATTTAAGCACTGAACCGGGAAAAAGATTATTTGTTGACAAATATGTGAGAGGGTTGCTGCCGAAAATTGAAAATTTGATAATGACGTCCGAGAGTGTATGGCAAGCAAAGTCACAGAGGGAGGTATTACACATGGCACAATATAATGAGAATAGAGTAAATTCAGAAAAAGAGAAAGAGGTAAGGGATAGAGTGAATTTAAAAACGAGAGTGTTACTGCAACAGGCAGCAAATAATAATAGGGGCAGAGGTAATACGCAGACATGAGGGAATTACTCGAACATGCATGGAGGTCGATTCGGACTGAATCAATGTGCATATTGTAAGGAAGAAGGTCATTGGATAGCACAGTGCCCACATTCACAGAATAGAAATGGGAATGCCCTGAGAAGGCAGAATAGAGGTCGCCCGGGAACACAAGAACAAAATAGAAACACTAGAATGCCACAAAATCAGAATAATGGAGGAAATAACAACCAGAATCAGAACCAAAATCAATATCAGCAGAATGGTGCAGGAGAAAGAAATGCTTGTGATACTCAGTCGAATACATATTATTCTAGTGACTTCACATCGGATGATGTATTGTTCCGCTAGGACAGCCCAAGACAGGGGTTGGAACCGGTGTCTATTCCCGTTAATCAGAAAGGACCCTACGTAGAAATGAAAGTTGGGGATAAGGAGCACACTTTTCTAGTGGACACAGGTGCACAGACGTGCTCAATAGATCATCACTTGGTTCCAGAGATACCACTTTCATGGCAAAATAATGTTTCAGTATGGTTCACAGGCACCCCAGTAATTAGTCAAGTGTCATAGTCAGTACCCATAACATTAGGTCCATTCACTGAGTCTTGCCCGTTCCTTTTAACGCAAAATTGCGGCGAGAATTTATTGGGGTTAAATTTGATGAAAAAATTAAGTGCGGTTATTCATTGTTCTCCTGATGGAGTGTTTTTGACAATTGCACCACAAAAATGCCAGTATCACAATTTTGGTCTAAGCCATTACCAACTGAGTTAAGTAATGTATTGACTTGTATATGGGCAATGAATGATAACGATGTTGGTTGTTTAAAAATAGAGCCAGTGAGAGTTGTTTTGAAAGAGGAAGTCACATTGCCATGTATCCCACAATATAAAATTTCAGTAGAAGGTGAGAAAGCATTGAAATGCATTGTTTCTGATTTGGTTAAACGAAAAGCGATTGAAGAGATTACTGGTAGCACCTGCAATAGTCTGATTCTTCCAGTTTATAAGAAAGGAGGTAATGAAATACTGTATCATTTCATAATTGATTTGCGCGCATTGAATAAGGTAGTTGATACCCAATTTCCATTGGTCCCAGATGTCACTACAATTTTGACAATGATTCCAACCTCTGCTTCACATTTTAGTGTCGTAGATCTTAAGAATGCATTTTTTAGCATCGCAGTACATCCAGATAGCAGATATCTTTTTGCTTACACACTAGGAGGTCGTTCTTTCACATTCACACGAATTCCACAAGGTTACACTGAGAGCCCGAGTATTTATAGCAGAGCACTAAAAGAGCAGCTAGACATGTTAGAACTACCAGCAGGTTGTGTACTATTACAATACATTGACGATCTGTTAATTGCGGCAGACACAGAAGACATTTTCATAGAGAGTATTGTTAAATTGCTAACACATTTGGCTGCACATGGACATAAAGCGTCATTGAAAAAATGTCAGTATTGTCGAAAGGAAGTGGCCTATTTGGGCTACCTCCTTTCGAAAGAGGTTAGGAGGCTGATACCTGAGAGAGTAGAAAGTATCTCTGGTATGCCTATTCCAAAGACACAGAAAGAAGTCAGAGCCATAATAGGCCTGGCTTCATATTGCAGGCAGTGGATGGCGAATTTCGCCATGATTGTGAAACCAATGGTGGCATTGACAAAGGATATTGCTTTGTCTTTACCATGGCGTGAGGAATGTGGGAATGCATTTGATCTGCTCAAAGTTGCGTTGTGCTCAGCTCCAGTTTTGTGCACACCAAATTATGAAAAGGATTTTAAGTTACGTGTGCATGAAAATGATGGCTGTGTGCTGGCTGTTTTGACTCAGGAACAAAGAGGAAGAAATAGACCATGCGGTTATTTTTCTTCCGCACTGGATCCTGTCGCTTGCACTTTGCCATGCTGTTTGCGAGCTGTGGCTGCCGCGTCAGTAAAACAAACCGAGGGAATGGTTTTGGGTCACACCTTAGCCTTAATGGGGCCTCACAAAGTAGGCGTTCTTTTAAATAGAACGCAGACGCAACATCTTGCATCAGCCAGATTGTCTAGATACAAAATTGTCCTCTTTGCACCACATATTTAAATTCAGAGATGTTGCGCTTTGAATCCTGCAGAGTTAATGCCCCCTCCCAATGAAGATACGGGTGAGAGAAAATGACCACCCCATGATTGTATAATGGTTACTGAACAAGAAATGAAAGGGAGAATTGACCTAACAGACACCCCACAGAAAGAGCCAAAAGGAGAACTGTTTGTGACGGTTCCTGTTTTAAATTGCCCGATGACACCTCAACTGCTGCATGTGCCATCACGACACTGAAGAGTATTGTAGAGAGCAAAAGAATTCTATAGAATTCAGCGCAGGCTGCAGAGATAATGGCATTGACAAGAGGATGTTAAATTTCTGAAAATCTGAATGTAAACATATATACTGACAGTCAGTATGCATTCGGGGTGGTACACAATTTTGGTCGACTCTGGGCTGAGAGGGGTTTTCTAACATCACATGGAACAAAAATTCAACATGGCCCTTTGATAGCACGATTGCTGTCTGCACTCACATGTCGAAAGCAGCTAGCAATAATAAAATGCGAAGCGCATAAGAAAGTAACATGTAACGTTGGAAAAGGAAACTGTAACGCTCACCTGGTATCCACGGGGACGTCACTTAGCCTGTTATGACCTCTTACGAACTTGAACCCTTCCCTGGAGGCTATTCGACTGGAGACTGGGCATTGTTTTCTTGGATAGTGTGCTCTCCGTCCTGCTTTCAGCGCAGGGGCACGTTGATTGATGCAGGCTCGTTGCTGCCTAATTACTTCACTGGCAAGAGTCCGACAAGTAAGTATAATGAGTCTTTTGAACAGTTCTCTAACTTCATTCCTTTCCTTCCTTAGATGATGGCCGGCTTCCGGGGATGGCGGCGTGCTGCTGAGATGAGTAGTGCTGAAGGTGAGTGAGAGCGCGATGCGCGATGCATCCCTTCCGTATTTGTATTGAACTGAGTTCTTTTTCTGTGTCTTTTAGGTGCCGTGACGTTTTCAGCGTGGATGCCGGTTATGAAGAACAAATGCGGTGAGTAAGCGCGGTATGCGGCACCTCTAGATGTTTCCACGCTAACCTGGAGTGTCTTTTCCCTCTTGCAGATGGATGAGAAGTTCCGGAGACAGAGTTCTCCTAGAGCGGCTGGGATTCAGGTAAGTGTGTGAAGCTCGTACAGTATTTAAAAATAAGCGAAGATTTGCAGAATGCTTATTAATGCCTTTTTTCTGTTCTTTTCCCTTTTCCTTAGGAAGCGGCGTGCCGGGATGGGAATGACACTGCCCAAGATGCCTGCAGAACAGAAGGAGCGATGAATGATGGGCAGAAGCGCTGCAAGGTAAGGCTGTGCCTAACGGTGTTCTTGCAGGAGCTGAGCGCATAAGAAAGATGCAGGCCTACTGGAGACTGATCCAAACACAGTGAGTGTCACGCTGCAGGTGCAGAAAACGCAAAGCATGTTTCTCAGCCTGGGCGTGGATTAAATAGTCTCTGGGTATCCCAGGTGTCTCTGGGCTGAACCACACCCAAAATACTAGACTGCACATGCAGTTCTGGGAACCAAAATATGTGGGGGCATCCATCTTGTCGCCATCAATGCACTACAAGTCCAATCCCCAATGTTATCCTATGGGAGTGAGTGAGTCTGGTGCCACAAGCGCCAAGTCTGACTCCAAGTGGGTCTTTGGAGGGATGGAGAGGCCCTTGAGGGCCATGTAGGTGATCATGGCCTGGCTCCAGCCTGACATCTTGGAGGGTTGGGGACATGAGGGGCAGGAATCATGACAGCACTCCCCCCAAGGCCCCTCTCAAGGTGGCTCTTCTGTCTGCTCCTGGTTTGGTTGGATGATTTTGATGAAATCGTCTAAGCGAGGTGCATGGATGTACTCACAAGGCTCCCATGTCCTGTCTTGTGGACCATACCCCTTCCAGTCTACTATGTAGTATAATTTGGATCTGACGTACTTTGAATCTAGGATGTCCTTGACTTCGAATTCTGGCTCCCCGGTCACTACTACTGGCTGCGGTGGCGTTGCTACCCGGATCCCAGGTTGAACAGGTTTAAGGAGAGACATATGGAACACAGGATGAATCTGCATGTTTGATGGCAAAGCTAGTCTGACCGCCACAGGATTTATCACAGAGGTGACAGTGAATGGACCCAGGTATCTTGGACGGAAAGTTTGGGTTCCTTTAATGGACACGTGTTTAGACGCCAGCCAGACTTTGTCTCCCATTTGGTAGTTGGGGGCCTTTGCTCGGTGTTGATCAGCAAACTTCTTTTGGCGATTCTTAGCTTGAAGTAGGTGTTCAGCTGCCCTTTTAAAGGTTTGAGAAATGGTTGTGTGCAAGGTTTTGACTGCTGGCATTTCCAGGGTTGTAGGAACGTCCAACTGATAAGTAGTACGGGGATGCCTGCCATACATGGTATAAAAGGGTGTCTGCCCAGTGCTGGTGTGTAGGGAATTATTATAAGCATATTCAGCTATCCATAATAGGTCGAACCAGCTTCCTTCAGCTTGGTGTAACATGCAACGCAGATACTGCTCGAGCGTCTGATTTGTCCTCTCAGTTTGACCATCCGTTTGGGGATGGTGAATGGTGGATAGCCGGATGTCGATCTGAGCCATAGAGCAGCATTTTCTCCAGAAGTTAGATACGAACTGAGTACCTCGGTCTGACACCAAAACTGAAGGAAACCCATGGAGCCGTACTATGCCTTCAAGAAATACCTTTGCCAGAGTGGAAGCATTTGGGAGCCCCTTAAGAGGAATGAAATGTGCCATTTTTGAAAATAGGTCCACGACCACAAGAATAGTGTTAAACCCTTGACTGGATGGTAAGTCAGTAATAAAATCGAGGGACAACATGTGCCAGGGTGCTGGTGGGTTTTCCAATGGTTGTAATAGCCCAGCCGGTTTCTGCTTGGATGACTTGTTTTGAGCACACACTCTACAAGATAGGATGAATTGGATAATGTCATTACGCCACGTGGGCCACCAATAATTTCGTTTTACCTTGGCTAGGGTTTCAGCGATTCCTGAGTGGCCTTCGATCAAGGAATCATGATAACCGGACATGATTTGTTCTCGTAGTTCTTGGTTTGGTAAGAATAAACGATTCCTGAAGTAGGGCAACTGATCTTTTATCATGTAATGTTCTCCTTGCGCACTCCATGCTTGTAATTGCTCCGGACTCATCAGGTTTTGGATTTCGTCATGTAATTCTTTCTGAGTTATGGTTGCTGTGATTCCTAGGAGCTTGTCACTCGGGATGATTGCTATTGGGTCAGGGGTCTGATACCCTTGCTCTTCCACCCCCATATTGGAATGGGCATCGGCCTTCCCCTTTTTCACCCCTGGTCGAAATTTAATCACGTAGTCATATTCAGCAAAAAAAAGAGCCCAACGTAGTTGTCATGAGGATTGGGCCTTTGCCATTTTTAGGTACTGGAGGTTCCGGTGGTCAGTTATTACGGTGATTGTGTGTCTGGCACCCAAGAGGTAGTGCCGCCATGCCTTAAATGGTCAGGAGTTCTTTGTCTGTAATAGCGTAATTGAGTTCAGGGGGTGTGAATTTACACGACCAGAAGGCAACAGGGTGTAACTGGCCCGTTTCGGGGTCCTTTTGTGAGAGGACGGCTCCCATAGCCATGCTTGAGGCGTCCGTTTCCACCAGGTATGGGAGATCAGGGCGAGGGTGGCGTAAGATTGGGGCAGAGGTGAATCTTGCTTTGAGTTCCTGGAAAGCCTCCTCGGCTTCTGTTGTCCACTGGAACTTTTTTTTGCTTTTCCTTCGTAATGACGTGATGGGATACACCATTTGTGAAAATCCTGGGATGAACCGGCGGTAGAAGTTTGCAAAACCCAGCATACTTTGAACCCCCTTGAATGAATTTGGGGATGGGCAGTTCAGGATAGCATCTACCTTGTGTACATCCATTCGGATTCCATTTGGGCTGAGAATAAAGCCCAGTAATTCCACCTCTGAGACGTGGAATGAGCACTTTTCGAGCTTGGCACAGAGCTGGTGTTGACGGAGTTTCTCCAATACGGATCGGACGTGTTTAACGTGGTCCTGCTTTGATGTGGAATATACTAGGATATCGTAGATGTACTCTAGAGCACAGACATCAATCAATTCCCGTAGGACATCGTTCATGAAGTATTGAAATGCAGCAGGCGCGTTGCAAAGACCAAAGGGCATTACTTGATATTCGTACTGTGAAGAGGAAGGACCTCTAGCTCACAACAATCGGCAGCCGGTTAACGAGAGCGGTCACGAGTCAGTACCCAAATGCGGTTGCCGTCACAAATTGCTTGAACGAGACCGCCAGACATGCAACCCTGGCCGAGACTTGGGAAGGAACGACGTCCGCGGTTCAGAAATTGACCGCATGTCAGAACTTGACAAGGAAGCAAACGGCGGCCGCGGTGCGGAATCAGACCATGGATCACACTTATACAACGTGTCAGATGAAACCCATAAGAAACACAGCACACCCAATACGGCCACACAGACTTGGGGTTGGTCGGATAGCATGGACCCCGACCATGAGGCAGCAATAATACCCGCTCCCCGGGCCTGTTACTTACTACACTCACCTGAAGTTTTTCCCAGCAACAGTCAGAACCAGACAGGAGGGACATGGGAGAGTGTAGCGGAGCAACCCTCGACCAGAGAGAAAGGGGGCGGGGCTTTGGGGAATATTTATAGACGTGACAACAAAGATGCCTCTGATTGGTTGATTAGTGTTTTGTCCCTATATAAGAGTGAAACTGACAAGGGACTGTGTGTGTTTCTTTCACACTCTTTCAGAACATTTGACCTGAGGGAGAGAGAGTCACACCAGAGAGGCTCTGGGCCTATACCGAAGAAGACTGAACTATTTTTTTTTCTCTCTTTCACCTGAATAAAGGATTTTACAAGCCGTATTTGGTGTGAAAAGCGGTTTTCCATTTGTCCCCCTGTTTTACGCGAACAAGGTGATATGCCCCCTTCAGGTCTAGTTTTGTGTAGATTTGGGCATCTTTGACTTGATCAAGCAATTCAGGGATCATTGGCAGGGGGTAGCAGTTTTTTACGGTAATATGGTTCAGTGCTCGATCGTCGATGCCCTTTCTCAAGTCCCCCTCCTTTTTCGGTACGAAGAATAGAGGACTGGCTGCTGGAGACTTTGAGGGACGGATGAACCCGTTGGCCAGGTATTGGTCAAGATAGGCCTTCAGGTGCTGGTTTTCTGGTTCCGTGAGTGCATAAATTTGCCCACAAGGGATTTGTGCACCGGGTATCGGGTTGATTTGGCAATCGTATGGTCTATGCAGGGGCAGGGTATTAGCCTGTTCTTTCTGAAAGACATCTTGAAATTCCTGGTATTCACTTGGTAGGGTGCCGATTGCCACAGTCGCAAGCGTGGAGGTTCTGGTGTCTATTGGTTGTTTCTCTTGGCGATAACATGTGCGGGCGCATGTCTCGGGAATGGACAATTCTTTTGCTCGCCAATCGATTCGGGATTGTGAGCTACCAACCATGGCATTCCCAAAATCAACCGGAACTGTGGTGCCTTAATGAGGTCGAAAACGATACATTCTTGGTGTCCATCCTGGCACAGAAGGGTTAAAGCTGCAGTGCATTGGGATACTGGACCAGAAGCTATTTCCGCGCCGTCGACAGTGGTAACAGTGTCGGTGGTTGATTTAGGGCGTAACGGAAGCCCCATCTTTGCCGCAAGATCCTGGTCGATGTAATTCCCAACGGCTCCACTGTCTATGTACGCTCTTACTGCGTGCATCCGAGATGGTTGTTGGTGATTGATCAGGACCACAGATAGTGCAAAATGGGAGGTCTGTAGTTCACTTTCTTCGCTCGACAAGTGGACCCCTACAATTGCCGGGCTGGGGAGTTTTCCGATTCCTTGATGGTATCTTCCTTGTCCGTGGCCCCTAGCGTCCTCCTCGGTGGCTTCACAGGGCACTCTTTAAGGAAATGACCTGATTGTCCACAGTAGAGACATAACTGCTGCTGTCTCCTTTTATCCCTTTCCGCTTTAGTCTAGGGCAGTGGTCTTTAAACCTTTTTTGGCCTGGGCCCCCCTGAGCAAGGTTTGGGCAGGCCGGGCCCCCCCAAAAGTGCCAGATGGACAGTATGTAGAAATCGCTATCAACTTTTGCGTGCCGTCTCCGCACCCTACTCCCAGTACAGACCTTGGGCACTCCCCAACCTACTCCCACCACTATTCCAGTGCTGCCACCAATCCTGCTTCCAACACAGCCCCATAACACAAGCATACACACATCCATACACATTTAAATAAAAAATAAATCGCCATAAACGTACCTTCTGCAGGGGCCTGCGCATGGTTGCTAAAATGCCCCGCTCCAGGTTGCTCTGCCCGTATGTGCGAGGAGGCGCAGGAGCACCCCTTCGTACATACATACATGCAGTGCCCCAGCCAGCATTTCCAATGAGCTATGCAAGGCTGGCGAAGCAATACACACCCAGCGTTGCATGGCTCAGTGATCATGTGCGGCTGGAGAAATTAACTGTCAAAGGCAAACAGTGTTTCCCTTTGACAGTTCATCCAGCCCAGGAGCACTCCCTCAGCTGGAAAAAGCAGCTGAGGAAGTGCTCAGTGTTTCACTGGGCTGGCTCCTCAGCTCCTCCATAATGGGTGAGGTGGCCAGTGGGTGGACGCCACCTCATCCATTATGGATGAGCCGGCAGGCTTGGACTGGCCTATAGGGCAATAGGGCGATAACCGTACCATAAATGCAAAATGCTAGTGTAGGCCAGTCAAATTGGGCCACTTTTTTGGCCAATGTGGGCCAGTTACTTCACTATGCAGCTAGTAGTTTTGACCATTGTTGCTGAATAAATATTGTTTAAATATCACAATTTGTTTACATTTGAACAAAAAACTACCCCTTGGTACTATTCAAACAGTGTGTGAAAGGAAGAAAGGACTGAATATCCATTTTCAACTGCTGGACATTTTTTTCCTTGGTGCCTAAGACCGTTTTGTGGTCCAGTCTGACCATGTGAGCTGCCCCTTCCCATTTCCTCCAATCTAAAAAAAAATAAAAAATAAAAAATCTTTTTTATTTTATTATTATTATTTTTTTACATTTCATGCTGGGCTCTGGCGCCCCCCCTGGGATGCGGCCGTGCCCCCCTGGGGGGGCGCACCCCACAGTTTGAAGACCTCTGGTCTAGGGGGATCTGACCCCCCGATTTGCATTGGTTCTCCTGAACCTTCCTTTGTTCAGGCAGTATTGTCCTTTGAACGCACATACATAGGGCGAGGGTCTGGTTTGATCTGCTCTTCGGTCCTGCAGCCTATGATCCAGTTGAACAACAAGGTCAATTAATTCTGAGCAGTCTTTCAGGGGGTTCACTACTTGTGTGAGAACATCCTCAAGCTCCCCCCGTAACCCCTTATGAAATAACGTGCTTCTCTTCTCCACTGGCCATTCTGCTTCCACTATGAGTCTATTGAACGTGGCTATGTATGTTAATAGGTCTTGATTCCCTTGGCGTAGGGACAGAAGTTTGTCGTCTAATGCCTGCCCACGAGTACGACGGGCGAACAGCTTTTCCATCTCCTGCTGATAGCCCCTGAAGTCATGCAGCAAAGGATCGTCTTGGGCCACAAAGGGTACAGACCAGTCCGCAGCGCTACCACTCAGGTAGGATAGCACAAAAGCGACCCGTGATTGGTAATTCGGAAAGGCCCCTGGCCTACAAAGGAAGTGCAAGCGGCACTGGTTCATGAACGTTGCAAACCTCTTGGGATCCCCCGTAAATCGTTCGGGTGGGGCCAAGGGAACTGCCCCAGGAGGGCTATCTGAACGGGATTGGCTGATGGCACTGGCATCGAGGGCACGCTTACCGGGAATGGTGCATGCCCTGCTTGTGACTGGAGAAGTTGCCAGCTTAAATCATCAGTGCGTTCTTTGGCTACTATCAGCTCTCTCCTCAGGGTGTTGGTCTCCTGCATGGCTGCATGTACTTCCGGAACGTAGCTGCCCCAACATGTGGGGTGACCGGTCGGTTTCTGACGTTTCCATGACGCCCAGGTGGATTTTGATGTGAGTCTTTGCATTCTGTTACGCTGACCTGGTATACACGGGGACGTCACTCAGCCTGTTCTGGAGGCTATTCGACTGGAGACTGGGCCTTGTTTTCTTGAATAGTGTGCTCTCCGTCCTGCTTTCAGCGCAGGGGTGCGTTGATTGATGCAGGCTCGTTGCTGCTTAGTTACTTCACTGGAAAGAGTCCGACAGGTAAGTATAATGAGTCTTTTGAACAGTTCTCTAACTTCGTTCCTTTCCTTCCTTAGATGATGGCTGGCGTCCGGGCATGGCGGCGTGCTGCTGAGATGAGTAGCGCTGAAGGTGAGTGAGAGCGCGATGCGCGATGCACCCCTTTCGTATTTGTATTGAACTGAGTTCTTTAGAAGGAGCGATGAATGATGGGCAAAAGCGCTGCAAGGTAAGGCTGTTCCTAACAGTGTTCTTGTTCTTGCAGGAGCTGAGCACAGAAGAAAGATGCAGGCCTACTGGAGACCGATCCGAACACGGTGAGTGTCGCGCTGCAGGTGCAGAAAACACAAAGCATGTTTCTCAGCCTGGGCGTGGCTTAAATGGTCTCTGGGTATCCCAGGTGTGTCTGGGCTGAACCACACCCAAAAGAGTAGACTGCACATGCAGTTCTGGGAACCGAAATATGTGGGGGCATCCATCTTGTCCCCATCAATGCACTACAAGTCCAATCCCCAATGTTATCCTATGGGAGTGAGTGAGTCTGTTGCGCAAGCGCCAAGTCTGACTCGAAGTGTGTCTTTGGAGGGATGGAGAGCCCCTTTAGGGGCATATAGGTGATCGTGGTCTGGGTCCAGCCTGACATCTTGGAGGGCTGCGGACATGAGGGGCAGGAATCATGACAGAAACGCATTTGCAGACAAAATTGCGAAACAAACTGCCACTGATTTGCACATGAAAATGTTGATAGTTCAGTCAGAAGAAGTGCCCTGCATTATAGAGAATGAGATTGCCACAGTCAAAGAGATGCAGGTGGAAGCAACTGCCGATGAAATAAAAGGGTGGGCCGAGGGCTCCGCAGAGTTAGACGTAGAAGGTTGCTGGGTGGACAAAGAAAGTAGAAAGTGGATGCTGCCCAACTCCTACGTAACTGCAATGGTCACCATGGCCCACAGCCCCACACACATATGTGCCAAGAAAATAATTCAGCATCTGGCTACAGTATGGCCGAACCCATACATTAGGAAAAATGCTGAGAGGCTAGTCCAGAATTGTATGACTTGTTTGCAACATAATATTGGAAAAGGAAAAGCTACTCCGACAGGTAATTTTGGCACCCCCTCTATGCCCTTTGAAGTCATCCATTTTGATTTCATAGAAATGGAAAGATGTCAGAATCTAAAATACATCCTGGTGGTAGTCTGTGCATTCAGTAAATGGGTGGAAGCATACCCGCTCAAAAACTGCACAGTAATAAGCACAGTAAAAGTGATGCTAAAAGAGTATTTTTCCAGATTTTGCCTGCCACGGGTTATATGGTCAGACAACGACCCCGCATTTTGTTGCCGCCGTGATATTACAGATCTGTGCAGGGCTTCAGATTGATAAACGATTCCATTCCGCCACGCACCCGATGAGTGCCGGTCTTGTTGAGTGTCAAAATAGCATTTTAAAATGTAAAATAAGTAAGATCTGTTCAGGAAGTCAATTAAAATGGACAGATGCGCTGCCTTTAGCTTTGTTGTGCATGCGCAGGTCTGTGCAAGCAAGGACTGGAATCTCCCCATACGAGATTGTCATGGGGAGACCTGCTAATGTTTGGTGTACACCACGGCCTAGGCGCCTGAGTGAAGTTGAATACCCTGTGCTTAGTACATACTGTGACATTTTAACGCAGAAGCTCCTTTTGATTCATCAGCAGGTGCAGGAGGCTCTTCCTGTCCGATATACAGGCCTGGGGCATTGTCTGCAGCCAGGACGAGTGGATCCTGGTGAAAACTTTACGAGAGAAAACCATCACTTGCACCGAGGTTGCGGGGCCCTTATCAGATACTTCTGGCAACACAGACTGCAGTTCGTGTGGATGGTCGTAAGGCGTGGATCCATGCTACCCACACAAAAAGAATTCCATCGCCATCGAGAGAACTGCCTGATCCAGACGACCAGAAAGAAACAGCTGCCACTGACTTCAAAAACACCATTGCCAGTTCTCTGACACAAATTCTGCCTGAGCCTGAGAGAAAGCCTGAGAAGATTGCTAAAAAGGAGAAAGGGCTAAATGTGCCCCAACTTTGCCCAGCTGAATCTGAATCATCACAGGCTGACATACAGCCTGCATCGTCACTTGCTGCATCACAGGCTGACACTGAGCTTACATCTGGAACGATAAGGTACAACCTACTTTCTCAAAACTCAAAAGTGATCTGAACTTCGCATTTTGTTGTTGCCTCTATTCCCATCACGGACGAATTGGGAATCAGAGGCCTAGGGAAGTGGAGCGTGGGGGGCTGTACCAACCTGGGAGGTCTGCATCGCAGCTTACCGGTGTAATCTTTGAAAATAAAAAATCCATTTGTTGATCACCCCGTGCAAACAAGCGGGGCGCTCATGGTACAAAGGCAATTGATGTTTGCTGTGGAGTCTTTTGAGCAATGTGCGGAGGCACGATAATCTTGCCACATGTTTAGCAATCAAGGCTGCCGAGAACTGGCCTAAACACTTTGTTAACTTCTTCGAACTTATTGGTGTCTCAACGAGCGCTGCTGTGAGAAGTATTCACGACGAACATTGTTGGAGAAGAAGAATCGCACACAATGCCCATATTTGCTTCTGTCCCCTCCTGCACCAACGCTGATGATGTAATACATATAGAGAATATAAAAAAAATCTAGAAAGAGTTGCTGTAAGAAATTAATGCTGATGATTACAACACTTCTGTGTACCATTATCCCAGTATTATGGTATTTGGAGAGTGTGCATCCATTGAGTTCTCTTTTGCCTGCCACGAAAGCACCTGTCACAGACAGTCCAGTCCATGTACTCTCTTATACTCTCCCTCCAATAGAAGAAAAACACAGGGAAGGTTATGGTAATAACACGTTGCTTTTAATTATGAATATGACTCACTCAATATTGAACAAGACTAACTGATCAGTCTGCACCCATTTACCCCAGCATGGCAGAAAAGGAATAGGTTGGTATGTACAGCTATTACCCCTTAATACAGCATGCTATGCATCACTAAGTGCACTCTTTTATGGAAAGTGGAATACGAGTGACACAGGTCAAATAGACAAGACAAACATAGATGAATTTGAGAAAGTGGTAATGGAATCTGTATGTTGTTCCATATTTAACAGAGCAAGAGTGATAAAACCAGTAGTAAAGCCAGTAGACAGACTGTATGTGCCTTATACGTCATCTGTTCTCACGTTTCACATGAACCCAGTAGGGAACAAAGATGTAGTGCCCCCCCCTCATATACAATAAATTATAATCCTTGCACTGTTCCATTTTGTTTACGAAAGAAAGGTTCCTATTCAGTAGGGACATTCGATAGATTCATGAATATTTCAGTACTTGAGAGAGAAGAAGAACCGATATATGTAGGTGACCCCGTTTATTTTGTATGTGGAGAAAAAGCTTATCCCTGGTTACCTAGAAATAGGGGTGGAACATGTTACTCAGGGATCCTCTTCCCTGGGGTATTCCTTTCCCGAACATCAGATATATCAAAATTATCGAGATCAAGGCCTCGGCGGGATGATGAAGCAGGATTTTTTGCGGGAGACATAGCAAAATCATTTAGGCCATATTGGGGCCAAGCCATAAACTCATATAATATAAGAAGATTGTCAAGAATTTTAGAAAAAAACGATAAATGGAACAACTGATATATTGTATAATAAGACCCTAGAAGAGAAGGCAATTAGATTAATGACACTTCAGAATAGAATGGCTCTTGATATAGTTTTGGCTGACCGTGGAGGTGTTTGCAAAATTGTGGGGTCAGCGTGCTGTGTATTTGTAAGTGTCTCCTCCCCTACAATTTTTGAGGCAATAAAGAAATTACACATTCTGAGTTCTGACCTTCATCCATCGGCAGGTGGTTGGGAACTGAATATAAGTTCCTGGTTTTGGGAGTTACTACGCTCATGGGGATGGAAACTAGTTGTAATTTTAGCAACGGTACTTCATGACATGGTGTTGCATACACTGCCTGCCAATTATTTGCTCTGAAATAACTGATGAATGCATACACATGGTAACAGAGAAAAGAACCCCCAAAGTGGATACAAATGCAAATAACGAAACACAAACTATGAAAGAGTTTATGTCAATTAATATTGATGATGACGATTACAGTAGAATGCAGTTTTTTTTTTTTTTTTTTTTTTATTGTAACATTAGTTTATTACAAGAGAAAGAAAAACTTTTTGTTACATTTGTGCCTCAAGTCCTCAAGGTCTTCACTAGCTAAAATCACTAATTACATTACACATTGTTTAGCTGTAGAGTGTCCATAAAGTTTATTATTGCGCAGGTTAACTGGGTGTTGAAACCTGCGATCAGGTAACACCACCAGGCATCCATGTTTCCTGACGAGGGAGCAAAGCGGTCTAAATGCAGACTACGCTGCGCTGTAATGGCTTCACAGTCCAATATTAGGTGTCTCACCGATTCTTGGCCAAGTTTGCAGAATCTACATTCTGCCGTCTGCACCAGTGGATCATGCCTCAGGAGCTGTATCTCCCTAGTTTTATATAGATTTAGTCTCATCCGCAGGAACATATTACGATGGAATTGTGAAGGAAATTTCTCCAAATATTTTGGAATTGCATCAAGTTTGTTTAGCGCACTTCCAAAGTCCAGAGAAGTTGTCAGTTTGCTTCGGCGTTCTTCATTTTTTAGCCAGTTATGGTGACGAATATTTTCTTCGCATTTGGGGGCGAAGTATTACAGTCTCTACAGAAACTCCAGCATCTTCTAATACCAGAAGTAGTTTTTTCTCCCACTCCTTTAATAAAAAGGCAGATGAATGTTCAGAAACAGAGTGTAGTATTTCATATGGTTTTACTACCATCTCCGTCCGCATTTTCCTAAACATGGAGATTGATTTCCACAGAACAGTTCCATATAGAGCCTCAATACATAGCTCATATCGTATTGCCACAGTTGATGAGCTATTTGGTAATCTCAACACTTTACGCCAAAAACTACCTTCAAGCTTGTCCCACAAGCCTTCTGGAAGATTCCAACATGTTTCACTCCCAAAGGTTATAGCGGGAACTATCTTTTGAAGGTAGAATGATAGAACCGGCTTTAGCGTGAATTTTCCGTAGGCTGCATGCAATTTTTCCCCTTGCAAAGCAAACATTTTCATCCGGGCCACCAAGTCTTGAGACCACTCCCATTCTCGAATTGAGTTGTTAAACAAAACACCTAAGTATCTTATGCTATCAGTTATCGCAAGGAGTTCATTATTTATCCTCCATTCAAAGTTACCTGTCTTCTTTGGTTTACAGTGACCCACCTCGATGATTTTTGACTTTTTGGTGTTAATTCGTAGGTCATTTTGCATGCAATATTTCTGGAATTCATTTAGCAGGCGTTGCAGTCCGATAGGAGTGGAATCCATAAACACAATATCGTCGGCGTAGACAGCCCAACTTAATTCATGACCATTCACCAACGGGGGAAAAACTCTTAATTCACTCAATATTAGAGGTAGATCAGAAATGAAGAGCTTAAATAACTGGGCTGCTAAAGGGCAACCCTGTTTGACTCCTCGTTTTGTCAATATCTCATCAGATAAGTCACCTTGCTCATTTAGCCGAACTCTAATGGATGTGTTGGAATGTAGCGCAATCAGAGGGGCTAGCAGCTCACTTGGACATTTCCAATCATGAAGTTTTTTCCACAGCAGATTACGATTTATGCTGTCGAAAGCCTGACTCAGATCTATAAAGGCGATATATAGTTTTTTCTTACGCCTCAGTGCATCTAGTTTTAGGCAGTTCAAAAGCACAAGGTTAAGCTCAACCCCGACACCTTTTGTAAATCCGGTTTGACGTCGATCAACAGCGGCAACATCTTCAGCCCAGTGAGCTAGACGTTTCTGGAGAAAGGACCCAAAAACGTTTCCAATTGTATCCAAAAGGGCAATCGGGCGATAATTGTTTGGGTCGTCCCGATTACCCTTTTTGAATATCGGAACAACCACCGCCTTGGACCAAGAGTCAGGCAGTACTCTTTCCAGAGCAATTCTTTCAAATAGAATACTCATCAGTTTTGCCCATATAGAGCTGTGGTTTTTTAACAACATGTTTGAAATACCATCGGGGCCGACTGCTCTGGAAGAGTTTAGCTTCTGAATTGCCCGATTAATATCTTCCTCTGCGTCTGCCACATTCCATCTTACGTCAGGTAGCACTGGTTGGGGGATCTTAATGCAGTTGCAATCATCAAATATGGTAGTAAAATGCGCCACCCAGCTTGCTCCACTGACTCCATTTGACATTGCATAAGTATGTTTAATCCCACCGGTGTTAATTATCTCCCAGATATGTCTACTATCTTTTTGCATAATAAGTTTTAGCATTTGTTCGGCTTGGGCTAGGACTCGACTCAAGTTGAAAGATTTCATCCAGTTTCGGTAACGCTGTTTTCTTTTTTGAATTAGTATATTATTACAGGCATTAGGATCCTTTCTTAGGAGTCTGATGTCGTTCCGAAGATTTTGCTTCTCTTGTTTTATTATTGGGTTAAAAGTATGTTTTGCTTTGACATCTTGCCCTTTTCGTTTGTTTGACTTCGTTTTGTATTGATGTAATAACAATGTATAATTTATCATTGCCGTTGTGTCGATCGCGTTAGCAAAACGGAATATTGTCTTGACCAGCTTTGGTGCATTCAGACGTAGTCTATTTGCTCCATTGTTTATGGTTATCCTCTCCGAGTATTTTATCAAGGTTGCTTTTTGAACTTTCAGCCATTTCAGCACTAGTGCGTCATGGTCACTTTTTTCTGTCTCGGTGACTTTGAGAGTGATTATTTGTTCCAAAAAGTTCCTAGATACCCATATATAATCGAGCGTCTTCTTTGAATCTCCTCTCTTCCAGGTAGGACCCGGGGGGATGTCGCCACGAGTGCAGCCATTCAACATTGAGCAGTCTCTAAGGGCAAGTTCCTTTGCCCATCTTTCACCCCGATCCTGCATATGTTCATTGCTCCTCGATGTGGTTGTTATACTTTTTGTCAGAGGGTTATTTACCCAAGAGTAGTTGAAATCCCCACATATTATAATTGCAGGATCCGTATAGGAGAGTAAACATTCGTCGATTGCGGACATAACTTCAGAAATAAATCTTGATTGTGAAATCATTGCTGGGTTCCAGTAAATGTTCACTATCAGAGTCACCTGGTCTCTGGAGTTTAAGGACCTGGAATCTTGAATTGTCGTGACTTGTGCGAACATGTTTGGATTCTTAGTTGACAAAATCTTCCAGTCCTCGCTGTTATTTATCATGGTTATCAAACCAGAGAAGGGACGACCAAACAAGTTCTTTCCTGCCGGGTTGAGAAGGACTGTATATCCATCGCACACTGGGCATTCACGTAGCCATGTTTCTTGTAAGCATATAATTGAAGTTTTGTCTGCTAATTGCCATTGTCCTTCAAAAAGATGGGAAAAACCTTGTGTGTTCCATGACATTAATTGATTGTTAATGTCAAATCCATCTACGCTGAGCTACTGTCCAATTTGTGTTGCATGACTTTGGCACGATGATCGCTTTATCCTTATATGGTCCCACAGTTCTTTTCTTCTTATTTCATTCTCTGTTTGTTCCATAGAAGAGTAGGGGAAGCTTTCTACGTCCTGAGCATCAGCACATATAATTTCGAATCCGAAGAACAAAAAGTCGGCAGCAGCATCCTTTACGGCTTTCTTTAGCTTGCTGGAATTTAGATGCAAGTTTACCCAGTCCAGATGGTCTTCAGACATGTATTCAACTACCGCTATGTCATCTGATTTGGTAGCTCAAAGAGTTGGGATGCATTGTAGAAGTTTTAGTATGTTCCGACGATTCAAATTTACTTCTTTTTGTTGTGGCAGGACATTTTTGATTTGTATTTTCCAGATGCCTCTCACAATTGGAGTGTTCGACTCTGTGTTTTTCGAATTAGAATTTTTACCAAGCTTTTCAATTTGTGCTCTTGTTAATTTCGGATTTAATTTGCCGCACATGTCATTTGGCTGAGCGCGGGCAGCTGGCAATTTACTGCTCTGCTCTTCTACTTCCGTACTTGTTGGCAAAACAAAAAGTAGAATGCATAGTTCAGAATTAGATACGTGGTCAGAGGAAGAGGAAGATGCGATGTATGGTTGATGCTCTTGGTTTACGGCCAAAAGGAGGGTTTGTGAGTCCAGAAAATACCCTACCATAGCATAGATGCTGTATTATGTTGGCCGAAAACCAATTGCATCATATGCCCAGCATCGCCAGTACAGAATCATCAGCATAACCATAGAGCGTCCATTTTGTACTCACAGAATCCGCCATTTTGCTTTCTGTTGTTTGTCTGTTCAAACTCTTTGCAAAAATGAATTATATTTCGTTCTGCTCCTGCACAGAGCAAGGCGACAAGTTACATGTTGAGAGACCAGCCCAGACAGAAATACAGTGTTTTCCTCCCTCACAAGTCCTTGAAGGCGAGCCGAGAGGCATTTAATCACCAAGCCAGGTGCCAGCTGGTCTCACTGAAGCTGTAGAACAGACTGTTAAAGGCATGAATTGTACTCTCCTTATGCCCCCCCCCTCTTTGGGCCCGCCTAGATCAGACTGACCCTTAGCTCACGAATAGAAACTAGAAGATAGCATGCGTTGGAATGTGTCTCTCCTACGAACATGGTCTGTTCATTAAACAAGTGCATTATGTTCTCTGTAACAAAGAATCCTGTCTCTGTCTTGCAAACTGCAACTGTTGCTAAATCAAGGAATATAGATTAACAAAGAAACGTCTCAGAAGGTGTCATATTTGTCATAATTATCAATCACCGAACCCTAGCTCAAGAAGATATATTATTGGCGGTTTTGATGTGTCACAAACTGATAGAATGATTGTCTTTTTGTATATATGACGCTGTTGAGGAATGCTCGCTCTCTTGCATCTCACGAGGTCTGGGTGACACACGTTGCGAGACATAAGACCCGGTTGGCCGACTGAGAATATTTGCTTTGCAATAAACCCTAGATTTTGGGAAATTGAACCTTGTGTCTGTCGTATCAGCTTGTATATGGTGATTGTGCCTTGTTCCCATGTGCGAGTGTCTTCAGGGACTAGCAATCCCCCTGTCTGGCAATCATCACCAGGATGAAAAAGCAGTCAATGAGATCTATGAACTCATACAAAACTGGATGGTAAACAATGGACTGGCCTTGAACAAGGAAAAGAGTGAGCTGATGGCACATAAGGTAGACTATGAGAATTAGGTACAGACTATTCTCACTTTCGAGTGGCAGGTTGTGATATCAAGACCAAAGAAAAAGTAAAAACTCTAGGGGTCTACTTGGGCTAACACTTGAATATCAAGGCGCATGGGAGTGGTTTAGTTTCCGCTAACACCTATTACATTAAACTGCTGGCGCAGCTCCGCCTCTATAGCTCGCAAGCTAATTGTGAAACTGTGGCAAGAGCTATTATAGCTCACAGATTGACTACTGTAGTAGCCTGCTAGTGGGCATATCTAAATTAAAATGCGCCAGACTACAAACCTTGCAAAATAGTGAAGCCAGAGTAATTTTAGGTCTCAAGAGTAGAGATCATGTGTCTGAGGCAAGACACAACCTGCATTGGCTGCCAGTAGAGGCAAGAATTGAATTCCGCCTCTTACTGATCACTCACAAGTGTCTGATGGGTTCTAGTCCTTCATACTTGAGTGAATTAGTGGTCAATAAATCCAGTACAAGATTCTTGAGATCTAATAACACAAACCAGCTAAAAGTTCCATCTTGTAATCTGGCATTAGTGAAGAAATGTGATTTCTCTCTGGCTGCTCCCAGGGCCTGGAATGCCATCCCTCTAGACCTTAGGGATATTCGGTCTACAGATATGTTTCAAAAACAGTTTAAGACATTTTTGTTCAGATAAACCTCTGGCTGAACCTAGTTGCTAGTGTTTAACTGATTTGTTTGGATAATACACCATGTATCACTGGCTGTTTCTTTGGTTGTTTGTTGTATGTTTGTTGGTTCCCGTAAGCCTCTGGATCTTTTGGTGCACCTTATAAATGTATTAAAGTAAACTAAAGTGATATGGAACCATTTCAAAACTCTTCAAAACACTTGATTTTCTCCAGTATCAAACAATTACTTGAACCAACAGCATTTATCAACATATATTCATTCTACTTAATTCCCCTGTATGAGAGTGGGGTTGTGTATGTATTGGCTATGTACAGGCCATTTAAATGTAGACAAGAATCAATTGCATCTAACTCATACAGGTTTGGATTAGTACAATAAAACTCTCAGGAATTATGAACTCTTATATGAACATATCTGTGCTACTTTCTATGAACATGTGTATCTGTCATGAATCCAGGGGGATGGCGGCTTTGGAATCATTGGAGGGGCCCCCCCGGCGCGCATTCGGAAGTGCATTCAAAAGTGCACTGGCTGTTGGGCGCCACGCTGCTGGAGACTGGAGCCCTGCTGCTGCATCCACGGACTTTGCTGAACTTGGTTCTTTGTTTCTCTGCCACCAGCACTGAGTCGGCAAGAGGAAGTTCTTTCCACGTTGCAACTCACTCAACTCCGCCTTTCGGCCTTCCTTCAGGCACGCCCCCCATTCAGCCTCAATCTCACGCTACAGCTACAAACAATCCGGTGCACACGCATTTCGCGCGCGCATTCGGAAGTGCATTCAAAAGTGCACTGGCTGTTGGGCTGCCACGCTGCTGGAGACTGGAGCCCTGCTGCTGCATCCACGGACTTTGCTGAACTTGGTTCTTTGTTTCTCTGCCACCAGCACTGAGTCGGCAAGAGGAAGTTCTTTCCACGTTGCAACTCGCTCAAGTAACTATTTGGACTTTAAACGACTTAGGCAGCCTCTGTGTGCTCTTTGTTAACTGTGCTATCTGTGCTAACTGTGTTTCTGCCGGCACACATTTTCCAACTTCTCCTCTCCTTCTCTTTCTTCTTATTTTTTCTGCAGCTCCGCCTTTCGGCCTTCCTTCAGGCACGCCCCCTATTCAGCCTCGCTCTCACGCTACAGCTACAAACAATCCGGTGCACGCGCATTGTGCGCGCGCATTCGGAAGTGCATTCAAAAGTGTACTGGCTGTTGGGCTGTTCAGCGTCTGAGGTGGGGTGGTTCAGAGCCTTACAGTTGACACATTTAGGGCTTTATTTGTTGTCCTGATAAGAGGTAATCATCTTTGCCGCTGTTTAAGGCTGTTGTATGCGTTTTCTCAGAACTTTTTGTGAACCTTCCAAGGTGATACATGCTATCCTGTGGAGCGACCTTTTGGCATAATTAAGTGCTAAGGCGCCTTATAGGATTAACTAGTGGCTAAAACGCTATCATTGTAAAATCCTATGTAGAAATTAATGAGGTTTGAATAGATTTGGCATTGAATGAGAGGAAAAGGTATTCAAGGCACTCCAGAATTGATTAGCACTGTTTATATTGTTTGATGCGTTTGCTGGCATTTTACTCGACTGAGAGGCATTGGCTCTAGGCTATATTTGCCGTCGAGTAGTTTTGCCCTTAAGTGCTATCACTATGGCCGAGGGCCTTAGTAGTGGCAAAAAATCTAACAAGCACATTAAAAAAAAAAAAAATTGAGGTGGATTCGGATGATGTCTCTACACTGTTAGACATTGTTCCACCCCCTGTGATTATAGAGGAGGATCTCGAGGTCAACCTCAACTCTATCACTGATGCTTCCCTAGAAAAAATAGCCTCCCTTGGCACAGTGTCAGGGTTGTTGGAATCTGGAAATGGGGTGGTGGATATGGTCATCAATCCCCCAGCTGGCTATGGTGTTAAAACCTCCCCCTCTGCGACTAAAGAAGCTTTGAAGGTGCCTGAAACTTCTTGCTTATCTAAAGATTCTTCTTTTCCAAAGCTTTCAACATTTCCAGCTGGCAGTGAAACCTATGAGATCGTAGATTCTAAAATCGAGGTTCTTGCAGAGATTGAACATGAACCCTTAAAGGCTAAATATACAAAGCTGAATATGTCAATGAGTCCCTCTCAGGAGTCAAAGTCTCCCCCTACGAACCAAAATACAATGGTTCACAATAACATACAAGGGTCTATCTCTGTCAAAGAAGCCAACAAATTATCCCCTAGGGGATGGGGCAATGAAGAGCCCATTCTTGATCTTAGCCTCGATAGAGAGGCTATTAAAAAAGAGATGGGGATAGAGAGACTCGGATCCCACCCTGCTGATTTCTCTATGCTGGCACCTGCGATTGAGATGGAACTCGGAAAGCGTATAAGACTATCATATGAACCTTTAACCCCTGTGAATAAAAGCAAACATGGGATTGAACATGTTTTCTTATTTAATAATCCTCCATCTTACTCTTACTCTGTTCCTTCTCAACTTAGTGCCCAAAAAGAAGCACGTTCATTGGGTGGTATTCCTGTCTACAGAAAGCCTAGTGCTGGTGCTCCAATCATTCAGTCTATGAGCTCTCCAAACTTAGAAAAATTGTTGCCTCAAGATTTTCACCCTTCTCCTGGTCCGGAAATCATTGATGTTTCTCAGTATGAATTTAATGAGTCGCTATCTCCTAAAACTCTATCACAGCCTACTCATGTCCAGGAAATTGAGAAAATATGTGATGATGAATACCAACAATGCTCTGAAACCTTCCCTGTTCTAACTCGGATCTTAAATTTGTTGCATAAGGGTCATGTGCAAACTCACGAAGAATTAAAAACTCTACAGATTCAAATGATTGATCTCATAACTAAGCAAAGTAAAATGGAGGGCATGTTGCTTTCTTGCAACATGCTCTCGTCTCTGTGTTATAAAAAGGTGGAGACTTCCAATTTCCATAACATTGCTACACAAACTAAATCCTTTGCAGAGGCAGTGTCTGAGGGCTCGCAGTCTAGACCTGGTGCCATGATTCTCACTGGCCTGCCTATGAAGAAATCAGAGGACGTAAATGCCTCAAATATTGCTGCTTTGACAGTCTTGGTTTCAGAGATGGCTACCACTTTTAAAACCTTATCAACTCCAGTGATAAGAGTGCACAGTCCTGGAGGTGATGAAAAAAATGATGCTTGTCTGGACAGCCCATCCGCGTTGATTGACCTTATTGACCCATGTGAAGAGAGTCCTGAATTAAACCCAACTGGAGAAAAAATCTCTGTTGCCCTCCAAGAAGTAGCGACTCCTCCATTTCCCCAAACAAAAAAACAAAGAAGAGCTCAGGCTCGTGCAGAAAAGCGAAATCTTCCTATCAAAAAAATGAAAGGAAAACTAGAAAAAAAACAAAAAAACCAAAGGTGTGAAAAAATCGATAAGCATAACACACATATGAGAGACATTTGTAACTTATCTGGGGGTGACACTATCATTGATCTGAACCAATTGAACGACGAATCTAAAGCAATGCTGAACCTTCCGGAATCCATTCAGACGGCCCCACCGACTCAAAAAAAGGCACTTGGAATGAAAAAAGCATTGGAAATTAAAAAAGAGGGTGCTTCTGATGTGGGTCTGGTGTCTAAAGAGACAAAAAGGGTTGTTTCTAACGACAAGAAAGAAGTTGTCTGTCGGGATGATGGACCAGTAATTGAGAACTTGGAACCTGTCTCTCAAGCTTCTCTTTCGTTCCAGAAACAATCTGCTCTTTCTAACTTTTATCCCTTGTTAGATCCTAAAAAGACAGAAAAAGTGATCATTGGTCTAGACAATGGGTGAAGTGCTCCCTTAAATGTAAAAAGTGAAAAAACTAAAGCCAACACCATCAAGCCAACTCCTAACGGCAGCAGCGTTCACTCTGATGGGGTGAAGACTGCTGTAGCAGGTACTATGTTGGGTGGTTCACCCGTTCATGTCAAATTACAAGAAATAGGTCAGACTGTGTCTAACTCTGACCGCTGGAATTCAGTGCCGCAAAACAGTCCTCCAAAGGCCCATTTTATAGACATCAAGTCGGCCTCTGTAATGGGGTGGGAAAGCGAGCCTGAACGTTATGGAAAGGTGCGTCTGAATCGTACGTTTGTGATGACTGCCATCCAAGATATTCCAGTTCTCCGTATTATCCGCTCTAATGATATTGACTGGGTGAAATTGGCAGATGTGAATAACAACAGAATGATCTGTAAATTCATGTCTCCATTCATTCTGAAACTGTTATGGGAACACAAAGATGATTTAGCATCCATTGGGTTAGTAACTAACATTTTTGCATCGGTTGAAGAAGCTACAACCTTTGTGGAAATGATGCCTCCTATAGCTGAAAGCATTTTGCCTTGTTCTATTGCTGGCAATTTATTCAATCTTGATGCCAAGACCATGAAACAATTTATGGCTTTTGTATCAGCGATAAAGGAGTCGTCATGGAAGGATCCTAATATTGTTCAAGTGTCAAATCCTTCGAGTGGGATGAGTGAATCTTAGCCTGGCAAAGTCACTCATCTTTTCATGGAATCCATGCGGTCTGAGTAATTTTAAAAAATGGTATTCTCTTAATTGCCATCAAAGACCAGATATTATGCTTTTGCAGGAGACCATGTGCCAAACTAACTTTGTAATAGAGGGCTATCTTGCCTTCGTTCAGGTTGCAAGGCGAGGCCTTTGTGGAAGAGCGTCAGGTGGTCTTGCGATTTTGATTAATTCAGCCTATAGATGCTCTACAGAATTGATTAGCTGTTCTGCTTCTATTTTAGCTTGTGCATTGATTGACGATGAGGACCCTTCCATAACTCTTATATTGCTCTGCATCTATTGGAACAAATTAAGTATGTCAATTGAGGTCATTTTAGATGAATTGAATGCTGTGCTAGAAAAAGGTTTTATATTGTTTCCAACAGCCAGGATAATTGCAGGGGGTGACTTGAATTGCTATTGTTATGATGAAAGATCTCATCCCAGTGTTATGTGGAACAATCACTCGATGGTCTCTAAGAGATATGGGCAAATGTGGAACTCTTCTTTTCTGGAGTGGGATATGCAAACTCCTCTATTCCAACTTGAACCTTTCAATTACACCTGGGCAAGAGCTGATTGCAAGTCTCTAATTGATTATTTTTTTGATTCTTCAAGGCTATATACATGTGTTGATTCTGTGATGATTATAGATCCAGCAATAGGAGACCACATGATACTGTCTCTGTCCTTGAATATTCCTATGACTCGTTATAATGACGAGATGCTACTTGCTCTAATAGAACCTGATCGCCATGCTTTATCTGTGAAATGGAATCACAAAGTATGCCTTGCTTTCACCAACTGCCTCGAGTGTGATTATGACATCATTCACCACTCCAATTTAGAAGGTATTCCCCTCCTACAAATAGACAATATAAATATAAACAGAATTAAAATTCATCTTTTAAAATGAGAAGAATCCTTAAAAAAGAAGACTCAAGTTCTTTCCAATCATACTCACAAATTTAACCTCCAAGTGGCGCACTTGAAAGCTCAAAAAAACTCAGAGATTAGAATACTTAGAAAAGGTAACACCTCCCTATCAACTTGCTCAGACCTTATTAGAACTGTTAGACAACGCTACAGAAACAAGCTAAAATGGTTGAAGGGTCACCTACATTATGAAGACAATCAAAAAGTCTTCTACCATCTGCTAAAACATGACTCCAGGCAAATTTGGAATACCTTGCGTACTATCTCTTGTGACTCTGCTACTACGATCGACTCAGTGATTTCTGCTGAAATCTGGGTCGCCTACATCAGATCCAAATTTCAACTACCTGAACGTTTTAATATGTTAAAAGGTGGCGAGCCCAAGCTTCCTCTTAAAACATTACCTTTGTGGTCGATTGGCGATATTATTGAGGCTATAGGGAAACTTAAACCCTCCAGGGCCCCTGGTCCGGATGGTATACCTCCCTGCGTATACAAAGCTAACTCTACATTCTGGGCTCGTATTCTTAAAATCAAATTTGATTCTATTTTGTTTTCCGGTATCATTCCCCCGTCTTGGACCTCTGCCCTTGTCATTCCTATTTATAAAAAAGGTCCTCCTAATTTACCTGCAAACTATCGTCCAATAGCGCTAACTGACGCCTCCTTAAAAGTTTTTTCCTTACTTTTGCTACAAGAATTACAAACATACATTAATGACAGTAACCTTTTGTCACCCTATCAAGTAGGTTTTAGGAAACATATAGGTTGTCCTCTTAATGCCACTATTCTTTGTCACCTTCAGGCTTTTTCTTCCTCCTCCAAACAAGGCCCTGTTTACATGGCTAGTTTGGACCTCACCGCAGCTTTTGATTGCGTTGTCCGTGAGATATTGTGGAAAAAAATGCTGGCCATGGGGATTCCGCATCATCTAGTTGCATTGATTGCTTTGTTGCATAAAAATACATCCTATCGCATCCGGCTGAATAAAGAAGGAGCTCTTTCTGACCCCATTTCAATGGAAATGGGGGTGAAACAGGGTTGCATCATGGCAGCGGTGTTATTCAACTTATATCTTTTGGGCCTGGATGAGACATGGGTGACTGGAGAGTGCTTTCCAGCCAAGCTTGGTAACATCAAGCTGGATTGGATGGGTTTTGCGGACGACCTGCTATTCTTTGACCGAACCCCTTTTGGGCTTCAAAGGAAATTAGATCAATTTGCAAAATTTGCCCTCACCCACAATCTTTCTCCCAATCCTATGAAATCCTCCATACTTATTTTTTCGGGTGGAAAACTGAAACCGCATCGTTTTTCCTGGTACCTAAATGGTATGAAAGTAGAATACGCTGTTACGATTCGGTATTTAGGTTACCCTCTTACTGACTCATACTCTGTAACAATGTGGAAACAATTTCTTAACCAAAAAGTGAAAACTCTTGCTTCACAAATGAAAATTATTTTCCATCGATACTGCATGTTCTCTTTACTTCCTCTTATTCAATTCTATCTTCAGAAAGTTGAACCCATTATTCTATACTCCTTAGATATTTGCAGCTACGATATTGATGATTTCCTGAATATATTGCAGGGAAAGCTGTGGAAAACTGTACTGGGCATGGCTTTATCTATTCCAAATGTAATGATATGCCACGAACTGAATATATTACCTTTGTCAGTTAAACACAACTGGAGATGTATCACAAACTACTCTAAAATGCTAAACCCGCCTAAGAATACCTTATATTTCGAATTGAATAAAATCTTGGGTGACTCACATATAAAATCTTTACATCTTCAAACTATAAACATTACTAATATTCTCTCAAAGATTCCCGAGACTCCTGTTTCTATTAGTATGTGGCTACCGAGTCAAAAAAAGAAATACCAAAGATTCTTCTGGAGCATTATGATGGATAATATGGGTACCTATCCATCATTTGATGAATACAACCTCTTTCGAGGCAAATGGGATTGTAGACTAAAATACTTAATACAGTTTCCTTATGCGTTTCAGATAAAATCAATTTCTCACACGTCAACGTACAAAAAATTGGGCCGATGGTTCTAAGAGTCTTGATGCGACATTCTTCCGTTTTTGTGAAAATGTTGATATACCCGAAACGCTAAAACATCTGGTGACTTATTGTTCTTATTTTGAGGTATGGCGTATCCAAATATTTGACAGTTCCTTTTCTTGTTCAGTTATCTCAAGGGAATATCTCTGGAGACGCTGCATGGAAGGCTATAGTCAAAGCCTGACTCTTAAATTGATAAACTTACTTGTAATTATTGAAGCTAAAATCGTAGAAGTACTGACAACTGACTGAAAAACCTTCGGGAAATGGTTTAGAAACTATTTCGGCTAATGACTTGTTTCTTTTACTCTATTAGCGATTGTTATTCTGTATAATCTGTATCATTTGGCCATCGTATTGTTCTGAAAATGAGCTTAGATAGCTGTGCTTTTGATCATTTATATTGTGTTTCCTCTATTTTGTTATCATTATGTGCATTGAATATTCTTAGAGAGTCTAGAAACTGTTTGGTCTAACTGCAAGGTGTTGTTTTAAGTACTGATGAAACACTGTCATGTGTAATCTGTATATGTGAATGTGTTTGTTCCACTATTTTATGTCATTTTTTTTATTCCTTGTCTACTTTTTAAACAATTTTTTAATGTATATTTTGTATCGTAAAGAATTAATTGTAAAGGTTTTTTTCTTAAATAAACCAAACACAATAAAAAAAATAAAAATTAAAAAAAAAAAAAATTGGAGGGGCCCTCTCCATTGATTGTCCCTATATGCACTGGCCGCATTTTGTCTGCGTGGTCTATTGTTCCTGCAACATGGCCGCCGGCGGGAGGCTCTTAGCCATTCAGTTCCCGGCAGTCAGCGCGTTGCAACTTGCCATGTTTTTCCTCTGTGTTGTTGTCACGCTCCTTTTTGATCTCCCTTTGCGGTGATCCACTTTCTTTCCTTCGGATCCTCTTTTTTTTTGGTTTCCTTAGCTGATTCTCTTTTTTGCTTTCCTTTCTGCTACGGAACCCTTTCCATTAGCCTTCCCTTCTCACTGGCTTTCCCTCTTCCGCTCAGCTCTCTTACCACAGGTGTTTTTTCTTTCTCTGGTCACGCTCTTGTTTTTTTTCTCCTCTTCTCTCCTCCTTCCAGCTTCACTCCAGACTCTATTCAGAGCTTTTACTTACTCCGATGCTTGTCCGGGAGTAATGCTTCGCTCCTTGCATCGACCTTACCTTCACTGATTATTTTCCTTCCCTGGTCCTCCTGAGGGGGGCTTTCTTTATCACTTGCTTTTGAACCTTTCTCCTTGGAAATTTCTGCCGGCAGTTTATTCAGCCATATCCTTGGACTCGGGTGTTCCGGAAGCGGGGTCACTGACCTGCCTTATCCCGCGGCCACAGTAGCTTCCTTTCGTGGCAGACCTTAACTTCTAAAAAAAAAAAGGAGATACCGACTCGGAGAAAGAAGAAGATACCAACGTCAGAGACCAGTTCATCAGGTGAGGAGGATGAGGGGGACTTTGAAACTGAATCTACTGAATCAGAGGAAGGCATTATTGAGAGTTTGCAACGCCCGAACACTACCATGTCTACAGCGGAGCAGATCCAGGAATTGATGGCACCAGTACAAGGCCTAATGATGGAAGTACAGAATTTGAAGATCGAAAATACAGTTCTACGTCGACTGGTCAAAGCCAGAGAGCAGCATCCCACAGATCTTCCTCCCATGGCTCTAGTTTCGGGTAAATTTGATGGTTCCCCCAAGAAGGTGAAAGAATCTATTGAAGCTTGCAGAGTTCACTTCACTTTTAGATCGGGTACTTTCGCCTCAGACTACGCTAAAGTAGGGTTCATGATCTCCCACATGACGGGAAATGCCCTAGCTTGGGCGTCCCCACTGGTCACACAGGACAATCAAGTCCATCGAGACTACGGAGCTTTTGTGACGTTTCTTCATCAGACATTTGAAAGGCCAGAGACCACAAAGTTAGCTAACCGCATGGAGATATACGATTTATGGCATATGATATGTTATGATAGGTTATTTATAACGCGCTTAATACCCAGAGGTTTGTAAGCGCAGACCTGGGGATCAAACCTGTGTTGCTCTGTGTCGTCTTGCTTCCAAGGTGAGCACGAAGCCCCTAGGCTATCCTCCGTATGTTCCCTCCGTATGTTCCAGGCGGACAGACCATGGATGATAAGCTTGCAGGGGGTGAAGAAGGAAGGCCCTGATTCGTGCGCACCTCCTCCGGCACCACCCAGCGTGGCCTCCGACGATGCAGAAGAGGAGGAGGAGGAACAGGGCTTCTACCCGTTACGGGACATAGAGAAGGTGAAGGAGCCACAAGAGTTAAAGGCAGCGGAAGGATATTCCAACCCCACGTATAAACCACCCCGTATGCCCCAAACCCCCTGCAGCAAGGGAAGGGAGAAGGGATCGACAATTAGCCCAGATGAGTGGGTGGCATCACAGGTACTATTGAAATTGCAAGGGGTCACAACAGTGGAGGCAGAAGGTGCGGCAAAGGCAATAGAGGAGTTGGAACTTGGACAGGGGTGCAGAGGGAAGACGACGCATGTGGTAAGTAGAGCACAGCAGCAGGGAGGTGTGGAGCAAAGGATGGAGGAGAAGGTGAAGGTACAAAAGGAAGTAATACTAAGGGAGTTACAGCAGCACAGCCAGGAACAGAGAGAGGGGCTAACAGAGATGGAGAAGGAGCAGCAAGGGACAGTAGAGAGGGATGCGCAAGGGACAAAGCAAGTAGCGGAGCTAGAAGAAGTGGAAGGGGACACAGTGAGAAGGGAAAGGGAGGACGCAGAGCGAGAAATGGTGTTCTGGAGGAAAAAGATATTGTTGCAGCAGACACGTAATTATGAAGAGGGGAAATTAAAAGAGCTAAGACTGGCGCGGATCACAAGGAAACGTGACGAAGAGGAGCCGGCACCCAAAAGGGTCAGAGAAGCTATCAAAGAGGAGCTGGACAGAAATAAACGCGATGAAGAACGACGCAAAGAAGAACAGGATAGGCACACTTCTCACGAGTATACAATGGGTGGCGCAAGTACAGCTGGAACACACGTTTTAGACACTGAGGTGATACGCTAAGGGGTACGGGAGGAGGAGGATGCATGTAAAACTGTGAACATTGATCTTGAAAGCATTGCAGTATGATACGCGCATGCTCGCAAGCTGACATTCTCTGACGGGTTTTGTAGCGAGGAGGAAGAAGAGGACGGGGTTGATGAAAGCAAAGGACCTAGCAAACTCTACATAACACGAACGGGCACAGGAATGTCTTGGGAATGTAAAACACAGGAAGAGAGGACTGGGGAAAAACATGCAGTCAGAGCACCCCAAGAGACACCCAAAGGAGCGGCCCCACAGACGCCTTATACAAACAGGCTTAGGGACCTCCCAGGGTGCAGGAGAGACGGGACAATGATAGCACAAGCTAAGGGCCACCCATGTTCACGGGGAGGGCTCTCTGGGAGATGAAGCGCCCTGAATGACTCACAGGCAGTTCAGATAATGGACATAGGCCCAGACGCAGAGGATGAGGAAGGGCTGATTCAATTACGGCAGTATAAATGCACACCAGAGGGAGGGCTGTTTACTCGCAGATGCCCCGATTAGAGAGGGGCGGGACGAAGCCACAGTACATACCCTTAAGCACACCGACAGGGAGAACATTAGATTACGGCTACCCTCTCTAGGTGGAGGGACAGGGAAATGGATATATGAAAAGGAGAAGCTGACAGCGGGACACAGGTTGGCGGTGGACGACCTTAAGGGGTTGCTGGTCTCCATATTAGGTGGCGCAGCAGATGACATTTGAAAGAGGGCGGGGTTCCCAGGATTGACCACCCACAACACTGCACACGATGGAGCACCATTCACAATTTGCAGACATGCAGTATGGCAGGTATTACGCACACATACTGACACCTCAGATATAGTGGTGATCACGTCACACAAGATGCATGACGACAAAGATCCCATTAGCTACAGTCAGGAGATCCAAGAGCTTTGGCACCTTGAAACTTGAGAGCCATGGGATAAAACGATAGCAATCTTTTATCACTTCTTGATACAAGGATTACCAGAGCCAGTACAGAGACAATTGAAGAAACTGGTGGGGATGGAGGCAAATGCGTGGTCAGTAATACAACTAACAATAGTACACCATTGCAGGTTGTGGCAGGAAAAGATAAAGCAAAAGGCGGAAGATAGAAAAGCAGATGAGGTGAAACTAGTTCAAAAGAAATTGTCCAAATATGCCCAAGAGGGAGTGCTTATAATAAGCCCAGCTACACATACACAGACAGCACTATCACAAACACAACCTCAACAGGCACAACAGTACACTAATATGCAGCAATTCATACCACAGATGGGAGTAGGGTTTATGGGAATGGGCAGCTACCAAAATAACTACAGAGGAAGGGGAGGGTTTCACAGATGACGGGGCTTTGGACCACAATCGCACCATCCAGGAGAGGGGTTTGGGGGATTTCCACAGGGGCAAGGCGAGGGATGGGGATTCAATGGCGGGCATGAGTGTTGCAGCTTGAGAGGGATGCAACCAGGATGGGGTGAGCAAGGACAGCAGGCATACCAGGGTGGACAGAACGGATATTACCTGCAAGGTACTCAACAGACGGGACAGCTACAAAACGTGCCTCAGCACAACATGCACCAACCCCAGACGCAACAACAAACCATACCAGCATTACAACACATACAGCAACAAGTACCCCAGCAACAGGCACAACAAATGACAGCACAGCAGCCCCAAAAAATACAACCAGTACAGCAGTTGACACAGTTGCAGAACAACAATGGCACTGACGTCAGTAACACGGATGGGTGGGGTGTCGCTAGTAGGACATAACCCCTACATGGAAAAATGAACAGTCTTTGTACCCACAATAGGACAGCCCAAAGACGAACCTGCTGTGTCCCATCCTATCAGTCACACCTAATCCTGTGGAGGAACCTCGCATATGGGTGGCTATAGGTGACACAACGTTTTCCTTCCTGGGTGACACCAGGGTGACTAGGTCGTGTATACGGGAGGGGAAATATAAATTGTCAGGCAATGCCATGAACACTACGGAATTCTCTGGGGCTCGGGAAGTGGTTCCTTTTACTGATAACATCTCCTTATCTATAGGGGATCATGACCTATCCTTACCTTTACTTATTCTAGACAAGCACGTATGAACATATTGGGATGAGACATAATGAGCAGACTGCACATGACCATCTCCTTCACAGACAAGGGCATAGTATGCCCCACACCGGGCATTAACATGCTCACGGGTAGAAATATACTCCAAGCATACTGCGGGCAGACTATACAGAGGGGGGAGCCAGTTGACCCCGAGAGTTTTCAGTACGGGACAGACATAGCCCTCGCATGGCTGCCCGGAATTGCAGGGAAGGTATGGAGGAGGCCAAGTGAGTACCTCTTCAGGCCAGAAACACCAGCAGATGAAAAGGAAGGGGCCTTTGTATCAATTGACATAGAAGGGATTGTGGTAAGAGAGGATTGGATTGCTGTGTATGCACTAGATGATGAGGGAAAAGCCTGGAGGGCCGTAATAGCACTATCAGAAGGTGTCGGCTGATGCAAGTGACTGACGAGGAACTGTTCTCCCAAGCCAAGGGGAAGAATGAGATGATGTTCAGAATGAGCATGTAGGTTTGGCTACGCATAACCTACAGGGTGGTGGCGTAGAAAATGGCAATGGCCTTAGAAGCTCTGCCTCCCTTCTGTGAGGAAGACCTAGCAAAAGTGCCTGAGACGCTATGGACCACCAAGGGTTAGGATATACACTCCGATCAAGGAAGCAGACAAAGGCATCTACGAAACAATAAGTGCTCTAATAGACAGAGGTATCCTGGTACCATCAGAATCTCTGTGCAACACTGCAGTGTACCCCGTTCGCAAGGCAAATGTGGGGGGGTCATGGCGTTTCATACAAGATTTGCGACCTTTAAACAACATTTTGGAAGCAGAGTACCCAGTAGAAGCTAAACCTGCAACAATATTGTGTGGCATCCCAGCTGAAGCTACATGTTTCACGGCAATAGACCATAAAAACACATTTTTCTCGATACCCGTACACCCAGATTCACAAGATTAACAAGCTTCATGTACCACAACCAGAAGTGGAAACACACCAGACTACCACAAGGGTATTGCGAGTCACTCTCAATTTTCAACAGAATAATACAGATGGACTTGGCCAATGTACAAACAAAAGGGACAGTACTGCAATATGTAGATGACATCCTGTAACGCTCACCTGGCTCCCACGGAGGCGCTGGTCTGGTCTGGGTTGCTGTGGTCTCTTCAAGCGTGATGCGCAGAATTCGGACCACCGATTGAACAGGACCCCCAAATCTTGCTTGTCTGGCCCGTAGGAATATCCTTCTGCAGATGAGGAAGGGGATTAACTGTCTGCTGAATAGTGTGTTTGCTCCCCCCTCCCCCACTTCGTTCTTCTCTGACTTCCTCCAAAACCCCCGGTTTAAGCTCACCTTATGGTTTGGAAGGATGAACTCTCCATCCAGCTTCTGGTGCAGGGGCGCGCATTCGTCCAGTTACTTCACTGGTTTTCAGAATGGCGCTGGCGCATCCACTTGACTTTTCTGAGCGATACGCCGTAAGTATGAAGATGCAAAAGTTCAAGCGTGAGCCTCCTTTTATGTTGTTTTTTCTGTCCTTTATTTCAGATGCAGAACGAAGGCGATGTGTTGAGGGGTTAAATTGCCGGTGGTAAAATCAGGTGAGTTAGTGCTGAGGGCGACCCCTCTAAATGTCTTTATAATTCCCCAGTAATGTCTTTTGTCCTTTCCCCATAGGGGCCGGGGTGCGGTACCTGCCAAAGATGCGGCGCCGACCCGAGATGTGGAATGGTTCACCAAGAAAAGCCGGTAAGTAATATGGCTGAAAATTCGGCTTTCCTCTTGTGTTCCCTTGCTCACCTTTTGTCTCTTCTTCTCTCCCCTAGGTGCAGGGATGTGGCGACCGGTGCTGAGAGCCGCGATGGAGCCGGGCGGTGTCTCGGGAACAGGTGAGTGAAGCGCAGCGCTGCAGCGAGCAACGCGGTACTTTTAAATGGAAGTCTCCTTCAGGAATGCTGGCGTGAAGATTCCGGATGCAGGTAAGAAGGTTGAATAAGTTCTTGGTTTTCACCTTTCTCTTCTCTTCTTTCCTTACAGGTGTTCCAGGTTCGAGGCGGGCGGGGCTGGAGTCCAGGTGCAGGAGCTGACACGGTAAGCGTTCAGCTGCTGGGATGCAGAACAACGCGAAGCACATGTGGCTGTCCGGGCGTGGCTTAAATAGCCTTGGAAGAAGTTCCAGGTGAGTATTCTTCCACAGCCCCACCCAAGTAACTAAATAGTTCCTTCAGAAAAATAGTCCCTCCTAAGCCTCATTTGGCTTGGTTCTTCATGCAGCATGGTCTGCATCAGGTGAGTATGCAGCATGGTCTGCTTCAGGTAAGTGCACCAAACACTTCCCCTTATGAGCCTGGCACCTATGGTGCCAGGACTGATGTCCAACATGAGCCTGGCGCCAACGGCGCCAGGACAGAGTCCAAAGAGCCCCTATAAAGGGCCGCTGGGCTTTTACCCAGGGGCGTGATGCTTGCTCCCGGGGGTGCTGGGCCTGGCCTGGTGCTCCGGGGGTAGGCATCATGACAGCACTCCCCCCCAAGGCCCCTCCCAAGGTCGTTCCCTCAGGAGGTTTCGGTTTGTTCAGGAAATTCCGATGGAACCTTTTTACTAGCCGAGGTGCATGTACGTGGTCGCTGGGTTCCCAAGATCTTTCCTGAGGCCCGTACCCCTTCCAATCAATTAGATAGAAAAGTTTTGATTTCGAGATCTTAGAGTCCAAAATGTTCTTCACGTCAAATTCAGGATCCCCATCTATCTGGATTGGTTCTGGTGGCTTTATTAATATGGTTCCTGGTTGCACTGGTTTCAAAAGCGACACATGAAAAACGGGGTGAATCCGCATGTTAGCTGGTAGATCTAGCTTGACTGCCACTGGGTTAATTATAGCTTTGATCGAGTAAGGGCCTAAATACCTTGGATTAAAAGTCTGAGGTCCCTTGAGCGATAAGTGTTTGGTAGCCAACCATACTTGATCCCCTATTTGGTATGGAGGCACCTCCTTTCGATGCAGATCTGCATTCTTTTTGTATTTCCCTTTCGCATGTTGTAAGTGTGCAGTAGCATCCTTGAAGGCTTGAGTAATTGTAGAATGCAAATGGTCCACTGCGGGCATTTCGAGGCTCAAAGGTGAGTCCAAGTCTGAAGTACGAGGGTGATGTCCATATAGGGTATAAAAGGGGCTCTGACCAGTTCCAGAGTGTATCGAGTTATTGTATGCATATTCAGCCACCCATAAAATATCCTTCCAATTACCCTCCGATTGGTGCAACATACATCGTAGATATTGTTCAAGGGTCTGGTTTGTTCTCTCCGTCTGACCATCGGTCTGTGGGTGGTGGCTGGTTGAGAGTCTTACATCGATTTGTGCCAAAAATGAGAAATAAACTGGCTTCCCCGATCGGAGATTAGTATGGACGGGAATCCATGCAGACGGATGATATTTTCGAGGAATTCCTTGGCAAGAACAAAAGCTGAAGGTAATCCTTTCAACGGAATAAAATGGGCCATCTTGGAAAATAAATCCACCACAACCAGAATAGTATTGTATCCATTACAAGAGGGCAGGTCCGTGATAAAATCTAGTGACAAGGTGTGCCAAGGTGCTGGTGGAATGTCTAAGGGTTGAAGAAGACCGTCGGGTTTTGTTTTTTGACCTTTGTTTTGGGCGCAAACTCCACAGGACATCACGAAAGATTTAATATCCTTTCGCCAGGACGGCCACCAGAATTGTCGCTTAATTTTTTCCTCTGTTTTGGCAATGCCAGGATGTCCTTCCATCAGAGTATTGTGATGACGGGAAATAACCAGTTCTTGCAATTCCTTTTCTGGCAAAAATAAACGTCCTTGGAAGTAAGGTAAGCCATCGTTGATTGAAAAGTCAGACCCCCTCTTGATCCAATCCTGCCAGGCTGAAGAGTCCAGGAATAGTTTTACCCGTGCTTGAATGTCTTCAAGGGTTTGTAAAGTGGTTATCCCAAAGATTCTTTGTTCGGGAATTATCGGCACAGGTTCTGAGTTTGTGTCCATTTCTCCCATTCCAATTCGAGATAGCGCTTCCGCTTTGCCATTCTTACAGCCGGGACGGTAAGTGATTACAAAATCGAACTCAGCAAAGAATAAAGCCCATCGGAGCTGTCGTGAAGACTGAGCCTTGGCAGTTTTTAAATATTGTAAATTTCGGTGATCAGTGATCACGGTGATGGTATGCCTGGCGCCAAGAAGATAATGCCGCCAAGCCTTCAAGGCGGACTTAATGACTAATAATTCCTTATCGGTGATTGCATAATTTATCTCCGGCGGCGAGAACTTTCTGGACCAAAATGCTACGGGGTGCAGTTGGTTGGTTTCGGGGTCTCTCTGAGACAGGACAGCTCCCATGGCTAAGCTGGATGCATCGGTTTCGACTATATATGGGAGATCAGGACGCGGGTGTTTCAAAATAGGTGCGGACGTAAATTTAGCTTTTAATTCCTTAAAGGCCTGTTCAGCTTTCTCGGTCCATTCAAAACGTTTATTCTTCCGCAAGAGTGCAGTGATGGGTTGCACCACCTGTGAAAATTCCGGGATAAACCTGCGATAAAAATTGGCAAAACCAAGCATGCTTTGGACACCTTTCACCGAACTAGGTGATGGCCATTTGAGGATGGCATCCACTTTCCGTGAGTCCATTCGGACCCCTTTAGGTGTCAGGATGAATCCAAGAAACTCAAACTCGGTGGTATGGAAAACGCATTTTTCCAGCTTTGCAAACAGTTTGTGCTGGCGCAATTTCTCAAGGACGGCCCTGACATGTTTTCTGTGATCTGATTCCGAAGAGGAGTACACCAGAATGTCATCGATATGCACGACAACACAGACATCGATGAGTTCCCGAAGGACATCGTTCATAAAGAATTGGAAGGCAGCAGGCGCGTTGCACAACCAGAAAGGCATCACCTAGTATTTGAATAGTCCATATTTTGTACGGAAGGCCGTTTTCCATTCGTCGCCTTCTTTTACTCATACCAGATGATAAGCCCCCCGGAGATCTAACTTGGTGTATATGCAAGCGTCCTTCACCTGGTCAAGGAGTTCAGGGATCAAAGGCAGAGGGTAACGATTTTTAACAGTTATTTGGTTCAATGCACAGTAATCGATACAAGTTCTAAGGTCGCCTTCTTTTTTTGGCACGAAGAACAAAGCCGAGGATGCCGAAGACTTTGACGGGCGAATGAAACCATTGGCTAGGTATTGATCTAAATATTGTCTCAAATGCAGATTCTCTGGCTCAGTAAGGGCATAACTCCTGCTACAAGGGGGTTGTGCACCGGGCACCAGATCGATTTGGCAATCGTACGATCTGTGAGGAGGTAACGTGTTGGCCTGTTCCTTTTGGAAGACGTCCTGAAAGTCTTGGTATTCCGGAGGTAGTTGCATGGAGACAGAGGTTACTGATGCGAGACTGATCTTCAGATTTTCTGGGTAGCAAGTTCGTGCACACTCCGGAAAGGTTATTCTCTTTGCTCGCCAATCAATTCGAGGATTATGTGTCTCTAACCAAGGGATTCCGAGAATAACCTGAAACTGTGGAGCCTTGATTACATCAAACACAACTGCCTCCCGATGGCCGTCCAGACCTACAAGTGTCACCTCAGCTGTGGAATGTGTTACGGGTCCCGAGGCAATTTCGGTACCATCAACTGTGGTGATGACATCTTTGCTGGTTTTAGGACGCAGAGGGAGGTTAATCCTGGAGACCAATTCACGATCCACGTAGTTTCCTATAGCCCCACTATCGATGTATGCCTTTATTGCATGCAACCGCTTAGGCTGTTCCGGATCTACGAGGACCATTGGCACAATGAAATGTGAGGTCTGAGAGTTTGTTTTCAAGCTCGGCAAGCGGACCCCTACGCTTGTCGGGCGGGGTCATTTCCCTATACAGAGGTTTCATGGATTTTATCAGCGGCTCCTACCACCTTCCTGGGCGGCCTTGCCGGGCAATCTCGTAGAAAGTGTCCAGAGGAACCACAATAAAGACATAAGTGCATCTGCCGTCTTCTTTCACGTTCCTTTTGAGTTAAAGGTCCTTTAACTCCTCCGATTTGCATTGGCTCAGAGGCTTCAGCCCCCTTGAGGTTAGCGTGGGTCTTGACTAACACCCGGGTCTCAAACTTGGACCGATCTGCTTTTCTGTTTTGCAGTCTGTGATCCAATTGGACCACTAAGTCTATATATTCTGAGCATTCTTGGGGTGGATTTACAACTTGGGCCAGGACATCTTTAAGTTCTCCGCGTAGACCTCGATAAAATAACGTGATTCTTTTATCCTCTGGCCACCCAGTTTCCACAATTAGTCTATTAAAGGTTGCAATGTAGAAAAAGGAGGTCTTGATTGCCCTGTCGCAGAGATAGAAGTTCGTCATCTAGAGCCTGCCCCTGGGAGTGACGAGCAAACAACCTTTCCATGCTTGCTTGAAATCCTTGAAAATCACGAAGAATCGGGCCATCTTGAGTTACCAGTGGAACTGACCAATCGGCAGCACTGCCGCTGAGATATGACAATACAAAGGCTACCTTGGTCTGGTCATTAGGGAAGGCCCCAGGTCTGCAAAGGAAATGCAAACGACACTGATTCATGAATATGGCGAATCGTTTGGGGTCCCCAGCAAAGCGTTCGGGTGGGGCCAGCGGCATGTTTCCAGGTAGATTAATCTGCACCGGGTTACTGGAAAGCACAGGAGCGGGTTCCCTCCGGAACCGGGTAAAGGAGTTTGTCCAGCTTGACATTGCAAAAGCTGTCAAGCCAGGTCATCAGCTCTTTCCTTTGTTACAATCACTTCCCTCCTGAGAGCATTAGTCTCTTGACGAGCGACGTGTACTTCGGCCCGTAATTCCCCCAGTAGTTGGGCCAACTGGTCAGTCTCAGAAGTTTCCATAGCGCCTGGGTGGGAATTTGTAGGAAGGCTTTGTGTTCTGTAACGCTCACCTGGCTCCCACAGAGGCGCTGGTCTGGTCTGGGTTGCTGTGGTCTCTTCAAGCGTGATGCGCAGAATTCGGACCACCGATTGAACAGGACCCCCAAATCTTGCTTGTCTGGCCCGTTGAATATCCTTCTGCAGATGAGAAAGGGGATTAACTGTCTGCTGAATAGTGTGCTTGCTCCCCCCTTTCCCCCTTCATTCTTCTCTGACTTCCTCCAAAACCCCCGGTTTAAGCTCACCTTATGTTTTGGAAGGATGAACTCTCCATCCTGCTTCTGATGCAGGGGCGCGCGTTCGTCCATTTACTTCACTGGTTTTCAGAATGGCGCTGGCAAATCCACTTGACTTTTCTGAGCGATACGCCGTAAGTATGAAGATGCAAAAGTTCAAGTGTGAGCCTCCTTTTATGTTGTTTTTCCTAACCTGTGATCTGTCCTTTATTTCAGGTGCAGAACGAAGGCGATGCGTTGAGGGGTTAAATTGCCGGTGGTAAAATCAGGTGAGTTAGTGCTGAGGGCGACCCCTCTAAATGTCTTTATAATTCCCCAGTAATGTCTTTTGTCCTTTCCCCATAGGGGCCGGGGTGCGGTACCTGACAAAGATGCGGCGCCGACCCGAGATGTGGAATGGTTCACCAAGAAAAGCCGGTAAGTAATATGGCTGAAAATTCGGCTTTCCTCTTGTGTTCCCTTGCTCACCTTTTGTCTCTTCTTCTCTCCCCTAGGTGCAGGGATGTGGCGACCGGTGCTGAGAGCCGCGATGGAGCCGGGCGGTGTCTCGGGAACAGGTGAGTGAAGTGCGGCGCTGCAGCGAGCAACGCGGTGCTTTTAAATGGAAGTCTTCCTTCAGGAATGCTGGCGTGAAGATTCCGGATGCAGGTAAGAAGGTTGAATAAGTTCTTGGTTTTCACCTTTCTCTTCTCTTCTTTCCTTACAGGTGTTCCAGGTTCGAGGCGGGCGTGGCTGGAGTCCAGGTGCAGGAGCTGACACGGTGAGCGTTCAGCTGCTGGGATGCAGAACAACGCGAAGCACGTGTGGCTGTCCGGGCGTGGCTTAAATAGCCTTGGAAGAAGTTCCACGTGAGTATTCTTCCACAGCCCCACCCAAGTAACACAATGGTTCCTTCAGAAAAATAGTCCCTCCTAAGCCTCATTTGGCTTGGTTCTTCATGCAGCATGGTCTGCATCAGGTGAGTGTGCAGCATGGTCTGCTTCAGGTAAGTGCACCAAACACTTCCCCTTATGAGCCTGGCGCCTATGGCGCCAGGACTGATGTCCAACATGAGCCTGGCGCCCACGGCGCCAGGACAGAGTCCAAAGAGCCCCTATAAAGGGCCGCTGAGCTTTTCCCCGGGGGCGTGATGCCTGCTCCCGGGGGTGCTGGGCCTGGCCTGGTGCTCCGGGGGTAGGCATCATGACACATCCTCATTTGCAGCGTCACAGAAAAAGAGTGCAGGGAAGACTCCATACACATGCTTACTGTGCTAGCAGAAAAGGGATACAAAGTGGACAAGGCCAAGCTACAGTACTGCCAAAATTAGGTACTGTACCTTGACCAGGTCATTTCGCAACATGGGAAGAGCATAGCACCAAACAGGGCCCAACCAATATTAGATAAACCCCAACCAAAGACAGTAAGGCAGCTGCAATGATTCCTCAGGTTATGTAACTATTGCAAGGCATAGGTTTTTGATTACAACGCATATACATGTCCTCTCCTCCATGCATTGAAGGAACCACAAAGAAACAACAAACAGTTGCACTGGACAAGGGAAATGACAGAGGCATTTAGCGAGCTCAAGGAAGCGATATCTACGGCTCCCGTCTAAGGGACGCCAGATTATAAAAAGGAATTCTTCATATTTTCACACTCCGATGGGCTGGTCATGAAAGCGGTACAGACACAAAAGACCAGCATGGGATACAAGCCAATTGCAGCGGGCAGATGGACCCAGTAATGGTAGGACACTTCCTATGCGAACAACACTTGGCCACCGCAGCATTCGCTGTAGAGAAGGCATCACCAATAACTATGGGGTGCTCCACCACACTGTATGTGGAACATGTCCTCTTTACGATACAGCATAAGCCAAAGAGCACTCTCACAACACAGCGAGCAACGGGTTATGAAATAATACCGTCCCGGCCAGAATTAAAAATAGTAAGGTGCAAAACAGTAAACCCAGCGCAATTCCTAGCAGAAAAATACGAAGAGGGCGAACGCACACATGATTGCACACATGCCATTCAAATATATACAGGAACACGGAAAGTAGAGGAAGACGCACTTGAGGGGGGAGAAGTGATGTGTATTGACGGTTCTTCCACAATAGATCAAGGCAATGTCGTCAGGAGTGCAGGTGCAGCGGTGGTCAGATTGAAGGAAGACTGGACAAGTGAGGTAGTTAAGAGTGTCCGACTCCCCCGCTTTACTCAGCACAAGCAGCAGAATTGGTAGCACTCATTTTAGCACTAAGAGAATGTGATGACAAAAGAGTAACTATATATTCGGACACCGCCTACATCATCCCTCAACAGTGCATTCTGGATTAGCGAGGTGGCTGAGGAGAGGGTTTGAGAGAGCAGATGGAACACTCATACAGCACGCCCTCCTCCTAGGGGAATTAATAGAGGCCATCCTATACCCAGCTCAACTAGCACTAGTAAAATGCCAGGAACACACAAATGGGGATGACCCAATATCAAAAAAGAACGAGGCAGCAGACTACCACGCAAAGCATGCATCATACTTTGGAGAACTATGGGACCTGCCAGAAAAACAAAAAGAGAGGGGAGGGGTGAGTCAAATGCTAATGAAAGAGGGGTACAACCATTTACCAGAAACCCAAATTATGGAACTACAGGCAGCCGTGCCAAGGGATGAGAAGGAACTTTGGGTAAAAAGAGGGTGTTCAATGTCCCCTATTGATGCCTTTTGGTGGCAAAATAACACTGGGAAGGTAGTAATGCCTCGTGCACTATTGGAAGTGGCCCTCACACAATTGCACCATCCCACGCACACAGAGAAAGGGGTCATTGCAGCGCGTATTGGGGGGGCATGTTTTTGTCCCGACTTAAATGCACATGTTTCTAATTTCATTAGTAACTGTCTGACGTGCGAGCAATTTACCGCTGGACACACGCTAAGAGTAATAACAGGAGCAATTCCCCGTCCTGAAGGCCCATTCCTATATCTCCATATTGACTACATCGATATGAGTAACGTATGTCAAGGCTATCGATACATGATAGTAGTAATTTGCCCCTTCTCAAGGTGGATTGAGGTGGGACCATGCTCCCATGCCGACGCCCTTAGAGCTGCTAAATTCCTAGTACGAGAAGTATTCTCCAGATGGGGCGTCTGCAAAGTCCTACGATCGGACAATGCCCTCATTTTGCTAACCAAATGTTCCAGCACATAACTGCCCTGTTAGGGATCAAACATAAGTTTGCCTGTGCATACCATCCACAAGCCAGTGGCGTGTGTGAATGCCTCAGTGGACTACTGAACGAAAGCATAGCTAAGATACAGCAGAGTATCAAAAGGAATTGGCTGCACTGCCTACCCTGGCTCTGTTCGAGCTAAGAAATAAACCTGGCTCTGATCACCACCTCACACCCCATGAGCTGGTGACAGGACGCTGCATGCACCTCCCACTAGCACCTCCTTCCAGGGCTACAGAGGATTGTGAGGGGGCAGCGGAAATATTCAGGGCTGAAATGTTCAACTATGTGTATTCACTTGTTTCTAGCGCCTCTTTTATCTCTCGACAGATCCAACGGATTCAAGGGAAGATGGAGGACGGCACACAAGAGGACGACAGCACCAATGATACAACAAAAGAGTTCCCTCTTAAAGCGGGGAATAAAGTGTTATTGAAGAATTTCATCCGGCGCTGGAATGCGCCCAGCTTTAAAGGACCCCACACAGTTGAGGCTGTACAGACAGGGCCGTAAATATTGAGGGGCGCCCAGTATAGCACCATAAACAGGACATTAAGCGCTACAAGGCTTTGCCTGAGCCACAGAACACACCCAAAGAAACTGGCAGTACAAATATTAAGGAGATAAGGAACATTCCAGATAATACTATAAGTACTGATGACCCCCTAATTACAGACAACAAAGGGCATGCCACTAATCGCATGATGAGACGCTCACAAGCCTCTGAAAACCCCCATGACACTTTGATGCAGGTAGACGAGTAGACGAACATTGCCCCAGTGTTAAAAGACTATGGGCCTCATTCCGAGTATGGCGGTAAGAGATAGCGGCCACCGGTAACGAGACCGGTGGCGGTATTCCCTTACCGCCATACTCCGAGTTCCCTCTGCGCCCTCGCCCTTAACGCCTGCTTTGAGCAGGTGTTAAAGTCGAAGGCGCAAAGGGGCCTGCAAGCCAATAACGGTGACCGTAATGAACGGTCACCGTTATTTGCATCTTCCCCATTCCCATTGAGCCCTATGGGGGCTCATTTGGGAATGGGGAAGAGCCTTGGTGAATGGGGAATCACCGCCCGCCAACCTTGGAATGGGGCGGTAATTCCGCCATCCACCAAGGCGCTGCCGGTCCGGGTACGGCGTCAACCAAGGCGTTAATAGCGCCATTTGTTAGCGCCGTACTCGGAATGAGGCCCTATGAATTCTTGAGAGCATACAACATCCTTCCCTGTATGTGCCAAGGATGGCTGCCAGAAGTGATTAAAAATGTCGAGATAGAATTGACCATACAGCACGCACAATCTCATTAGGACTACACTGCGTTAACACTGGTTCCATGTACTTTTTCTCGCACATGGAGGTTGTTGCGACGGTAATTGTTGATGTGTAGATAGGATAGGACAAGAGTTACAGAATACCACGTTACCCTCTACTGACTACCCTGAAGCATTGTCGCATCAATATATTTATGCCATAAGGAGACACACTCACACTAGGCCAAGACCACCCAGAATTTATTGTTACGCATTTCTTGAGTACTGAGCACAAACATATCCACAACTTCACCACATAATACTGATTCTAAGACACAGATCTGTACGAAAGATATGGGAGGAAATGTTTGCGTGGACACTAAATGAATACCTAGTGCACAGATCTTAAGGCATATAAACATTACTAACAATAACGCAATAACGCTTTTTATCACGGTTTTCAGGCGGGCAACTATATCATCTCATCAGCCTCAACGGTGTTGTAAGTACGGGAGAAGGGAAATGGTCTAATTAATAAAGATAATTATGTGGGCATTATTGACTATGGGGTGTTTAGCTATTGTATTTTGGCAGGTGTACCTTGCGCGCATGCCTCCACTTCACATAAAACTAACATCTTCCCAACCCCCGCGGCAAGGACAACTGTGTCAGGTGATGTAGGAGATACTGCTGATAAGGTAAGAAGAGGCAAGCACAGCATGGGCACTGATACAAATGGGGTGGATGCATATCTCACTGACACAGCACACATAGCTAACAACATGTGGTACAAACACATGTCAAAAATTGGTACGGATACAACAAGGGAGAGCTGCTATGTCTGCTCATTGATACCCTATGCCATGGGGGCCTTCAGAACCTATGTAGCAACAGAGATACCATCTGCCACGGCACAATGCCTATTATACCTCGCAATGTTCCAAGCAAGAGGAAGATTCCAGGGGAAGACGGTGACGTTAAGATGGAGATCTAAAGAAACGTTTCCCTATGAGGACAATTTCATCAAGTCATTACCAATGATGGACAATTACTGGCAGCACGCAGAGGTCCTGCGTTACATCACTGACGGACCAGAGAAAGGAGAAACAACGGAAGTAACTCTCCAATACCTGCTATGCAAATGGGGAGCAAAGGAGGTAGGAGGAGAGCCCGGCTGCTGAGAATGGCCGCAAGTGTTGATATATGGGAAGTTATACACCAAGAATGGATGGGAAGATGGAGTTGTGGGGAGCAAGGCGGTGACATTAACAAAGGCTGCTGTGACCAAAGTGCAAGAAGAAAATGACAAGTGCCTGAAGGAATGGGCCAAAAGTGTAAACTTGTTGACGTGGGTGGATAAGGAAGGCGGCCCACTAACAATGATCCCACTGACCACACCTGTTTTATGCTATCAGCACGGTGGCACAGAAGAAGTGGGACAAAACGAAGGATGCAGAAGAATAGAGAAAATCCTGCAGATGGCAACGGGAACTAATGGATCACTATTGGGCCTGTGGTTCCAAGGCATACGAGAAGCTACCACCGAATTGGGGAGGAATATGTTCGTTGGCACACGTCAACATGGTGGTACTCAAAACGTATGTGAACATAAACAATTTCCCTAAAATAGATGAAGGAAGAAGCAATCATTGCAGCCACGCCTGACACCAGAGGTGACGCTGCAGCTAAAAGGAGCACACTTAGGAGAGTCAGGAGGGGAAACTACGTTTGGGGACAATCTGAAGTAGCATTAGACAAGATACCACCGGCATCCCCGATCTTCAGCAGAACTGCAATGTTTTTCTCAGCATTGATACACCCCGGATTTCAAACATATGCTAGCGCAAAATGGCTCCAGATAACCCGCTGGGAGCTGATGATGACAATAAATTCAACTGTGAACGGCGTCAATGCACTAAAAGAAGAGCTCCGTTCAATACGGTTGGTGGCACTGCAAAACAGATATGTCCCGGATCTCCTCAAAGCGATAGGAGGCAGAGTTTGCGCCAAAATAGGAAGTTCCTGCTGCACATTCAAACCAGCAAACGACGAAGACAATGGAACTCTATCTGTAGCAGTAGCCCAGTTGAAGCAGATGCACGCGAAGATGGAAGAAGAATCAAAGGGCACGAAGAAAGATAGCAGCTGGTTCTTATACATCTGGTCTTGGATGCCATCCTGGCTATCTGACAGCCTAAAGGTGTTAGCAGGAGGATTAGTAATGGGACCAGCATCTTTGTTTGGCGTGAAGTTCTGCATAGCCAGATTCAAGAAGGCTACCCAAGAAGCAGTAGGAATGAAGTTACTGATGGCCATGGATAATGATGAACATATGGATGACATCATGAGAGTATGAGAAAGGCTAAGACAGCAGATTACAGAGGCAGATGTGTACCCTCCTACGATGAAATTAGAAAACCTGCACAACCCAAGAAAGTACTTAGGGAAGTGGGTATATTGCAAGCCTGGAGGTGGCTGCGTATACATGTACTGGTCGTTCGAGGACCATGTCAACCACTACGGACATTTGGCCGGAATAACCAAAGTTTGGCGTTTGATGGATGACAGAAGACACCATGATGTTGTGGTCGACAAGTCGACCAGAGGGGGAACTGAAGAGGGAAAACCCAGACTCAACCTCAGTCCTGGACGACCCCCCAACCGGAAGAAGTACCAACAGCACCATGGACGTCGATCCCACGAGCTTATGCCAATCCCACTGCTCCAGTAATGAACAACTACCACGAAAGATACCCTACCGGCTGACCATATGTTCCTGTCATGCCACGAACATTGCCTAGAGCGGACGAAGAGACACTGGACCGACCTGGAGACAACCGCATGGACAGACTTGACTGACGGCATCAAACCAAAAGCTGCTATGCTGCTGGTCATTAGAGACAACCTAATGAAACAGCTCCATTAGACATGAAGCACATGCGCAGCCAGTGCAACTAACACACATGTACACACACACACACACACACCAATTTACACAAAGAACATGTACAGTTTGATGAGATAAAGGACAGTACAAACTGTTCATACGTTTATTATTAAATCATTAGGCTCGCTAGAAATGCAAGAAGCAAAGAAGAGCTTGTGTAATATGCTTGCAGATGCTTACACGCCACTAAACCTATGGAAGGACAGGAGGCATCCTAGGGACCTGACCAACCTAAAACCCCCACTAACTCATGGATGCCATGAGGATTCCTTAAGCAAGCCAGAGTAGGCCCCAGATGGATACAGCAGGTCACAATGGACCCAGAGACACCCCACGCTACAAAGTGCTGTGCTAGTAGAACAAACCTAGACGTGAGCCGCAGACTGCCAAGGCCACCATGTTGCAAAGCGACATTCCACACCTAGAGCCAAGGTGACACCGGTTGCAGCAAGGAATATTATGTGCAAATACACACAATCATCTGAGACAATTCCGCCTGCGAGAATGATCTCCAATCACGTGACCTGGCCGAGCTGAGGAAGGGCTAAATTCTGAGGACTGGGAATGAGCAGCCGTTCTATGAATAGGTGGCAACCTGCAACATATTGGTTACCTCCAGACACCTTGTACTATGGGAATGTAATGCTCTCATGGCATTAGCTATCCACACTATTGTAATATGCAGACACATTGTTGCAATTCACTGGGTCCTGTACCGGGAGCAGGTGTCTTGCAGGCTGGGAATGAAGGTTGTCCCAGGCTTGGGGGCCCGCCACCACCCGCCACCTGACCATCAGGACACCAGGGGCTGGGGGGAGATAGCACAAGGTGCCAACCAATCACTAGGCTTTCTTACTGTAACTTTTGTATAGTAGCAACTTTTCAGGGATGTCCCAAGTGTACCACCTGACACGGTAATGTCCTATGATCAGTCATCCTATAGGATCCCATACTAACCCTACTACTCGGAGAACCAATCCTGTGCCCTGATAGGTTTTTCGGGGGATGGCTGCTAGGTGACGACAGTTATCACATCATGAGCACACAAAAGTGGCCTGCGAGCCAGAAAGAGCAAGCAATGCCTGAGCTTTGTTCATGCATGTACCCCTGTGTGTTTCATGTAATAAACCACAGTGATCCTTGCTCCTTGTGTGGACCTTGGCTTCTTGGGACCAGGGAAGGAGTTAGGGCCTTCCGTGAGCTGGGAGTCTGCGGACCCTTGGCACGGCTCTGCCAGCCCCAGAAATCTCTGTAACACTTTGCCTGAAGCAACTCAGTGTCCCGGCTCTCCACAGGGCAAACAGCTGCTTCTTGACATTAGGCGAAAGGCACGGCAAAATCTGGAGGAGGCTAAAGTAGCGTATAAGATTCAAGCAGATAAGAAACGTAAGGATGCACCCAGGTACAAGGTGGGAGATAGAGTATGTTTATCCACTGACAATCTACAACTAGTGGGACCTCGCAAATGTGCACCAAATTTCATAGGGCCAAATGAAATTGAGAAATGTGTATAGCAAACAGCAATGCGGTTAAAATTGCCTGATAACTTGAAGATACATCTGGTGTTCCATGTGTCTTAGCTTAACCCTGCAGCTCCAGGGCTCCAGACCACGAGACCGCCGGCAGTCATGAAGAATGGACAAGTGGAGTATGAAGTAAAATGGGTTCTCGAATCCAAAAGAAGGCAGCAACGCTTGTGGTATCTTGTGGAGTGGCAGGGTTATGGACTGGAAGAGTGTTCATGGGAAACTGAGGAGTCAGTGCAAGCACCACGGTTGGTAAGACAATTTCATAAAAGAAACCCGGAGAATCCAGGTCATGGGAGAGCCCCTGGGAGAGGAAGTACTGTCAAGAATGGATGGGGCAGAGAGGCACAACCAGGCGGTGCGGCGGGCGAGGGGCAGATCGGGAGAGGACTACACTTCCCAGGTTCCCTGTCAAGGGTGGCCAGGTGCGCACAGCAAGCAGCTGCGACCGGAATAAAAGCTTGCCATCCGCCATTGGCAGGTGCGGCTTATTGAAGAATATTACACCACGAGCGGATGTGGCGAGGTGCAGCGCACGAAGCTAGAGACAGGAGCAGTTATGAGAGACCCAGGCCAGGCATCGGTGATGGCGTTCTGCTTGGGGTGTGTTAGGGAGAATTCTCAGAAATGTGCTAATTCTTCTCTACCTCAGAGACCCCCAGCACTTTTGATGGACTCTGGGACTTTTTAATTTTTAACTTGGAGAGAGTGAGACCTTTTTCCCTCTGTCTCATGTATTTTTTCTGTGATTTAAACTCTGTGTTTCTTTTGCTTTGTGGAGTCTGATAAAATCCACAGGCATCTGTTTGCATTGTGTCACAGAGCACTTTTAGTGAAGTCACATAGGGAAGTCTTTTAGATTTCCCAAGGTTTAGACACCTTACTCTTGGATGAACTACTGTTTCCAAGAGCAGTAAAGTGAAATTGACTTTACCTACATTGTAACCTACATTGTAACTTCTAGACCCAGCACACCCTATCATACAATAGAGTGCTGGAGGGGTTACTTACTAGCCCCTTTGTCTAACTTCTAATGTAACATTTTTTATGTTACCCTTTACACAATTAATGGCTGGTGGCAGTGGTGTTTTTACTACCGTGGTGTGTCTTTACCACGGGCTGCGTTCGCAGCTGCAGTAAAACACCCTTGGGTGCCATTTTTGTCAAAATGGCCCCAATCGTCTTTTTTTGCCATTTCTTGTTGTTAAGGTCCTTCTTGAGATTTACTCTGCGTGCCAAACCAGGAATGTTCCCTTTGTTCATCTGGCTCCAGTATGTCTGGTGGGGGCAGGAAGTGAGGGAGGTGCCCGAAACTCCCTGTGCTTAGTCTCACAGGAGACAGGAATGCACTCTTAAGCGATTGGCTGGCTGGCTGTCCGGCAAGGACAGCCACCTGCTGGGTGACTGACAGCTAGGCTGGAATGAATGGGAGCAAGCTGCATAAAAGGCAAGGCTTTTTGGCTTGGAAGGCAGAGTTGACTACTGGACGAAGGAATCCAAAGAAGAACTTGAAGAGGTCGCCTGTTGCAACTCCTGGACTGGTGGTTTGCCCGGTGAAGCCCTGCTGCTGTGCTGAAGCTCCAAATTCATGTCGTCAGAGAAGCCCTGAAAAGACGATTTCTCCCCTTGAGTTGGTGGGACCAATCAACTCCAAAGTAAGCCACCTGGACATCCTCTCGGTGAATTTCCACTGCAGTCACTGCTGGAACCGAAAAGCCAGGGAGAGGAACACCCGTTCGTGTGCATTGCTTTTAAGTAGGCCAAGAGCTCCAGAAAGAACCTCCGGACTCCCGGGAAGCAGGACTGACCGAGCCTGAGCCACCTCAACTAAGTGCTGGACCCCATGCTTCTGGAAATCCCACCTCGACAGCCAAGAACCACAGTGTTGCTGTTTGCGGTAGACGCAAGAAGCTGAAACACCAAAGTGCCACATGTTTGAAGTTTGCTAGTTGCCATCAGTGACCGTCCCGTTGTGGTGCAGGAGACCCCAGAAGTCCTCCCTCTTGTCCCCACGACTGAGGCCCTGGAACAACAGGATCTGCAGAGCTGCACAGGATCAGAAGTCATCTGGGTGTCTTCTTTTTGACCTGCATCCTTGGGCAACCTCCCCACTCCTACAGGGAAGGTAAAGAATCTAGGTTGTACACTAACAGCGTCTCTCTCCATGGAGAGTCAGGTTGCTACTGTATGTCAAACTAGTCATCTGCAGCTGAAAGTTCTAAAAAAAAGTGCTACCTTTAATCTCTGAACATCTTCGTCCCCCGGTTGTAGCTCCCTTATTCTATCACGGCTGGATTATTGTAATTCTCTATATTCATTCTGACCGTGGACCTCATCCAGAGACTACAACGCCTGCAAAATCTGGCAGCTAGAGTAGCTACTGGCTCCCCTTATGGAGCACATATTTCCCCTGTCCTGCGCTTTCTTCACTGGCTGCCAGTGTATCAGCTTATCAGATTCAAAGCTCTATGCATCGTTCATCGGGCGATACACAATTTAGGAGCAGAGTTTCTGCAAGCCAAGTTTGTGCTCTATCTCCCTACCCACCAGCATCGCTCCTCCACTGCTGATCTGCTTGTGGTACCGCCATACCAACGCTCAAGGATAGGAGGTCGCTCTTTCTCTGTAACTGCTGCCATTGCATGGAATGAGCTGCCATCTCCTATAAAGAAACTGTCTGGCCATCTAGCTTTTAGGAAAGCGATAAAGAACCTCCTTTTTAAAAATTTTACCTGTTGGCTTTACTTTTCTATATGGACAGTTTGCCTTTCTCTCTAGAGTCAAGATGCCCATGGGCGACCGTGTGCGCTTAAGAAATTTCAAAAATAAATAAATAAATCTGCTGCATTTTTCTTCGACCTAAAGGTACTGTAAAGTCTGGGAGAACTTATATCTCTGAGTAGATTTGCTTGTAGCTTTCTACTTCACAAGTCCCCTGTCTTGTGGCCCTACATTTGATTCATCTTTTTCACCAAAGTCTTCTAAAAACAGTGTGCAAAGACTTTTATTTACCTGCAAGAAGTGCTTCAGCCACATAGACTTTTGCCCATTGACATTGGCTTAGCCTGGATCCCTGAATGACTCTTCTCTCCTCTGTTATTGTGTTGCACCTATCCTACCAGAAAGGGGTTAACTACTCTGCATTGGGGGGTTCAAAACGTATTCGCCTGCTTAAGGAATATTTGGGTTCTCTTGTTTGTTCTAATAACTCTTTCTTTTGACACTCTCCAAGCCTACGCTGAGTGCAACAGTAACATATTAATGTCCACAGTGTCCTAGATATTTAAGTCACATGAGGGTGTAGGAATTGTCTGTGTGCCATCCCCAATGTGTCTTTACTGATTCTGAGAAACCTAAGAGTGTGTATTTTTGAAATGTATCTGAGTGTTGCTTTTACATTGCTCCCTTCTGAAGAAGGCGTGTTTAAATGACTGGTAAATAAATTAATAATTGTTTTATCAAGAAACCTTGAGTATCAGTGTTTATTTGAATACTTGTCACTGTGAATCTCTGTGTATCTCCACTACTGCTCAAATTGACCCCGCTTGAGATAATCCTGGCTGCTAGGCCACACTACCAACCTGTGTAGTTCAGACTTATACCAAAGGTTGGGTCCCTATTGCCAGGAGGCTGAGGTTGTTGTAGTGCACCCTAAGGGTACTACCCCAAATCTTTACCTAACAGGGCGATTTCTGTGATGTAATCAACAGTGTCCGGGGGGCTGTCTCACAGGTCTCCCAGACCTTCACCTAAGTGTCTTAGTGCTACTTTTGGTCATTGTTTGGTTGCTTTCAGTAAAACCTACACGTTTTCGGTGTGGGTTGAGTGTGCCGACAGTTGCGCTTCAAGCGTTTAAGTGACATGAACGTCTACGAACACCATGTGAAAAGAAACATGGGTGAACGTGCTCAGGGAATATGAACTAGTGATTACTGTGTGAAGGAAGCACGGGTTGGGCGTGCAAAGGATAATAACATTTGCAAACACAGTGTAAAGGGAAACATGGTTTTGCCTGGTAAACGTATGAGGCCATGCATACTTTTTATGCATACTGTGTACTAGAGTGCGTGTTAGGCAGAATCCAGGGCAGTTCCCTTAGGGAACACTACCCCAGATTAGGACTACAGGTGAGAGCAATAAATCCCCTTTGGTATCAGTCTGTACCACAAAGATTTAGTTGGTAGCTCTGGCTGAGCAGTCAGACTTATCTCAAGAGGGAGATGAGCAGTATTCAGGGTTGACACAATAGGTAGTACAGTATTATGGAGCAAGGAAACACTGACCAAAGTTTTGTTTTAAAAAGAGAATATATATTTATTTTATACACTTCTAAGTCAACACATAGATCACAGTTAATAAAGTAAGTTAAGTTTAGTCAAAAGAATAGCATATACAACTCCCTATTCAATTGTAGACAAGTTTGCGGTATAGGGAAAACTGAGCAAAATGGCACAGTGAAAATCTACTACAAATGGCACTCTACCAATTCAACGAAAGGGAGGGAAGTACAAGTTAAACCGAAATGTGTTCAGACACCCCCCAGCAACACTTCCCTGAGGTTTTGTGAACAAGTAATACACAGTAACACTTCAACCAAAAGACAAGTGAATGAGCAAAATGGCACTCCACAAGTTAAAACAGTAGGAAGGAAGAGGGGTTTAGAAAATGTAGGTGCATCAACACATTTCTCATTGAAAACTAATCTAGTGAGAGCAGATCTAACAAATCAGCCAGAGTGAATAGGCCTGAGCCAGAGTCAGTGGTACAGGACAAAGAGCTTAGGAGCAAAAATGTTCTTGTAGCTGCAGTCAAGTCTTTAGTAGAAAACTTTTGAAGAGGTAGATGCAAGGCGAAAGACAATTTTAAGAGAGAGGGCGGCCGACCCCACAAGTAGTTAAAGGATTTAAAACACCTTTGGGGCTACCACAGAGAAAGGGCGGCCTGGCGGAACAATGTACCTTAAACGTGAAGAAGTGGCTCCTGCGGTGGCGGTTGTTCCTGGTAGTTCCTGCAGGTCGAGGGATCCAACAGAAGAAGAGAGGTTCTCGTCGTGGAGGAAGGTTCGAGTCGCTGCACTATCCAGGGATGAAACCAGCCACGGTGCTGCCAAACAAAGTTTAAAAGGTACGGTCCTTTTAATCGCGGTCCGGGTCGATAGCTGCCTGGCTATCCGGTCTTCAAGTGTGGGGCACTGTCGAGTCGACCAAGGCAGGTCCAAGGGTGCGATAGGTGAACTGGTTGACCCCACCAGCGTAAGGGAAGGAGGCTCCTCTGCTGAAGATCTCCTCTCGTCGTGTGGAAGAAAAGTGGTGAGATGATCCGGCAGGGCTTCACCGGTGGTGTAGATGCTGAAGATGTCTCTGGCTTCTATTCCATTCGGTTCCGTAGTTCCAGTGGTGACGTCTTGCTCTTCCAGTCCTCAGGTCCCTGCTTTTACGCAGAAAGAGACCCATTCATACAGCCTAGCTGTCACTCACACAGTGGAGTGGTCTTCTTGGCGGGAGACCCTCCAGCCTATCAGGTTGGAGTGTGACCTGAGTTGCTGCGGCAACTCTGTCCGGGGGTTCTACTCCCCCTCCCAAACAACAGACCCACCCCAGACTCAGTGGCGCCGAAAGGAGGGCTTCTTGGCAGTAGCCCGCCAAAAGGACGAACAAAGGATCCCCGACCTGGGTTAGGAAAATGGAGTAAGACTCGAGAAAGAAGTTTTATCAAAGTTCTGGCAAATAAAACCTACCGGAGTAAAGTTAATAATAAAATAAACCGGCGGTATGTTAGAGGCTGTCAGTAAAAGTGGAAGCCTCGAACAATGGGAAAATCCCATAGAGAAATATTTGCGGTCGAATATAAAAGGTAGTAACCACTGCCACCAGCCAGAAACTTTGTAGAGGGGGACTTTAAGGTACCCTCTCGAAAATGAACATAGGGGAGACACTATTAAACCCTTCCAGTACTTCCATATTAAGATGGGGTGTACTGGTTAAGTTCATAATAATCAACTAGTAAAGTCAATGGGGACTTTACATGCCCTGTGAGACAGTAGTCAGTCACAGGGTATGGAGTCTATGTTTGGGGGTCGTTACGACACCCCTGTGTCACGGCACAGAGGGTGCTGTGGGACACATGTGCATAAAGATGGTTCCTATGGGTGAGAGAAAAGATCCCATAGGCATTAAACACAAAAATAGCCTAGGACATACATAGCAAAAATGCCTAAGAGTGGGAAGAAGAGTCTCACTCTTAGAAGGTAAAAAGAAATAAACCCTTCAAATCCAGCAAAGCTGCCGTGGGACTCTATAGGTAAGGGAAATTAGCCATAAAATGAGAATTCTCCCTAGCACTCGCACCCCCCCCCCCCAGACTAAGGGAGAGGAGGATCTAATCCACTCCTGGATGAGTCTCATACCTCTAGTCGGTTAAAAACATCCTAGAGAGACCATCAGCATTTTGGTGGTGACATCCTGACCTGTGCTCAATGGTAAAATCAAACCCTTGGAGGCAGATTGACCATCTTAGCAGTTTTGGGTTTTCCCCTTTCATTTGCATCACCCATCTCAAGGGTTTGTGGTCTGTTTGAATGGTGAAAGTAGATCCATAGATGTATGGTCTAAACTTCTTAAAAGCCCACACAATGGCAAAACATTCTCTCTCAACAGTTGCCCACCTTGTTTCAGATTCCTCCAGTTTCCTACTGATGAAGCAAATGGGGTGTTCCCTACCTTTCCCATCCAGTTGACTTAGTTCTGCACCTATACCTATATTGGAAGCATCTGTCTGCACAATGAAGGTTTGGTGGTAGTCAGGAGCTCTGAGAACTGGAGCTTGACAAAGGGCTTTATTTAGGCTTTCAAAGGCCTGATTGCACTCCTCATTCCATTTGACCTTTTCAGGAAACTTAGGAGAAGAGATTACATTCAGTGGAGAAGCTATGGATCCATAGTTCTCAATGAAATTCCTGTAATACCTAGTGAGGCCTAGGAAGGTTATCACCTGAGTTTGAGTAGAAGGGGTTGTCCAATTTTACACAGCTTCAATCTTGCTGAGCAAAGGTCTTATTTCACCACCTCCTACCTCATGCCCAAGGTAGACCACTTTACTCTGACGAATTTGACATTTGCTTGCCTTTATAGTCATATGGGCCTGTTATAGAGCCTGCAAAACATATCCTAGGTGTTCAACATGTTCTTTCCAAGTAGGGCTGAACACTGCAATGTCATCCAAGTATGCCATGCAGAAGTCCTCCATCCCATTCAGAACCTGATTAACCATCCTTTGGAATGTAGCAGGTGCATTCTTTAATCCAAAAGGCATAACCTTAGACTGGTATAAGCCAACTGGGGTGGAGAATGCAGTTTTCTCCTTGGCATGGTCAGTCAGGGCTATTTGCCAATAGCCTGACATGAGATGAAATGTGCTGAGGAACTTGGCTGAACCAAGTCTATCCACAAGCTCATCTGTCCTTGGCAAAGGATGGGCATCAGTCTTAGAGATTGCATTTAGAGCTCTATAGTCCACACAAAATCTCAACTCCTTGGATCCTGCCTTTGGTACTAACACAACTGGGCTAGACCATGGACTAGTAGAGGGCTCTATTACCCCGAGATCAAGCATCTTGTTGACCTCTCCTTTGATGTGGGTTCTTACATTTTCTGACATTCTGTAGCCCCTGCTTTTGACAGGTTGACAGTCACCAGTTAGGATATCATGTTGGCCTCAAGGGGTCAAACCTGGTGTCAGTGAGAACAAAGGGGCAAATTGATTTAACAAACATTTGCACTCCTCCTGTTGCTCAGGTGTCAGATTAGAAGAGAGATTGACTCCTTCTATTTTCTCATCTAAAGGTTTGCCTCTGAGGAGGTCAGGCAGAGGTTCACTCTCCTCCTCCTCTTGAGCTGAAGCTAGAAGCAAAGCTCCCAGTTCTGGTCTCGAGACATAAGCTTTTAGACGGCTGATGTGAAAGACTCTAGGAGCCTCCTTAGGATTGCCTAAGTCCACCAGATAGTTCACCTATCTTCCAAAAAGAAACACCTGTGTATAGGCGCGTTACAAATGCCATATCATATCATATCATACCTCTCCAAGTTTTCCCACAACCTTGAAGGGTCCCATCCATTTGTCCTGCAAGGCCCTCTGCCTTGTTGGTACCATAACAAGAACTAGCTGGTCTTGAGCTAACTCAACGATGTTGGCCTTCTGGTCATGCCAATGCTTGACCAGAGCCTGACCTGCCTTCAAGTTATCACTTGCTTCAGCCATCATGTGTGACATTCTCCTCCGGAGTCCTATCACATAGTCAGTGACTCTGACTGGTGTGGGGGAAGGAGCACTCTCCAACCCCTCCTTGATCAGGGCCAATGGACCTCTAACCGGATGGCCATAGAGAAGTTCAAAGGGACTGTAACCCACTCCCTCCTGAGGGACTTTTCTATATGCAAAGAGAAGGCATGGCAGTAGAAGATCCCACTTTTTTGTAAGGGGCTCTTCTAAAGCTCCTATCATGCTCTTCATGGTTCTATTAAACTTTTCTACCAATCCATTTGTCTGAGGGTGGTATGCTGTTGAGAACTTGTAGGTAACTCTGCAGTTTTTCCACATGGCCTTCATGTAGTGGGACATAAAAAAATGTGACCCCCTGTCGGATATTACCTCCTTAGGAAACCCAACCCTGGTAAAAATACCAAGGAGGGGCCTTAGCTACAGCCGGAGCTGTAACAGTCCTCATAGGAATTGCTTCAGGGAACCTAGTAGCATGGTCTACTACAACAAGTATAAACCTGTTGCCTGAAGAAGTTGGAGGATCAAGGAGACCAACAATGTCGATTCCTACCCTCTCAAATGGTACTCCCACCACAGGGAGAGGCACTAGAGCTGCCACGTTCTTGGAGCCACTTTTACCAGAGGTTTGGCAAGTGTGGCAACTCTTGCAATACTTATCTACATCAGCCCCCATTTTAGGCCTATAAAAGTAGAGCAAGAGCCTTTCCTTGGTCTTCTTAAAGCTCAAGTGACCAGCCAAAGGTATCTCATGGGCTAGTTGCAAGAATTGGAGTCTGTTTGCTTAGGGCACTACAAGTCTTTTGTAGTCCCCAGGAGTTGACTCTGTTGGTTCACTATAGAAGAGGCCATCTTCCCAGTGTAACCTATACTTCCCAGGTTCTTGCCCTTCAAGCTGAGAAGCTGCCTGGTGGTGAAGACCTTCCAGAGTTGGACATTCTCTTTGTCCCTTACTGAAGTCTGCCCATTGGGTCCACCTTCTGCCAGTAACGACTGCAGCTCAGGATGGTCCACAGGGTCAAGATCTCCAATGAGTTCCTGGCCTCCTACTAGATCTGAGTCCTCAGGCTCTAGTTCAACCACACAGGGTTGTACCTCACTCCTAGCCTCAGCTGGAGGAAGAATCACAGGTGTCATTTTTGCTAACCTAGGAGACTTCCTGGTTGGCAGCAATGGAGTGCTTTCTGCTGGTTTCTTTTTGGAAGTCTTGGGTCTCCCCTTTGCTTCTGGTTGTTTAGAGATAGCAGTAAGTAACTCCAGTGGAGTAGGAGTGATTTCATTTTCCATCATCTCCTCAGGAGAGCCCCTCAAGGTCCTCTCCCTTGCAGGTCTGGTAAGCTCCTGTAATCTCTTACTAGGAGGTCTGGGAGTACTTGACACTACTCCCAGGTCTTCCAGATCATTGCCCAACAGCACCCTTCCTGGTACTTCAGATTGTACACTCACAGGTATCCTGACAGTCATTTCATTGCACTGGAGGAGAGCTGGTAATTGGTGAAGCATCTGCACAGGCCCTCCAGCTAACTTGGTGAGGCGTTTGGGTGCTTTAGCAACATCCTCCACCTTGAAAAAAGATTTGTCCACCACAGTTATGCTGGCCCCAGTGTATCTAATGGCAGGAGTCTCCTGACCATTGACTAGGACACTGTCTTTATAATACTCTTTAGTATTAGGAGGGATAGAATTATACACATCTAAATTCTGTTGTTCCCACAACCCAAGAGATACTAAAGATACACTAGCTGAGTCTCCAATGGGATCATCAGCTAGTAGTTGAAAGTTTCCACTGGCCATATGTACTTCCTCCTCTGGAGCAAAGGCTAAGGAGACAGTGTGGATCCCTGAATGTTTACCCTTACATCTGGGATCCCCTTTCACATGGTCAGTTGATCCACAAACATAACATTTTCCAAATGTCTTTATGAATGGTGGCTTGCTCTGACCTCCTTCTGGTCTGGGACCAGAAGGTACACTAGCCTGATTTGGTTTCCCTTGTGGCTTACCCTTAGAATTTTGTTTGTGGCCCTCTTTGGAATTGGAATTATTTGAATTCTCTTTCTTGTCTTTCTTTGGCTGCTTTCCCCCATCCTTTTTCTGAGTTACCCCTCAATCCTTGTGAGTAGCCCTATTGGCAACCCACAAGTCAGCAGCCTTAGCCAGTTTCTTAGAATCTAACTCTTTTGAATCAGCTAAGTGCTGTCTGAGCTCAGGAGAGCAGGCATCATAGATAGACTCCATCATAACAATATGTCTCATTCCTTCATAAGTGTTAACTCTATAACCCTTAATCCATCCCTCTAAGTTCTTCAAACACTCATTCACCCAAGTAGCCCAAGGGGTACTATCATGCTTTTTGAGGGTCCTAAACCTCTTAAGGTACTGGGAAGGAGTCTTCCCAAATCTAGCTATTAAAGCTAGCTTTACACATTCATAATCCTTTCTATCCTCCTCCCCCAACTCTATTACCACATCAGATGCAACAGGGGGGAGCCTAGAGAATAGCCAGGGGATCAACTGATCACCTGTGATATCCTGGAGCCCATGATTATATTCAACCCTAGCAAGCCAATCTAATACATCCAACTTAGGTTCATACATAGAAAATACTTTTCGAGGAACCTTATTTGTTTGGGCTGTCCTTTGAAAAATCTCAGCGCCCTAACAATTTCCAGTTACTACACTGTTTTGTTAAGACTTTTCACTTTTTCGTGGTCGCATGTGATTATAACCATGGAGTTCTGGTTCCTCAACTCCGTTTTGATTAAGACACAAAAGCAAACTTTTTGGTTACTGTTTCTCTCATGCGCCCTTATGCTTTGAGAAGAAAAGAAAAAATCCAACAGGCTCTCCTTCTCTTGATTTTGTATAAGGATGGATATCTTATATTGAAACTCCTCAATTGTACTCTTTATGTTGCCCTTTGTGATTACACGTGTTTTGACGAACCCATCGTCTTTTTCAAATCAGGGCTGATTTATAGAAAAAATTCCAAAACACATAAACAATACATTTCAAAAATGAACCAAAACATGTACGGACTTGTCCAAATTAAATTACAAAATAATATGTAAACCATTTTTTAAACATTCAGTATAAACAAAACATTTTTTCATTACAATAGATGGCCATTTGGGGAGGGGTAAAGGGTCGGAATGTTGAGGGTTACAAGAAAACACAAAACATAACATAAACACAGAGAGAGAAATGTTTGCAAGAAAATATATTAGTTAGTTACCACTTTCATGTTGTTCATAAAGTGTAAAAAAGTGTTAGGTTTTATATTATGGTAAATGTAAGTGGTAATTTATATCTTCTTACATAGTGCTTCCTGTTCAATACTCATATTGCTTTAGTCTGTCTCTATTGTTGATATCGGGTTTGTCATGGGTTAAATCCCTGTGAATTTAAAAACACTACATGTAACACCAGGGTTTATACTTATCATTTATTTGCTCAATAGTGTTTGGAAAATGAATCCAAATGTGGCCCAAAATTAATTTAAACGTACTCATAAGTTCTTGACTAATCTAAATAAAATGGAACTCGCAGTAGTTAATTGTGCTTTAAAAGGTCCTTATGTGCCCCACGATATACTTCAAGAAATAATTATAAATCACTTTCTGTAATTTTGCCGTTTAGTTTGCGCACCTCCATGCGGACTCACGTGTCCACATTGAAATTAGTGCAGCCCCCTCAGGGGACCCTCTCGCACGCTTACCTGTTGCCGCGTGTCCTGTTCCAAGTAGTCCTAGTGTTTCTGTCTCGTCTCCCTGTTTACATTACTTCATGTCGGTTTGTGGGATAGCAAGTCCCACAACTATGTCTATTGCGGTCGCCATGTTGATTCGCTTAGCTAACGTGCTGGCCCTAATAATAATGCAGGTCCTGTGTGTGCACTCTATATTGAAAAATAATATCAATCGCATGTGCGCATATTTGAAACAATGAAAATATCGAATTAACGCCCAATTTTTAAAACGAAAATAATAGACCAAAATTCACTCCGTCTTCAACACATTATTCATGTTAATCCTTGGGTATTTGAAATATTATTTCCTTATAGTGTTTTGAGCACTACCTACACAAACATTGACACTAACTCATCTGCTAGTTTCTTTTGTACTGTTTGTAATTACTACGTTCCTTTCCAGTTTGTCCTTCTTCTATTTCCATACCTGCGGCCATCTTTTGGGCAAATGAAATTGAAATATTGAAGTTCTATAATGGTGTGCACTTTGAAAGTAATTAACTTAGTTAAATACAAATAATTTGAAAATTAATCGATGGCCCCATTGCTACGAAGCAAGTAATTGTTTTTAATTGAAACATGTTTAGGGGTTTCAATGCTGCTTTCAAAAAAAGCCATACCAAGGGAAAAAGCTATTGGTTATAGTATCTATCAACTGTGTTAGAATCCGATTTGAAAATAATAATTTCCTTTAAGTAACAATACTACAATGTCTACAATCCCATATATTAAAAAATTGAAAAGAATAAAATTCACAGAAAAAATGGTTTACATATTATTTTGTAATTTCATTTGGAAATGTCTGTACATGTTTTGGTTAATTTTTGAAATTTATTGTTTATGTGTTTTGAAATTTTTTCTATAAATCAGCCCTGATTTGAAAAAGACGATGGGTTCGTCGAAACACGTGTAATCACAAAGGGCAACATAAAGAGTACAATTGAGGAGTTTCAATATAAGATATCCATCCTTATACAAAATCAAGAGAAGGAGAGTCTGTTGGATTTTTTCTTTTCTTCTCAAAGCATAAGGGCGCATGAGAGAAACAGTAACCAAAAAGTTTGCTTTTAGGTTCATACATACCCACAATCTCTTTAGGCATCCAGGTTTTTTTTGGACTGAAAGATCTAGAGGATTCGGGGAGAGAAGCATTTTCCACAGACAATTTCTTCATCTCAAGCTCATGGTTGAGCTCCATTTCTTTGAGCCTTAGTTCTTGTTGTCTCTGTTCATTTGGGGCACTAATTCTTTTGAATTCAAGTTCTAATCTCATTTTTTCTAGGGAGATAAATTCAGGACTTAATGTGGGACCTGGTAAGGGCCCAGTAGCTACAGGCTGAGGCCCTTGAGCAGGCAGAGGACCAGAGGGGTGACATAGTTATCCTCCTCTTCCTCATCTGTCTCAACAATAACATCTTCAACATTATCCTCATTTTTTAAATGTTTTTTATTGTAACATATAGTTTATTACAAACTTTTATTACAAAACCAAATCCTCACTGTTCGTTACATTTGTTCCAATTAGTCTTCATCCCTTAATCTTTCATACGCATGACTATGCAATGTCCTTAACTAGTCTTGCTTTCATTTAACCCAGAATTCTATCCATAAAATTGATCACAGAACATGTTAAATGCACAGAACTCCCACTTAATATGCGCCCCCACCAATCGTCCAAATTTCTGTTTATCAGAGCGAATTTGCCAAGGTGCAGAGTTCTCAAATCTCTCAGATGGGTGCAATCAGCCATTAAGTGTCTTATTGTTTCAGTTTCCTTCTGACAGTATCTGCATAAATTGTCCTTGGTGTCACAAACGTGTCTCATCAGCAGCATTTCCTTTGTTTTAATTACGTTCACACGTAGACGCAAAAAACTGTTGCAATGAAATCGCGAAGGAAATTGTAGCAGATAGCTCGGCATTTTATTTAGTTTATTTTTAGTTGGCCCTTAATTAGGGGCTGTTGGTAGTCCTTCGAACTTGTCCAGATTTTGAATCCATGGCCATTCTTTCAATTTTCTTTTTGCTATTTGTGGTTGCTCCAATAGCATGTTGCTGTTTATCTCCACGGCTTGTAGAAGCATCTTTAGACTTTGTACCCATTGCATCAAAACGCTCTCATATGGTCGCTTGTTATTTACAGCAAATATTGCATACGTAGGTTCCGGATTTGGAATTATCATCTTTCTATAGAGAGACAGCGACTTCCAGATGGCATTTACGTATAATTCGTCAAGAGCGAGTTCATGCCTGATGACAGTAATTGATATGTACTTTGGTAATTTCAGCACTCGCTTCCAAAATAGCCCTTCTAATTTCGTCCATATTCTGTGATCCATATTCCACCCTGCTTCAGAGTCAAAGGTAATAGCAGGTATTACCTTTTGCAGATAGAATGTAGGTATTAGGGTGAATTTTCCATATAGATTATGGATTAGGGCTCCTTCTATGGCCAATGTTTTGGTTCGACGCACAATATCTTGTATCCAACTCCATTCTCATATAGATTTACTGACCTGGACACCCAGATATCTGATCTCAGTAATCTCTTCTATGATGGTGTTTTCAATTTTCCAGTGGAAATTTTTGCTTTTGTGTCCTTTCCGTGATCCAATTTGCATAATTTTTGTTTTGGTGACATTTATTCTTAGCTCATTATCATTCATGTAATGTTGTAGCTTTGTCAGCAATCGTTGCAATCGTTGCTGTTTGCCACATTTGCTGGAGTAGTGGGCACTACAGCACCACTATCCAGACTTTGTTTCTCTAACAGTCTATCAAACATTTCTTGTTTCTTGCCTTTGACAGGAAGACCTTTCTGTCTACACAGATCCCTTAAATAATCAACAGTATTAGTAAGGAGGGTCTCCTGGCTATAACTTTCCATAATTTTGACTTTTGTTAAAATAACTTTTTGTGATTGTTAACCTTGTGGTTAGTTGCACCAAGGCACTAGTAACACACTAAAATGTCAATCCAATACTTTTATCCTCACTGCTGTACACTGGTGTTAGGCAGAATCCAGGGCAGTTCCCTTAGGGAGCACTACCCCAGATTTGGACTACAGGCGAGAGCAATAAATCCCCTTTGGTATCAGTCTGTACCACAAAGATTTAGTTGGTAGCTGTGGCTGAGCAGTCAGACTTATCTCAAGAGGGAGATGAGCAGTATTCAGGGTTGACACAATAGGTAGTACAGTACTATGGAGCAAGGAAACACTGACCAAAGTTTTGTATTAAAAAGAGAATATATATTTATTTTATACACTTCTAAGTCAACACATAGATCACAGTTAATAAAGTAAGTTAAGTGTAGCCAAACGAAAAGCATATACAACTCCCTATTCAATTGTAGACAAGGTTGCGGTATAGGGAAAACTGAGCAAAACGGCACAGTGAAAACCTACTAGAAATGGCAATCTACCAATTCAACGAAAGGGAGGGAAAGTACAAGTTAAACCGAAATATCTTCAGACACCCCCTAGCAAAACTTCCCTGAGGTTTTGTGAACAAGTAATGCACAGTAACACTTTAACCAAAAGACAAGTGAAGGAAAACTGAGCAAAATGGCACTCCACAAGTTAAAACAGTAGGAAGGAAGAGGGGATTAGAAGACTGAGGTCCATCAACACATGTCTCATTGAAAACTAATCTAGTGAGAGCAGATCTAACAAATCAGCCAGAGTCAATAGGCCTGAGCCAGAGTCAGTGGTACAGGACCAAGAGCTTAGGAGCAAAAATGTTCTTGTAGCTGCAGTCAAGTCTTTAGTAGAAAACTTTTGAAGAGGTAGATGCAAGGTGAAAGACAATGTTAAGAGAGAGGGCGGTCGACCCCACAAGTAGTTAAAGGATTTAAAAAACCTTTAGGGCTACCACGGAGAAAGGCCGGCCTGGCGGAACAATGTACCTTAAACGTGGAGAAGTGGCTCCTGCGGTGGCGGTTGTTCCTGGTAGTTCCTGCAGGTCGAGGGATCCAACAGAGGAAGAGAGGCTCTCGTCATGGAGGAAGGTTCGAGTCGCTGCACTACCCAGGGATGAAACCAGCCGCGGTGCTGCCAAACAAAGTTTAAAAGGTACGCTCCTTTTGATCGTGGTCCGGGTCGATAGCTGCCTGGCTATCCGGTCTTCAAGTGCGGGGCACTGTTGATTCGACCAAGGCAGGTTCGAGGGTGCGATAGGTGAACTGGTTGACCCCACCAATTCAAGGGAAGGAGGCTCCTCCGCTGAAGTTCTCCTCTCGTTGTGTGGAAGAAAAGTGGTGAGACGATCCAGCAGGGCTTCACCGGTGCTGTAGATGCTGAAGATGTCTCTGGCTTCTATTCCCTTCGCTTCCGTAGTTCCAGTGGTGACGTTTTGCTCTTCCAGTCCTCAGGACCCTGCTTTTATGCAGAAAGAGACCCATTCATACAGCCTAGCTGTCACTCACACAGTGGAGTGGTCTTCTTGGCGGGAGACCATCCAGCCTATCAGGTCAGAGTGTGACCTGAGTTGCTGCGGCAACTCTGTCCGGGGATTCTACTCCCCCTCCCAAACAACAGACCTACCCCAGACTCAGTGGCGCCGAAAGGAGGGCTTCTTTGCAGAAGCCTGCCAAAAGGACGAACAAAGGATGCCCGACCTGGGTTAGGAAAATGGAGTAAGACTCGAGAAAGATGTTTTATCAAAGTTCTGGCAAATAAAACCTACCGGAGTAAAGTTAATAATAAAATAAACCGGCGGTATGTTAGAGGCTGTCAGTAAAAGTGGAAGCCTCGAACAATGGGAAAATCCCATAGAGAAATATTTGCGGTCGAATATAAAAGGTAGTAACCACTGCCACCAGCCAGAAACTTTGTAGAGGGGGACTTTAAGGTACCCTCTCGAAAATGAACATAGTGGAAAAACTATTAACCCCTTCCAGTACTTCCATATTAAGATGGGGTGTACTGGTTAAGTTCATAATAATCGACTAGTAGAGTCAATGGGGACTTTACATGCCCTGGGAGACAGTAGTCAGTCCCAGGGTATGGAGTCTATGTTTGGGGGTCGCTACGACACCCCTGTGTCACGGCACAGAGGGTGCTGTGGGACACATGTGCATAAAGATGGTTCCTATGGGTGAGAGAAAAGATCCCATAGGCATTAAACACAAAATTCACCTAGGACATACATAGCAAAAATGCCTAAAAGTGGGAAGAAGAGTCTCGCTGTTAGCAGGTAAAAAGAAATAAACCCTTCAAATCCAGCAAAGCTGCTGGGGGACTCCATAGGTAAGGGAAATTAGCCATAAAATAAGAATTCTCCATAACGGTGCTTGCGATAGAAGTTCTATGGGGACAGGCGTGGGGGTTATTACGCTAGGAAGGAATAGGAGGTATCAAGCAAAGTAGGTGCAAGTAAGGTCAGGTATTCTAGGACGTGTTACAATGTATCAAGTATATTAAGGTGTGCCTTTTTGTTCAAAAACTCCCTACCTATGCTGATTACCATAACCCTCTTTCTGGTGTTCCTAATCTCCCCATTCGCATCCACAACCTCTCCCTAATCCTTCCTCCCATTGGCTGCCACATGGTCACCTGTACGTTCCACCACCAGGAACCCTTGGCAACCACGGTGGGAGGGTCAAGTTCATTTGGCTTCTGTGGTTCGGGAGTGAGTGTCGATACCCTTTCCTCACGTTTTGACAGGCCTCAATATTTGTCCACAGGTGGCAACATTTCCTACTTCCATGTGCATGTCACTTCATATCCTTAGCATGAACCGGCCAGTCCCTAGATTTAATGGAAAGGCATTAGAAATGGTGCCGTTTTCGAAGATTTTTACTTTGTTGAAAATGTTCTGATGTGCACGCACAATTATTTGCATTTCACATTTTACAGGGGCACCCATTTCATCAAGGCAGTGAGCAGATGCAGAATCCAAAAGAAGGCAATTTTGCGCATAGCATCTTTGTCGTTCTATAGACAAATGTTCTGTTGTCAGTTCCCTTAGGCACTTATCTTTTAGGTCCATAGTTATAACAGTGGCTCTAAAAATGCTAGTTTCTCCGAAAATGTGTGCTCCAGAGACACGGGCATAATACAACGTTGCTGTTTGTGGGTCTCCAAGCATAGTTTATCCAAGAATGAACTCTGAAGATACAAACTTGATACAATGTTGCAAACACTAGGTTTTCTGCTGGTGCAGCTCTTCATATGTGATTCAAAGTTATGAGCTCATTGTCTCCTGGCAGTGCGTTCGATTACTGCAGTGGTAATGACACAATTTCATCATGAACTAGCTACCATAAGAAACTCGGGTGACTTGCTGAACCTGCCCAGAGTGTTTACAGTCTATAATACACAGGCTGGAGGAACAAGACACCCATACCGGCCAGAGACATAATCACAGATGGGCAGAGATGGAGGTTCAAATGTAAGATGGTTTGCAGGCTAAATGAAGTCTTGATCCAGCCCTTAGGCCCAAAGTGATGCTGGGTACAACCAACATCAGCAGCCAATCCCAACCCTGCCTCAATTACAAGACACTCACTGGAAGCCCAACTCAGGGGAAAGAGGGAGAACACTATAGAAAGGTGTGTCTCCAATCAGCCAGTGTGGAGGAACATGAGGCTTGAATTTGTTGGTAGATGGACATTGGAGAAAGCAGAGGCTGGAGATATAGAGGAGGCTAGATAGGTGGTAGCACTGGAGAAAGAGGTGGATGTGGTAGGACCAAGGTTTCCAGAGAAGGTATCAATAGTAGGAGAAGAGGATAGCCATTAGTAGAAGGTGGTAAGACTACTGGTGAAATAGGTGGTAACAACATCAGGAGAGTAAAGCAGTAATCCATATAGGGGCTATATGATCACAGTACAAGAGGGGTAACAACATTAGGAGTATAGGGTGGTAGTTAGGAGGAGGAGGAGGTAGCACCAAGGGTGCAGGATGAGGTGACATCAGGAAGAAAAGGTGGAAATCAGGAGGAGGTGTTTAGAGAGACGGAGGTGGGAACATCAGGGACCATAAATGATGTGAACATGGTGGCAACATCTGGTAGCAAGAGTGGTACAAAGGAACGTGGAAGTGGCAACATCAGGGAGACAATGGTGGAGGCAGAGCAAACCAGGGGGTGAGCTTAAGGGAGGAGGAGGATGATTTAACATCAGGAAGTGCAGTTAGTACAGAAGAGGAAGTGTGAACATCACATTTTCAGGCCAGGACTGAGGAGGACGACGAGAACAGTCCAATGGTGATCCTGGTTAGGAAGATTGCAGCAGGCAAGTCCTGATGGCAGGAGGAGGAACCAAAGTGGAACATGAAGGCTATGTTAAGTTCAGAGAGACAAGGGGGAAGAAGCAAGAGGAATCCAGATTTCAAGAGATGCCTCTCCAGCACCCCATGCAGGCTACTCCGAGGGGCCCGTCTGCTGGCAAAACTACATGCCTGATAAAGTCTTGGGGCAGGAAACTCTAGAAAGCCCACACATAGACAGTCATCAGAAGAAGGGTTTTGGGAAATTGTAGGATAGAGACCACATGAGTCAAGATTATTATTATTATTATTATTATTATTATTATTATTATTATTATTATTATTATTATAATTATTATTATTAATATTTTGTGAAGATGGTTTGTTCATGGCTCTTTTTTAGGGCCTTTGATAACCCAATCAGCAATACAGGTTTGTGGTTACTCCATCAGTTCTGCTTCGCCTGTTAACCCTCCTGTAAGGATAAGGGCGTACTTCTTCTCTCAATATTCTTCTTCGAGGGTTTGTCACTCGGAAAAGCCTACTCCAGTGGGAAGTCCTCACTTTCATAATGCACCAATCCCTCCCTGGGACGTCACGGCCCTTTGTAGGGGTTTGTTTCTGTATGTATGACATGGCCTCCCTCTCCCAGGGTCCGGGTAGCCATCCCCTCTGTTGATTGACCTTCATGGATGTAGGCCCTGCCCCTTTTTTCCTTTCGAGGAGATGTCCTGTCCTGGCCGCCGCCATGTATTGCCCGGCCCTCTCTTCCCCTTTCTCCCCCAGCGTTGCACGGGTGCTCCCTGTCTCTCCTGCCACCTCCAGTTGGGTCCCTCCCACAGCATCCTATTGCCCATTTGCTGCTCCCAGCATCGACCCCCCACTCGGAGTCGCATCCACAGAGGCCACTCTCACCTCCTGTCCTGGACGACTGCGCCTCTCCTCCGTCTCAGGCTCGGCCTGTGGGGCACGGAAGCCTTGTTCCTTGGCGTCTCCCGTCTTCTCCCTGCCCCGGAGAGAACAGGTAAGCCCACTTGAAGCAGCAGCCTCACAGAAACCCTAAACCCTGCAACTCTCAAAGCAACTACATGGAAGGAGGAAAAACCCTTTCTGGGCAGTAAAGACTTAGAAGGCCATTTAAGCGGCGTGAGATCTGAGCACCTGGAAAATCTGGGAGGACATTGTTTACTTCTCTAAAAGGGAGGGGAGAAGACCCGGTATACAAAGGAGAAGAAACATTCTGACCATTGTGTTTAGGAACAATCCTCTTTTTTATTTTAAGTTGGCTCATTTATAGCTATTGCCCTAATAAAAATTGCTGAACTTGAGCATTTGGTCTTGATAGACCTTTGTCCCAAGCGAAGCCTGTGATGGGGACAGAGCTTTTTATGATGTTGGTGCACAAGAGCTTGGCATCATACTCACAATGCTCCAACAGATGCCTCCACACGAAGCACTTCACTGAAGACTCTACGCATCCCTGCCCAAAACCAAATGAAAACAATTGATGACACAACTTCATTTCCCCACTTCTATGGGACCAGACTAAAAGAAATAATATATATTGTCGGATAAATTATACAGAAACACAAAATTACAGACTGATGAAAAAAAGATACAGATGGATCATTCGGAATGATATTCCTATCTCATGGTGGTGTCGGTTGATAGGAGGCGAGAAAACTGCATAGCAAATTGCAATGGCCAAAATGATTGAACACATCGAGAACAATCTACTAAATGACAAAAGTGGTCACTAAATAGTTAAATATTCTCAAAACCCAATGCATTCAGTTGGACCCTGCCACTATTGTCAAAGCCTTGTCAAAGCCTTTTTCTGTCTTGTTCGCCTGATGAAATGCTCAAGCAACAATGTATTGTAAAATCTTATTTTGATTAAACAATAAAAAAAAATAAAAAAAAAAGATATTCCTATCTAGAGAGAGTGATCCAGCATGGTCACTACTCTCCTAAGAGCAACAAAGAAAGAGGACTGGTAGACTGTGACATCATGATATGTCACTGATGGTGATTGGTTGAGAATGATAACCCACAAAGACAAACCTGGACTCTCTGCTGTCAATCGCCCATCTGGAAAACCCAGCTGAGGGGCTGAGAATGGTGTAAAATCTAGCCATGGCCATAGACACAAAAAGAAAAATAATGTGATTATTACAAGGGGAGATCATGCCTGCAATACTTTCTAACCTGATAATAAATAAACACCCACAGAATAGATGATATTCATACATAGACCAGGTGGAGGATGAGGCATCCCAATAACTGGAAAGGTCTAACAGTCCAAGGCCAAAGTTCCTTCGAAGAAATTAGGTTTTTGAGCAAAGTTAAAAAGCTCTAGAAATAAAATGTCAGACATTACAACAGAAAATCCAGAAAGACAATCCAGAGAGAAGGAGATCAGACAAATGAGAGACGCAAAGAGGGAATTACTAGGCAACAAAGCCAGGAGCAAAGCCTCACATTCAAAGAGGCAGAGACTCCCCTGGCGGGGCATTGTGTTGAAGCCAGGTCTGACTTGAATATTGCCTGAAACAAAATAATACACAAACATAAACTAGAGACTGGAAAAATGACACGAATGGCAATGGTCAATGTCAGGTCTTGTCTATGCCCTTTGGCCAATTCAGGTGGGCAAAGCAAAGACATGCCTTTGCCCAGAGGAGCTAAGCAATGGCCGCAGCCACAAGGCTGACCACCAGGAAATAGGCTCTGCAAAGCCATTGGAGCAGGTAAGCAGTCGGACGCATTCGACACACCATGGGAGATGACAAGAGTGTGAGGAGAAAAAAAGAGCTTCTGGAGCTGCTCTTTGCAACCTGGCTTCTGTAATCTATACTCTACATATCGTACTGTTCCATTTACAGCCCCTAAAGCTCAACATGCCCCCTGGGTTTATTGTAGTGTTTGACACACAATTCTCATTTGTATTGCAATCATTGCGCTCACTCCAAAGGCCTACTTTATTGTAGATTTACTGAAACAAAACCCTACTTACACCCTTCCCGTACCTCAATTACAAAGATATACATATGGTGTAAAGCTTCAAGCAAAAGGCTGTCAGGCAGGCTATGCTACAGTGATTATCCCTAATGAGGGGGAAACTGGTGTGCAGCTGTCAGCAGCCTCCAGAAATGTAAGGCTTGGGGTGAAGAAGCTCTGTATAACCTAGAACATTTTCTGGAGTTAAAGGTTTGCATTTTAGTTAAATTGCATGCCCACAATGCTTTGCTCATGTAGCTCTGAAATGGATGAGGTGGGCTCAAAAGGCTTACATATATATAGATACATTCTTCATATACAACCATGTTGCCTCCATAGTTATGGTTAATTGGGTCACAGAGGGATAAGATATTTTGGGAGACTTTAAACTTTGGCAGCCGTGGATGAAACTGCATGAATGTATAGCCTACTCAGGATTTTTATGACATTTTCTCTGAAATATTGTCTAAGGGTGGGATATTATTGGGGGGATTTTACAATTTTCCTGCAAAAAACCCTTGAGAATCTTTGACAAATTGAAGCACCCTAAAACACTGGACGGGCTGACATCAATTGAAATGAGAAGTTGACATCTCGTCCACCTAGCATACTTAAAAAAAAGTGGTGCCCTAAAAAATAGAAATTTCATGTATTTTTTTTCTTTTCATTTGTAAAGCGCCTAAGCCCAAGGGCATCAGGGAACTGTTGCATTCAGTTACATCAAAAAGTAAACTTCTGGCTGGGGGTGAACACAGCTGTAGCCAATCATACAAGCACACCAATCAACTAAGCAAGTTAATTATCAGCTACATTTTGGTCCACCTTAAGCAAATAGCCAAGTTTTTAATGCCTTTCGGAAGGGCCAATGAGAAGCCTCTGCTCTTAGGTCTGGTGCGATGGCGTTCCAATGGCTCACTGCCACTTTAGGAAAGCTGGACCCTCCTCCTCTTGCTCTATTCACCTTTGGTAGGGCAAGGCGATGTGCATGGAAGGACCGTACTGGTCTGGTGGACTTGGCTTTCACAATTTTCTGGGTCAGGTATTGATGTGCGGTATTGATAGGCATTTGTGTGTAGTGGACGTTTTGAAAAGAATCCTTTCACAAAATGATAACCAGTGAACTTTCTTCCTAGCAGCTGAAATGTTGTCTCTTTTCGGGATGTTCAGGGCTGCTTGGAGCGCATTTTTTTGGATTACCTGTAATTTATTAAGGTTTTGTTGAGAGGTTCCTGCAAAGAGGACATTACAGTAATCCAGTCTTGCTCCTGTGATTGCCCGGGCGATGGTCAGGCAGCCATCCAGTGAGAGGACATGTCTAGCTGCGTTGATATGTTTTGCTGTGTAGGCTGACTCAGAGGCGATCGCATTTTCTTGTTTACAGAGTGAGATGGTGGCATCCAAGTGAACACCCACTGTATTTACTGCAGATGAGACGGGTATCTGAATTCCATCAATGGTGAAGGAGGTGAATTGCGCGCTGAGGTTCTTGAGCATGACAGGGGAACCTACTGTTGTAGCTGAATAGAATGTGGAATGTTTGGTGGGTAGAACTTGGGAAGGAATGGAATGGAGAGGAGTCAGTTATGATAGGGGAATAAAGGAGTTCAGACATGCAGGCTGACTCCTGTCATTATTTGATGAAGATATAATAATTAAAGTGGTGTCCATGAGGCACACAACAATTGGCGACGAGGTAGTGATTGACCCACTGAAACACTGATGCGCTATAGAGATGGTCAAGAGAAAGCAGCCTGTGAAACTATTTGAAAAAATACAGTGGTAGTGGCTAATGAGAAGACAGAAATAAAGATAAAGGAAACAGAAGCCAAAGGAAGGAAAGAGTAAGAACAGAGGAGCAACGCTGCGTGGAATTGACAGGTATGACTTGCTAATATGGCATACATGAATACATGAAGGAGAAGATTACCAACGGGCTGTTGTGCAGGAAAGGCATTGTTAAAAAAAAAGGAGAAAAGGGAGAAACTGGAACTGTGATATTCACGGATGTGCGAGGTCTAAGACTATTGGAGGTGTCAGAGTCACTGGCTGGGACTCTATGAAGCAAAACTAAAGGGAGGCATTCAAAGGAAAGTGATGTGGTGCGAGTGCAATCAAATGAAGGACATTGAGCAAAGAATAAAATGCTGCCATCTCATGAGTGATTGCCCGAAGAGTGTCAAATAAGGAACATAAGCCCGAGACACTAACTAAATAAAACAAACAGTGAAATGAACTAAAATGTGTCATGAGTGCAAAATGGAAACTATGAAAGTTCAATTAAATCAAAGTGTGGAATAAAGAGCACAGTGGTGAGGCATAGACTGCAACAACAACACAAGAAGTGCCAACACTGGGAAATTATTTTCCATACTGGCTGCAAAACGGAAAATATAACACAAAATTAAGGTGGCAAAGAAAGATACCAGTGAACAGCCCACACCACGGCAGGTGAATCTGGGAATCTGGATGAAAGTGAACAAGTGGAATGCTACACGTATGAACTAGTGGCACAAGGTCTGCCATCTCCTGTATATAATCACAATTGTGCTGTTGCAGGACCTTGAACAGTACACTTCATAGGTGAACCAGCAAGGGATTGGCATAAAAAAAATAGAGTGTTTAAAGTGGTGCTAAATTGTAAGGGGCGCCTCATTTGCACTCACACACGGGTGCATAGAGCAACCTTATACTGTAACACTGTTCAGAAAGAGATCATAATTTCATTTATGGTTATCCTGGTGCAAGAGCAACAAAACAAGATAGAACTGGACAAATGAAAGTTGCACAGATGAAATAATATTGACCAATGAAGGAAATAACATTATGCAATCAAGCAACAAAGGCAACTACTGCTGATGAAAGAAAGAGCGAAGCAACTGGGCCAGAAGTGAGTAACCATGTTCCTGAATATCACAAGTGGGGATACAAGATCAGTACAGAATGAGGGGATTCTGGTGAACTATCTACATTGCCCAGACCCATTTGTACTTGGGACACAGGAAAGTCAGGGTCAACGATGGCAGGAATGGATGGAGGATTTCGAGGGCTTCTTGAGAGCAGCAGGAAATCAGGATGCCTCAAACAAAATGGACATATTTGTTAATTTGGTAGGAAAGGAGGTGAGAAATGTGGTAATGAGCATTCTGGCTCAGGAAAGAACAACATATCAACAATTGGTGAACGTTTGGTTGTCCCTCCCAATCGGGGCTATGAACGATATGCATTTAATCAGTGCACACAGAATCCACATGAAACAATTGACCAATTTGTATTACGATTAAAGAGAAGGGCAGAATATTGTGAATTTGCAAGCTTTAGCGATGATGAAGCGATTAGGCTGAGGAACATTGAAGGGTGTACGTCATCACAACTTCGAAGACATCTTCTAAGAGTGCCTCTCTCATTAAAGGAAGTCCTGGAGTTGGCACGAGTGTATGAAAGAACTGAAAGGCAGGTAGCCAAGATGGAAGACAGAAGTGAGTTAAATACCATTAACGGTATCAGAGATAACAGACAGAGGCAATCTCGATGTTCAAACCTATTCACCCGGCAAAGTGCATGGTATGGCACAGGCATGAGTCTGCTGGAGAAGAAGTGCTATAGATGTTGATTGGATTTTCCACACAGAGGTAAATGTCCAGCTTGTGGCCGGATATGCATGAGATGTGGGCAAAGGAATAATTTCTGGACCATGTGCAAAGAAGAGACCCCAGTATCGGCAACATGGAGATCTAGCACACAATTGCTACCAAGGAGGAGGCGTGGCATGGTGAGATTTCCTGATAAGGAGAGCATACAACCCAGTGCGAATGGATTTGTAAAAATGTGTCAGTCCCAGCTGAGATGTGCCAAAGCAGTAACATCAAACCAAAGGAAAGATCTGGACACTAAGCATTTTGGAAATGGGGGGGGACATGGTCATGGAAGAAAGAAGACTGCAGGACAATGTGGATTGGATGAATCGCAAGAGGAGAATGGAAGATCAGATGTCAGTGAATAAAGGTGAATTCATACTGAGTAGGCAAAAACAATAAAGGAACATGGGATCCAGTCGTGACCCAGATTCAGTAACAGTCATGGCTGTCAAAAGGCCCATAGCAACTGTTGTGAGAGAGAATGGTGTAGTAACAGGGAAGATCGAAGATGCTTCAGTCTTTCATGCAATGTTCCAGGAGGAGTTGGAAGAAGAAACATACGTCTCATTGAACAAATGTAGAGGTGATAGTTGGTGTAGGATATGCCGATAGTGTCCAAGATGTCAAATGAGGGTTTGGTGAAGATGTTATAAAAGTGAAGGGAAGACATATGAACCTTGTGGGACACCGCAAGGAATGGGTATAGGTGGCGCGCATGCAGTGTCTGAGAAGACTCTCATAGATCAGCCTTCAAGGAAGGATACAATCCAGGAAGCAGCTTCAGGAGAGAAGTTGGCTGAGGCTGGTGGTGGCACAGTGTTTTGTGATCTACCAGGTCGAAAGCGGCTGATAGATCCAGAAGGAGGAGGAGAGGTGGTTTGCCCTTGTCTCTAAAAGGATTGAAGTGAATTTTAAGATCTAGTAGCGCCGATTCTGCACCGTGACCGGGGTGGAAACCAGAATGATGCATCCGTAGGATATGATTAGTTTCAAGGTATAAATGTATTTGGTTGTAAACTGCCCTGTCTAGAATCTTTAGTAAGAAGGGTACTGTTGTGATGGGCTGGTACTTGTTAGGTGATAGTGGGTCCAGAGAGGGTTTCTTTAGTAAAGGGAGTACCCAGACTCTATCAAGCTGACCGGGACCAGGCTGGAAGAGAAAGAAGCATTGATGAATCTTGTGATGAAAGGGAATAAGGCCTCAGAGTAGTCTTTAATGATGGTGGCTGGGCATACACCCCTACATCTTGTTTCTTTTCAATGTTCTGCTGTAATGAGCTTATTTTCAGGCACATAGCATTCTGTATGTTAGCGCACCAGGTCTCGTACTTGGTGAAAGTGGTAGGGGGCACAGCGGGAGTCTCTAGTTCTCTGAGAATTTTGAATAACTCTTGTGTGTAAGAGTTATCCATGGCTATCCTTGTGTTGTAGGCTTTTGCTTTTGCTGCTGTGATAGCCTGCTTATATTCTTTAGCTATAGTAGTGAAAGCGGTTTTGGGGAGGTCAGTCTGGTCTTTGTTCCAGGTTTCTTTGGCTGCCCTTCTTTTAATGCGGGCAGGGGTAAACCAAGAGTTAATATGGCATGATGGCTTGCTCTTTCTTGGGAGCAGGGGTGCTACCAAGTTTAATACTTTGGTTAAGGTACTTGAATATAGATCTGCTAAGATCTCTGGGTCTGTCGAGTCTAGGTTTTATAGGTATAGAGGAGACAGGAAGGGAGCGGTTGACCATTTGGAGATGTTACAGGAGCTGCGGGCCGTGTTGGAAGGCAGGCTCAGGGTGGCTGGAGGTTGTTGTTTCAGCGGGGGCAAGGTAAAGCATAGGATGTGATGATCTGACCATGGGCACAGGGCGTTAGAGGTGATGGTTATCTTGCTGTTCAAGTCTGCTACCCAATCCAGAGATCTCCCTTTGATGTGGGTTGGATTGGAGACACAGGGCCTCATTACGAATGTGGCGGTAAGGCAACAACGGCGCCGGTAGTGCTACAGGCACCGTTGTTACCATACCACCACATTACGAGTGCTGCTTGTGAGTACCGCTCTGCACGCCTGGTCAGACCAGGTGTGCAGAGCGGCACCCGCAAGCAGAACCTGTGATTGCACCGGCACCGTTATAAACTGTGCCGGTGCAACCATGCTCCCCACCCCCATCCCGCCCTATGGGGCAGAATGGGGATCGGGAGCCCGGCCATAATGGCACCCGCGAATGGGCAATTACCGGCCCATTCAACTCATAATGGGCCGCTAATGGCCCATTCGCGGGTGGCGGTGCCAGTAGCGAGTTTGGCGGTAGCCGTGCCTTTATTAAGGGAACCGCTACCGCCAAACTTGTAATGAGGCCCACAGTGTATGAAGCTAAGCTCTGTCAGGGCATTCGCCATCACTGTCCAGAGATTCAAGAAAGCCAAGATTAAGGTGGCCCAGGAGTATGACTCTTGATTAGGATTTAAAGTTGTCCCCAATCGCGTGAATGAACTCTTCTTCTATATATTTCCCTTTGGGTTTGCCAAATGTTCACAAAATCAATTCCTGTATCAACTATTGTTCTTCCCTTTTGATTGGACTCCCTGAGTTTCATCTTACCCCACTTTGCTCCACTCTGCCATTAGTCTTCTCGTTGGCCATTCTCCCCGTGCCTCGGACGCCTCTGCACTTCTATCCACTCTATCCTACCATTTGAATCTTGTCTACTGTTTCACTTCCTCTCTATTGTCTTGAATTGCCTTTAAATGTCTGCATGGGCTTGCCCAGCCCCCCACCTTGCATCATTAGTTTCCTTCTACTCCCCTACTCACGCTCTTCGTTCCCAGTCTACCTATCGCCTTGCTGTTCCCAAGCGCCCCTGTGCTTGCTCTTGCTTTTGCTTTTTTTCCTTCCTTGCCCCACTCCATTGGAATTCTCTCCCCCTTACTGTCCCTTACTGTTTGCGCTTCCTCTACATATCACATCTTCCGCTTAAAGGCTCATCTTTTGCCTCCTCTGTCTGCTCCATAAACCGCTGACTTGTACTGCCAACTTTTCATTGTTATTTTGTACTGTTCAATTCTTTGTTAAGCGCTTTGGTGAAAGCGCTGAATAAATTCAAAATACAATACAAAACAAAACCCAAATGTTCTAGTGGTGGAAGCGCCTTAGAGAGCTCGCTGAACATGTTTAGTCTGGCAGCCAGCTTGGGTTCTTAAGGTCCGGCTGGGAGTTGCGAATTTCACTGCAAAAACCTTTTCATGGAGGAGATAGCAGCCCCTTAAGGAATGTACTCTCCCTGGGAATGGAACAGGCAAGACATAGGGCCTCATTACGAGGTTGGAGGTAGCCTTCAGTTTCCCCTCCAATCCCCTCCAAACTCGCATCCGGGTCCAGCACCCGAGAATGGGCAATTACCGGGCTATTCCGGCCCTGCCGGACCCGGTAATTGCCCTTTCGTGGGTTCCGGGCCCGGTACATCCCCATTCCCATTTCAGCCCCTAGGGCCCAATGGGAATGGGGACGTCAGATGCACCGGCACTGTTTACAACGGTGCCGGTGCATCTGACATGCTGTGCTTGCGGGTGCCACACTGCCCGTCAGGTCAGACCTGGCGGGCTGACAGACACCCGCGAGCACAGCTCGTAGTATGCCGGTACGGTAGCAACGGTGCGGGATGCGCTACCAGCACTGTTGTTACCTTACCGCCATACTTATAATGAAGCCCATAAAGTAGAGTAATTGAGCTGCCGAGTTCAGTGGGCAGGTTCGCAAACTCGCTGGGCCTGCATGGCCATACCAATGTTACCATCACCTCACAATCCTTGTTAGAGTTGGATTTGGAAGTTAGAGTTTAATAGGAAAGTACACTTTTTCTTTGGCTTTAGTATTTAAAAACACACATTTATTCTCTGCTAAGAACATGTGAGCCACCAGTTTATATGGTTTTGTGAAGTTCCAACCATGGGAAAACATAAATGTTGGGTCACAAAGTAAATATGTCCTATTCAACTTTGGTCACTGAGGGAGGAATTGAATGTTATTTGACGATGCAGCAGCCAAAAAAGCCTTTCCCAATTAAATCCCCACAGGATTCCAGGATTTACAGGAAATGTGTGACAACGTGTAGCACACACTCTGCTGGATGGCTTGACACTAAATTTGGCCAAGAAGCGAGTGTCTGCTTGGTGAAGATCTTTTCAGAGTTTTAAAAAGAAAACAAATGTATGTAAAATCAGCAGTGCAATATTTCAAGTGTGTTGATAAACAGACCGCAGGGTAGGCTTAGTGGGCACTGCAGGTACGGTGATGTGGAGATGGGCAAAGTTACTGGTAAGATGTAGACTCTGCCCGGGGAGACTATAAATAACAGCTCGCCATGTCAAGGGCACACTCCTGATAAGGCATGGGCAGAGGGCATGGCGTCTGGGTATTGCAGGGATGGGTACTGTTTCTCGCACAGTCCATACTGCTCTGGGGCAAGGTAGTACCAGAAGGAACTACTGACAAGCATAATGCTCTGATTGCCCATACCATGCCCAGCAAACAAAGGATATGGCCGCAGAACATTCCCTGTGGCCGCTGTGCGCAGGGGTCCTGTGTGTGGAGAAAGGTGCAGAGCAAGCCCTTAAACTAATATTGATGAAATGGGATCATATATCCATATTTGATTTCTATATTTGATTTCGGTGATGAAGTAATTTGTTTTATACCATTTGTGATGTCATCTGTAATATCTGATGCCAGGAGCAGTTCAGAGGGTGGTAAACATAACTGGTGAGTTTTAGAGTTTCTCTACATGTTTTTGCGTTGTAACCAAAGGCCATCTTTGGGTGGGCAAGTGGAGAAGAATCCCCAGGCTCCAACTGTGGGAGGTGCCCTTATCTCTCTGCCTGATACAAGTGATTCAGTGCACATTGTTTACAAAACATAAGCACGTCATGAAACTGTATAGTGTGCTGCGAAGGCACCGAGCATGCTGCTTGGCTGTTGTTGACAACTAAGTTCGGATCTGATCCTGTCAACTGTGCTCTGTTCCCTGTAGTGCAAGCAGTTTATGTGTTTGCTACTGTGTGGGTGGACCACCACTTAAGAATCGAGTGCACGTTTGTCCGTAAAGGAAGTTTACTGTATAAACGGCTGGGAAGGGCTAGATGACGCTATACAGTCAAACTAACCTGAGTCTCCCTGAACCACACAAACATTCCACATTGTATACATTTTGCAACAGTCAAAACAATCCCACATATTTTATTACAGATCATCCCCCCACACATGATTAGTCAAATATATACAAAAGAAATCCAATCCCCACGTTCTCATTGGTCACATTTATCTAACTACCATCATCAGCTCACATTTACAGCACAACCCTTTTGGGGATTTGTCCATAGTAGGTCCTGACATTGTCACATAGTTGCACATTTAAACACAAAAATAGTTCATTACAAGTTCCAGCAGGCCTGTGACCTTCTAACCATAGACATGATTCACATGGTTTGCAAGGACACTTCAAACGATGTGAGGAGGGGGAGAATAAACACGTTTCCTTTGAACTGGCGATAACTATCTCACTTGCCCAGACTTTCACTAGAATCTAAACGACTACCAATTCAATACGCATGGCCTCCGGAAACAACCTAAAAAAATAATCAAAACCCATTAAGTATTGGTCAAGTCTGCCCTTAGGTTTCCCTTCAGCCCAGGTTTATTGCTTGGTCAAAAGAAGATGGCCGGGCTACCCTGAACAATGAGTAACAGACTCCCACGTACTTAACAAGATTGCATCTCCTTTCCACAATAGTGCCATAAAAACCCAGCCAGGCTGTAACTGACCATCTGATAATGTTGCAGCTACTCATTGCCTTTCCTCTGCCTCCATCCCTGCAAAACCAGTTTTTCCAGTCACAGAGAGTTCACCTGAAAAACCATGGCTGCAGGGCCTGGCCAAACTATGAAAGAGCATGCTGCATACACATCTGTACATATTCATCATGTTCCCTAAATTGTCCCAAACATTTGTCCCATGATACCCCCATGTATGTATGTTGGTGCATGCATGTTTTAAGACTACTGCATCCTCTTTACCGTGGTCTCTTCATGACAAATCTTCTTTCTTGCATGCGCATTATGAAGTCCTTATTGCCCAGTTTCTAGGCGCTTCGTGGCACACTATATCTATATTGCATTTATGTTTCATCTGCAGTTTTGACATTTATCATGCGTGTGCATGCAATCTAAAATGTATCAATTTAAATGACAAAGTAACACTAAAAGTAACACATCTCCCATTTGTATTAACTATACTAAATACATGTGAAGTTGCAACATCATGTTAATATTGCTGTTCCCCCAGCCACCAATATGGCATGTTCAACGTGAACCCCTTTTTCTCAATGGGACCTTTCCTGACCACCCCAACACTACAGCACAACCTGTAAAGTGTTTAACCTTTTTTTAGCAATAGAATGACCATGTGCAATAAAGAAAGTCTAAATACATACTGATAACTTTGAGTGCCACAATGGCTAAGAAGATAACTTAGTATGTTAAACACTTGTAACAGAGATCTTTATTTACATGAAAGATCATAGTCCCAAATCACAACAAGTCCAAACCATCACTTCCTCTGTCTGAGGTTGATAAATTTGAGTAGATAAACTTGGGTGATAGTAGCATCTACTGTACTGCAAACCAAGGTACTGGCCCCACCATCACTAGTTATGAAAACATACCATCCGTATGGTGCAAGTTTCGAGACTGCTCCATCCAAAAGAGGGAAAGAAAAACTGGGCAGCAAGGTCCAGCAGGGCAATATATTTACTAATTGGCCATGATGCACATAATGATAATGTGTTAGCCGGGAGAGGTGGTCAAGTAGGCAAATTGGAGACATTGGAACTAAAGTGATTGTGCTGGCTTTGCCTCCGGCAACACTGTGATCCTGGACAGATCATTTGATCTCACTGTGCTGTCTTCAGTGAAAAGTGTTTCCTTCTCAGATTCTGGTGGCATCCATTGCCTGCTGTTTCTTTTCATGTGGGCCATTTGCTTGCAAGCGGTGAAAGACAGGAAATCACTGACCAAATAGCCCACGCCTGTGGGTGAGGCTATTTTTAGGTATGCTTATTTTATTTAAAAAATGATTCGTTTTTTTCTTCAATTGTAAATTTTTGTATTTACATCTGCAAGTTTGTATCAACCAGTGACTATAATGAGGTGACCTTAACACACAAAAAAATGACTGTAAGCAGATGAACTTTTTGGTGTTTATTTAAATCTTCGAAATAGAGTAGTGAAAACAAGATGAGAAACTTTAGCCTCACATCAATTAGGATTTTGGCACTTGTAGACTTCCATTTATGATGGAGAAAATAAAGCTACACTAATGCTCCTTTTAAAGAAAATTTTTCTAAAAAGATTTTAAAACATTTTTTGGTGGTTTGTGTACTTTCCATGTAAGGTTTACAAAACAGGGTAGTTCTTGAAAGTCAAGCATTGATCATTAAATTTACCACTTAACCATATTGTGTGATCTTGAGCAGTTTGTTTAATCATATCGAGCTAAACTTGTCAAAGTTACCAGTCTCTAAATATTTCAAGATTGCCAATCTCTTATAGCGATTTCGTTCTGCGGGTACACTCTTCGAAAAAAGCCTCACTCATGGGGCCTCATTACGAGAATGGAGGTAGCCATGGAGCTATTAGCTCCATGGCTGCCTCTGTTCCGGGCTCCATTACTGGGTTCCTGCAATGGAGACCTACCATGTTACTCCAACTTGCAGGAACCCATCCCCATTCCCATTTGAGCCCCCATAAGACTAAATGGGTATGGGGAGGGAGGTAATTACATCTGCCCCGTTATTGCCTCCCTCTTCCCCTCGCGGGACCCGGAAAGCACGCCTGGTTTTACCAGGCGTGCGATCCGGGTCCCGCGATGGGAAGCTCGTAATCGGCGCTCCCGTAATGAAGGGGGCCGGTCCCGTACCAGCCCCCTTCATTATGGGAGCGCAAGCCTTATAATGAGGACCATGGTTTAACGTGCCGCAGTGTTGCTTCATATTTATATACAATATTGACTGTTCATATATTGCACGGCATAAAGTCATTTGTTTATTGGGTCATTTGTGGCAACACCGCTATAGAACCATGGCCCTTTTGTAATCTCTATATTCTAACCGAAAGCGACTTCCGGGTAACTTTTAACCCACACCCTATGTCTATGCTATTGTATGTGTACCTTCCACGTTGCTTCCAGTGCGTGTCCCGCATCCATGCTTGAGCACTTGTACATTCTGCGAAGCTGCTAATCCGAGGTCTGTATCAATTCTGGAACGTGCAACCCTCTTTCATAGGTTACTGACCTGGGTCCTGCCACTCTACTGAAGCCTGTATACCTTCCTCGTGGCTGCGATCGTTCAAATGTGTCCTGTGCCTGAACTGGTACACAAGTATCCTTATTATAGACTGCTAATGTTGTCACTGAAATGTCACGTGCATGGATGAAAGTGGTCATGGGACCACAGTTGATTGCTTCAGGGCCAGCATATCTAGTTTGGGTTTATAATAATAACTTGCATAGCGCTGCAAACCCTCAGGCATCTGAGCGCTGCTTATTGTTACCTGCAACGTATGATGGGCCTCATTACGACCCTGGCGGAACGGGTTAAACGGCACCGTAAAAGGCTGCAGCGCCGTTCAACCCGTTCCGCCACATTACGAGGTCCCCTCGCGGGACACGTTAAGCACGCCTGGGAAAACCAGGCGTGCATACCGGGTCCCGCGAGGGGAAGAGGGAGCAAACAGATGGCCCGTTGTTTACTCCCTCTCCCATTCCCATTCAGCCCTATGGGTGCTGAAATGGGAATGGGGATGAACCGTGTCCGTGTCCTCGAGTGAGGAATTACCGGGCCATCCTAACTTGGAATGGTCCGGTAAATCCTCATTCCGAGGACACAGACACGGATGTGGTTTTGCCGGCAGCCTTGCAGCCAATAGCAGCATGGCTACCGGCATACCTCATAATGAGGCCCGATGTTCTTTTATCAACCTCGGAAGGATGAAAGGCTGAGTTTGGCCCTGTCGGGATTCTTAGCAGGCTCTGCACGGATGTCAAGGCGAGCGTTCTACTCGCAGTGCTATCTGACTGACGATGGCTGCGAGGAAGGGGTGGGGGCTCAATCAGAGGTTCTTGGCTCATTCCATTTATTTGGTCTCAGAGCGATGTGGAACCCGAATTTGTGGATACCCAGTGACCCCGAAAAATACTTACAATGGCCCTGCTGAAAGGTTTGGTGCCTCTGGACTAACTTTCAGTCCCAGGGATGTCTTTAGTTTTGGGGTAAAGCTGTCATCAAACCGTAAAACACTGGTATTTCCTTCATCCTGGATTGCTTGAGTTACACTCACGGGCCTTTATTTTTGAAACTGCGCTGAATTCTGCAGAACAATCAGGCGTGTGGTGAAGGTGACCCGAAGCCTCTGCTGCTTCCCTGGAATCCACAAGGAGGCATTGTTTATGAGTCACCATAGCAACCACGGAAGACGGTATTGATTCAAACCCCTAATTAAGACTCCTAAGAGCCATTTCCACAGTAGCAACAGGAACCGCAAGGCGTGGGGGTCCAGGCCATGAATCCGCGCTTTGCTGGGTCCTCTGAGAACATAAAACAAATGCCTAACAGCGTTAAGTGGCCTCGCTGTCTCGCGCCCTTGTGGTAGCTTTCATTAGGTGGTTAATCATTCCTCGGTGGCTGGGTCGTGCAAGAGATGCCAGCTGCATGGATTCGGGGATTATGGATGGCATTGCCAGGATTCTAGTTCTACAGTGTCATCATGGGTGGAACATAGTACGCACTCAGACTGGATCCAGGTTGGGATGCTGGGCACTCGAAGTGCCATGGGATACACAGATGTGGTCTCTAGCAGTGAACCTGCTAACACTGCACGTGGGATCTAATCCCAAATTCTATGACAAGACAGGAGGCTCATAGTATGCATTACAATCTTTACTCTGAAACCACAGCAGCAAAGAAAAAACTTTTACAAACAAAAAAGTTGTAAAGAACAGAACTAAATAGAGTTCAATGTCAATGTAAGGGAGCTCCCCAATCCATCATGGAGGACAGGTCATGCCCTGCAGGAGACCAATGAGACCAATGAGCAGGGACCCTTCCTTATATAAATCCATTACTCTAATACCAACCATAACGTCCCTTTGACAACGTTTTTTCACTGAATTTCATAGGTTTTTAGTAGCGCAACTTAACCATAACGTCCCTTTAACAAAGTTTTTTCACTGAATTTCATAGGTTTTTAGCAGCGCAACTTAACCATAACGTCCCTTTAACAAAGTTTTTTCATTGAATTTCATAGGTTTTTATTAGTGCAACTTAACCATAACGTCCCTGTAACATTTTTTTAACTACATTTTAAAGGTTTTTATTAGTGCAACGTCACCATAACATCCTTTTCAATAGATGAAGACCACTAACATCTTATGTCCTCAAAGTGGGAATGCCGGTGGTAAAAAAAACAAAAAGATTTTCCTTCCTACACCGGGATGCCTGTGGCGTCCCGGTGTAGGAAGGAAAATCTTTTACCAAGATGGCCACCATGGAAAGGGAAGGCGGGGTGTATAAAGAACACAACAGGGCATGAGCGGGGGGTGGGGGAGAACAGGGGAGACACATGGGCATGAGCGGGGGGGGGTGAGAGGGAACAGAGTACAAACGGGGCATGAGCAGGGGGTGGGGGGGAAAAGGAAGGAAACACGGGGCATGAGCGGTGGTGGGGGGAACACGAGAGAGACACGGGGCATGAGCAGCGGGTGGGGAGGAACATGAGGGAGACACGGGGTATGAGCGTGGGGTGGGGAGGAACACGAGGGAGACACGGGGCATGAGCGGGGGGGTACAGGACACACATGGGACATGAGCGAGGGTGGGGGGAAAGGAGAGAGACAAGGGGCATGAGCGGGGGGTGGGGGGAACACGAGGGAGACACGGGGCATGAGCGGGGGGTGGAGGGGTAACACGAGGGAAACACGGGGCATGAGCGGAGGGTGGGGGGAACACGAGGAAGACACGGGCATGAGCAGGGGGTGGGGGGCAACAGGAGACAGACACTGGGCATGAGCGGGGGGTGGGGCCAACAGGAGGGAGACACGGGGCATGAGCAGGGGGTGGGGAGAACAGGAGACAGACACGGGGCATGAGCGGGGGGTGGGGAGAACAGGAGACAGACACGGGGCTTGAGCGGGGGATGGGGGAACAGGAGACAGATACGGTGCATGAGCGGGGGTGGGGAGAACAGGAGACAGACACGGAGCATGAGCGGGGGGGTGGGAGGCAACAGGAGACAGACACGGGGCATGAGCGGGGGGGTGGGGGGCAACAGGAGAGAGACACGGGGCATGAGCACGGAGTGGGGGGTACAGGAGACAGACACGGGGCATGGGTGGGGGCAACAGGAGACAGATACGGGGCATGAGCGGGGGTGGGGGGAACAGGAGACAGACACGGGACATGAGCGGGGGTGGGGGGAACAGAAGAGAGACACGGGGCATGAGCAGGGGGGTGGGGGCAACAGGAGAGAGACACGGGGCATGAGCGGGGGTGGGGGGTACAGGAGACAGACACGGGGCATGAGCAGGGGGGTGGGGGGCACAGGAGACAGACACGGAGCATGAGCGGGGGGTGGGGAGAACAGGAGACAGACACGGGGCATGAGCGGGGGGGTGCGGAGAACAGGAGACAGACACGGGGCATGAGCGGGGGGTGGGGGGCAACAGGAGACAGACATGGGGCATGAGCGGGGGGTGGGGGCAACAGGAGAGAGACACAGGGCATGAGCGCGGAGTGGGGGGATACAGGAGACAGACACGGGGCATGGGTGGGGGCAACAGGAGACAGACACGGGGCATGAGCGGGGGGGCAACAGGAGAGAGACACGGGGCATGAGCGGGTGGGGGGAACAGGAGACAGACACAGGGCATGTGAGGGGTTGGGGGGGTACAGGAGACAGACACGGGGCATGAGCGGGGGTGGGACGCGACAGGAGAGAGACACGGGGCATGAGCAGGGGGTGGGGGGAGCAACAGGAGACAGACACGGGGCATGAGCGGGGACTGGGGGGCAACAGGAGACAGACATGGGGCATGAGCGGGGGTTGGGGGGCAACAGGAGACAGACACAGGGCATGAGCGGGGGGTGGGGGGAACAGGAGACAGACACGGGGCATGAGCTGGGGGTGGGGGAACAGGAGACAGACACGGGGCATGAGCGGGGGGTGGGGGGAACAACAGACATGGACACGGGGCATGAGCGGGGGGTGGGGAGAACAGACAGGGGGCATGAGCGGGGGTGGGGGGAACAGGAGACAGACACGGGGCATGAGCGGGGGGGCAACAGGAGAGAGACACGGGGCATGAGCGGGTGGGGGAACAGGAGACAGACACAGGGCATGAGCGGGGGGTGGGGAGGTACAGGAGACAGACACGGGGCATGAGCGGGGGGTGGGGGGGCGACAGGAGATAGACACAGGGCATGAGCCGGGGGTGGGGGGGAGCAACAGGAGACAGACACGGGGCATGAGCGGGGGCTGGGGGCAACAGGAGACAGACACGAGGCATGAGCGGGGGCAACAGGAGAAAGACACGGGGCATGAGCAAGGGGTGGGGGGCAACAGGAGACAGACACAGGGCATGAGCAGGGGGTGGGGGGAACATGGCACGGACACGGGGCATGAGCGGGGGGTGGGGGGAACAGGAGACAGACACAGGGCATGAGCGGGGGTGGGGGGAACAGGAGACAGACACGGGGCATGAGCGGGGGGTGGGGGGAACAGGAGACAGACACGGGGCATGAGCAGGGGTGGGGGGAACAGGAGACGGACACGGGGCATGAGCGGGGGGTGGGGGGAACAACAGACATGGGGCATGAGCGGGGGGTGGGAGGAACAGGAGACAGACACGGGACATGAGCGGGGGGTGGGGAGAACAGGAGACAGACATGGGGCATGAGCGGGGAGTGGGGGTCAACAAGAGAGAGACACGGGGCATGAGCGGGTGGGGGAACAGGAGACAGACACGGGGCATGAATGGGTGGGGGAACAGGAGACAGACACGGGGCATGAGCGGGGGGTTGGGGGGCAACAGGTAATAGACACGGGGCATGAGCGGGGGGTGGGGGGAACAGGACACAGACACGGGCATGAGCGGGGGGTGGGCATAACAGGAGACAGAGACAGGGCATGAGCGGGGGGCGTGGGGTCAACAGGAGACAGACACGGCACATGAGGGGAACAGGAGACAGATACGGGGCATGAGCGGGGGGTGGGGAGAACAGGAGACAGACACGGGGCATGAGCGTGGGGAACAGAAGACAGACATGAGGCATGAGCGGGGGTGGGGGGAGGGAGAGAGACACATGGGGCATGAGCAGGGGTGGTGGGAGGGAGAGAGACACACGGGGCATGAGCAGGGGAGTAGGCGGGAGGGAGAGAGACACACAGGGCATGAGCGGGGGGTGGGCGGGAGGGGGAGAGACACACGGGCCATGAGCGGGGGTGGGCGGGAGGGGGAGAGACACACGGGGCATGAGCGGGGGTGTGGGGAGGGAGAGAGACACACGGGGCATGAGCGGGGGGTGGGGGGAGGGAGAGAGACACACGGGGCATGAGCGGGGGTGGGGGGAAGGGAGAGAGACACACGGGGCATGAGCGGGGGGTGGGGGGAAGGGGAGAGAGACACACGGGGCATGAGCGGGGGCTGGGGGGAGGGAGAGAGACACACAGGGCATGAGCGGGGGGTGGGAGGGAGGGAGAGAGACACACGGCGTTCGTGTGCAGGCGGCAGACACCGCTCCTCGGCCCTCCGCTGGCCACCATGTGCCGATGGCGTGAGTGGGGGGCTGGAGGAACAGGGGAGACACGGAGCATGAGTGGGGATCGGGGGGACAAGAAGGACACGCGGGGCATGAGCGGGGGTGGGAGGAACAGGAGACAGACACAAGACTTACTGTGCAGGCGGCGAGGAACAAAGATGGCGGGCGTCTCTGAAGCCAGACGCACTGCACGCTTTCACCGCATCCAATGAGAGAGCACGTTAGATGTCCGCGGACATCACGCAAGCTGCTTGCCCAATCACCGCCCTGTCCGCGGAGCGAACAGGGAAGTGTGTCCGCGAAGCGAACACAGATATCACTAATTTTTTTCACTTACATTTTTGTAATTTTTTTTAAAACTACTGGACGGATTTACACCAAATAAAGCAAAGCACGCTTTTGGGACCAAGCCGCCGCTCCTGCCACAAATTTGGTGTAAATCCGTCCAGCGGTTTGGGCTGTAGGCGTGAGCAAAGTTTTTTCCCATTATGTCTATGGGGAAAAAAAAGTTTTGGGACCCCCCCTATAACTTTGCCCCTCCTGGACGAATCCTCACCAAACTTTGCAAAAACATTCAGAGTGACCCAAATACTTTTTTTGCAAAGTTTGGTGAGGATTCGTCCCGGGAGAGCGAAGTTATAAGCCACCCAAAAAGTGCTTTTCCTATGGAACTATGGAAACACCAACTTAACCATAACTACATGGCCACTACCGTGGCCATGTAATATATATATATATACATATATATATATATATATTTTTTTTTTTTTTTTTTTTTTTTTTTTTTGCAGCGAATAGACTGCGGGTTTTCACATTTTCACATCCGTGCTGACCCTACTGATACAGGTTCCTAATTTGGAAAGTTCTAAATCAGTCTTTTATCCTGCTGAGATCGATAAGTGAACACCTCACACCACACACCGTTCGTAGTAGTGATGAGCACCTCTCGTATACCTGAGGGTTCGTAGTAAAATTAAGCACATTATTACTATATAAGTGCTATTTTGCTATGCACAATGTGCTTAATTTTTCCTTCCCCTGATTCCCTTAGTGGCCAGTCAGCCTCACACGAATACAAAGACTCAGACCTCAGGGTTTGAGGGGACAGTGGTCCCAGATTTCTTTCACAACCTTTCATTTACGGGGCATTGATAATTATCCCAGAGTCCTTTCCCCGATCAATCCCCTTCCCACCATCGTTGGGGGAGATTGCATCATGATATACACCACTTGGAGTAACTCCCGATGGTTTCTGTTTCCTTTTTACAGGAGTTCTGGATCGTGACCAGTGCAGACTCGCACTGAGCATTTCACTCCCGTCAGTTGCTTTCCTTTGCGTTAATTCCTGGTATTTCAATAAGTTAAGCGGAGCCCGTCCCCGGTCAGGGGGTTGGTTAGAAGTGCAAGAGTGTATTTATTTTAAGGGTGTAAAGCGGGGCTTTAATGTCCTCAGGGTAGCCTTCTTCTGGGTTGCAAGGTTTTTTTCCTTGGATAAGTGGGGGAGGGTTCTCCTCCTTTGGGAAGGCTCAAGATCCCTTGGTGGGATAGAGGGGTCTGGGAGTGATACTAATCTCCCATCCAAGTTATTACGACCTCTATCACGATGCGTTCCAGAATCTCTACATTAACTATCAATATTGTCTGTCAGTGCGATTCCCAGAGGGCTGGGATATATATTTAGTTAATGACTTGATTCTCCTAGTCACCTGCATGGCAGGTGGACCTTTGGGTTTTCACAAGAGTTTGTTTTTGCAATAAGGTGCCAGCTCAGGGTGCTGTGAGCTTCAAGGTTCTTCAAATTGGCTGAAATAGAGGTTAGACCTCTTCTGGTGTGCAACTTCAGTTTAACTGTTTAGTGATCAGTTCTTTGCAGTTTAGAGTCTTGCTAAGACTTTGGAATTTAGGGGTCCTCTTTCGGTTAGTTTTGATCTCTAGGGGGTTTATCACCAGGGAGGAGGGAACAAGGTTCAAGCACTGGGCATATCTACAAGGGGATTTAGATATCACTATAATGAAAACGATTGGTTGTAAGATACATTTTTTCTCCTTGCCAAGTTTGGCCTCTTAAGGGTCAGGTTTGTAAATATCTGCCTTTTGTCATGGTAGCAGAGTCCTTCTTCAAGAGCTCGGGAGGTCTGAAGGTCTCTGTGTTGGCGGTTTGACAGGTTTAGCTTTCCAGGTGGGGCCCCTCTCTTCCATTCTGCTTCTGCCTCCAGAAGACATCCTTCCTTAGTATACACATATGTCTGAAGACAATTGTGTGTTAAGTCTATTGCTTTTCAGCTCCGCTCAGGATGGGTCGCCCTATTACAGATTAATAAAATTACTTTTTACTCCCATTTTAACTTTTATGAAGATTTGTCTTTCCCACTTCGTTCCCCAGTGTAGTTATGTGACATGCCCTGTTTCTAATGCGATATCTTCCTTTAACGCATGGGATGGAACCTACAAAACCTTCACCCCTATGGGGTACTTTTCTTTATCTCCAGGAGAGCTAGGTGCTTATTTTCTTTGGTTTGCTATTTGGTTCTCAAGGATGGTATGAATTTAAGTGTTTTAAATGTTTGATTGGACAACGGAGGCGTGTATTGTTCCGATGGGTTTTTCCTAACCTATTAGTATAGGAAAACTTTGTTCAATGTTTTCCTCCTCTTTTGACCAGTTGGTTTTGATGACCTGTAAGGAACGCGGGAATTGGCACATCTTCCTGTTGTTTTTTCTTGCAGTGGATTTGGCTATGCCTTATAAGACAGTTATTCGGGCAGCCTAGTCTTGGGCAATTCGCTTGCGGTCAGCTGATTGATTTAATGAAAGTATTTAAAACATTTTCTTTCCTATTATTTTATTATATTATTTTATTATATGGTCTCTATTGTATTGATCATGTTTTACTAATGGGATACAAGGGCTTCGAAACTTAAATAATATGAGCCTCGTGTCTTGTCATAGAATGGCTAATCCCCCACACTAACGTGAAATGGGGGTTTAGATTCTATTAAAGACAAGGAGGCGATTATTATCCCGCCCACCCACCCTTGATATGATATGATATGACAGTTATGACACGCATGTACACAGGTGTTTCAAGAGAGAACATTCTTTGGTTTGTTCTTCCCATCCACCCACTCTTCTTGCTTGTTGTTCTTACAGCTATGAGTTGAGGTTCTGGTCAAGAGTGTGGCTCGCAGTTACCAGTTATGGAGTGCGTGGTACGAGAGCTTCGATGGATTTGCCTTCATCGTTTAACATCTGATCTGTGTAGTGGACGTCTGGTTCAAGACAGCTACAGAAAGAGGAGTTGGGATTAGAGTAATGGAATTATATTAGGAAGGGTCCCTGCTCATTGGTCTCCTGCAGGGCATGACCTGTCCTCCATGATGGATTGGGGAGCTTCCTTACATTGACATTGAACTCTATTTAATTCTGTTCTTTACAACTTTTTTGTTTGTAAAAGCGTTTTCTTTGCTGCTGTGGTTTCAGAGTAAAGATTGTAATTCATAATAATCGCCTCCTTGTCTTTAATAGAATCTAAAACCCCATCTCACGTTAGTGTGGGGGATTAGCCATTCTGCACTTGATTAAAACATCATGGCGTGGTTCTGTGCAGGTCGTTTTCTCTCCCTGCCTTACAGGGTGTATGTACGTCAAGGTTGTCCAACATACGGCCCGCGGGCCACAATTCGGCCCTCCAAGCCATTTCATGTGGCCCGCGAGGCTGTACAGACAACATTGAACAAATAAAGAAATACACCGGGCCGTGGTGGAGGACTGTTACTACTTCTGGTGCCCCCTAAAAGGGGGGTGAGGGGGGCACCAGAAGCAGTAACAGGCCACGGCCCAGTTTATTTATTTATTTGTTCAATGTTTGTCGGGTCCGTGGATCTGATTAATTTATTTATTTCTGCAATGTTGGGCGGACCCAACATTGCATAAATAAATAAATTAATCGGGTCCACGGACCAGGCAAAAATTGAACAAATAAATAAATAAACCAGGCCGTGGTGGAGGACTGGTACAGCCTCTGCCACGGGCCGGTTTATTTATATATTTGTTCAATGTTTGTCGGGTCCGTGGACCCGATTAATTTATTTATTTCTGCAATGTTGGGCGGACCCAACATTTCAGAAATAAATAAATTAATCGGGCCCACGGACCCGGCAAACATTGAACAAATAAATAAATAAACCAGGCCGTGGCGGAGAACTGTTACTGCCTCTGCCACGGGCCGGTTTATTTATTTGTTCAATGTTTGTCGGGTCCGTGGACCCGATTAATTTATTTATTTCTGCATAAATAAATTAATCGGGTCCACGGACCCGACAAACATTGAACAAATAAATAAATAAACTGGGCCGTGGTCTGTAACTGCCTCTGGTGACCCCAGCACCAGAGGCAGTTACAGGCCACGGCCCAGTTTCAGGGGCGCAGAGTATGCGGGAGCTCCGGCGCCCAGGCCGGAGAGAAGAGACGCAGTATGGATGGTCCTTTGTTCCATCCATACTGTGTGTCTCTCTGGCGGCCCGGGTAAAAGCCGGGTAAAAAACAATGTTTAAAAATTGTGGGACGGATGCAAAGCAAGAGGCTCTTGTTTTGCATCTGTCCCTCAATTTCTAAAAATCGTTTTGGTTCGGGTATACTTCTACATCTGTGTGCACGGATGTAGAAGTACACCCAACCCAAAACGATTTTTAGAAATGGAGTCACAGATGCAAAGCAAGTCTGTCCCTCCATTTCTAAAAATCGTTTTGGGTTGGATGTATTTGTACATCTATGCACCCCGCTTGGCAAGAGGGGTGCACAGATGTAGAAGTACACCCAACCCAAAACGATTTTTAGAAATGGAGGCACAGATGCAAAGCAAGTCTGTCCCCCAATTTCTAAAAAATCGTTTTTGGTTGGGTGTATTTGTACATCTGTGCACCCCGCTTGGCAAGAGGGGTGCACAGATGTAGAAGTAGACCCAACCCAAAACGATTTTTACAAATGGAGGCACAGATGCAAAGCAAGTCTGTCTCCCAATTTCTAAAAAATCGTTTTGGGTTGGGTGTATTTGTACATCTGTGCACCCCTCTGTGCACCCCTCTTGGTAAGAGGGGTGCACCGATGTAGAGGTATAATGTACCCAGCGGGATCAAACCTGTGTTGCTCCTGAGCTATCCTCCCGAGACTCCGAAGATCTGAAGTACATTTAATGATAGAGAACCAGAAATATTGAGCAATAGTTCAATTCATCATCATCTTCTTCATCATCATCATCTTCATCATCATCAGAATAAATCAACACTGTTGTGCTTATACAAGAGCTAATATATTTAAAAGGATGGAATTACTCCGAATGTAGCAGCACTATTCAATAACCCAAAGTGCTTAAGCATAGTTAATGTGAAAATATGACACTTCTCACCATTGGGACAGTACTGCCTTGGACAGAGTTTCACAGTGAAGAAGTGAGCAAGTGATCCAGGGTATGCAGCCCACACACACGCATGGCATTCCCATGCACCCACTTGCGCGAATTGCACCAAATTAGTGAGATTATGCTCCAAGGCACACGCACAGTCTTTGCTCTGAGGTTTGACACACTCACAGGATGGGATGGCATTTCGTTCTCCTATCCTAGTTGTGTTGCTCTGCCTTTTGAGGGCTACTACAACCTGGATGATTATAGAGGGGTGGAGTAGGGGCAGTATTGGCCTACTGGGATGCAACTGGAAGGCTTAAACCTCCTTCTTACTTGCCTTTAGAATTTGCAATACATGCTAGCCAATGTTTCCACTGTTCTGCACCCCCTGCCCCCCTTGCACCAAGTTGGCGACTACGTGCAAATGCGGTCATATAAGTGCTGGTTATGTCACTTCCTATATTTGGGTACCACCCGGGAAATTCATAAGTCGGCTCCCCTGCCCGATTTATTTATTTGTTCAGTGTTTGTCGGGTCTGTGGACACGATTAATTAATTGATTTCTGCAATGTTGTGTCCGACCAATACACTGGGCCGTGGCGGAGGACTTTTACTGCCTCAGGTGCCCCCTGGAATTGGATTATGCTTCTTTCATTACCACAGAAGTAATGAATGTGTACTACAGAGATAAGCTGGCATATGTATTGGGCACACTGCACATGCTCAGGCAGCATCAATCATGCTTTGTAGAGGACAATGCTGGCCTAAATTGGTAACAGCCAGCATAGACATGTTGCTACAGAGGCATATTTTGGGCACAACTAGCATGTCAATGTGTTACATCAGTGACAGTGCTGTCTTACACTGTGGACACATTGATCATTAAAATGTGTTGTGTTCTACAATGTTCTTGTCTGCTGTTAGTGAAATGGAATGTACATGTTCCCCTTTAGAACTGATTGTAAACGTATGGCTTTTTCGTCACTTTTCCTGCTGTAAAATACACAATTTCAGCCCCATATTTGGAAAAAAAATCTTGGGGGGGGGGGGGGAGACCAGAAAAAAAATCTTGGTGGGGGGGGAGACCCATCCCAAACCCTCACTATATTGTTATAGCTCCCTCGCTACGCTCGGTCGCCCCCACTATTTCCGAGAAATATCAACACATACACACTGGAAGAAATCACAAGAAACTAACCTTTAATCACTGCCCCCGACACCAAAAGCTATCTTTGGGACTGCATGGCTATGCCTTTGATGCTATTGTGTGAAAGGTCACACACCATCGCTTTTGAATATACTGCTTTGGGTCAGGGTGTTCACTTTTGGCTCGCCGGCCCACCGGGTGACAAAAAGTGAATGCTTCAGCCCCACATTCAAAAAGGTTGGACAAGCCTGACGTACGTGATATAAACAAGCATAGGCAAAGCGATCGGTGTTGTCTTTTCTGTATACGTATGCGCTGAATTGTATCTGCTATTTCACAGTGTTCTACAAATGAGCACCATAAAATAAATTGAAACTGAAGAATAGAACTTAAACAGGAATAAAGTCTGCTTAGTAGCTGCAATTAACCCATTTCAGACAGATCCTTTTGCAGGCAGAAGTGCCGGTTTCAAAGGTAGCCCAGGTAATTTTTGCTCTGGCATGGCGGATCGGTGCTCGAAAACCAGCCTAGAGAAGGCAAGACTCCAAGACCACCTCCTCCCCAGTCCAGCTGCAGAGAGAAAATCCTGTTTAGCAACCTGCAAAAGATATGGATGTCAAGAAATGGGCTGCATCCTGAGTGCCAGTTCCCCAACACCACAGATGGTTTCCAGTCAGGGCTAGTGATCTCCCCATAGGAAAAAGGGGATGAAGGTGCACACTCTGGATTTTACGGTTTGAGTTGATATAAATTTAAGGATCAAAGGTTAAGGATTTTTGGGTGCGGGGGAGGAAAAGCGGTCCTGGCACAGGGCACAAAAATGTAAGAAAGTGAGAAAAAGAGGATCCAAAATGGAACCCTACCGTCCCCTGCACACCTTTAAATTGCGTTGATATGACGCCTAAACATTGATTCAAAACAACTTGTACATTGTTCAAAGTATATAATAATATAATCAGGGTTGTAACACTCTCAAGTCAAGACCGCAGTCTGTATCTAGTGCACATTTACTCATTTATCATTGACTGTAAGTCACCATTTGTATAAAGTAACATAGCCCCAACGCAGCAACCAGTTTCTGTGTGGACATGTCTAATAGTTTATGGTGATTTATCCAAAGCCACAAACAACCCAACCTACGCATAGCCGCCATGATCAATTTAGATGGAAAGAAAAAAATGGAGTTGTCCTTGTAGAGTTAGATAATGCCCTATGGGCTAGATATAAGCTCACCATCAATGGGAGGATCCTTAGTCCTATTGCGTTTGATGATGTAAAAGGGTAGTGAGGGTTCAATCAGTCAAAGGAGACTCCATCGGGCATCAATTACACGGGAGCCCCAGGTCCTACAATAAGTGGTGTAGGGAATTAATGATATTTAAAATAGCATAGAGCAGCAGCTTATTCATTGTGGACAAATCAGATAATTAATGATGTTCAAAGAATGGGCTCAGGGCTGTAACATAATCGGCACAAATTCGGAGTGGTAAAGAAAGAAAGGGAGGTACTCACCCTGGCAAGGTGAGTACGTATGCTTTTCGCCAATTGCCAGTGGAGTCCGGTAACTTGCGTCCAAAGGACAACGTGAAAGCACTAGATAGTGCTGAAAGATACACGGTCTGTGAATATAAAAAATAGCATAGAGGAGCTACGGATAAGTAAAGGAAAGTCTTAGAGTGAAATACAAAGCCGGCACAATGCCATGTGTGGATGCAGGAACTTACTAGTGTAAACACAATACGCGATTATGTATTGGAATCTTCGTCCGTCGCGGAGCCGATCTCAGAAGTGGCACACTAACGAGCCGGGTGTAGATAGAAACTATTACTAAGCAGGGGACGCTCCGTCTGGAATGAAGGACCCTCCTGCACGCGTAAGACTGTGTATGGAGTTCATGTTATGTAGAGGTGGAAAACGGACCCATGTTGCAATACATAGATTGAAGAACGTTCCTAAGTGTCTGTCCTTAATGGCGGCCATATTTGAATGTACTTGTAAGGGATAAAATAATGATATGACTCGAAGCTCTAAGGAGTATGAAAGAAAAAGGAAAATGACGAAAGGAACTATAAATGCAGATATATGCGAGTTAGAGTTGGTTGGCTTTGGATTTACAAATTGCACAATGAAGATTATTTTTTATTTTTTTAACAGATGAGAGCACTGTGGGTATACCATAACAAGGTCTGATGTATAAAGTTCAATCGACAGTAATTCAAAGTAAACAAGGTCTGCATGTTAACATAGTTCTACAGGGTTTATAGCGATTTGGTCGAAAACAAAAATGTCGAAAGTGAAAATGTGGAAAAAAAAATGTCGAAAAAAAAAGTCACATTTCTTTTTCAATACGTTTTTTTTCTTCAAAATGGGGGGGTTCCCCCAGCCCATTTTTTCTATTCTTTTTATTTTACCCCTTTTTTTTACTTACTGAACCCAAAAAAAACATCTTAATAAAAAAATAATACATTCGACTTTTTTTCGATATTTTGTTTTCGACATTTTTGTCATTCGACTTTTTTTTCTTTGACATTTTGACTGACCATCGTTCTACAGTGCATTGTAAAGAGTGGAAACATTGATTGACCATCCGATTAGATTAAATGATACTGTGTTCTAGGCAGAATGGGCTATCTATAGAGAGCACCTGATTATTTTTTCAAAATTAGAGGACTCATTATAAATGTCTAATTAAATGAAGCATTTCAGCGAGAACTCATCATTGAGGCCCTTAGGGAGTAGTGTGTTCAAGGTGTGAATCCAGTATTTCTCTCTGCGAGAAAGTATTGACTGATAGTTGCCACTTCTGTAGGGTTTTTTAACTGCTTCTAGGACCTGATATTTGACTTGAGCTACAGTGTGGTCATTTTCCAAAAAGTGTCTCGAGAGAGGTGATTTCATGTTTTTACACCTAATATTAGATTTGTGCTCTGTGAGCCTCTCTTTAACTGACCTTGTTGTTTGACCGATGTAAAGTTTGCCACATGGGCACTTGATCGCGTAAATCACACCGGTAGACATACAGGTGGCAAAATGTCATAGTTTGATCTTTTTCCCCGTGTATGGGTGAGTGATACTGTCCCCCTTAGTGACGTTGTTGCAGTGTGAATAACAAAGGCATGGGAAAGTTCCCATTTTTCTTGTTTGTAGAACCATTTGTTTATCCTTTGGAGGTACTTCCGCTCTGACGAGTTTGTATCGAAGGTTCTTACCGCGCCTGAAGGCCATCAGGGGTGCCTTAGGAAATAACTCTTTCAGCGTCTGGTCGTTATGGAGAATTCTCCAATGTTTCCTGATGGTTTTACCTATGTGGAAGCTTTGTCTTGAGTATTTGGTGATGTGTAAGAGTGGTGTTTCTTTAGTTTTTGCTTTTGGGATCAGCAGATCTTCTTTGCTGATAAGATCAGATCTTTCTTTGGCTGCATTGAGAATAGTTTCAGGATATCCTCTGGCTTCAAACCTTTCAAAAAGTTTAGTGCTCTCTATGTCGAGACCTGCAGGATCTGAGATTATGCGTTTAAGCCTCAGGATTTGTCTATATGGCAAACTTTTCAGCATAGATTTGGGGTGATGGCTTGTGCCAGTGGGTTTGTGGTACACAGTAGTGCTGATGCGGTTGTCTTGAATTTCCGTATCAACGTCCAGGAAGTGATCTCCCCACCCCAGCGGGACCAGCACACGTGCCCCTTTCATTGCCATCCTCTTTGGTGACGCTGGGATGCCTCATGTACCATCCACCAGCTTGAATACCAGCTCTACTACCCACTCTGACATGGTGGATGAGCGTTCAGTGGTACCTCCCTCTCTCTCTCTCTATGTAATGATATCCCACTCTGCCGGGCAGCCGCCACCACAGCGGTAGCCTGAGGCTCAAGGAAAGGTCTCTCGAGTGGGCTCTGCCCTTCCTACCAAACCAGTCCACGGGGCGCAGATTCTTCTCCCCTCCTCCGAGACCTGCTAGTTGTTTCTGCAGCATGGGTACCACAGGGCTGGCCTCTTTGCTTGGCCGTTGACTGATTTCCAGCTTGATGTCACCTTTTTAACCTAAGGGTGAAGCCATTAATGCCAATGACAGGCCCTGGCCTCACAAGCTGTGGGGGGCATGGGCCGTTTTGCGAGGAAAGCGTCTGCACCCTTAAGGGTTAAGGAGTCAAGGCTGTAGGAGGAGGAAGAGGAGGTCCTCAGGGAGGAAGAGGTGGCAGTAAGATTAAAGTAGATGGTTGAAGTAAGACGGTGGTACGTGGTCTTTGTTCTGACATCTGTATACCTAATAATATAACAACTAGCGAACAAGTATAAACACGTCATTATAGTCGGCGTGCTGAGCAGCCATCCTTCCATGGGCCACATGAAGACCCACCTGCCGTGATCCCGGCGGCCTCCTGCAGGCCACATGGAGGATCGTCCGCAGAGATCTAGGTGTCCTTCTGGGCATCCCGCACGTCCTTGCTGCGCGGTAGAGCCAGCATCCTAGTGCCAGGTGAGGTGGGCACCACAGTGCCTTCCCGCAGGAAAGCAGTCATTCCCCCCACCCGAGCAGTTCGCTCATCCTTCGCTGGCGCAGGAGCCATGCCATCAATGCACCCACGGCCCACATCCAGCCCTAGAGGACACCTGGCTCAATCTGAGCGCATCAGCCTGCCTACCCCATACCACACATGTGGCCCGACAAAGGCATGCACCTAAGAAGAAAAAAAAAGAAGTGAACCAAGGCACACGCAGAGGGAGAAACCCTCGCTGTCCAGGGAGACCAGAGAGGACACTGGCACAGGGAAGGAGAACATGGCTCCAACCGCCAGACTGCCCAAACATGGACACCTGGCACCAGCACAAAAAAAGTGAACCAAGGCACACAAGGAGGGAGAAAGCTTCATGGTCCAGTTAGGCCAGAGCAGACTCTGACATAGGGAAGGAGAACATGTCTCCAACTGCCAGCCTGCCCACACACAGAGGCCAGGCACCAGTACAGCACAAGGAAATAAAGACAGCACCCGAAGCGGCACGGAGGGAGCCAAAGGAAATTCGTCCTACTAGGCACAGGGGACCCAGCAGGGGAGCAGGGAGCAGCACCACAGAACACCAGCATTCCTAAGGAAGCCATGCCCATTCAGCCACCAACCACAGCTAGACAGAGACCCAAGATGACCACGTGGGTTGAGGATTTTGTTCGTTTTATAAAGGATGCAGGGGAGAAAAAGTCACCAGTACTCAAGGACATCTTCACAAACCTGGCAGGGACAGAAATCAACAGCATCATTAAAATGATCCCAGTAGAAGACAGGAACACCTACGACGCTCTTGTGAAAGCCCTAGATAAGAAACAAGTCATTCAGCCAAAAAGAGACTATGAATGGTATGTGTTCAATCAATGCCAACAGGCGTCCCATGAGACAGTGGAGGAGTTAATCACGTGCCTTCTCCAAACATTGGTCCACTGCCAATTGTCAGCCTTCTTGGACGATGAAGCAATCGGACTTGCTGTTATCAAAGGTTGCACCTCGTACCTGCTGTACAAACAGCTCCTGAAGAAGCCCCTGACAATTGATGTAGTCATCGAAATGGCAAGAGTCCATGAGAGGGTGAAGATCCAAGCATCCGCATGGAGATGCCCCCAAAAAGAGATGTAGAAAGATGACTCTGTGACTGCCCTCACCAGCATCAGAGACGGGGTAAGGGTGCACTAGACCACAAAACCCTGTTGAGAGAACCGCAAAGAGAAGAATACTCACAGACTAGACCACGCTCACGCCCACAGAGGCTATGCTACTGATGTGACCAGATCTTCCCCCATGTGGGCCAATGCTCAGCAATGAGCCAACGATGCTCCAGGTTTGGGAAAGAAGGCCAGACTGTCAATGGAAAATGTCTGCTTAGCTACCACACTGCAAAAGTGCTCGGCCTGATAGACATCCATTTTTAGGACAATGACGTATTGTTATGCAGAGGAGAGCAGTGCAGCAACAAAACCATATGCCACATGATGGGAGCCCAAGTAAACGAGGAGATATTTATGGCCATGTTTCTCGAACTCTTCAAAGGCCAGGTGTAGTGATACACGAAATTGCAACCTTGCCAATCAGGGCTTTAGATGACAGCATTAGCCGCTGAAAGCCAATAGTGTATTCAAAGTATGTGCTAAAAATGCTGACAGTAGTCTGTTGTAGCACTTCCATTATGCAGTAGTGAGCTACAAGGAATATGCAGGCCTAGTATGAAATAGGTCACATTGTTGATAGACAGGCAGGGAGGGCCCCTAGCCATGTAGCTAATAGGTTTTTGGAGTGTTTGGAACATCATGGCACCTATATAGCGCTTAGATAGCCAGTCTTAAGCGCTATAAACACTAAGCTATGAGTGCATGCCTTTTAGAGCTTGCAGATGGGGTTAATACATCCCTGCTTCCCTTAGAATATTCAGCCTCACTAACGTTAGCCCTGGCTCCAAGCTAATCTTCCTTTTCTCTGGGAAGGTACTGATAAGACATTCCTCAGCCAGCGCAGATGGGAACAAGGGAGGGGGTAGGAGCGAGCAGGGAGCATCTCAGAGAGAGCTGGGTTTTTTCCATGAACCAGCCTCACAGAGAAAGTTCTGGAACTATGCGTCATGGTGACTGACAGCAAGAGAGTATAAAGTATCCATGCACACATGGGATCAGGGGGAGATCGCCTGTGGACTTGATTCGTGCAGAAACAGGTGCCCGGCATTGGCTCATACGGTGTCCTTCAGCATTGTCCTCTGAGCGGGGCTTGTTTACAGCTAGCTTATGAGGGCCCAAGGTCTCCCCAGTGCTGATTAAAGGGACGTAAGACTGTGTTTCTCTATGTTTCTCTATATTTCTCTATGTTTATCTAAGTTCCATGTTTCACTATATTTTGCATTGCTCTAAGTGTTATGCTTTGTAATATTCTGTAACTTGAATCCCAAATGTATATGAAATTCACTGCTTAGAATAAATATGCTAAAGCTTTGAGGGTGTCATTTGTCACTAGCATGAGATCACTGCTCAGCACAATAGAACCTGTATTTTGGGCTGAATTGGGTATTTTTGCTCTCAAAGGGCTGGCCCCGAGGAAGATTTTGCCCAATATCAAGAAATTAGGTTAGATTGAAAGACACAGTAATCTGCCTACATATCAATGACAAAATAAAGCCTGTCCCACAACGCCAAAGAAGGGTAGGCTTTCACTTGTAGGAAGTGTGTCAGGAGAGCTGCAGCAACATTTGGACAATGACATTATAGAGAACACGACTGGGCCCACACCATGGATCTCACCACTGGTAGTGTTACCCAAAGATGGAAACAGACTTCGGTTATGCGTTGACATGAGAATGGCAAATACAGCTATTGAGAGAGAGTGACATCCAGACCCAAAGAAAGAGGACATGATCGTCCAATTGAATTGTGCAACAACATTTTCCAAGTTAGACCTCAACCAGGCATACCACCAGCTGAAACTACATCCTGACTCTACAGCAATAACCACTTTGCCACCCACAATGCCTTATTCCGGTACAAGTGGCTGAACATTAGAATCTCCACTGCCGCAAAGATTTTTCAGAAGACAATAAGACACCTACTCCTCCCAGTCAAGTTAGCCTTTAACTATTCTGATGACATTCTAGCATGCAGCACCTACCTGGAGGAACATGATCAAGCCCTGATGGACGTATGTAACATCCTGAAAGATGCGGGGCTCACCCTAAACTATGAAAAATGCAACATCAGCAAGAACAGGTTGAGGTTCTACGGCCACACTTTTCGGGGAAAGGGATGCAGCCTGACCCGGAGAAAGTGCGCTCACCATTAACAAACTGCAGGAACCAACCCATGTGGGGGAATTCAGATTGTGAGACTGGCAGAAAGCGTTCGACACCATCAAGTCCAAACTAGCAAGCACAACACACCTAGCCTATTTCAATCCACACTGGCACACAGGACGGTGATTGACACCGGCCCGGTCGGCTTACGGGCCATCCTTGCACAACAGGTGAGACCGGACGTGCTGTTACGTTCACCTGGTATCCACGGGACGCCACCCAGCCAATTGGTCGCTGGTATCCTTCTCAGTGATTCCCTGGTATGGTTCTCGGTGGAAGTTCTGCCTGGAAATACAGGAGGACAGTGTTTAGGACTGGCCGACCAAGGTAAGTTTTCCCCTCACCTCCCGTATGACTTCAGCCCCTCTGGGCCCTCTTCTCACCTTGTTGTAGAAGTTGGTGAGATCTCCATCCTGCTTTCGGGGCAGGAGCGCGTTGTCTTTCGTGGGCGTGTGAGGTCCAGTTACTTCACGGACAGCGGCCCAAGTAATGTCTTTCAGGTAGGTCTTATTGCTGTTTATTGAGTTGTTATTCTTGCATGCCTTTCTCTGTTTGATAATGTCTCTTTTTATCTCCCTTAGATGTGCGGAGCGTCCGCGAAGCGAGCTGGCTAAGCTGGGCCTCGCCGGTAAATGATGGCGCACAATAAGCGCTATGATGCGGTAAGTAGGCGCTTTGCGCAGCGCTGCAATGTCTTGTCTTCGCTGACCTGTGTTTTCTCCCTTTTTCGTAGGTCGCGTTGTGTTCTCCCAGGGGGTGTGGATTCCCGGAGCGATGCCGGCCGAAAGGCGATCAGCCAAGTAAGTCTTTTAAGTAATTTGTGGTTGAAATGTCTCTAATACCTCCTTTAATTAAGTCTTTTCTTCCTTTTTCAGGTCCTTTGGTCGGGGCGGAGCGCAGATCCAGCGGAGCTACCTAGGAGCTGCGAGCAGTGAAGAATGGAGATCGCAGGTAAGATGCTGCTGCTAACAATGTTCTTTTGTCTTCCTGCAGGTTCTGATTTCCCAGGCTCGTGAGTAAGCTGGACACGGTGAGCGTCACGTTGCTAGCTGCAAAGTAAAGCGAAGCGTGTTGTCTTGTTCGGGTGTGGTTTAAATAGCTTCTGCAAAGTAGTCCAGGTAAAGTAGTCCCTAGGCCACCACACCCAAAACACTATACCGCATAGCTTGGTTCTTAGGACTCAAGCTATGCGGATGCCTCCATGTTGGTTGAAAGCCTAAATAAAGTAGTTCCCTGAGCAGATGTCTTTCACTGTATATGAGCCTGGCGCCAAGAGGGCCTGAGACGTGGATGCCAGGCCTTATTTGAGATCAGAGACCTGATTCCACCTGGCCAATGGGCTTGCCAGTGGGGATCAGGGCTGAGGGTCGTGACACATGCCCACAAGCTGCGTGGTGGCATATGCAAGCAGGTCACTCTCCCTGACCCAGACAGAGAGCGCATACTCACAGGTGGAAAAGGAGAGCCTGGCAGCAGTGTGGGCCTGTGAATACTTCCAGCACTGTGTGATCAGAAAGAGATTAACCCTCGTAACAGACCACCAGACCCTCCTGTCACTGTTCGGTAATCTGAGAACCAATATGCCGCCGAGAATATAAAGATGGGGCATCCGCCTCCAGGAATATGATTATGTTACCACGCACAGACCAGGGGGAGACAGCAACCTCACTGACTACATCTCACAGCACCCGATGACAGAGGACCAGCCTACAAGGGAAGAAGACACAGAATACCTATGCTACATCACAGAACAGGGCTTCCCGCCCACTCTCACCAATGAGGACCCGGCCAGAGCAACACAGGCTGACCCATCTACCAGATGGGCCAAAGAACTCACAGTATCAAACAAATGGAGAGACTACAAAAGATTGGCTCATCATCAAGAGGGAGTGAACAGGCAGGAACTGGAGCCTATGGCTAGATCAGCACGGAACTTGCAGTGTCAGAATAAAGGATACTGTTGAGAGGTTGCTGCATTGTCATCCCATCGTCTCTGCGGAGGGGGGTGGTGATGCTGGCGCATGAAGGACACTGGGGAGGAGAAGCAACCAAGAAATTGATTCGACAGACGGCGTGGTTCCCGCTCATGGACGCAATGGTATAGGAAGTAGTCAGAAGCTGCCTAACATGACAGTGTGCAATGGGAAGTGAGCCGCCACTCCCCATGCAGCCAGCATGCATCCCTGAGAAGGTATGGCAAGGAGCTGCGATGGACTTCTATGGGCCACTCGAGTCAGGGGACCACCTCCTGGTAATTGCAATGGATTTTATGACACAGCCCACTCCAGCCAGGGACTTCTTCCACCGAAACCGAAGGTGGCGCACATTGAAACATGCCCTTTTATTGTTATTTGAACCCTGGGTTCTGTCTTGAGAAGGCACCCAACCCGTCTCACACCCACCTTAATAAATACCCAGAATCGCAATGGACCATGAACCAGGCCGGTGTGTAACAATGAAGTATTTATTTATTTTTAGAATTCAAATAAAAAATCAGAGCAAAACCAAATTTAGGGCAGCAGCCACCATGGTGTGGCACTACAAATGCAACACCTTGTAACACAGTTAATTCCACTTCTAACACAATATACATGCACCTTTAAGAGAAATGGAAACAAAATCACCTTTCTGCACAATCACAGATGGCACACTGCAACACTTCCCCCACATATCTGCTGACTAAATTCTTTGTGGATGGAAAGCAGTAGCAATGAGTCAGAAAGAAGAGGGAAAAATCAGATTCAAGATTGAAGAACCAGCCCACCACCCCAGAATGGGAGCCAGAAATGAAAATGAAAACCCATCAAAAGGAGCAAAATGGCATACTTGGATTTTACTTTTAACTTATAGATCAATTACAGTTGCGGCAGGATAGCTAGGACAGAACTTCGTGTGGCTGCACTAACGAGAAAAGGAAGCTACAGGCTACTGAGCAGGGCACTAAAACAATGTGAACACAGGTGAGAAAATTGATTTTGGGAGGAAAATAATGCACAATAAAATACACGTGGCAGAATTGCAATTTCTTATTTGACACAGGCTTTAAACAGGCAAACAGCTAAGAAAATGGGCTTAGCAGTCAAAATCGGAAATTGTTTTTTGAGATGGGAAACAAAGGCACAGAACCGATAGGATACCGAGGGGAAGGGATGACTCTTTATAGGATGATAGTATGGGTTTTGCTATGTGAAATGCAAATCAGATTTTTTTAAAGAAAAGCAAAATACACGGGCAAATTCGTTCTTGGTTGCACAATGACAGGTTCTACTGATGCTATGTTTTAATGACTATATTCTTAAGGAAAGACAATGCGGGCAAGGGGGTTAATTTCAACTTTTAACCAGCTTGCACTACGTATCTCCTTATAGGGGAATTAATTAATTTATCTAAAAAATGGTAGGATTTACACAGATAACTGAAATAATTATAAAAGTAATACGCTAACTGATATGGACTAACACAGATTCTTCTAGGGAAAGGCTGAACAGAGAATACTGGCAATTTGGGATATGATTGGGATTTTTATAGGATGTGAATAAGAGGCAAGGAGAAAAGAATGGGATATGCAGTTTTTGAGTACTGGGTGAGGTGATACTTACAAGGTATACTTGAGTTTGGTAATTTGGGCATCCAGCAGGGTCTTTGGACAGCGGGGCAATTGATCTGGCCACTGGGCAGCGGGGTCAAGAGATCTGGTTACTGGGTCAGCTGGGCTCTGCTGGATGGGGACAGCTGGGCAGGGTCTGGTCACTGTGGACAGCGGTATGGGTCAGCTGGGCAAAGGGTGTGGTCACTAGATTCTCCTAAAGGGGACCAGCAGCCACTCCTCTTTTCTCTCTGGATTGGTGGGTCTGCCTGGATCTGGATGGTCCGGACTGGATGGACTCAGCTGTCTCTGGATTTAGTTTTGGAGTCTTGGCATCTTGCATGTTGAATGTTGAATAGCCCTTGTGCCTCCCTGTCTCACCCTTAAATAGCCAGAGTGACATCATAGAATTTTAAAATCTGGGGGAAGCACCCAAGAATTAGTCTTATCCTAGGATAGGCTGGCCTATTGGTCCTCCCACCTCTCCCCAGGGTTGATTGGTTGCAGGGGAAATGACATCATTTTATGTGTGTGTACTGATGAATTCCTTTGTCTCACAAAGTTACTTTTGACCAAAAATAAGTTCTAGAGCAAAACTTCAAATCCATACTAGTCACCATCATAAAAAAGAAGATATGCAAATTCCATATTTCACAGGGAATCAGACAGTCCGATCGCCAACTCTGTGCGAGTTAGCATAGTTTTTGGCACAATTTTGCTGTTTCCAGGAGAAACATACCATCAAAAATTCTGAGAATTGCTACACATATGCATACTAATATTTGGCACATTTTCCCCAAGTCTAATGTCTTTGCCATTTATGCTTCACCCTGAAATGCATCTTTTTTGCCATTTTAGTTCACCACATGCCAGAAAGACGCACATGGTCTCATTGTACTTGTCTAAAAATCACATAAAATACTGTCATAATATCACATTACTCCTTATTCAGGGCATTGAGAAAAATGTCTTAATATAAAAAGTTCTTTAAAGTCACTGGGCTAGATGAGTCACAAGTGAGGGTGGTCTTTCCAACCCCCACAGCCCAAATTGTGTTCCCCTGGGTAGGTTTGGACAAAGGGTTTCCATGACTCCCCTTTGAAGCCATCCAGTTGGTGCTTGGAATGAATGTAGAGGAAATCACACCTCTAAGGCAAAACCAAGGGCTTCAACCCCTTCTTTTGTCCTTGTGAGCAGTTCTGCCTGGCAGTCTGAGAGAACCTGTAATTATCACACTGTCAGGTCAATATGAACAGAGCACATGCCCTTGCAGAATCAATTCACTGGTCAGTGCAACATTAGCTTTTTTGCCAAGCTGGTTTGACAGAAATTCCTGGGCCTCAGCCAGGCTGATTGGTCTTTTGGGGGAAAAAGAGCGTAATATACATAGCTGTGTAGCCCCTGTCCCCACATATACAATTGTGTTTCTGTGCGAGCCACAGTATTATTTCACATTGAGTTTTCCAAATGTCATTTTCCTGCTTTGCAAAAGCAGATTTACACGTGTTCTTTTACACATGTTCTTTTTCTCTCATGTTAATTAACTTTCTGAAAGGCTTTTTAAAGGTCTGGTCAGTTTCTGGACAAAGAGATATGCTTGAAAATGGTTTCTTGGTAATTGACACAAAGCAAGAGAGAGAGCCATGCTCTAACTTTCCTTTGAAGTACTTTGCCTCTGTTGATTTATTTAAAAAAAGTTAATCCTAGCCGTGCAGACTTCATTGCTCTTCATGGACTTTATAAAGGAAAACAATGCCATTCTGGGAGGGATTGCCTTATTTTATGGCACTCAAATGACATACACATGGAGGGCTGTGTTGTAATGGAACAAAACTATGTGAGGTTTAAAATGAAAGAAGGCACAAGTACGATGCCGTCTTGAATGCAGGTTATTTTCTTGGGCACCCTTGTGTCTTTAAATGACAAAACAACAATGTAGAGCCATCCTGAATCTAGGTTATTTTCTCTGGATCCACATGAAGGAAAACAAAATTCAGCCATTCTTGGGGTGGCTGTGTTCAAATCTCGCCCCATATGTGCTCACAGATACAAGCACAGCCGTTTTTGGGCATTATTTCCGATTTAGTTTATGTTGTAGGGGGGGTTCTGCCTTAGGCCTTAAATGTACCCCACAGATCCCCCCTGCTCTGCCGTGACTTATTGTTGAAGGATAGAAGGGCAGAGTTGAGTTCTTGGCAGAATCCTCCTTCATCAGGGCGTGGCACTCCAGGATTGTCTCCCGTCTTTTTGTTGGAGGTTATGGAGCGGCCCCCTCTTTCCTTCCTTGTAATGGAGGTAATGGAGTTAATTATGTAATTATGTAATAGGAGATAGATAAAAACAGGTTTTAGGATATTACAATGACAGCATTCCCGGAATATTTACAACATCAGAACAATGATTACAGTTACACATTTTTTCCCCCTTCCTTACATTTGGACAACATCATCACAAATTACTCAATGGAACAAGAACACAATTTGACTTTTACACCTTGGTTTCATTTTTGCAACACATCAAGCAACTTACTCAACAGGATCAGGAAAGTAACTTAACTTTTACAACATCCTTTTATTTTTTATTTTTACAATAATAATCAAGAAAAATACTCCCTGTTATATAGATATACATATGAACCTAACTACTTCCTTCTGCTTTTTTTGTTTTCTTTCTTCTCATTCTTCAGATGGTTACTCCGTTTGATTTTCCTTTGGCTCATCAATCAGCTGCAAAGTGGGTCTGGGATGGCAACTTTTTAACTGATTGATGTGGACCCATTTCTCTTTTGACAGCTCTCCTTTGGGGATGTGGATCCTATAGGCGACAGGTGAATATTTGTCTACAATTTTAAAGTGACCGTGCCAGGAGGGTAGGGATTTTCTATCCTTAGTCTGGTTCCTCTGAAAATTGTACAAGTAGACCTTGTCTCCTAATTGGTATTATTATTTAGTTGTTTTTAAGGTGTAGTGGATTTTCATCCCCTCTGTCGATTTCTCCAGATTCTGCTGAGCGTATGCAAAAGCAGGCTGTAGGTGTTTTCTTAGATTCTCAACATATTAATGTGTCGTGGAGGTCTTTATCAGTGTCTGCTCTTGTGTTTTATAGAGCAGATGCTGAGGTAGCACAATTGTTCATACAGTCATTAGCTCAAATGGAGACATTTTGGTCAAAGAAGATGGTGTAGATCTGATGGCCATCAGGACAAGCGGTAATCAGATGTCCCAACTAGCCCCAGTGTCTGCCACAAACTTTTAAAGAATGCTCACAATGGTTTATTGTACCTCTCACCACCCCACTAGAGGACTGGCAGTATGCAATATGAAGTTTCCTTTTTACCCCAAGTATATTCCACATCTTTGTTATCACTTTGCTGGTGAAGTGACTTCCTCTGTCTGACTCGATCCTTTGGGGAAGGCCAAAATGTGAGAAGAGGTGGTTGATCATCAGTGCAGCTGCTGTTTTTTCCTAACAATTTGGGGCCGGGAGACATTCCACCCATTTGGTAAACAAGCATGTTTCTGTTAACATGTACTTGTTCCCCTTAGAGGAGCGAATCATGGGCCCGATGAAATCTACTTGTAAACCTGACCAAGGCAGTGTCATCCCCCTCTTCTGGAGGGGAGCTCGGTGTGTGAGTGAACTTGGCTGAAATTGTGCACACACAAGACACCCCTTCAAATATTGGTCAAAGTCCTGCCCCATGTGTGGCCAGTATGCAACCTCCCACAAGATTTCTAAAGTAGTGTGAAACCCCCCCATGACCTTCTGTGGCCACATCAGGCTTCGGTATGAGGTAGGTACCACCGACTGGTCACATGCAGAGATGGATCTCCTTACCAACAAACCGTCTTGGATTCAGAACATTTTGGGAAACTTCATCAACACCCAGAGATCCTCTTTCCCAATGTAATCGGTTTCCCTCAGGGGAAAGTTCACAGTGCTCTCAATGTGTTGGTAAAACTTCCCAATAATCGGATCCCCTGTTTGTGCCATAATTAAATCAGCATATGGGGTCTCCTTACTCCACTGGGAAGTTGAGAGTTAATTGTGAGCAAGTATCTGGGGCCTGGTGACAGCAGTGATCTGGATTTCCCCCAACAGGGACTCGATCTCAAGGAGATCCCCTTGGATGGCTTCAGTTTTGGCCAACTGATCAACCAGGTTGTTTTGAGTTTTGTCTGATCCCTCTATTCTGGAATGACCCTTAATCCTTTTCCAATATATGGTCATCCCATTAGAGGTGACCAGATCATCAATATTTTGTATATTAGCTTGCCATGCTTGAGTGGTTTATTATTTGCACACAGCATGCCTCTGGTTTTCCAATTAATCAGGTGCTCCACAAACCCGTTCCGGACATAATCTGAATTAGTGATTATGACCAGTTTGTGGAGTCGTTGTTGCACGACAGTGAGGATGGCCTGGTGAACTGCCACCAACTCCTCCACCTGACTACTGCAGGGACCGATCTTGTACCCAGTGAAGGGCTCCGGGGCTTCATCCACCCAGGCATTTACAACACCGGCCACCAGTTCCTTTTCCCCGTTGTTGTCAACATGGTAGGAGCACCTGTCGACATAAAATGTGGGCATCCCCTTGCTCTTGTCTTCTTCATAGACCTTGTGAGGGGAATTCAGGAACGCCTCCATGTTGTCGTGGGTTTTCAGACTTTCGTCCTCGAGACAGTTTTCTCGGGCTCAATCATGCAAGTCAGCAAAACTTGCGCGAGGGGACTCTTCTTGTTTTGGCCATATCTGACCTCCAAAGGAAAGCTTTGGAGGTATTGCAAAGGCTGGTGTGGAGTCTCCACTATGATGTTCTCCCCCTGGATGAACGGGCAGTAATTTTTCAATACCCACACCGTTGCCAGGAGTGCCTTCTCACAATCGTTGAATTTTTCCTCCACAGAGGATAAAGTCTTACTCGCATAGGAGATGACTTCATTGACCTTGCCTTGTCATGCTTTTGATATAATACTGCTGTGAAGCATGTAACCGAGAACCCCGTCTCCATGAAGAACTCATTGTTTATGACGTGGTAAACCTCTCACAAGGCGCTTGTGAGAGGCTTCTTTTGAGTTGTTATTTATTTATTTATTTATTTATTTGTATTTGGTTAAATACATGACCTTTACAAAAATGCAATACAATACTAAAAGAAGACATTAGAGCATGTTACATTACAAAATTTAAAACAACAATTGATTATTTCATTTAGTACAAACAACGTAATTAAAACGGAGCAAACGAAAAAGAAAAATAGCTAGGAAGCAATGCAGCACATGTATAGTCATTTGCCAGCTAGCTCAGTTCCATTTGTCAATTTCCAGATATTTTCCAAAAACCTAACTACAGCTATCTGTAGGGATGTACCTTTGCCATGCAGAATTTTCCACCACAGCATATCCAAATTATCAAGTCCCGTACAGGCAACGTATTTTTTAAAATGCTCTATACGTGTATTTCTCAGAATAACACAATCAATTATTAAATGTTCCAGAGTATCAATTTCCCCAGGTACATTACAGTATCTAGATATTAAAGGGAACTCTAACCCATTATTCCGTTTGTGCATAATTTCACGAGTTGGTAATACATTAAATCTGAAGTGCATAACATTTTGATATGTGCTCTTATTAGGAAACAGGGTCAGATATGGTTCGAGGGTCCCTACAGGCTTGGTGGGGGAAACAAGATATTTATAGAGGCGAGTTGCTAGTACTTTATCTGTAGTGACACTCCAGTCCCTCCATTCAAATCTTTCTTTAACCTTGACAGGATTAAAGATTAAAGAGTCAAGCGATGTCCCCAATTGATATAAATAGTCAAGACATTCAGTTTTAAACATTTGAAGATAATCAGAGGAAATATTGTCACTACGAAAACCGGTTCCCATCAAATCATAAAGGGTACCCTTTGGAGTAGTTATTCATTTTCGAAATAAAGAGACCCTTCTCCTCATAACCATGTTTACTACTGATGTTAGGCCTAATTCATAACAAATTACGTCCAAAGGCCCGCATTTTGGTAAACATTTAAATAAAGCCCTTAATAGGCGTGCATCGTATTTTGGAAGTTCTTCGATTGCCCATAAAGGGAACAGCTCAAGGCTGTAGCAAAATTGAGGTATTATCTTCTGTTTGTAAAAGCAAAGAGTTGGCAGAAATGAAAACTTTCCATATTTGGCATCTACTTTTTTAAGTTGGACCACTAAGAGACCAACTTTCCCCTCAAGATAATCCCTATAATGGAATTTCCGTTTATCCCCATAGATGGGGTAACCTAGATATTGAAAATAGGGTTTTACCACAAGCTTTATAGGATTTAGATGCTGTGAAAATTACTTTACATATAGCCTAGAATGAAGCTCTAAAATTACAGATTTTTTTTGGTTTATCATAAGGTGGTTTAATGTAGTATAATCCCTAAATTTGCTAAGCAGCTGCTGCAGCCCTGTCCGAGTATGGTCGAAAAGCATAAAATCATCTGAATATGCTGTCCAGCTTATTTTAACTCCTTCTACCACCGGTGGAGCAAATGCAAATTCTTCCATTACTCCTTTAACATCAGATAAAGATTAAAAATAGTTGGTGCAAAAACACAGCCTTGTCGCAGGCCATTTGAGGCATCAATTAGCGAGGATAGACTTTCAAGATTATTTAATCGAACCTGGATCTTAGACCCTTCATGTAGATGGATTAGTACAGAGAGAAGAGCGGGGGGCATACCCATTTGATTTAGCTTTCCCCAGAGCCGTGTTCTATCTACTGTATCGCAAGCCATCGTTAAATCAATTGAAGCAATATAAATGGGTACACCCTCCTTCCAGGCTTTCCCTTGCATAACATTTAGTAGGAGACCCCCAACATCAGTTCCCACATTCCTTCTAAATCCAAATTGAAATCTGGATAAAATGTGATTAGTATGAATCCAGAATTGGATGTGATTCAAGACAATACCTGAAATAATCTTAGAATCAGTGTCCAAAAGAGTGATCGGCCTGTAGTTTTTTGGACAGGACCGATCACCCTTCTTATAGATAGGTGTTACTCTCACCTGGTATCCACGTGGACACCAACCAGCCCTGGTTGGATGATTTGCACTCTCGAACCCTCCCCCGGTCCCTTTGTAAGGCCTCTGGTTAAAAATGGGTCTGCAATATAGCAGAGCTGGATTCAATACCAGATTGTCTTTATGTGTTCCCACCTCCCTTGGCCTCAACTCCTTCCTCCCTCTTGGGCCTTCTCCTCACCTTAATATTGTAAAAGGTGGATTCTCCGTCCTGCTCCTCGTGGCAGGGGCGCGTAGATGTGGGGGGGGAGCAGCAACCAAGGTACTTCACTGGTGCAAGCCCCCCTGTGGGAATCCAGGCCTGCTGCGACTCCATAGGTTTGCTGCTTTACAGTCTTTATATGCAGTTCTTATGTTCGTCTTAGTGCGAATAATAATGTCTTGCTTCTTTCCTTTTAGGTATGAAAAGGTATTTTAGTGTTGTCATGCAGTTTGAAGATGAGCATGGGCCGGTAGGCGAAAGCGCGGTGTGCGTGATGCTGTCCGGTGAGTAATGCGCGATGTGCGGCGCTGTTTCGCCTTTTATATTGCTAACCTGTGTCTTTTCTCTCCTTGCAGGTTGCGATGTTCCTTGCCGAGCGCCGTAATGTTCCAGCAATGATACTTACCAGGAGATGACTACCCAGGTAAGAATTGTGTGGCTTTCTTCATTCGGGAGGAAACGTGAGTAAACGCTTACTAATGCTGTCTTTCTTTCTCCTCTTTCCAGGTTATGGTATTCCAGGATGCATGCGGTGCCGGATGATGGAGTTCGTACCTTCAGGTGAGTGGAACTGAAGTCAGCGATGGATTGAAGACAGGATACTCTTCCAGGTTAGTTTCGTAGTGTTCTTTCTCTCTCTGCAGGTCTTTGGTTTCAGGTAAACTGGCATCAAAGAACTGGACACAGTGAGCGTTACGCTGCCCACAGCAGAATAACACAAAGCATGTTCTGCTGTTTGGGTGCGGTTTAAATAGTCTCAGGTAAAGTAGTCCAGGTAAAATAGACCCAGGCCTTCCACACCCAAAGTAGTCCAGGTAATGTAGTCCCAGGCCTGCCACACCCAAAAGACTAGACCGCATAGCTCAGTTCCTTGTAACTGAGCTATGTGTGTGCCTCCATGTTGGCTGAACCCCCCCAAGTTAAATAGTCCCAAGTAAATAATCTCATTCTAATGCTGGTCTTCATGATGGTTATGAGACTGGCGCCAGAGGCGCCAGGACTGACTCCAAGAGAGTCTTGGATGAGGTTCTTGTCAGGTTTCATGGGGTGTGGTTGAATGTGGTGGAATGAGTGTATGATTAACATAAAGTATGGTTTGGGCCTTAACTTTTAGTGCAGAGTGTGGAGAGCTTCCCAAGCCAAAATGGAGACTTCCCGAAGAAACTCAGAAACGTTCCGGTAAAAGAAAGAAGCAAGTTAAGTGACTTTATAATTTTTTCACTGAACTTTGTGAAATTGAAGGAGTTACATTTCTATACAATTTATTAACTAGTTCCTGTTTTCTTATTCTTTGTTTTAAGATTAGTTCGTTTTGTTCTTTTCAGACTTTATTTTTGGATTTCTTGAATAGTACTCTTATTTAATGAACTGTGCCACATATTTAGCTCATGGCAAGTTGGTGTGTGGAGACCTGTTCATCGTTTCAGCGTCGTGTGTTTTTTCGGCCATATAAATATTATTGAGCATTGTTCCTTCTAACGGTAACAGTGCTTTCTTTTAACGTTGGGCTAGCGTTAGAAATCTTACACTGTCTGCGCAAGTGACAGTGTTATAGATACGCGTTCCTGAAACGTAATGTTTTATTTACTAACATTCTAACCTGGCGCGCGTACCTCATTAAACTGCCTCTTCAAGGATTAGCGTCCGAAGCTAAGTAATTTCCTCTTTCCTACTTGAACAAATAAAATTAAGGAGGGAGAAATACTGATCAACTACGCATGCGCATATGCCATGAACTCTATTTTCTGTTCCTATGCGCACACCATGTTAGAAGGAAAAGGAATACCTTCACGCATGCGCATAACTCTAGTCAAGTGAACGCTTCTTTGAAGAGCGATATTTTTACGCAAGCAAAATTAGTGAACACTCCTATCTTTCCACATGCACAAACAATTCTAAATGGAATAAGCAAGAGTGTCATTTTTGGAATTTGTGTTAAAGCTAGAGATTCATACAAAAGACGGATCTAGCATTTCCAGATGGGCATGAGTGTGTTTTGGAATTTCGAACTGCTAGAAGATTAATTCATGGAACTGAGAGAGTGAACTAAAGATAGCAGTTTTCCAATACTGAATTGAAGAAGTTAGTAAGAGCATCAGAGACTCTATTTTTTCTTCAGTAGAAAACAAACACTTCCTCTAGGTTATTCATAGAGGATATTCAGGTATGGTGGCGTGTTTATTTACTCAATTCGATAAAGAGAAGTCAGAGCCTAGGAAAAGAAAGGTTAGTGACTAAAGTGTATGTGTTTTTATTTTATCTACAGGTTAAGAGATAAAGAAGCTGAGCAAAACCTGAAGTTTATTATTTTGTCCCATTTTCCCCCTTTCCCTTGGGGATGCTCTCAACTGAACTGTTTGTTACCAATTAAGAGGTTAGCATCCAAAGGGGACTGCGGGGGTTCAGCAGCTTCCGCGGACAACATCCTGATTGAAGATAAAGCCTGACAGTTTTAAGGCCTATGACCTGGCCCTAACTGGAAGGCTGACTTGCCAGTGAGGGCCAGGGGCAAGGGTCATGACAGCAGTCCCCCCCAAGGCCCCTATCATGGTGGCACTTCTACCTGGTCCTGGTTTGGCTGGGTAATTCTGATGGAACTTTTTAATTAAGCGAAGTGCATGGATGTATTCACTAGGTTGCCATGATCTGTCTTGAGGGCCGTATCCCTTCCATTCAACTAAGTAGTATAGTTTGGATCTGGTGTTTTTTTAGTCTAGGATATCCTTTACTTCAAACTCTGGTTCTCCGTCAACTAATACTAGTTTTGGTGGTGTTGTAACCCGAGTACCGGGTTATACCGGTTTCAGCAGTGATACGTGAAACACAGGATGAATCTGCATAGTGGGTGGTAGGGTTAATTTAACTGCCACTGGATTTATTATGGATTCAATAGAATAAGGTCCCAGATATCGGGGACAAAAGGTCTGAGTCCCTTTTATGGGCACATATTTTGATGCTAACCAGACCTTGTCTCCAATTTGATAGTCGGGGCCTTTACTACGATGTTGGTCAGCAAATTTCTTTTGTCTGTTCTTGGCTTTGAGTAAATGTTCTGCTGCTTCTTTGAAGGCCTGGGACATAGTCGTATGTAGGGTTTTAACCGCTGCCATTTCCAAAGGGGTTGGGAGATCCAATTCTGAAGTACGTGGATGTCTACCATATATTATATAGTATAGAAAGGGGTTTGTCCAGTGGTGGTGTGTAATGAATTATTATAGGCATATTCAGCTATCCATAACAAGTCCTTCCAATTTATTTCCACTTGATGTAACATGCAACGTAAGTATTGCTTGAGGGTTTGGTTTGTTCTTTCTGTTTGGCCATCTGTTTGAGGATGGTGACTTCTGGATAGTTGAATGTAAATTTGGGCCATTAAACAGCATTCCCTCCAGAAGTTGGATACAAACTGACTACCTCGATCTGAGATCAAGACCGATGGAAAGCCATGTAGCCGTACGATTTCCTCCAGGAATACTTTTGCTAAATTGGATGCATTTGGAAGACCCTTAAAAGGAATAAAGTGTGCCATTTTAGAGAACAAATCTACAACTACTAAGATGGTGTTGAATCCTTGACTGGGAGGTAGATCTGTAATGAAATCAAGGGACAGTGTGTGCCATGGTGCGGGAGGAATTTCCAATGGTTGGAGAAGACCAGCTGGTTTCTGCTTTTGGGACTTGTTTTGTGCACACACACCGCAAGATTGGATAAATTGTATGATGTCTTTACGCCATGTGGGCCACCAATAGTTTTGTTTTACTTTAGCTAGTGTTTTGGCAATTCCAGGATGACCTTCAATCAGGGAGTCGTGATCACCCAAAATAACCTGCTCTTGTGAATCTTTACTTGGCAAGTATAGGCGGTTCCTAAAATATGGTAACTGGTCTTTAATGGTGTAATGTTCTCCTTGAGTACACCACTCTTGTGAGAAAGTGGGATACATTAAGAGTTGGATCTTGTTTTGGAGTTCACCCTCTTTCAATGTTGTCGTAAGACCCAGGAGTTTGTCTTCTGGAATGATGGCTACTGGATCTGGAGTTATGTATACCTTTTCATCAACATCCATGCAGGACAAGGCGTCAACCTTTCCGTTTCGGACTCCTGGCCGGTAGGTGATCACATAGTCATATTCAGTGAAGAAAAGAGTCCACCGCAGTTGACGGGATGATTGAGCCTTTGCTGTTTTTAGGTATTTCAGGTTTCGATGATCAGTTATGACCGTGACAGTATGTCTAGCACCAAGGAGATAGTGTTGCCATGCCTTGAAAGCTGGTTTTATAGCCAAAAGTTCTTTGTCTGTGATAGCATAGTTGAGTTCGGGAGGTGAGAATTTTCATGACCAGAATGCAACAGGGTGTAACTGGCCAGTTCCTGGGTCCCTTTGTGAGAGAACAGCTCCCATAGCCATACTAGAGGCATCTGTTTCAACTATATAAGGGAAGTCTGGGCGAGGATGCTGTAGAACTGGAGCAGAAGTGAATTTTTTCTTAAGTTCTTGAAAGACCTTCTCTGCTTCTTCAGTCCAGTGGAACCTTTTATTGTTTTTTCTCAATAGTGATGTAATTGGATGCACTATTTGGGAAAAATCTGGGATGATTCTGCGGTATAAGTTTGCAAAGCCCAACATACCCTGGATTCCTTTAAATGAAGTTGGTGATGGACAGTTAAGAATAGCATCTACCTTGTGCCTATCCATTCTGATACCTTTTGGTGTGAGGATAAAACCGAAGAACTCTACTTCGGTGAAATGAAAAGAGCATTTTTCGAGTTTAGCATACAGTTTATGTTGGCAGAGTTAGTAAGGACGGAGCGGACATGCCTGACATGGTCTTCTTTTGTAGCAGAATACACTAAGATGTCATCAATGTAAACCAGGGTGCAAACGTCAATTAACTCCCGCAAAACATCATTCATAAAGTACTGGAATGCAGCAGGAGCGTTGCAATGTCCAAAAGGCATTACCTGGTATTCATACAAGCCGTATTTGGTACGAAAGGCGGTTTTCCATTTGTCTCCTTTCTTCACTCGAACAAGATGGTACGCCCCCCCTAAGGTCCAGTTTGGTATAGATTTGGGCATCTTTGACTTGATCCAATAATTCGGGAATTATTCAGTGGATAACGTTTTTTTACTGTGATCTGCATTAATGCGCGATAGTCGATACAAGTCCTCAGATCTCCTTCCTTCTTTTGTACGAAGAATAAGGGACTGGCTGCCAGTGATTTAGATGGGCGGATAAATCAATTTGCCAGTTACTGATCAAGATAAAATTTCAAATGGAGGTTTTCTGGTTCAGTAAGTGCATAGATTCGACCACAAGGAATTTGCGCACCAGGTATGAGGTTGATCTGACAATCGTTGGGCCTGTGCGGTGGTAGAGTATTGGCTTGCTCTTTCTGGAACACGTCTTGAAAATCTTGGTATTCATTTGGTAGAGTACTAGTCACACCTAGTACAATCGCCGCCGTACTGGGAGTAGCAGATGTACATAAGTCTGTTTTCCCCTTTTCTTGGTAATAACAGGTCTGAGCATAATCATCGGAAAAGGCCAACCTCTTGGAACACCAATCTATTAGAGGGTTGTGAGCTACCAACCATGGCATCCCTAAGATTAGTTGAAACTGAGAGCTTTGATGAGATTGAATGCAATAGATTCTCAGTGTCCATCCTGGCACAGTAGGGTTAGTGCTGCTGTACATTGGGTTACTGGTCCGGAAGCTATTTCTGTCCCATCAACAGTAGTAACTTTTTCAGTAGTCGTCTTAGACCATAAGGGAAGCCCCATCTCTGCTGCCAGATCTTGGTCTACATAATTCGGAACTGCTCCGCTGTCTATGTATGCTTCCACGGCATGCATCCAAGACGGTTGTTTGTGATTGATAAAAATTACTGGTAATGCAAAATGTGAGGTCTGTGGCTCATCCTTCTCGCTCGACAAGCGGACCTCTACACTTGCCGGGCTTGGTAGTTTTCCGACTCCTTGTTATTATCTTCCTTCTCTGTGGCTCCAACAGTTCTCCTTGGTGGTTTCAGTGGACATTCCTTGAGGAAGTGGCCTGATTTTCCACAATATAAGCATAATTGCTGTTGCTTTCATTTGTCTCTTTCAGTTTTAGTTAAAGGGGGCCGTACACCTCCGATTTGCATGGGTTCTACCGTGTTTTACAATGTACGTGGAACATAATCCTTTGACCGGACATACACAGCTCGAGTGTCTGACCTTATCCGGTCCGCTTTTCGGTCTTGTAATCTGTGATCTAATTGCACCACAAGGGTGATGAATTCTCCACAGTCTTTAGGTGGGTTAACCACTTGAGCAAGGACATCCTTTAGTTCCCCTCGTAGACCCTGATGAAATAGTATGGTCCTTTTTTCCTCAGGCCACCCAGCTTCAACGACTAGTCTGTTAAATGTTGCTATATATGTAAGCAAGTCTTGACTTTCTTGACAGAGTGACAAAGGTTTGTTGTCTAATGCTTGGCCTTGGGTATGATCAGCAAAGAGTTTTCCATTTACATCTGGAAACCCCCAAAGTCATGTAGCAACGGGTTATCCTGACTTACCAATGGTACCGACCAATCCGCAGCACTGCCACTCAGATATGAAAAGACAAAAGCAAGCCACGCGTGGTCGTTAGGAAAAGCCCCAGGTTTGCAAAGGAAATGAAGACGACAATGGTTCATGAACGTTGCATACTTCTTGGGGTCCTCTGTAAATCATTCAGGTGGAGCTAAAGGAACTGCCCCATGAAGGGTTATTTGTACTGGATTGGTGGAAGAAGTTGGTACTTTTGCTGGTGGAATGTTACCAGGCAATGGGGTCTGTCCTACCTGTGATTGGAGCAATTGTCTACTTATTTCGTCGGTACGATCCTTGGTAACAATCAAATCCCTCCTAAGAGGGTTGGTTTCTTGCCTGGCTGAAAGTACTTCAGCGCGTAATTGTCCCAACAACTGAACTGACTGGTCAGTCTCTGAAGTCTCCATGATGCCCAGGTGGATAATATTATTGAGGCTTTGCAATCTGTTACGCTCACTTGGCACCCACGGGGATGCCACCCAGCCCTGGTTGGATGATTTGCACTCTTGAACCCTCTGCCGGTTCCTTGTTAAGGCCTCTGGTTAAAGATGGGTCTGCAATATAGGAGAGCTGAATTCAATACCAGATTGTCTTTATGTTTTCCCACCTCCCTTGGCCTCAACTCCTTCCTCCGCCTTGGGCCTTCTCCTCACCTTAATATTGTAAAAGGTGGATTCTCCGTCCTGCTCCTCGTGGCAGGGGCGTTTAGTTGTGGGGGGCGAACACCAACCAAGTTACTTCACTGGTGCAAGCCCCCCTGTGGGAATTCAGGCCTGCTGCGACTCCGTAGGTTTGCTGCTATACAGTCTTTATATGCAGTTGTTATGTTCCTCTTAGTTCGAATAATAATGTCTTGCTTCTTTCCTTTTAGGTATGGAAAGGGATTTTGGTGTTGTCATGCAGTTTGAACATTAGCATGGGCTGGTAGGCGAAAGCGCGGTGTGTGCGATGCTGTCCGGTGATTAATGCGCAATGCACGGCGCTGTTTCGCCTTTTATATTGCTAACCTGTGTCTTTTCTCTCCTTGCAGGTTGCGATGTTCCTTACCGAGCGCCGTAATGTTCCAGCAATGATACTGACAGGAGATGACTACCCAGGTAAGGATTGTGTGGCTTTCTTCATTCAGGAGGAAACGTGAGGAAACGCTTACTAATGCTGTCTTTCTTTCTCCTCTTTCCAGGTTATGGTATTCCAGGATGCATGCAGTGCCGGATGATGGAGTTCGTACCTTCTGGTGAGTGGAACTGAAGTCAGCGATGGATTGAAGACAGGATACTGTTCAGGTAAGTTTTGTAGTGTTCTTTCTCTCTCTGCAGGTCCTTGGTTTTAGGTAAGCTGGCATCAAAGAACTGGACACGGTGAGCGTTACGGTGCCCACAGCAGAATAACGCGAAGCATGTTCTGCTGTTTGGGTGCGGTTTAAATAGGTTTAAATAGTCTCAGGTAAAGTAGCCCAGGTAAAATAGTCCCTGGCCTGCCACACCCAAAGTAGTCCAGGTAAAGTAGCCCCAGGCCTGCCACACCCAAAAGACTAGACCGCATAGCTCAGTTCCTTGTAACTGAGCTGTATGTGTGCCTACATGCTGACTGAACCCCCCCAAGTTAAATATTCCCAAGTAAATAGTCCCATTCTAATGTTGGTCTTCATGTTGGTTATGAGCCTGGTGCCAGGACTGACTCCAAGACAGACTTGGATGAGGTTTTAAGGCCTTTGACCTGGCCCTAACTGGAAGGCTGACTTGCCAGTGAGGGCCAGGAGCAAGGGTCATGACAATAGGTACTACAAAGGAGATGTGCCATGATATAGGGATATTACGGGTCCTCACAATATCACAAAATAGGATATAAAGTATTTTTGTCCATTGTGATAGAGAAATCCCATGGCGCATCCCCATGGCGCATCCCGTATATGGTTGGGTAATGAGTGATTACACTTAACTGATTTATACAGAGTTCCAAAATGCCCTGCCCATTGATGTTCCGAGATAGGCGAGGTTTGTTCCTCAGAATTCATAGATAGTTTACTATTCATTAATGCCCGGAAAGTCCTAGGTGAATTATCTTTTTGGGCACAAAGGATGTTTTCTCTGACTGTTTGATAAAGGGCAGCTCGATGTCCCTTAATCCTATTCTTCCATTTATTGTTTTTCCTTTTCCTTCATTTCAATTTTATTCCTAATGAAAGATTAGTATTACATAAATAATGAATTTCCCTTAATCTATTATTCTTAAAACTTCTCATTTCAGAATCATAGGAATGGGAATGTTTTTCCCACCACTACATACACTGGAGGGCATGGCTGTATGTTTAATTACGTTCCTTATGTAGTGACAAAATCATTTGTATACAGGGTCAATTTTTTCCTAAAATTTGAGGTGTTAAAATCAGACAAAAAAAACTGAATTGGATTTACCAACGTTATCTTTGTGCCAAATAATTCTAGTTTTAGCTACATTTACCCACACATTCGTCTGACAAAGTGGTTCGGCCCCTTTGCCGCAAACACCAGCAAATTTTAACCCCAGAATCTTATTATCACTATATGTAGTCTTTAGTAATTTATACTCAGCTGCCAAATTCATCAACGGTTCTGAGATAAAAATGTGATCAATTACACTAGATTGAATACCTCTAAACCAAGTTGAATGATCCGAATTACTGCTCAGTAAATCCCTGGCATTTTGTAGACCGCATGCCTGTAGAAAATTTCCCCAGTAGTAACCATGCTGGATTTTCTTTGCTACATAAGTTGTAACCTACCCAGATACACCAACAGTAGATACATCTACGCCCTCTTGTCTTGGGATTTCTGTATTAAAATCTCCCACAATCAATACCACATGCAAAGCAAATTCTTGACACTCCATCAAGATATGTCCCAGCTTATTCAATGCTTAAAAAATTTCCAACTCAAGACTCCAATATATATTTATTATAAGAAGGTTACAAAATTCTGAAAAAATTACAACTATTAATTTGTATCAGTAGCGCCAGGCACCAAGTGGATACCCTAAATTCCTTGACAATCTTTGAGCCAATGTCTACATTGATAGCAGTTAGAAGACCCCCTGATGGTCACCCAATCAGTCCCTTGTTGGCATAGATAGAGCATACTATAAACCATCTAATACATGCTGCTCAGTAAACCATGTCTCGTGCACGCATAACATGGAACACGCAGATATTACAGTACATGTATCAGGAGAATTTTTTAAGAACCAATTACCCCTGGTATTCCAACTCACCAGGGTCAGGTTTCTTAAAGTATTAACTGTTTGGCTTCAGTCCCTGTAATTGCGAGATAGAATCCCGCAGTGTGATTGCTAGCCATCTTAAACTCGGTTTGTTAAAGCCCACACCGTTAATGGGCTTGCTATTTGTGGCCAATGATTCATTCCAATGCCCATCCCTAGCATCCTCCCTCCCTGTTATTTACCACATGTCCCGTGCTCTCAAGATCATAACCAAATTTATGTAAAGTGTCTAGTTCTTTTAGCACTAACTACAGAATTGTACGTGAGTAAAAAAACACCCGTACATAGTCATATCTGGTCTGTTGTACAAATCTATACGTTTTATATCACCCAACGTAATTAAAGAGAGACTAGGGATTTCCCCAAACAGAACCAGACTTCTGGCTCCATTTTGCGATAACGGGCCCCAGTTTGAGAACAAATATTGCCTCACAATACTTGGATATTCCGGATAACGTGGTGGCCGCAATTTTAGCTCTTCCCCCAAAATAACAGATGAGTACTTAAAAACATTCCCCGGTAACTGATCTGCAAGTCGGGGCTCTGACAGCAGGAGGGACCTCAGCTCTTGACCATTTGTGATACCTTTTGCAGGGTTGATAGTACCCCTTAATTTTACTATTAAGATCTTTAAAATGGTCACTAGCTTGCACCCTATGAGCATCTCGCAACTCATTTGATGCAACAGTAGTTACAATCGTGTCCTTTGACACAGCAATTTCAGATGTAGGTTGTGCCGTATCATGTCCATCCAGCATGAGTTTTATAACCCTTCGTATCACACGTTCCATCACCTTGTGACCCCCCTCATTACACCTCTTATCAGATTCCACGCACATCTCTGACTGATCATTAAATCCCCCCGCACCTCCTCTCCACCTGACAAGTCCAGAGTATTCAAACATTTTTCAGCCCAGGCCCATTCGGTTGTATACACTCTCCACTATCTGAGGTACCTAATGCCTTCGCCACAAAAAACACCCGCCGGCCCAAGTGGGTTTCCAGATTCTTCAGGACCCGTAATCCCCTTTACTTCTCCCTGACTCCAACTCAACTGTTAACACATCCTCAGAAAAAAGCATGGGTATACTGTTCATACCCTGTTTGTCCAATTTTGTCAGATCAATAGAATTGTTCATGCCCAAGGGTGCCATTTTGTCATTTTCCTGCCTTACCAAGGTATTGCCAGGTTACTTTGGAAAGAAATGTAATAGGCTCCCCTTCACGGGCCGATCCAATTTCGTTGAGAAAGGACCTTTAGTCACTAATCCACCCCGGATATCTCATATACCCTTGGTCTTCAAATAGTCTTTAATAGAGTCTGTCGCCAGGGAGCCATCGGCCCCTCTCCATAAGATGATATCTTCCCCCTCATCATCCTTATTTGACTCCCAGGAAGAAGTTGCAGTATCTTCTCTAATTGGCTACTTTTCCCTACTTTTCTTTCATAACAATTATTTTTTTTGGGGGGGGGGGATTTTTCTTTTTACTATTAAACTGCATCTCCTTTGGTTTAGTCACAGCAGGAGTAACATTTCCACTTTTTAACCTTTTACACAGTACTTCTTCACCATGGACAGGTAAAGTACTAGATTGTTCCAATGGGGGTTGTGTGCCTATTGCAGGCATTATAAAAACATGTCCAGTGGCTCCCTCCCTCTGTTTTAGAGATTTGAGCAGCAGAATTTCCCGTTGGGAGATTCACCACTTTCCCACCATTAACATAGGTACAACAACTCTCAACAGTGGCAATAAGCTGCTTTAGCAACATTGAGTGTAAAAACAAGTGGGGCGGATAATATATCATCATATGGTGGGATTTCGGCCATGGATTCGCGCCTAGCCAAGGGACCGGTTCTTTTACATTTCACACTTACCCTTCTTCATCACAAGTTCCAATTGTGATAAACTATATTAAGTGTTACACACACAATTACACTACAATCTATTATCAAAATAAATAATACTGATAGTAGATACCAAAGCCCAGAGTGAAACTTATATGTTGCAAAAGCAACCAACTCTTTACAAAAATTAATTAATAGCTCTACCTCTTACCCGCCACCACAGCCCAACAGCGTTGACACTTTTGTACACTTCCGGTGCGTGCGCAGTGTGCGTGCCCAGAGTAGATGTAGAGAGTGGAGGCCAATGGAAGCAGCAGTGGGGCGGGCCTAGTAGATGAAACAGGAAGCAGGGCTAAAGAAAGCAAAGAGAATGAAGATTAGTTTCAGATAGAGTAACCTGACTGGCGCATTTGTATCCACGCAGTCCAAGCACAGTCTTGAGAGTGGGGATAATTATTTTAGAGAAAATGCAAGAAGCTGCAAATCCACAGCGTAACGAGTGTTTCCATGGGGCGCGAGCCTGACAGCTTCACCTCGCTGATGGCCGAGGTTCCAAACAGCTCTGAGTCTAAGTCTCCAACACAAACGCAGATAGTCCAGAGCACGCAGCCCAACAGCCTTGACACTTTCGTACACTTCCGGTGTGCGCGCGGTGTGCTTGCCCGGAGTAGATGTAGAGAGTGGAGGCCAATGGCAGCAGCAGTGGGGCGGGTCTAGTAGATGAAACAGGAGGCAGGGATTAGAGAAAATGTAAGAGGCTGCAAATCCACAGCATAACGCCATCCAACATTTTATCTCCAACGACCACTAGTCACCGGTCCACCCTAGTCCCAGGTATGACACTGGTCCTTCCTCTCTCTCCTGCTGAACTATGTATAATTTGTATATTATTACTGTATCTTGTATAATTCGTATATTATTACTGTATCTTGTATAAATTGTATAATTTTTTATCCTACCTGCTGCGCCCTTCTACCCACGGGTCTGGAGCGCATTAGAAATAAAATAAACAAACAAACAAACAAACATAACAAGTGTTTCCACGGGGCGCAAGCCGGACAGCTTCACCTCGCCGACAGCCGAGGTTCCAAACAGCTCTGAGTCTAAGTCTCCAACACAAACACAGATAGTCCAGAGCATGCAGCCCAAAAGCCTTGACACTTTCCTACACTTCCACTTGAGTTGTTTCACTGCCTCGGCTTGTTCTGGACCCCACTCTCACTTCCCCCCCTTTAACAGATGGACCAGGTGTCTCGTGACCTCTGCGTAATCCTCAATGAACTTCCTACTGTAATTAATCAGTCCAAGAAGGCTCCTTAGTTCATGCAAAGTAGTGGGGTCTTTTAGTTTTAATAGTGCTTCCACTTTCTTCACCTGGGGACAGAGACCCTCAGGAGTGATTTCATGTCCCAAGTAGTTTACACGGGTCCTACACCACTGTGCCTTCTGAAAGGACAGTTTTGCTCTGGCAGCCTTCAACTGGGTCAGAGCATAGTGGATTTCCGCTATCTGCTCCTCCACAGCGGAGCTTTCTTTTTTTTAAGTTTAAAAGATTTTTATTATGAGAAATCAACATACAAGATATTCAATAACATTAACAATAAAAATAACAAGTGTCAATTAGTAGGAAGTAAATACTAGCAAAACTATTTAAGGAAGTATAGACGAGTTACATAAAATATCAGGTATGTATAAATAAAGTGGTTTTGCTAATAACAACAAATGCATTTTTTTCAAAATAAATGAAGGGGGATAACAAAACAATAATGTAGTAATAGAGTAGATATATAACTAACATGACAAACAGGACGAAACACAAACAAAGGGAGACAAGGGGAGGGAATAAGGAAATACATAAGGATAGTATTAGTGATTATCTGTATTAGATAAAAAATCAAGAAACGGTTGCTATTTCAAATTATGCTTGCATAATAGAGGAGAAGAGGCTATACCATTTTCTAGCCTATGGATATTAAAGATATTATTCCACCAACACTTATAATGAATGCTTTGCAGACTTTTCCAATTTGAAGTAATGGTTTGAAGTGCAACCATGAGATATAAATCAAAACATTTATTTGTATGTTCTTTGGCTACTACAGTTTGTAGGATGGAGCTTACTGATTTTTAAAAATGAGTTTGATCGTTTGCCATACAGAAATCCAAAAGGGTTTAACATATTGACATTCAACAAACATATGTTTGAAAGAACCTGAGAATAGTGAGCAACTCCAACAAAGGTCATTAGGTAAAAGGCCACATTTAAAAAGGGAAACATGGGTAGTAAATGCCCTATAGTGGAAAGAAAATAGGGGTTGGTTAGGCTCACTGATGAAGTAATCTCAGAAATGCATTTCCACTGTGGGGGCCAGTCAAATGGAAGCTCAGGCAGTGTGCAATCATCTCTCCAATCATTGTGCAGCGTACTTGTTGCTGAAGTCGTCACTAGAGATTTATAAAAGAAAGATGCAGTAAGATTGGGTTTTAGTATATAAAACAATCTTAGTACATCAGGTGTATTGGAGTTATTAATAAGTTGATCATAATTCTCAAACATAGCATCAATAATAATCAAATATTGTTTCATGGCAGATGCAGGAAGATTACATTTGACAGCAAAGTCTTTAAAAGTAATAGGAATGGTATGTACAAAGAATTGGTTACAGTATTTGATGTTTCTAGGTAGCCATGGCTTCCGCAGTATCGATTTTCCTTTCACCTCAATCAAAGGGTTAAGCCAAATAAGAGGGAAGGTAAAGTCAGATAATTTGCTAAGGGATGGCAACATATATAGTTTAAGATATAAGCACAGATTGACGGATGCAGGAGAATTTCCTACGTTTGTTCTTACTTTTAATAAGGTAGATGTCTGATAGGGGAATTGGGGAAGCCATTGCTATTTCCAGACGTACCCAGTTGGGAGCATATTCCAATTCTTCTTGAACAAACCACATTTGTATTTGTTTAATAACAAAGGCTATATGATACTTCCTGAAATCTGGAAAATTAACACCACCCATTGAGCGAGGTTTCTTTAACTTACTAAGCAATATTTCACGTCTTCCTTTATCCCATAGAAATTTGAGAAGGCAAGAGTCTAAGGACATAAAAAAGGAAAGGGGAAAGTAAATAGGTAGCATATATAAAAGGTAAAGAATTATGGGGGAGATCATCATCTTTATCGTGTGGTTTCAATCCGGCACACTCCCAAGTCAACGCCTAGCATGTAACGCACAACTGAAATCCTTAATTATTTGTGTCTAAAAGTTCTTTTATTCTGAATGATGTTACACTCATATCACGCCCCTCTCCTGGAACCCCCCGGGCACACTGAACCAGGAATCAGGCTGGTTTGCAAAGTTAAAATATTTATTTATGGATTCACAATTTCATCACACTATGTTTTAATGGGTACACAATGATCACCAATGGGGTGATGTAACACTAAATAATCTCTTTAATACACAAGGAGTAATAGTGAGCAAAACAATTCAGCACAGAAATATACTTTTTTGTGTGTGTTCAGATCAAATAGCAGTGTGCTTACTATTTCTGCCTGAAAACCCTTCAACTCCCCTAATAGACAATGTAAAGAGATAGGAGGAGAGAGCAGGTATTCAGGAATGGCAGGATTCAAACAGAATATCAATCCCAATTTCCCCCAGCAACACAAGAGAAAAAAGGAATTGACTGGAACGCTGTCAGAATGATTTTAAAGTTATCTTAGGATGGAATGGGCAAAACACTAAATATGGTCTAAATTGCTAAAATGGTTATACATTCTTATGGGAGCCACTTTGGATAGTTGCACACAAACACTAGCAATGATTTACTACTAAGAAACAATTTGAAATCTTAAAATTAAGGTCGGAAGCAATCAAACGCTGTTTTACACGTGTCCGAGTTTCCCTAAACAAAATGCGTGGCAAAATTTTCAGTATGCGGTAATCGCGATCACGGGAGAACCGTATGGATTTCTAGATGCAAATTAAGGCTGTGGATGCTAGCTACAAGCAAAAGTTGAAATTTTGATTCTAGTACAAAGATTGTAGGAGTTATGGACGTTTTAGCGGAGGTCGTTTTTTCAAGAGAGGCGCAAGAAATGGAAAACAGGGATGCACTTTTAAAAGACAAATGGAATTTCTTACACTAGATTATTTATTTGTATTTGTTTTATATATAACGCGGAAGCCATTAGGCCCGGAGGCAACAGGGCGAAATTTGTACAAAGTTACAATAATGCATATATACAGACATAAAAATTACATTAAAAGAATACTAACAGTGTTTCTATCTACAAACATTACAGTAATTACAATGCTGCTATGCTTAACAGTAGATATACCCCTAGGGTGTACAGTGAATAGTAACGGCGGTCAGTGGGCCAGAGTATGTAAGTCAAGGGCGCAGAGCATGTCTTAGCCAAGATTTGGTTTTGGCATTGAATGTGTTGAATGAGTCTTCAGCTCTGATTGTAGCGGGGAGGGAGTTCCATAGCTTAGAGGCTAGGACAGGGAAGCTTGTGCCCCCTGCTTTTTGAAGTTTAAATCTAGGGATCGATAGACAGTGGGTCTGAGCAGTTCCTTTAGGTCGGGAGGTCGAGTGGCGAGTTTTTAGTGAGATTCTCTGCTTGATAGGTAGCCACTTTCGGTTGGTTCTGGATTCTGAAATGTGGTGGTTGCGGGGGATGTTTAGGGCAACTCGAATGGCATTGTTCTGTGTTGTTTGGAGTTTATTCAGGTTCTCTTGGCTAGTACCTAAGTAAAGAGCACTACAATAATCAATTTTGGCCATAATGAGAGTTCTAGCAAGTATGACACTGTTAGGGCTGGTAAGGAACGGTCTGCAAGCTGCAATAAGTTTACACTTGTATGCAGAGGCAGATCTGACTGCATTTATTTGTCGAGATAAGGATAGGGTGACGTTAAGGTAAAAACCTAACGTTTTGGTATCTTTCGAGACTCGTATGGTATTACAGTCTATGGTAAATGACTAATAGGACGGCTCTAGTTTGCTCAGGCGTTGTGAGGTTCCCAGGATGAGGAGCTCCGTCTTGTCGTCATTTAGGCATAACTGATGTTGGGCCATCGAGGCTTGGATAACCAGGTAGACGTCGTTAAGGGCCTTGGTGTCAGCTAGATAATCACCTGTGATGGGAATGAGTATCTGGGTGTCATCCGCATAGTTGGTGTATGAGACACCCAGATAGTCAAGCACATCAAAGAGTGGTTTCGTGAAAATGTTATAAAGTGTAGGTGACACGCAAGATCCCTGAGGTACACCGCAGTGAATAGGGGAGGGGTCCGCAGCTGCGGATGGGGCAAAGACCCTCATGGATCTGTTGCTCAAAAAGGATTTGATCCAGGCCGCAGCAGAGGACGAGAAGTTGGCAGCAGAATGGAGGTGCCTGCATAGGATCTGGTGATTGACCAAATCAAATGCGGCAGAGAGGTCGAGGAGTAGTAGCTTTGCTAGTTTACCCTTGTCCTTCAATACTTCAATTTGGGTTTTTAGGTCTATTAAAGCAGTTTCCGTCCCATGTCTGGGACGAAATCCGGATTGTCGTAGACCTAGCAGATGGTTAGATTCCAAGTAATCTTGTATCTGAAGGTATGCTGCGCGGTCTAAAATCTTAAGCAGAAATGGTACTGTGGTTATAGGTCGGACGTTAGTAGGTATACTTGGGTCTAGGGATGGTTTTTGAGCAGTGGGATCACCCAAGGGTCCTTAAGGTTGTCCGGGACAATGTTTTAAAGGGGGAGTTGATGAAGGCAGTAATGAATGGGGCCAGATCATGTGCAGAGTCCTTAATGATGGGAGCTGGGCAAGGGTCACCTTGGCAGTTGGATGGTTTAATTCTCAGGATGATATTTTCTACCTCGGTAACGGTGAGCGGTGAGAAGGCAAATGGTTTTGTGTTAGCAGTGTCTAGAGGGAGGGCCCTAGCAGGGGAGAGTGAGCGTTTGTCAAGCTTCAGACTGTCCTGCTTGTCTTTAATTTTAGATTGTAGTGTAGAGATTTTATTCAGTAAGGCTGCTTGAATCTTAGCACACCATTTACTATCTTTCGTGCAAGTGTCTGGGGGGGATGACTGGAGTTTCTAGCTCTTTTAGGATTCTGAAGAGGTCCTTTGTGTTCGAATCAGCTTGCAGAATACGATTGTAAAGAGACTCTTTTTTTGCATTGATGATAGCATCTTTGTAGGTGAGTGAGGCAAGAAGGAAGCCATCTTTATGCTCATCAGAAGGGTGGCTTTTCCAGTGATTTTCAGCACAGTGTTTAACTTTGCAGAGCATTCTTAACTGTGGGGTGAACCATGAATTAAGATGTGCTCGTGGTTTGGCCTTTCTAAGTTTGATGGGTGCTATGGAGTCTATGGCCGTGAGCATAGTTTGGTTATAGGTGTCTGCTAGGGAGGTGGGATCAGAGCAGGTGTTGGTGACCGTATTGAGGGAAGGGAGTAACAGAGGGAGGAGTTTCTCCTTAGTTATGTCCTTTTTACTTCTAGTAGGGAGTGCTGGGGCTATCAGTGTCGGGGCTCGCGGGGTTGCTTCAATATTAAAAGTTATGATATGATGGTCAGACCATACGCAAGGGATATTGTCGAGAAACTTGATATTGCAGTTAGAGCTGGCTACCCAGTCAAGGGTCCTGCCTTTGATATGGGTGGGTTCTTGAATGTACATGGTGAGGCCGAGGTCAGTTAGAACATTCTCCAGAACTATTGCTACTGGATCTTTTGGGTCACCAAGACCTAAGTTAAGGTCGCCTAGGATGATTGTTTGTGAGTTATTTTTAGTTTTGTCAAGGAGGAGAGTGGATATTTTACTGACAAAGTTCGGTGCCGGACCTGGGGGCATATAAATAAGGTGGAGGGTGGCCGTTTGGTTAGGCGTTAGCGATAGTTTGACTGACAGAAAAACTGTCTATAGAAACTATAGAAAAAGAGAATGCCACACATGAATCTCCACAGTTCCTGGCCAGGGAACCCTTGACGTGGTGGATACTCAATTCCTTTCTGGGATTCACTTTACTTACTCACAACACTAATGACTTATGATTTTAGAATACAATTGAGAAACTCAGCGCAAGAAAAGTTATGACAATTCAAAAGTACTCCTAACAATATCAGTTTCTGAAGACAAGCGAGGATGCATTTAAGATAGGGATTAACTATGGACAGTACATATGCTAGTGACTCAGTTCTATCTATAGATACTCAATAGATATATTTTGAAACGGAACCGTTAGGATTCCGGTCCGTCAGGATTTCTGGTCAGGGAAGTGTAACGCTCACCTGGTATCCACGGGGACGTCACTCAGCCTGTTCTGACCTCTTACGACCTCGAACGCTTCCCTGGAGTCTACTCGACTGGAGACTGGGCCTGAAACACAGGATTGGTAGAGTTTAATTCCCTATAGTCTCTGTGTGCTTGAACCCCTTCTTTCCCGGGGTCCAACCCTTCACTTTGATCCACAGCTCACCTTGATCCACAGCTCAAAGTGTGCTCTCCGTCCTGCTTTCAGCGCAGGGGCGCGTTGATTGATGCGGGCTCGTTGCTACCTAGTTACTTCACTGGCAAGAGTCCGACAGGTAAGTATAATGAGTCTTTTGAACAGTTCTCTAACTTCGTTCCTTTCCTTCCTTAGATGATGGTCGGCGTCCTGGGATGGCGACGTGCTGCTGAGATGAGTAGCACTGAAGGTGAGTGAGAGCGCGATGCGCAATGCGACCCTTTCATATTTGTATTGAACTGAGTTCTTTTTCTGTGTCTTATAGGTACCGCAACGTTTTCAGCGTGGATGCCGGTTATGAAGAAGAAATGCTGTGAGTAAGCGCGGTATGCGGCACCTGTAGATGTTTCCACGCTAAACTGGAGTGTCTTTTCCCTCTTGCAGATGGATGAGAAGTTCCGGAGACAGAGTTCCCCCCAGAGCAGCTGGGAATCAGGTAAGCGTTTGAAGCTCGTACAGTCTTTAAAAATAAGCGAAGATTTGCTGAATGCTTACTAAGCCTTTTTTCTGTTCTTTTTTCCCTTTTCCTTAGGAAGCGGCGTGCCGGGATGGGAATGACACTGCCGAAGATGCCCGCAGAACAGAAGGAGCGATGAATGATGAGCAGAAGCACCGCAAGGTAAGGCTGTTCCTAACAGTATTCTTGTTCTTGCAGGAGCTGGGCGCAGAAGAAAGATGCAGGCCTACTGGAGACCGATCCGAACACGGTGAGTGTCACGCTGCAGGTGCAGAAAACGCAAAGCATGTTTCTCAGCCTGGGCGTGGCTTAAATAGTCTCTGAGTAGGGTATCCCAGGTGTCTCTGGGCAGAACCACACCCAAAAGACTAGACTGCACATGCAGTTCTAGGAACCAAAATATGTGGCGGCATCCATCTTGTCCCCATCAATGCACTACAAGTCCAATCCCCAATGTTATCTGATGGGAGTGAATGACTCTGGTGCCACAAGCGCCAAGTCTGACTCCAAGTGGGTCTTTGGAGGGATGGAGAGGCCCTTGAGGGCCATGTAGATGATCGTGGCTTGGCTCCAGCGTGACATCTTGGAGGGTTGGGGACGTGAGGGCCAGTAATCATGACAGGAAGGGTATTGAATTGTGCCTGAAAGGAACGCTTTGCCTCATCCATGTGTCTTTTGCCGGCAGCTGCATTACTTCCTACAGCACTGCGAGCGGTTTCGAGCTCTTGCTGTTGGGAAGGTGGAATCGCTTCCTGGAGGAGGCGGAGATTGCTGTTGTCACGTGACTGTCCATGTGACCATCAGGGAGCACAAAGCGCCGGCCCAACCGCCCAAGCGGCGTATTGAATTGTGCCTGAATGGAACGCTTTGCCTCATCCACGTGTCTTTTGCCGGCAGCTGCATTACTTCCTACAGCACTGCGAGTGGTCTCGAGCTCTTGCTGTGGGGAAGGTGGAATCGCTTCCTGGAGGAGGCGGAGATTGCTGTTGTCACGTGACTGATCACGTGACCATCGGGGAGCACAAAGCGCCGGCCCAACCACCCTTGCAGCATTAAACCCGCAGCAGAGACAAGGGCACAGCATCAATAGTACTGTTTGTCTGCTGTTTGGCTCTGGGAGGCAAAAGGAGACCCTGCGTGCATTCCTGGTGCAGTGGCAAGTTTCCATATATATTACAACTATCTTGCAGAATAGTGTATTTAGTGTATTAACTAATCAGGTAGGCCACTGGGAGACTGTGGAGAAGTTCTCTTTGATCCCAGATATCGTCCTACAATTACTAGTATTTTAGGTATCAACCTTGTACAGTTGCTAATTGGGACTTCTTATGCTATACTTCATTCCGAGAGCCCACTTTTGGGTAACTGCTTTGTTTAGTTGGACATTGGGGAGGAGAGACGGACTAAGGCTGCTCCTCAAGCCATCGGGCATTCCCAAGGCAGTGCTAATACAATATATATATTTTTTAATTCATCTTACATTGATTCTTATATTTGCTGAATGTTGTATATATTTTAATATTCGGTTAAGAGCTTTGAGAAAGCGTACTGGGCTGCTGTCTTGTTGTTTAGCGCTATAGCCTATACTGAGGTGATATAGGGGTGATCAGTTCTATCTATTTAAAATGTGTTTGTGTGTTGTGCTTTAAAAAAAAATATTTTTATTATTTATTTACTTGTTGTATAGTTTGGGCGAAAATGCAGTCAAGATTACCCTCCCTATAAACGGGGATGCCTTTATCCATTCAACCAGTTCACTCTAAATTTTCTGCTAACTCTGTAATTAATGTCCCAAAGAAACCTGCACTCACTTTGTGCTCGACTCCAGTCTCAAGCCGTTACCGTATTGGTAACAAAGCAGCTTTTAAAGGGCTGCCATTGCCTGATATTCAGCAATTTTGTAAAGAAACACACAAGGTCTCTAAGTCTGACATTTAGAATGCTATTCCATCTTCGCAACTCGAGTGTCTGACCAAGTCAGTACAGCGTAATCACACGCCATGTTTTTACCCCAAAGTCACACCCCTTCTCCCATCTTTGCCTGTGTCGTGTATTTCTCTGTCTGACAGTGTGCTTTTGCACAATTTGCCACCCTCAGCCCCTGCTCCTTCTGAGGCCAACCCAGTTGCCGGTGTGCCTTCGGATGCTGTGATAATTAATTTGGATTTGAATGAGTCAGAGTTTTCCCAACAACTACTTCCTGAGGGATCCCCCTTGAACTTATCACACTCTCCAGTTATGTTCTCAGAAACTGATCTTCATTGTTCAGCCATTGAAGCCTCATACCTAGTTCCCACTCCACGGCGTGGTGCAGAGCCGATGGTGTTGCCTGGTAAGATAGATACGGAAGTAGCAACCCAGAATATGATCAATTTTACCTTGTCAGCCATGCATGTGTCACTACAAACGCTATCTAAATTTTTCACTCTGCAGTTAACAACATGTGTGATCATTCTCAAAAACTGGATAAAATTCTAGCATGGCAAGAGAATGCTACCTCTGTACTTCAAGCGAAAAACATTGCTGTTTTTGCCCTGATGATCCAAACGATCGCCCTTTGGCCTTAACCGCCTCACTGGGTATGTATTCAAACCTCATTTAGGACGCAACCATTTGCTTGTCCTAAATGTGCCCAATCTTCTATGGCTAAGACTCCTTTAACTCTGGCGGTGCCACTCATTGAAGGCATTATACTGAACACTATGGACCCCGCCATTTTACCTTCGGCAATCTCTGTTGCCTTGCAGCCAACTGTTGGATCCGGTTCGTCAGGGAGTGTTCCTTATACAATTTGGTACCCCTAAGGCCCTCCCTGACGTTTCCAAACCTCCACCTAAACCTTCATGTAAAAAACCTAAAAATCAAGCAGCAGCCAAGAGGAACAGTTCATCTAAAATGTAAAATGAAGAGCTTTCTCCGTAACGTTCCTGTTCCCCAGAAAAGTGCTCTAATTGCTTCTTCAGCAGTAGCCAAAAAATATCACCAATTGGCCGCAGCACGTTTATCTGCCCCCGCTTCTGTGGGCCCATCCAATATACCATCCTATGCCCCGCTTGATGCCTTGGTGGAAGCGGCGGTAGCAGTCGATGAATCTCCCATTGCCAAGCTAATGCCGGCCAAAGTTACTCCTACAGGCCCTCCCTCTGCAAATGAACAAGATAAGAACTTGCCCCTGGATTTCCATCGGCAAGAAATTCGCTGTGCGGTTGATACATACATGTCTGGTTTTGCTCTATCTGCTCAAAATTTACAATCTTTCACCCATTTATCTTTACCTAATTGTCTACCAAAGCCAGTGGTGCTATCAACTCCACCAGTGACATTTGGTACGGGTGGAACCGGCCAACCATCTGTACCGCTTGACAAGCCAACAACAACCCCTTTATCTCCACCTGTTTCTCAGGAGTTTTCTGGTGCATCTAAACGATCTCTTTTGGCGGACTTGCCCCCGAGCTCCTTGAACTCCTGCCCCAATGTCCCTGCAACCCCGGCCTTAGAAAAAGGTTCACTGCCCTCACGGCCTTTACAAAAGCGACCAGCCAATTTTTGCCTGGTCCTAAATTGCAAACCTCTCCCATGTCCCCAATATGTCCTAAACCGTAATTGCATTTTGAGTATTTTTGCTGATGTATTAGCATTGGAAGAAATCAGCTCACATGATCTAACTTTGGTGGATTTTTTTGATAAACGCAATCTGCATGCTGTACGCATCTGGATGCAATCACAAGTAATTCAGAATGCTATATGGTCTGATAGAAGACATTTGTCTGATTTGGCTTTTGTTCTTTCCCTGGATCCTAATGACAGTGCTCAATCCCTCAAGCAGCTACAACCTTACATTACCACTCACTCCTCTAACTATGAAAGCCGTTCTCAGGAGTTGAGAGGAAGAAGATTTTTGTCTGAGACTTATTCTCAGCCTTAACTAGTCCAAGTAGTGGAAGTAAGCACATTTTCTGCCATTAGTTGGAATTCTCGGGGTTACTCCAAGATTGTTAACAATGATTGTAGCTCTTTGGACAAATACAAGTTAATACTGCTCCAAGAAACTTGGCTTACCTCCAATCTTATTTGGGATGCTCACGATGTGCTCACAATTGTGGCAGGCAAAGGTCTATGTGGTAGACCCTTTGGCAGGCTTACTCACCGCAATTCAAGCTGACATTAACTCTAGCATTACCCCTTGGGCCTCACCTAATCCTTTTATCCAATTGAGCCAGTTGAAATTGGTTCAAACATCGTATGCTATTATAAATTTATACTGGAATCCGGCAGGGATCTCGGATGAATGCTTCCTTAATGCCCTAAACGATATGTTGCATTTAATTATTTTGGACGGTTCAGTCCATAAATTATTAATTGCAGGCGATTTCAACTTTGACTGTATTTCCTCTAACAATAAGGATAAATTGACTTGCATAAAAAAATGGGCTCAATTTGCAAAACATCATAATCTCATCAGGCTTAATGGAGCATTCAGTTCTGATATTCCCCCGGGCCCTACCTGGTCTAGAGGTTTTTCCTTATCCATCATCGACTATATGTATACAAATGTAAGTCTATTTTCAGATGTTTTGGATTTTGAAATTGTGAAAACAACCATGAGCGATCATAATCAACTAACTGTCCATTGGCAGTATTATATTGATCCCAATTTACACAGAGACAAAATTGCCCAAGGCTGGTGTAATGTTAATAATGCAGGTAACAGACTCTGATGGACGGAAAAGGCTTAGGATTCTTTCCATGATCGTTTGTCTCAGATGATTGCAAGCCTTCCGACAAACTGCCACTCTTCAAACGTTTGCTATTCTGATATGATTAAAGCCTTTCGGTCCTCGGTACCTAGCTCCTTGTTACATTCTGCTCACCGTTGTCCTACATTACATGCTTTTGATATAGAAACCAAAGAGCACAAATGTGTATTTAGGCAGCAGAAAAGAAAAACGCAAAATTTACCAGTTCATATCCGTCATAAACAACTTATAAATCTGAGAACTAAGTACAAGAATTGGGTAATAGCTAGGCGTTCCCACCTGTATAATATTGATAGTCAACAACTTCTGGCCGCATTACAAAGCAAAAATATAGCCAAAACCTGGGCTCTCATTAATCAAGCTACGGTTGGTCCTCAAGCTGTTATGGAAGCCAATGAAGTCTCTGAATCCGCCTGGCTTGTGCATTTCTCCGACCTATATAAAGTTCCTGATGGCGGTATATCCTTAGAGTCCTTATGCCCTCCGTCCACATTCCATATAAATTTTGATCTGGATGACATTCTCTTTTTCATCAGAAAGGCCAGTCGCTCCGGTGCTAGTGGTCCGGATGGACTCTCTAACAATATGTTAAAAACCCATCCAGAAATCTGGGGACGTATCCTGTTTCAAATGTTTAGTCTTATCATCAAGACTCACAAACTTCCACCTACTTGGACTCACTTCATAATTGTCCCCATTTTTAAAAAAGGGGACAGGACCGCACCATCCAGTTACAGACCCATAGCGTTACTGGACGCTCCAGGAAAGATCTTCTCTTGTTTAATCCTGAGAGACTTACATCAGTGGATTGCACAGGCTAAGCTCAATGACCCTTATCAGTCAGGTTTTGTGGCTGGTTTAGGTACTATACCCAACATCATAACACTACATATGCTCTTATCGAACCATACTGCCTGCAAACAGACGCTGTTTCTAGCCTTTGTCGATTTTAAGTGTCGCATTCGACTTTATTGATCGCACCCATCTTTATCACAAATTAGTTACATTTAATTGCCCATCATCCCTGCTAGCTTGGATAACATTGCTACATACTAACACTTCTATGCAGGTTAGATTACACCTGGCTGGCAACATGACCTCCGAATTTCACACATATAGAGGGTTGAAGCAAGGGTGCATCTTGCATTCATCAATTTTCAATTTGTTTATACATGACCTGGGCATAAACCTTAGTAAAATCCTGAGTGATCCCCCCAGCCTAGGCACTCACAAAATCCCATACCTTTTTTACACAGATGATTTAATTCTCATCTCCAAAACCCATACTGGACTACAGAAACTCCTATATGCCCTTGAGTCTTATGTAGATTTAAATCATCTAAAGATTAACATCAACAATGGTATGCAAATGGCGCTTGGGTTGTAAAGTTAAACCCTTCAGATGGAGTCTGCATAACGTTCCACTTGCACGGGTGTCCAGCTATAAATATCTGGGAACACTAGACTGAGGTTGAATCAGAACTTACTGGCAAATTGCATTCTTTAGTTGCCCAAGCAAGAGTACTCATGGGAAAATTTGAAAAATTTACAATTAAACATGTACTAATATTTTATTTCCGAAGGTTCTCCCAATTCTAACCTATGGGTCTGAAGCTACTGCTCCTAAACCTGCAGCTTGGTGGGACAAACTTGAATCTTTCTTCTGGAAGCAAGTTCTACACCTACCCATGTGTACACCCTTACCCTTAATTCGTTTTGAATTAGGTTCTTTATCAATGGCTTCCTTTGTCACCTGGAAATATTGCGCTTTTTTTTGCAAATGTTTGCTTTCATTGGAGCGTCCAGACATTATGGGTAAGGTGGCAACACATTTACTCAGGAAAAAACAAATATTCTCTCGGAAGTGGTGTGACTTTACCACGAATGCTCTATCTGATGCTTCTGTTGAACTAGATTTGCTTTTGTCTAATGAAGCCTGAGCAAAATTGAAAATTCATCAATATGACTGGTGTTTGACACAAAACCAATGCCTAAAATATGAGGACTTTGATCGCAGCCTATTTGGTCATAAACGCTTTAGAGTCATGGCTGACTGCTTGACCAAAGCCCCTTGCTCAAAGCTTCGACAAAAATGTCTTTGCTTCTGCCTGAATCTCTGGCCCACTCTAGATGTTTTGGTGCGTATAAAACAAATACCAAAGGCTGAAAATCAATGTCGATTCTGTAAAGATTCTGTCCATAGGGAAACATTGAAACATTGGCTAATCCATTGCCCACAATTATCTATTATCCGAAAGAAGTGTTTCAAAAATGTCTTTGAGAGTCAGAATGTGTATACCCAGAAAAACATGTGGCAATGTATCTTTACAACTACTTCTCTATCAGTAAGGATAGCCACTGTACAATTTCTGGGTGCAATTTTTCCTGACTCGCAGTAATACTGTATTCTGCCGTCCAATATCATCATTCTTTATTAATCTACTTGGCTTTTGAATGAAGTAATTTTGGAGGTGAAATGACTTGCAATGGATTTCTATGTTGCCATTTCTTGCTCTTTTGTGTCATCACGATATTCATGCAAAAAATGCTATGTAAGATGATTTTGTATTTTCTAAACATACTGTTTTATATTGCATTGTTTTGTACTTGTAAAATTTGAAAGGTTGATTTTATCAACCAACCAAATAAATAAATAAATAAATAAATAAGAATCTGGTTCTGGGATAGACAGCTGGGCACATCGGATTAGACTGGGTCTGTTCACAGCATGGCACAGGACTGGATCGGATCTGCAATGGCTCTGGTCACAGCACGGCACAGGACTGGATAGGATCCTTTGGTTCTGGAGATAATTAGTTCAGCAGGCAAGCAGTACAGCACAGCCCGGCTGTATGTTTGATGTTCCCCTTAGGTTTATGGGGTTGGTTCTGGTTCTGGAAATGTAAGGCCTAGCTGAAAATGGTTCAGCTATATAATGGGCCTTTCTGCTTTGCCAAGTTTCTGGAGTCTGGAGCAAGGGTGATGGATAGTTCTGCAGCAGGCTGCTCTACCTGCATCGGAATAGTGAGTGAATCTGTGTCATGCCTGCGCCATGGGCGCATCCATTTACGCTCAATTTGGACTATATGTTTATCATTTATTTACAACAGACTCTTGGATCCATCTATATTTACTTTGGGAACTTTATTTCCCATTTGCGAGACTTTGGTGCTTTATTATTATTTCCAACAAACTACGCATACCATAATGCACCTGGCTACAAGCATCGATTCCTGGCTGTTCCTATTGGTTATCAAAGGAACTACACCCCCCAGAAGCCCTAGGGACTTGCCCTGCTTCCACCAGCCCAGGAACAGAAAGGGAGGTGGCCGATTGCCTGCAGGTGTGCTTCGCCAGGTGCAACCAATTAGCCTGCCCCTGTGCTGGGCTAGGCAGTATAAAGGCTGCTGCCTGCAGTGGCTCAGCCTCTTGCATCTGAGAGTCCTTCCTCCACCTTTTGCATCTTCCTACAGATCTTGTATGCTGCTTACCTTCACTCCTGCTTGGACCCTGCCTTGTTGCCTGCTCCACCCTGCTGCCTCCAGCCATTGCTGCCTCCAGCCATAGCCTTCCAGGCTCCCTGCCTCACAGCCCTGCTCCTCTGGGCTCTCCACACTGCAGCTGATCACGCTCTGCTGCCTTCCAGTCTCCGCCCTTGCCCTGCCGGGCTCTCCACATTGCAGCCGATCACGCTCTGCTGCCCTCCAGCCTCCGCCCTTGCCCTGCCGGGCTCTCCACATTGCAGCCGATCACGCTCTGCTGCCTTCCAGCCTCCGCCCTTGCCCTGTGGACCCTCTACATTGCAGCTAATCACGCTCTGCTGCTTTCCAGCCTCAGCCCTTGTCCTCTGGGCTCCCTGCCCTGAAGCCTGCCTCACTCCGGCTGCCTTCAGCCCTTGTCTTCTGGGCTCCCTGCTCTGCAGCCTGCCTCACTCCGGCTGCCTTCAGCCCTTGTCTTCTGGGCTCCCTGCTCTGCAGCCTACCTCACTCTGGCTACCTACAGCCCTTGTCCTCTGGGCCTTCCTACTTTGCAGCTTATCACGCTGGGTTCTCGGCCTAGCAGCCCTCTACAGTCCTCTGCTACCTTCTACGTTCAGCGGCCCTGTCCCTCAGGGTTCACTCCTTACTGCCCGGCCCTTACGGGATCCTTGCCGTGCAGTCTGCTTTACTCTGCTGCCTTAAGCCCTTTTCCTCTGGGCTTTCTACCTTACAGTCCTACTCCTGTGGGCTTACTCATTGCTTCCCTGCTCCTCTGAGCTCTCAACCTTGTTCCTTACTGTCCTCTGCTATCCTATCCTGTTACACGACTTTCCCTTCATTTCCTTCTGCTAGTTTGCTATCACCTCCTTTCCTGGATTTGTCTGTAGTATCTTCTCCTGTACTGTTTGTAGACCCTTTTGTACAGAGCTTGTCTGTTGGTTCCCATCAATCACCTCTGCCCCTTCCCTTGTCTCGTTTCTACATTACAGACATCCATAGCTGCTGTTCCAAGTCATGAGCAAACAGCGTGGGCCTCTGTTATAGCAAACTGTGCAGAAGGCTAGAGTATTTCCAAGGTTCGTGGAATACTCTTTTCCTATATCTGCATACACCCCAAGAGGGTATTCATTCTGTATCTTTTCCCTTGCTACTCTTGCCTTTCCGCTGTGTGTGTTCTTGTCTGTCCACTTTATTTGGCACAACCACCCAAACCCTTTCTGGGTGTCCTGTGCCACTCTTAATAGAGTGCCATCCGTGACAATCTGTCTGCCTTTTTGAGTGCTGAGCTGTCTCTATTTATGCTTATGATACAGGGGTGCTGGTTTATCCTAAGCTTGGCCCTTTGACAGGGCTTGAGCAAGGTCTCCTCTCTGCCTTGATAGGAGGAGAGAAACAGGGTGTCACCTTGATGGTGTGGGTTTATGAGGTCTAGAGTCCACCCCTAGCCTCTTGAACGCAAAATCTACTTTTGGTACAATATATATTTCCACATGTGCATCCTCTATAACAATCATATATACAGATTACATATTTTGTGTAGCAGATACTCCTCCAAACCCCGTCGCTGTGGGATCTTGTGTCTGCTTTTCACAGAATATTGCCGTTTTCATCCGAACACAATGTCCAATTTAGGAGCAAATGTCTACAAATGTGCGCGTTGAACATGGGCATACGTGTATAAAGTTTCATACTTCTATCAGAAATACATTTTGTATAACATCACATTTTCCGCCGTTTCTTCCCAGAACATGCTACAGAGTTCTGGCGCCATTTCACCCGTGCATCCAGAAATTACATTAACAATGCTGTTATTTCTATATTTTGCACAATTTTACATAGTAAATTATCAGTCTTTTTAAAATGTGTCTTTTGTCCTTGTTAAGCAACACATGGTTGTTTAGCTCCACCCCTTTGGTGTAACGCTCACCTGATTCTCGCAGAGGCGCCGGTCTTGACTGGGCGACTACCGTATCTTCAAAGGTGATGTGTAGCACCCGGTTGGCTCTTTGGGCTGGACCTCTGTGCACTGTATGCCTGACGTGTAGAGTAAGATGTCTGCAGATAGAAAATATGGGGTTAATGAACTGGGGTTATTGGGGTGTCCCTATCTCTTTCCTCTTCTCCTCTCCTGTAGACCCCAAAGGTTAACGCTCTCACCTTAGGTAAGTGAATGCCGAGCTCTCCATCTGCCTCGGGGCAGGGTGCTGTAGCCAGTTTCTTCACTGGATAGGTAGCGCAGGCCTCTTGACTTCAGAGGACTGCTGTCCGTCGTTTACTGCACGAACGGTAAGTTTCGAGTCATTCAAATGTCTTTTTAAAGTCTTTAGTAATGATGTCTCTTGTTTTGCAGGGTTCCGGCGATGGCGGATGACGGGCTGAAGTGAGTTGAAGATGGAGCCCGTGTGATGAATAGAAGCGCCTGGAAGCACGTGAGTAAGCGCTTGTTGCCTGCTTCACGATGCGCTCTAACTGTCTTTTTATTTTGCAGGTACGAGTTCGGAGCGGCTGCAGGGTGCCGGAATACCCACTGGATTAGATGTGGAAAGGAGTAATGGCACATGAGTATTAAAGTTCCCCAATGTCTTTAAACGCACCTTGTTTTGTCTTTCAGATGCGGATGCAGCGCCGAAGGCCTCCGGAGCGTGCGAAGAGTTGGTAAGCTTTTGTCTTTCAGATGCCGGAATGCAGTATGAAGACCTCCGGAGCGCACGAAGAGTAGGTAAGCCTTTGCCTTTCCGATGCCGGAATGCTAACCTGTTCTTTCTTGTCTTTATAGGTGTTGCTGAAGACTGGATTCAGGATGGTAAGCCTTTGCCTTTCAGATGCCGGAATGCTAACCTGTTCTTTCTTGTCTTTATAGGTGTTGCTGAAGACTGGATTCAGGATGGTAAGCCTTTTTCCTTAGGCCCAGGACTGGATGCAGAAGACACGATGAGCGTCCTGCTGCAGAGGGTGCAGAATAACGCAAAGCAAGATTCATCCACCGGGTGTGGTTTAAATAGCCTCCTGTAGTGCTTAGGTGCTCCTTCCACAGCCACGCCTAAGTAAGAAAAGAGTTCCTGGTAAGAAAAGAGTTCCTGCCTTCCAGAAGAGTTCCAGTGTTCTAAATCTAGGGAGTGGCTCCAGCCCCACCCAACAGGAAAAGTAGTTCCAAACAGAAGAGGATCAGAGGCTCAACTGGCAGGCAAGTAAGCAGCATGGTCTGCTGCAGGTAAGTCCACCCAAGCATTATGAGCCCGGCGCTTCCAGCGCTGGGACTGGGGATATTTATGAGCCTGGTGCCACTGGCGCCAGGACTGGGTCCAAAAGGTCCCAATTGGGACTGGTTGGCACTCTGAACCTGGGTTATGGATCTGCTTCCAAGGGAGTTGGGAAAACCCTGACCTTTTGGAAGCAGAGATCATGACATTTGGTCTCTCCCTGGACCCAGGAACATCTCCTCCCTGTTTCTCCTGCGCAGGGGCCATTTATGACTCTTCACACCTCACATTTCCTTTAGCTGGAGGATGTCCATTGTCTTCTTCCCCACTGCAGACCAAATTCTTCCCCCACCCAATAATCATCACTTAGGTGTGATTTCCTGCTGGGGAGAAGCTGGAAAGAGAGCTGTTATTCCAGTTTGGGTGTCTTTTAGCCAGGCTTAAATTTAAATGTTAATTCTGTTGCATTTTTCCTTAGCTTAAAAACAAACTTGTGATTTCAAACTAGCAGCTAGAACACTTATTTCAGATTCTAAACCATGGGATTAACAATTACAGAATAGGTTACACTCAGGAACAGGCCACTTAGATTTCAAACATTTGATTTCAGTTTATACAGGTTTTAAAGTTTATCATGCAGGCTTTTGACAGCTGTCATTCAGGCGTACGAGGGTACTGTGCCCAGATTTTGACAGATTCCACAGGCAGGCAACTTTTGGTGTGGATGTTTCTTTGATGCTTTCAGCTTTTCAGGATATTGTAAGTTCACAATGATTTCTTGAACTAAGTGAATTGTAGCACCCAGCAAGAATTCTGGATGGTTGAGGGGGTTTTGTACCGGTATTCTGCAGTTTCAGCAACAAAGAAAAAGGATTTAAAGCAAGATTTTGGGGTTGTCTTTAGCAGAGCACTGCTTCTCCCTCTGTACTCCATTTTCACGTGGAGCCCAGTGACATATTTCAGGAGTGAGATCTCTGTTCCGCCACTGACAACATGCGTGGTAGATTGGGCAGCCATCGTTTTGTGTTTTGCAAAGTGCGATTTTCAGAGGTTTTGGCATGCACAAGGGTTTTGTGGCCATTTTGATGTTTCTGGCACATTCAGAACACAGGGATGCCGCATGGCAGAGCAAAAATGGGTCAAGACATCCCACAATCGACCCCACAAGGAGAGATAGAGGGGGGACCATGACGTTACAATTTCATTAACTCTGGTCAGTGTGATATCTATGTGTCTTTTTCGCATGTTTCGCATGTCGCAGATCGAAGAGGATATATGAACTCCAAGATATTTGAAGCCTCACAGTTTTAATCAGGATACGGTCCACATAGGCCACGATGCCCCTTTCACCCAAGTCAGGCATGGCCTTATGTAGAAAGATGTTGAATTCATTGCCAGAGTTTATGTATCCGAAGGAAGTTCGGGGCCAGGTGTACTGCTGCTCCCTGAAGGTGTAGGCCAGCTTATACTCGTCCTCCCTACTGAGAGGTTCTGTCCAGTATCCATTGGTCAGGTCAATGGCGGTGTACACCTTTGACCCCTGGATCTAGGCCAGTCCCTGATCAATGTAGGGAAGAGGCCATTGGGACATGTGGACCCATTTGTTCAGCTCCCTATGGTCTGCGCAAAGTCTACATTGGCCATTTGGTTTTATAATCTCCAGTACCGGATTATTAAAGGTACTGTGGACTGGACGAATTATCCCACGGGACTCTAGGTTTTTTATGATTTCTGTAAGGGACTCCATAGACGCGAGTGGCAAGTGATATTGCCTCGCGTATAAGGAGTCATTCCAGGTTCTGTGGAAATTTAGGTAGAAAGTATCTTCGAGCGACCACAGTCGTACGAGTCCACAGCAAAGATATCTTGAAAATCTAAAAACACCTGTTTCATCTTTTGCTTTTGTTCCTCGGTCTCACAGGCATGAGTAAGGTTGACCCGTTCTTCAACCATCTGAAGCCTGACAAGACCTCAGGTTTCGCAATCTCAGCAGCCTCCTCGAGCTGTGTGGAGAGATCTCTGGTGAGTCATTGTTGACCTGGAATATCACCTCATCCTTCCTGATGTCACAGGTCACTTCTTCCCACCGTAAGAGCAGGAAGAGTACACCAGGAAATTCCCCCCTCTCAACTAGAACTGAGTGAAATCATTAAATTCTGTTCCGCCAGATTTAGATCGAAATCTGCTGCTCCGCCTCACCAGTGTATTGAAAAGAGCAGCGCAAAGTTTCTCCTCTGGACGCACAAGCCGAAACGAGGCACACAAAATTTCTCGTGTTACTGTGCGAACCTAGCATGGATCAAAAAGTGTAGCATGAAGTTTCTGGTGCCACTGCATGAACCTAGCATGAATCAAAAAGGGTGGTGCAAAGTTTCTTGTGCCCTTGCACTAACATAGCACGAATCAAACAAAAAGGTGTGCAAAGTTTCTTATGCAACTAAGCGATCCTAGCAAGAAAACGAAGAGCGGCACAAAGTTTCTCGTGGTGCTCCTCAAATCTAGCAAGAATCAAACCAAAAGCTCCATGAAGGTTCTCGTGTCACTGTGTGAACCTAGCAGAAATCGAAAAGAGTTGCATGAAGTTTCTCATATAGCTGCGCGATCCTACCATGAATCAAACAAAATGTTGAGCAAAGTTTCTCCTGCCAATCCGCGAACCTAGCACGGTTTGAAAAAAAATGTGCAAAGTTTCTCACCACAACCCGAAACTACCACAGATTGAAAAAGACCTGCATAAATGTTCTTGTGCCGCTGCGTGAACCTAACATGAATCAAACAAAAAGCTGCACAAAGTTTCTCATGCTGATGCATGAACCTAGCACAGTTAAAAAAAGTGCAAAGTTTGTTGTGCACTGCACAAAACTACTGCAGATGAAGAAAACCCACAGGAAGTTTCTCGTGCAGCTGCATGAAACTAGTATGGATCCAAAAAGGACTTGCACAAGTTTCTCACGCAGCAAACCTAGCACAGATTGAAATAAAACCTGCAGGAAGTTTCTTATGTCTCTGAGTGACCCTATCACAAATTAAAAAGCCACACAAAATTTCTCGTGGCACTGCGTGAAACTAGCATGGTACCGAACAACCAGCACAAAGTATCTTGTGTCGGTGCACGAACCTAGCCCAGATCGAAAAAAAAGACCTGTGCAAAGTTTCTCGTCACACTACACGAAACTAGCATGGGACTCAACACCACACTTTGTGCAAAACTGCACATAACTAGGTGACATTTCAATGGTGTCAGGATCGTAATACTGATTTTGCGGAACGGGGGCGGTAGGGGTAACCAGTGCAGATTCCGCACTTCTCTTCGCTTTGCAGGTGAACATTTCGCTCACCCCTACTCTCAACAACCATGCACACACTCTTAAACACAGGTACTACACTCTCTCAAAGCCAATACCTCACCTGTAACAAACTCTCCCACAGTGTCCTCCACACCCTGTTCTAACGTTCTTCCTCTGCCTGGTCTCGTGATCCACCTCCTCTCCACCCAGCCTCACCTGTACAACCCACACTTTGTATTCCATCCATTTCCTTTTTATAAGGCTCTTTCATTTGTTCTGCCTCCCCCATCGTTTCCATTAGCTGCAGCGCTCACCTGCTTCTACGGACCAATCTGTACCTGTCTTCCCCCTAGGGGTCAGGATACATAGGTTAAATACATTAATAGGTCTGTTTATCCCCTCCCCTTTTCCCAACACAGATCAGTTACCATTCCGTGTGGGCCGCTTGACAAGCTGCTCATCTGGCGAACAGTTTTCGTTTGGCTGCGGTGGAACATCTGTGTTGCCTGTGTGCATTAGGAGTCTCCTTCAGCCTCTATGTATGTCGCTGCATCTCTCTCTCATGGATTCGGGTAGGCAAAGTGTTCTGGGCTTTGTAGTCCTTTAACAGAAAAGAAAAAACACCGGCCAAAATGGGGTATGGCCGTTATTGGGTGATTGAACGTGGTTCCCTCCACTTGTAACAAGGCTCATATAGTAGGGGCAGAGACTGGGCCCCTCCCAATATCCTCACCCTGTCTTTCGGGCAGGACTGGACTGGCTCTGGTAAAAATCCTGGTAGTCCTCCTGCCCTAGGTTGAGAGAGGTCCCGAACCCCATGACAGGGTCACCCCCTGACCCTGTCACATAGTTTTGTTTGGGTTTTTTCTTGACATTGATTTTGGCTGTATTTTCATCATGTTTGTTTCCTATTGTGTTATTTCACTTTCTCATTGTCACATGCATGCCACCATTGTAAGTGCAGCTTTAGTATAAGAATACGGATTTGTGGTTGCCTAGGTCTGAACCTGAGCCAGGTTGCTGACTCTGGTCAGTGGAACTCAGAAATAATGTCAGCAGTTGCTGCCGAGGCTTTCTCTTAATGTCTTTCTAATTATATCTTTATGCAAAATATGCTCCTTCAAAATGTATTTCCCTCTGCTTAATCATAAAAGAATTTTGAAACACGAGGAAACGTTTTAGTTTTGGAGGGTGAGGAGCCACGCGCTGCAGGAAATAAAATCAAAAATAAAGACACAAACTTCAAATAGCCACACGAAACAAACTCACTCAAAGAAGAGAAAATGGGTGAAAAACCAAATCAAAACCAAAAAACCCAAACAAGACTATGTGACAGGGTCAGGAGTTGACCCTGTCTGGGGGCTCGGAACCCCTCGCAACCTAGGGAAGGAGGAATACCAGTTTTTTTTTTTTTTTTTACCAAAGTCAGTCCAGTTCTGCCCGAAAGTTTTATTTATTTATTTGAATTTATAAAGCGTGCAAAGCGGCCCTGGGGCAGCGTGGTGCTGAGATAGGGTGAGGATGTTGGGAGGGGCCCAGTCTCTGCCCCTACTCGGTGTGCCTTGTTACAAGTGGAGGGAACCACTATTAATAAGAAATAAAAGTCAATCCACTTTTTAAAATGCAAGAACACAAATATTCAAAAATAATTGTTAGTTATTTTTAGATAAAAGAAACAATGGCTTTGAAACCCTTCTCCAACAGCAATGTAAAACTTGACCCATAAATCGAAAACACTTGGAAGCATAGGGTGAAGTAAATATGATACAGAACCAGGAGAGGAACTCTGGGTAAGGTGCCAATTTCGATGGAAGGCAATTTGAGTGAAGCACGTTCACACCAGTGACACTATTTCTATATTCTGGCAAAGTCTTTAACCGTTGGATTTGTGTCCCCAAAGTTTCCAGTAGGGCTTTTATGCCAACAAGACTTTGCATGTTGGTAATTGTATTTTAATAATTGTCCATTTTATGCATAAACCCCATGGTCCAAAGCAAAAAATAAATAAATAAGATCGTGGTGACATTGGACCAGTTTGGCAACTCTGCACCAGAAGCAGATGTGGGTGTGGGGGGGCTCTTAGCTCGCTCGCCTTGTGTGACAACAGGACATGCCACGACACTGCTCTTGCACAAGACTGCTTGTTTGAACGGCCTGTAGACGTCAGAAACACTGCTATGTAATGACAGAAGTCTGTCACATCTGTGCAAATCGTGGCAGGGTTGGCGCAGCCGCCCTGCTTTCCAGATACACAGGGGAACTGGCTGTAATCTGGTCGCAACACTGTGTGATATTTGCTTGTGCGTGATTTGAGGTCAGGGAGTACCCAGTTCTAATTAAATACAACTGTATGTTTATTGCTGAACCAGAAGACGGCTACGGCCTTCAAATACAGCTGATCTCATGGCAGCATGATTGCATAGTTAAACTGCTAGAGTCAATACAGGGGCCCTGAGCTGGGAAAAACATATATGGAACAAAATACATGGAGAAGGAGGCATGTTGAAAACGCTGCCTATTCTCTAATTTCATGCAGGAGGATGTGAAGCTGAGAATTATAGTAGGAGATATTATTGTCCGATATAAAGGCGCTTAGTTTATGAATTTCTAAGGATAAAATAAAAGGATGAGATGTGCCTCCTTTCAGAGATTTGAACCTGTAACTGCCGGCCCAACTACAGGGCTCGAAATTAAGATTGGAAAAGCAGGAACTGAAAACAGCTCCTGGGTCTCCAGAATGACCCTGTTCCCAGGAGCTACTAATGGGGAACTGGGCGCTAGTACACGGCATTTTCACAAATCTAACTTCCACATAAAATGGAAACATATAATTGTGTCCATTATTTGTTACCCCTTATGCTTTAAATGTCCTATAGTTGTGTACTAATGTTTTTTTAATAGATTGTCCCAAACGTGCTGAGTTAAATTCACATAGTTGTTTGTTTGGCATCAGTTGGCCTGGGGAGCAAAACGTAGCTCCTGGTAGCTGTTGGTGCCAAGCTAACCAGGCTCTTTTAGGCTACAAGCATGAGTTATATAGCTCCCAGCTTCCCTCAGTTTCAAACACTGCAACTACACACCGAGGGCCTCATTACGAGTTTAGCAGCACATCGGCGCTAAATATATTGAATTATCACCAAAATCATTTAACATTACCGCCACTTTCACCTATGGCTTTACCACAGGATTTAAAATGGTGGTAAGTCGGAGTAAATCTCAATTATTTGGAGTCCATATGACTCCATAGGGAAATGTGCCAGTTTTACCACGAGTGGTAATACCACGCAGTAAATCTGTCCATTTTTGGCCTTAAAGTGGAGGAAACTGGATAACAAGCTGCATGCGTACCGGTCCTCCATCTTCGCTATCCACTCTCCTCTCTCTCTCTCTATCCCCCGGCAGCCGCGCCATGTCACCCGATACCATATATATGGTGCAGACTTCTCACAGGTTGGCCTTCAGCTCTGGATTGACACTGCGGTGGAGGGGACACTTGTCTGGTCCTTCTCAAGTACTGATCATCATCAATCCTATACCTGGCTTCAGGAAGTGGAAGTCCTGATTCTTTGAGTAAGGTGCAGAGGTAGGCTGTTCCTTTCAGAAGATGGCGAGCATGAAAATGGCAGCGAAGCACGGTATAAGTGAACTTAACATAACATAACATGATTTCTCACATCTTCCCACTCTTGACTGTGTTTGTTGTGTTGCTTATTGTATAATGCCATCCTGCACATGTTCCACAGCTTCTCTCTTTCTGTGACAATGTTGTCATTGAGTGAATCAATGACTTCGGTGGGGGTGATATACTTTGGGAACATGCCCTTATCCTTTTGTGGGAATCTGATGTTGGATACATCCCCAATGTCGATGCTTCTTCTCCTTGCAGTATTTGCTTTGTCAACAGCTTCCCTTTACCACCTCTGGGCATTCACAAAGTAGCTGCTTCTCTGGGGTGCCTTTTTCCCCAACCACGTTCTTTTGTTTTGGGCCAGGACAGATTTAGTTTGTGTTAGCTGGTTGCTGTCACCGCCGTGGTCCTGTGAACAATCCTCCCCCCCACAGAGGCCACAAACACACACGATGTTCACTGTTCGGGTTCCGGCGCGCACTGGCGCGAACATGGGAAACGCCCCGTTTATTGACGCGTGGCGGAGTTACACCACTCCGTCGCGGGGATGACATGACACTGTTACATTCATCCCTTTTTATAACAACAACCAGATGACCACAATGGGTGATCACAAAAAAGGAACATTCACAGGACTTTCCCCCTTCCCTCAAGTCCTACATCATTCAGAATGCAGTTCGGGGTCACCCCTGCAAAAGATAGTCATCTAGTCAAGAGGGCCTTCTTCTCCCATCACGCTGAAGGTATCTGCAGCCTCCTCCTTCATTAGATGTCCCTTTACTTCCCGGCCCTGGATCAATCGGCTCATGGGAATACCACTGACCTTCTACCTCCTGATTGTTTCCACCACTCACGCCTTCCTCCATCCCCCTGCGCGGTGTGGCCTCCCTTACTTGCCTGAAGAAACCCGTGTTTCTGGTCACCGTCCCTCAATTGTCGGTAGCTGTAACCATTGATCCATTTACCTTGACCACCTCCATGGGGAGGGGTTCATAGGTGAGAGACAGCTATCCTTCTGGGTGCCTGTTCCTTACGAGCACTTCATCTCCTACAGAGATGTTGGGTGGCTGGAGATCCCTCCTCACATTCTTGTGTTCATTGCACTCTGTTCTCTCTTCTAACACCTGCCTTTCATCAATTTCACTTGGGGCTCTCCCGTCCCTCTCAGGGACAAGACCTCTCGGGCACCTTTAAAATAGCACCTCCGCCGGCGCCACCCCCGTCGAGCTGTGCAGGGTTGATTTTCTCTCAAGAACTGATAGAGTGCATGCTTCAAACATTGTCCTTGGCCGTGGGCGGTCCGGAAGACCCTATTAAGAGTTTGCATAAAGCGCTCGACCTCCCCATTTGCCCTTGGCCACATTGGGGATACCTTGCAGTGCCTTACTCCACATTCCTGCAGAAACTCGGCAAAACTTTCCTCTTGAAAAGTAGGGCCATTGCCCAAACATATTTCTCTCAGGAGTCCATGAGCAGCGAATACTTTTTCCATCACATGTACGATGTGGTCACTAACTCCACCTCAGGGCATCAGGACCACTGGTCGATGAGTACCAAGAAATGGGAGCCCCTCCCCGTAGACCATAAGTCAATATGTGCTATGTCCCAGGGTTGGTCACTCCTTGGCATGGATTCTATTCTTGGTTCCCGGAGAACTGTAGCCACTGCCTGGCACCAGACACATCCCTTTAGATAGTCATCAACATAGCCCTCAAGATTGGGAAACCACACTTTCAGTCTCAGCCTGGCTTTCATCTTGGCAGAGGCTTGGTGTCTGTGGTGAGCCAACTCCACCACCCGGGGAATCAGTGCCAGAGGAATTACCATTCTCTCCCCTCTCAACAACGGTCCTTCTCTCGTGAACGACAGTTCATGTCAGACCTTCCAGAGTTACTCAAGCTCAATCCTGGCTTCCCAGACCCTTTTGTTCAGCCCCATTAGGACGTCCTTCCACTCACCATTCAACATCGTCTCTTTGATCAGGTCAAAATACTTGTCTCTGTTGGAGGCATCAGTAATGTCTTGCACACTACCAGGTCTACATGCCATGTTCCCATGTTCCCAAAAGCACCCGTACATGCTTGATAGCTCTTTCAAGACAGTAACAAAGTAATCTATGCACTCTAATGGAGCCTATGAGCAGATTTCGTTTTCGGGAAGAATTCCACCACTTCGACGCCATCCAGATATGTCTGAAATTGGGCTTTCCATTGGGCACACAGAATCTGAAGGTTCCCCGGCGACTTCAAGAATATCGGTGGAAGAGTGATTTCTTGCATGGTGGGGTCTAGGTGTCGGGGTGTTGGTAATTAGGAAGAAAAGCAAGGTGTTGCAGAAGACACAAAGGTGCCAGTCAGGAGAGTCTGGGTGTTGAATGGGACCTCTCAGAACCCATTGCGACTGGGAAGGTCAATAAATGATAGAAGGCTCACAGATTTGTTGTCACTTGTGGTTGTGATTCTGCAAAAGTCATCCAGCGTACATCTGGTATCTCCTGCCTTGCACTCCGCACCCCTCCCCATGTGTCCCTTCCTGCGTCATGTTTGCACAAGCGCTGATGTGGCGCCTGGAGAAAGGCCCAATGAGATGGTGCAGAGGAGAGTGCGGCTCTTAAAGGAGCTAATACTATACACCTAGGGGTGCACTGACCTGTAGGGAATCCTGGAGATTTCCCGGTGGGCCTCTGAACCCTGGGCCTCTTTTGTATGGTATTTCCAAATTTCCTCATAGGAAAAGTATTGGGCTTGCTGAAAATGTGTAATATGGAGCCACTTAGAAAATTATTTCCAGGTCCTCTTTTGGTCCCCAGTAATTATTTCCAGGGCCTCTTTTAGTTCCCAGTCCAACCCTGTACACAGCTGTGTTTTCTTGAGATCAACAGTAAGTTTATCTATAGACACATTGATGCCTTCTGGACCCGGAGCAAAGATGGGGGCTCACGTGCAGTGGAGTAACTTCGCTGAAAATGTTGTGGGGGACATGACATCTAAAGAAACGGGCCCCTGTCAAATGAGGGAGACAAAATGGTGTGCCACGAAAGTTTGAGGGGGACTTCCTCTGCAGGGGAGACATTTGGTGTATAAGGGGCTACATATGCCTGGAATATGCAGCCCAGGTCTCCCTCTGACAATGTGTTAAAGACAGGTCGGCTAGAGTCCATGGAGACTCAATCGGTCAGCCGTCTACATGGGCTTCTTTGTAGAATGGTGTTTCCCATATACTGCACCTTCATAAGTTAGCGGAAGGCACGGTCTCCCTCCACACATCCTGCACTCACATATAACACAAAAACTACTGCACAACACCTCTGCCAGAAGAATTAAGCTATGGTTAATGAAAAAAATGCGAACTGTAGCTTCTCATATAATTCTCTATCTCCTTAAACACAACCCACCCCTGTTTAGTTCATAGTTTACCTCCGCTGCACACATCCGCACACCATTCAGACATGGGTGACTAGCAGGGTCTTGGCCACCACCACATAACTTTAATGGCTGAAATGCACACACGCAGAATAGCACCTCCCAATTCTCCAAAATGCAGACTCCGGTCCCTCCGGTCTCAGAGAGTAGTGGGTGTCTGTTTTCCCAGTCATTGGTTGTCTTACTAGAACCTCCTCGCTAACCATAAATTCATTGGGTGCTGCTCTCCGTCGAATGTCAGTGTCTTGTTTGGTGCACTCCTTCCTCTCTGCGTCACTCCTAGTTAGGTCTTTGTCCGGTTATTCTGGGTTGACTGAGTTTCTCACCAACCTGGTCTGTACCAGGTAGCGCATCATTATTTTGGCTGGTGTTCTGCCAGTTGCTTTGTGGGGGTATTCCGGTAGTCCCTGAGCATCCTGCACAGCGCCCGGTGAGGGTTCACGGTCTTTTTGATGGATGCCATAAACCGTTCTGCCATCCCGTTGGCATGTGGCCATTTGGGGGTGATCTTTTGGTGGTGAAAACCCATGTGCTTTGCAAATGCGGCAAAGTCCTGGCTACGGAATGGGGGCCTGTTGTCGGATTCGATCATGCAGGGTATGCCTCATTCACTCACCACTTCATCGAATGTGGCTGAAACCTGTGGATATGCCATAGTGACTATCTTCTTGATGATAGGGAATCGTGAGTATTTGTCAATTAATACTAGTAGGTAATCTCCTGTATCCATCGGGGCATAGAAATCAACAGCAACAGCCTGGCGTCCATGATGATCTCTGTGTGCCAGATGGGATCAAAATAGGCAGGCGTTTGGCTTCGGCCAGCACTCGCTTGACGTTATCGAATGCACCCTGGCATTCATCGGTCCTTTAGTATGTTGCGTCTTTCTGCAGGAGGTGTCATAGGGGTTCTGTGCGGGTTGCGTAGTGAGCAAAGTACCCTGCCAATCGGAGAAATTATAGCACATCAGCCACCTGTCAATGCGCTTGTAGGTTCGTGATGGTACTCACTTTGTCCAAGTCTGGTGTCATCCCTTCATCCAAGAAGATATAACCGAAGAATCTGAGTATTTTCTTACTGAACCTGCATTTCTCTGTGTTCAGTGTGAGTCCAGTGCTCTGTATTGCATTGCACATAAGCAGCAGCGTAGTGGCATGTTCTTCCTGTGTTGCCCCATAGACCAGGACGTCATCGCTGCAGTTCAGCGCAGGTTTGATTGGGCGGATGACTTGCCTGAAATATCTCTGCTGCTGAGGAGATGCTGAAATTCAGGCGTCAGTATCGAAACAGGCCTTCATGAGTCGAGAATGTGGAGATGACCCTCGGCTCTGGGTGTAGTTCCAACTGGTGGTACCCCTGGACCAGAGCGAATTTTGTAAATGTGGTTGCCCTGTTCAACTGTACTATCATGTCCTCGATACACGGGCCGGGGTGACGTTCCAGTTGAATGGCGGTATTGGCCATTCTCATATCGATGCATAGTCGTATGCGTCCACCTTCTTTAGGGACAATCACGAGAGGAGAAACCCATGGGGTGGGTCCTGTGACTGGCTCTATAATGCCGCTCCTTAGCAGCTGGTTCAGTTCCTGCAATACCGCTCTGTGGAGATGCAATCCTACTCTCCAGGGGTGCTGGGGAACAGGTCGTACTGTCTCATTGATGTGCAGTTTGATCAGCACGTTCTTCTTCCTTTGCACAGACCCGGAAATTTTGTCTGGATGATCTCTTTTGATATCGGGTGGGCCCAGTGTATGTGTTGGACACTGCGTATATCATTTCTGTCAGTGTCTCTGTATATGGAATTACTTCATAGTTTGGTACTGAATTTCTATTAGTCCCAGCTGACTCACAGTGTGGTAGCTCAACGGGCAGCGACCTTTGGTGTGGCTGCGAATCACTTGGATGAGGGTGCTGACTGAGCGACCGTTGTGCACGCTGAAACTGTGCTATGGAGTGTAGTGGCTAGGCGGCTCCCCACTGGAAGATTCTCGACAATTCCTTTGTGTGAGATAGTTTCTCTGGCATGAATAGGAATGTGTGTTCCCCCATTATAACGACTGTTGCACCAGATTCCACCAAAAAGCAGTAATGTCTGTTCCTTAGGTTGACAGTGATCCTGGGTGCTTCTTTTGCTTCCTGGTCATCTTGAATGAGATAGACACATTCATCTGCTTGGGCGTTGTCGTTCTTATAGGCGTAGTCATGTGAAAACCCTGGTTGTTGTTGCTGTCGGTCCTCAAAGTACTGATATTGGTGTGGGGATTTGTCGTATTCATCACCAAACCGTGTGCTTAAATCAAATTGATCATAGCTTTGCTCTGGGTTCTGGCATGTCATTTCGTCCATGGCTCCCAAAAATCGCCTCTGACCCTGAAACTGCGTTGGCTGTGCACGTGGTGCGTAGTGTGGCTGTTGAAATGTCTTCCCTGGGGTGGAGGGTTCATTCTTGGAGTGGGGAATGGCTTCGCTTCCCGACATACGGATTGGAAATGCTCCTCTGTTCCGCAGTCAGAGCATTTTTGGTTACGCACCGGGCATGTTCTCCAGTGTGGGAAGTTCATCCTGCATTGATGGCATTGTCTTTGGGTCCATTGGAAGGTATGGTTACTTGGTCTTCCTGCGGGTGGTCCCCGCTCTGAGATCCGCTGGGGGTGGATTGCTGAGATTGATTCACTTCGCTCCCCTTCGTCCCTTGGCGCGTTCTCAATGGATTCTGGTTGTGCGTCAACTCTCTCAAATATTCTTGCAAGTTCACTCACTTCATCAATGGATAGTAGTCCCATGAGGAGTTGTTTCCTGAATGTTGGCTAGAGGCAGCCTTCAATTACCTGTAGCCTGATCGTCTCTTCTACTGAGAATTCATGAAAACGGCAGTCCATGCTCTTCAACCGCAGGTGTGTGATGAATTTGTCTATGGTTTTGTCTGTACTTTGAGAACATTGGTTGAAGATGTAGCGCTCATAGTCACGATTGGGTTCAATGATGAGCTTCTTGTTTAGTGCCGATAAGAGTGATGCATAGTTGTCTTTCTCATTTGGAGGGATAGTCTTGATGATTGTCTTTATCTCTCCTCCTACAAGGTTGATGAACATGTCACACAGCGTTGGTGATTGTCCCTCTTCCGCTGCCTTGACGAAGTAGTGGAAATCTACCTCCTGCTACGCGCTCTCACTTGTGTTGGGGCGCCTGGTTAGCAGCATTCCTTGGGTCTGTGTGCGTTCCCTGGGTCACGCGGTGTGCAGCTCCTGCTGCGCAGGTTCTTGGAGGGTGGTTTTGGCAGGATCGACGTGTGATTCAAAAGAAAGGAAGGGAGATGGCGGAATGCCCTGGAGGACGGATCAGTGGGATCGCCCTACCGTCTATGCCGGCGGACTGCCGTGTGTATGTGGATGCGGTGGGATCGCCGGATGGCACCTGTGAGCTCCGTGGACAGCGGGATCGCCTGGAATCGGGAGGTGGGCGGGCTTGCCTGCGTTTGCTTCGAAGCGTTACTGGACCATGGTGAAATCACCGGGAGATGAGGTCGGAGGACGGTGCGTGGGATAAACCTTGTCGCCAGATGTTTTTCTTCGGTACAATGAAGGCCGCAACACCAAGTTTAGGGAGCTCCTTCCCTTTATTACCTCCTTCCACATCATACAAATACCAACTGCCCGTTTTCCCTGGCTCTGCCACTTTCTCCTCCTCCCTCTTCCCGCTCTGCTTTCTCGGCTCTGCTTAAAGGCGCAGTAGCCTCCAAAACTCCAAAACCTTGTCCGCCATAGCCCTATGCTTTGGTATTCGTCAGATAAGCCCGGACTGGGACAAGGAAGAGGGACGTGGGAGGAGGGGGACTAGGAATGGTAAACCTCCCTCTCGCCAACATTCAGGAAACAACTCCTCAAGGAACCACTATCCATTGATGAAGTGACTGAACTTGAAAGAATATTTGAGAGAGTTGACGCACAAGCAGTACATTGAGAACGTGCCAAGGGACGAAGTCAGTCAATCACAGCTTGGAGGTGTAATGGGTTAAGGCGCCTTCGTGCATCCAACAGGGAGAAAGATAGGCGCCAGCAACAACCAAGGTAAGAGCACTGGACGAGTTCTTGAGGTTCATGACTGCCACGAGGTAGGATTGACTCTTATAGAGTCGGACTGGGCAGAGGAAGAGCAGGACGATGAATAATGGAGATCCCCTTTAGGTCTGCTGGGAACTGTGGACTGAATTTCCATATTTTCTCTTACACTAGAATGATTGCACTGCATCCATCGGCCGTGACTTTGTATTTGCTGCATCACTATTTTCTGTCCCCGGGCTGCAGTGCTTCGGTACATCCTCCTGCATGACCATTGATAGTGCGCATGCCTGAAATCAAAGACTTCAGCAGACATCAGTGTGTTCCAAATATAACTGCCAGCTCTGGCGCCTCGGGAGTATCCAAGCGGCCCTGCGCCCCTCCTCCACGCTATGTGCACAGGTTCACACTCTGGGAGGCTGCTTTGTCTTTCCTTTCACTCTCAGACTTCAAAAGCGCGAGCCAGGCGAATTTGGACAGACACCTTCGTGTTCACGGCAGACCTCTCTATATTTCTTTTGAAGCTATGTAATCTAGGCGCTCCTCATCTATAGACGAAGCGCGCCCTCTACTGGACACAAGAACATTCGGCGTATGGTTACACTGTTTATATGTGAAAATGAACTTCCTAAGTGGGGAGAAAGGAGTAGAAGAGAAAATGCGAAGCTACATCGTATAACATACGTAGGTAGATATGTCGAAATGTTCTCCATTACCTTTGTTTCTAAACGTACCTATCTTGTCCCCAAAGTCTCCCCCACCTGTTTATTTCAGAATGATTCTATACACAATGTCAATGTATGTGTTTTCCCCATTAAAAAAAAGGTGACGGGAGACCCTTATAGACTCTTTCCCCCCTAAAGTTGAACTTCTTGACGTTTCTTATCACCTCTAAATCACTCAAGATAAATATATGTTTTTGTGCAGTTTATTTGTATATTTTTATATAGTTTCACTTTGGCCTTGTTTATTTCCCACCCTTGATGTTTACCAATCAATCTTTCATACCACACATTATCCCTAATACTACAATAATGCTACAGTAATGCCCCACTCACCACTCCTCAAACCACCTAACCGTGGCCCATTTTGCATCGAGCACCCTTATCAAGTGGCTTTTTTTATTGGCAAGACTATTATTTTCTCAACACTTAATTAAAAGAAATACATATTTTACTCTACATGTCTTTCTTGACATTGTTTACTTCATTATTGCAAAATAACTAATTTATCCATCAACTCCTTCCTCACTGACCGTTCCTCCAACACCATTCTTGGCCCTTTCTCCTCCCCTACTTCCTCCTCCACCTGTGCGGTCCCCCAGGGCTCCATTCTCTCGCCCAGGCTCTTTAACACCTACCTTTCTCGCCTGGAACACCTCATTTCCTCCTTCTCTCCCAACTTCCAGTGCTACGCTTAACGACACCCAACTATTCTTCAAACTTCCCACTGATCCCCTGACACCTTCTTTCAACCCTGTCTGCCTCTCTGCCATCCAGGCCTGATGCACTACTAATGACCTTTGCCCCAATGCCAGCAAAACAGAGATTCTTACTATTGGGTCCCCTGCACCCTATTTCTTCCCCTCACTCTGGCCTTCCTCCATGGGCTCCTCCCTGCCGGCTTGCCTGTAGCCGGGAACCTCAGAGTCATCTTCGATCCCTCACTCTCATTCATTCCTCATATTCAGGACATTGTCAAGAAGTCCCACTTCCAGCTCTTCTCAAAGGAACTCTACCTTTCCTCTCCTTCCCCCAGAGACTCAACGTTACCCATGCTCTGCTTCTCTCTAGGTTAGACTATTGCAATAGCCTCCTCTACGCAGAATAGGGCACGAAGACTTATCCTTGGCCTCAAACCCAGGAACCACATCTCTCCTGCCCTACAAAGCCCTCACTGGCTCCCGGTCTCAGCACAGATTAACTTAAAATCCCTCTGGATCATCCACAAGGCTATCTGGGGCCGGGGACCTCTCTATCTTCAACGCTTCCTGTCTAAATACTCCCCTTCCAGACTCCTGCGTTCCTCTGGCACCGACTCCCTGCGTGTGAAGCGGTTTGTGAAACAGAGAGCTGGTGGTCGATCACTTTACTCAGGGGGCTCCTTCCTTTGAAACAGTCTCCCTCCTCCTCTGCGTCTTGAGCAGGACCTCCTTAAGTTCCGAAAAAGCCTCAAGACCTTTCTCTTTACCGCATTGCTTCTCAAACTCTCTTCCCTGCTAATCATACAGTAACGTGACTGATGTGCATGGCCCTTATGTATCCTCAGGCCCCCGACCCTCCCACATCTCTCATACCGGCCACTGTATATTTACTGCACTTACTTGGATCACCCTCCCCACGGGAGGTTGCACTTACGTTTTTTCTTCTCTTAACACTTTGCCCGGGCACTTCTCCATAAGCACCACAGAACCTATCCCTTACCGTCGTAACCCCTGCACTTGCACCTTCTGAACACTCAAAGGGCATATTAGGTGTGTCCTGTCAGTCTCACTTTTTGTTGTACTATAAATGCAATTATTTATCTTTGTTGTAATTCATCGTCTATCTTCCTCTTTTCCCACCCTGTTGTCCTGTGGGCTCTTTGAAACAGTTTTGCTAATTGTATAAGAGCCTAACAAATGACCAATAAATAAAATAAAATAAATAAATACATTTTGAATGGACTCCCCAAACTCAAGTGGCCTGACTACAAACTCCTTGTTCTCCATGTGAAGACTGGCGGGGATCCCACGCTGCATCTCTCGGCTGCCTGAGGACAGCAGAGCTCTTTCAATTATGACCACAACCTTCTAATTAATTACAGCAGCGACCCCCTCCTGTAAAGCAACAACCGATTCCGGTGAGGAAAAGCAAGTTCCCCCACAGGAAGGAAGGCTTAAGGTTACATGAACAGTTTCTGGGTCAGAGGCAAAAGTGACCTTCACTTTCCGCTAGCTGCCAATGCAGGTTCAGTAGCCACTAGCCAGACACTACAGACGGGGGTCCAGTAGCGCAGATCTGTAAGGTCTGCGGTTCTTTATTTAATCTTTTGTAACATGCTTAATACCGGAGACCAATCTCTAAGCGCAGACTCGGGATTAATCTTGCTTCCGAGACAAACGCGTTGCCACTGAGTTGCCACTGAGCTGTTCTCCCAGCCATCTGGAGTCTAGAGTGTTTGAGGGTTCTTTGAGGAAGATTTCTCAGTTGCAGATGGTTTTTTTGTAACTGTATGCATCCCACTCCAACTGTTGCTTGCCCTCCTTCTCTGGTCTACCCCCCGCCTACTATCATAACCGAGGGTTATTGGAGGCGTTCACCCTTGCTGGCCCCACCCTGTACAGTTTTGCTCTGGTCAGTTGAGAATGCTGCAATATGCAGATCCTAGCAGCAGTTAGATTTTGTGTGTGATCTTGTGCAGATTGCCGTTTCAGGTTTCTCTATGCTTCGGAACTCAGCCTAGTGATTGACAATGTATTAGCTGCAAACACAAGAGCTAAGCACACTTGCCATGGTTTCTTGCTATTGCCATTATCCTGGGCTGACACTGCTATCTTGGTCAGGGTACCAGTCCAGGAATATGTGGGGTGCCCACTCTGAGAAGCTTAAGTTCTCTCATGGGGCACATTACACAGAGTCGCCCCCTTATTCAGAAACAGCATGAGGATATGATACCATGTCCAATTTTGATTTCAGGTTGTGATGCCATGGTGCCACTGGCATCATGAAATGTGGCTGTGCCATTATGACATCATGTTTTGGTGACACTACACTATGACAGGGGTGTGCAACCTTTGGCTCTCCAGATGTTTTGGACTATATCCCCCATCAGCTCGGCCAGCATAGTTAATGGTCACGGGGGTTGTAGTACAAAAACATTTGGAGAGCCACAGGTTGCATATCCTTGCACTGTGGCATAGTCATAACATCATGGCATCATAGATATGATGATATCATGGCCTAATATCAACATTATAGGGCCGATTCATGGAACATATGTGCGCCGAAAATTGTTGCGCAAGCTGGCGCGAGCGTGAAAAAGCAAGTGCACCCGCACGCATGCGATTTATGGAAGGGCCTGTGCGTGTTTTCCCCGGGATGTGCGCCAAATCTGTGTGTGGTGCCCACGGGCGCACACGTCATTGCAACATCCAGAAGGTCATGCGCAATGCGCCCAGTGAAAGCGCACAACGTTAGCGCACACACCAAAAAGGGGGCGGAACACGGAATGAAACGCACAGAATGGGGAACAACGCGTGAAAATAAGGGCATAACTGGAGATGTACTGCTGGGAAGTACACGGAACACCCACACGCACACGAACTACACGTATTCATGGAATCGAATAGGGGAAACCCATGCACGGCCAAAGACACGCACAGGCCTAAACTCGTCCGCCACATGAAGGCAGGCGGTAGCATCCCTGCGCATTACAAAAGTGTGCGCAAACAACAAACACATACATACAGCTACGATGAATGTCCCATTCTGTGGCCCCATAGGAGAAATGACGTGTCACGCAACGCTCAGGCATCCCAAAAAAGCAAGAAAAAGAGATAAGCGACCCCTGTAACCCACGTGCGTGTAAAAAAACACACGCAGTATGCTGTGGCAGCCAGGAACACAAAAAATACGTACGTGATCAACACGCAGGCTAAAAGGTGTACTCTACTAACAGGGACATCTGCATTACGAAAAATAGCATGTGCGACTCACCGTCTGCCTTGCGTGTAGAAGAAGAACGTGTAGCCAACACCCACGCCAAAAGAAGAAGTACGCACTGTAGCCGCTGTGAAGTAATCACGTGTGAACCCCAACGCCTGGAAAACACATGCACCGCTTTCCACGAAAAGCACGTACAGAGCGATGGAAACTCACGCCGGTCCTTCAACCCGTGCCAGGGAAACGCCTGCGCGCACATTATGTCACGTACGCGCTTACGCACCAAGGGCCTTTCCTCAGAAATCACGCAAACATGCTGTTTTGCACGTGCCAAATCACTCTGTATCAAGCTGGCTACGCGACAACAACATGGAAGACCACGCTCCTGCCCAGAAAGCCGAATTACTGCCCCCCCAGGTCCCCAAGCAGCCTCCCACGAGCCAACTGCTGCTGCCTGCCTGCTACCACCGTGCCCTGCCATTCGGTGCCTGCACATCTGCCATCTGCAGGAGTCCAGTTGCTGTGACCACCCCTGCTGGAACAGAAGACTCCCGACTGGTGTTCCATCACTCCACAGCCCAGCCCAAGGACCCAGTTGCCCACCCACACCTGCCTCGGGGGTTGCCATGTCCAACACAACACCTTCCGGCACCAGTGGCAACCCCCCAGCACAGAGGCAGAGGGCTACCAGCTTCAGTGAAAAGGAAGTTGGTATCCTGGTGGAGCAAGTTCTTGGTCATTTTGATGCCCTCTTCACACCATTGCGCGCCGACAATGAAGGACGGAAGAGGATCTGGAAGGACATAGTGGGTGCCATCAACGCGGAGGGGGTGGCACCCCGTGACATGAAACACGTCCAGAAGCGCTGGGAGGACTACAAGTCCAGGACCCTCAAGAAGGCCCGGTGCCTCTTGGAGGCAGCGGATGCAGTGGGACACCAGGCCCTGCTTACCACCCAGCAGATGAGGGTCCTGGAGTCGAGCGGTACGTGGCCATGCATTCACATTTAAAACAGTGCATGTTGCATTGTGCTGGTAGTTAGCTACTTGGCTGCATGTGTGACATGGGTCATGTATGGATGTGTGTGTGCAGGGACATGATGGTGCTGCATGAGAGTCCAGTCAGGTGTGACCCACATGGATGCTGCATATGTTACAATGCAGCATGCGGAGCAGCATGCGGAATGCACACATGTATGCATGGCTGTGTCTGTACTTTGACATGTTTGGGGTATGAGAGATGTGTGCTGCTGTCATGGACATGCATGATGTACATGCCCGTGTGTCTGAGTAGTGTGTGCGCCATGGATGCATGCCACATGTCCGTGACGATGTGTTGATTCACTGATACAGCCTACTCATCCTTGTATCCACTGTGTCTGTGGCCATACGGGGCCAGATGCATGACCCTCCGGTGATGCGTGTGCATGTGATCAGCATGTCCCATGTTGCATGTGAGTTTCAGCCCACGATTGGATGTTTCTACGGTGCGGTGGACATGGATGCAAATGTTTATTGCATGTGCCATGCCGGCTCCTGCATGTGTGTTGCCTGCACTGACCCATGTGTTGTTGGAAGACATGATGGAAGTGATGTTTGACAGTGCGACTCATGTGCTATTGCTTACTGTCTAGGGGACTATTGTACAGTAACCTGATGCCTGTGTTCAATGTCTCCCTTTACACAGCGGCGAGTGAAGAAGAGGGCAAAGACGGCGCTGTGGAGGGAAGCGGCAGGGATGCCTCCACAGGCCAGCGACGCAAGGCCCAGTCACCCTCCAAGGAAATTCCATCATCCGGGAGCAAGGGGACTGGTGCTACTACGGCTGCAGCGGAAGGGGCGGATGAGCGCCCACAGGGGCTTACAGCGGCGGAAGATGGTGCAGAGCCATCCAGGTTGGTGGTGTCTATAGAGGAGGAGGAGGCCGCTACAGAGCCGCACATGGGGCCTGGTGCGGGTGGTACCACTGGGGCAAGTGGTGCAGTCCAGGGGCAGGAGGCAGCACAGGTCACCGCGGTGGTGCCTGTGCATGTCTCTGTCCCTGACGCTGTGACTGCATCACCATGCACCAGCAGGGATGCCCCGTCCCAGGCCCGTCTGCAGGTAGGGGCGAGGTCCACGTCATCTGGCACTCCCCTACCTGCGGACGAGGGGACCCGTGACCGGATGGAGTCCATCCTGATTGGTGTTGCGTTGCGCACACATGACATTCATGATGACGTGCGTGCTTCCTGGGGGGACCACGCACGTCACAACGAAGAGCTGTGTGCCAACGTGGCCAAGTTGGGAGGGTCTATGGTCAGGGGTTTCCACCATGTGTCGGCCAGTCTTGCGGCCCTCTCCTCCTCTGTGCACACTATACGCCAGTCGTTCTCCGTGCCGTCTTCCGGCCCAGATGCCACTAGGGCCACCTGTGGATCTGCCTCAACAAACACAGCCAGCCAGGTGGAGATCCCATCCCTGCCGCAGTCGGGAGTCGGAGGTCCAGCAGGGGTGGCCACCTCACCAACTGGACCCCAGCGGATGGAGGATGTGCCGGCATCATCGGGCAGGGCACGTGCATGACGGTGCCGGGGGATTCCATCAGCCCAGATGCCGTTGTGGTGGCAGAGGCAGTTGCGTCGGAGGCAGCAGCAGGCTCAGCGTGGGAGGCATCATGGCTCGGGGCCATCAACACCCCGGGCGCAGGCATCAGCCAAGGGGCAGGAGGACACCTGACTGGGAGTGTCTTCCGTGTGGCAGTGGTTGGGCCGGCAAATAGATGCGGAGAGGTGGCAGGCGGAGAGGGCACGGCTCAGGATGGTCAGGGCGGAGAACTCCATGCACCGGGCTTCGAGGCGGTCGAAGGGCCTCGAGGAAACTCGCAGGGAGTTGAGGGATTCCACGGCTGCATCCCTGCGAGACCTCGAGTCCAGGGAACATGCCCGCCTCTGGAACATAGACATGGAGTTCAATGATGCCCTGGGCGGGAACATCAAACAGTGAGCCGTGGGACTAGCCCGCCGCCATTGTAAATAGGTATGTAGTTGTAGGTTTCCTTTATTTGTTTTTTCCTTTGGGGCGCATGGACTATGCCCTGCCTTTTTGTAAATAGTTATTTATTAGGTAGGTTTTTTCTTAGGTTTCCTTTGGATTGTTGGGCACATGGACCCTTGATTTTTACATTGTATATAGTTATGGACCTGATTTCACATATTTTCTTTTTTACCATTTTCTTTTTTACCATATCCCGCAGCCAGCCCATCACCCCTCGGAATGCCCGCAGGCAGCCCATCCACCCTCCCCATGCCCCGCAGGCAGCCCATCACCCCAATCCATAGCCCACAGGCAGCCCATCACCCCTGGGCATGCCCCATAGACTAACAGACACCGAGCCTCATTACGGGTCTGGTGGTAACCCTGCTGGTGCTACTGGCGGGTTGACACCAGACCCTAAACAAATTACTGGCGCCAGTAATTTGGTTAGTCCCCATTCCCATGGAGTCCTATAGTACTCCATGGGAATGAGGAAACGGGAGCACCGGCACCATTGGTAACAGTGCAGGTGCTCCTGTGAAAACTTGGCAGGCGGGTGCCGTCCAGCCCGGCAGGACTGACCTTACGGGCGGGACGGCACCCGCCCGCAGAGTTGTAGTGTGCCAAACAATGGTGCCAGTAAGCTTACCGACACTGCTGTTTCCGGACCGGCACACTTAGAATGAGGCCCACTGTCTCATTATGAGTTCACCGGTGCATTAAAAAAGAGGCAGTCCTTCCATTACCGCCACTTTTTCAGGTGCTGATGCAATTACTGCCACTTTTACCACACCACTGAATTCTGAGTTTGCCAGTTCAGTGGAGGATTCACTGCCAGTTAAATGGAGGTAAATTCACCACTTTACCTCCATAAATCAGCAGACCTACCATGTGGTATTACTGCTCAAGATAAACCCGGCAAAAATCCCAATGGAGTTCTATGGAATCCGAAAATGGGTATACCGCCCTATACCACCTCTCATAATCTTGAGGTAATGCCTCCGGAACAAGTGGTCGGTAATAGTAAACAAGTTTGGCAGTAAATCGGTGCATTAACTGTCAATGTATTGCCAAACTCGTAATGAGGTCCAGTTTAAGACCGTGGGAGGTGCCATCCACCAATAAGAATGCTTGGAACACGGGCTATATTCACTAAGGAAAGACAGCGTTACGAGCACTGTCATTGATGATGGGTGCATCCCTTCCCCGCTCCCCCCTCACCCTTCACCATTATGTCTTTTTTTGAAAAAGAACAAAAAATTAAACTAACCTTTGTCATGCAGCTCTGGCAGAGCTGCTCTTCGGTAAGTCTGTTGTCCATGTTGATGTCGTCACAGTCATCAACATGGAAAATGGACTTCCCTGACAGCACTGCCGGAGCCGAGCTGCATCACAAAAGTACGTTTAAAAATGTTTTATTTTAACACCATTAGCAGCAGTGGCGTAACACAGAATTTGGGGGACCCCCTGCAAGCCATGCTGAGTGCCCCCGCACCCATCTCAGCATCAAATCACTGGTCACGCCACACTCTGGACCGGCCTTGTTTTACCACACTTGCGTAATACACAGGAATGTGCTGCTGCAGGGGTATGCCGCACACTGCACTAGGAGAAAGCTATAAATATGTGTTTTAATGCATTATACAGCACACTTTCTGAGAAAAAACTAAAAGGCCAGAACATTTGCAATTGTTTTGTAGGTTAACATCAATCCAAAAATCCAATACATGCAAGTCACCAACAGTGCACAGGAACATTAATGCTTTCATTAATATAATGCTTTGCCATTAAAAATGTCATGCCACAATGAAACCATGTCCAACTGACTGCACAAGGTAGACCAATCTAGACACATGATAACATATTACAGTAAAGCATGCCAGGACACATTTAGACATACCTAGACTGGTTTCACTAAAATGCCAGTCAGAGCAATAACACTTATCATGGTTAGTTTTTCACAGATGCCCAGAAAAATATACAATGCTGCAGTAAGAAATGGCCAGACTGGCAGCACCCAAATGCCAGTCTAGCCAGGTAATTACACTTAGCATGACTGCTTTATCAGAGATACCCAGTTAAAAAAAGTCAAGCCAAACTAAGAAATGACTAGACTGGCTGCACCAAAATGCCTCTCTAGCCACTAATACCACGTATCATGCCTGCTTAGACTGGACATGGATGACCATCAAGATTTATCGCCCCTATGGGGGCTCGAATGGTGATGGGTATTTTGAATGGGCACTTACCGGGTCCTCCAAGGTTGGAATGACCCGGTAAATCCCCATTCAAGGAACTCAGACACGAGTTTGGAGACAGCCATGGCGCTAATAGCACCATGGCTACCTCCAAACTCGTAATGACCCCCAAAGTGTCTCACACACAAGTACTGGGACGAGGAAGAATAGGCTATGAGTAATGAAGAGCACCAATAAGTAACCAAGGGATATAAATACAAGTAGTGGCGCAACACCATTGAGCTGAGTGGGCATCAGCCACCCCCCCTGAAATGTTGGGCTATGTTGTCTCGACCTGGCTGACCCAGAGAGACGTTGCCGAACAGAACAGGACACAGATGTTAAACTGCATCTGGGTTTCGATGTTAACAAAGGCCCAGCAATTACTAATGTAAGGTATTTCACTGTTAGTACCTGCATTCAAATGCATAATTCTTTAGGCAATTGAAATCTTCATGTGGGTTTAGTACTTCCATGCCAGGGAAGTGATTGGAAGGGTAAAGAGGGGACAGTAGACCGCTTATTCTCACAGCAGTCCATAAGTGGGTGCTTTCAGACTTAAAGGAGAGAGTTAACTGCTTGTAACATTGAAGCTACACTAGAATAGTCCCATTAGAAAGCATGAAGAAGTTAGATGCCCCCACAAATAGGTTTGCCCTCCCTCACTGCCTGTGAAGTTAGCACCTCTCCCAACATTTGAAAGATTAGCACCCCCCCCACGCCCCTGAAATGTAGGTTTCGTTGCGCCCTTGAACACAAGCACACACACCATTCACCATACACACACATGGAAACACCCGGCCACCCATACATTTAAGTGTGCACCCTTTCACCATACACTCGGCATGCACACCCAGCAACCTATACATTTAAGTGTGCACCCTTTCACCATACACTCACACAAGCACATGTCATGGGGTTTGGAGGAACCCTATTACTTCAAAAAGAAATGGTTTCTTTTTGAAGTCACTCTGACTTCATAAAGAAATTATTTCCGTTAAGAACCGAACCATAATGGAAATAATGTCTTTATGAAGGTAGAGTGACTTAAAAAAAGAAACTATTCAGTCATAGAGCTCCCTCACCCCATGACATGGAGGCCTCCAGCATAGAGGCCTCCATATCATGGGGTGGGGACGAGCCCTTGGCCTTCAAAAATAAATACTTTCTTTTTGGAGTCACTCTGCCTCCATAAAGAAATTATTTCTGTTATGAAGTACTAAATGGGTAATAGAAACCAGTTACAATCTGCCAACTGGGAATATTGGAAACTGGCAATTACACGTCAGGTCGGCATAACATAATTTGATAACTGGGAATGATGTAAACTGTAGCGATGTGTTAGTTGAGTTTGCTGGAAAGTGGCAATGGGCCTCATTACACGGTAGGCGGTGAGCCATGGCGCTATTAGCGCCATGGCTCATGCCGGTAAAATACTGGCACCGCCTTGGCGGAAAGGGGATTTACCGCCCCATTCCAAGGTTGGAGGGGCAGTAAATCCCCTTTCCGCCATTGCCCTTCCCCATTCCCATTTCTGCCCCATAGGGCTCTATGGAAATGGGGAAGGCGCTAATTACGGCACCGCAATTTTGCGGTGCCGTAATTAGCTCCGAGGTCCCTTAGCGGGTTGGATTTTAACACCTGCAAGAAGCAGGCGTTATATCCTCCAACCCGCAAAGGGACCTCGTAGTACGGCGGTAAGGGTTAACGGTCACCGTTGCCATTAACGGTGACCGTTAACCCTTACCGCCGTCCGTGTAATGAGGCCCAATGATATGCTGACCAGCTACAATGTAAACTTTCAATGTTGTGGTATCTATGATGTGGAAGCTATATTCAAATATAGTGATGATTAATAGTTTATTCGGATTTTAAAAATCCATTAAACAATCCCAAAACATTACATTACATTATATAAATAGAGATTAAATACAGGGTTAACAACAAAACATTAAAACACACAAAAGATAACACGATACAGCATAAATTAATAAAAAGTCCAAGAATACTTCCAGAGACAATATAGTGCACTCTGACTTTCACTGAAAGATGATATAGAAATGCCCAAGCCACTTATCGCGAATCAGCCATGGGATGATAATATAAGGCTTGGTGACAGTGAGTAAAATTCAGATGCCTTAAAACCAGAACAAGAAATGTCTGTCTCAAGTGTAAATATGCAGGGCAAAAGAGAATAAAATGCAGAAGCTCCTCCTTTGAAAACTCACATCGGGCAACTAGGGTCATCAGAATAGCCCTGCCATTTCGAGGTGTTAGCTCTCAGCCTAAGGCTATTAAAACAGGCTCTTGTAATTAGCCAACAATCTGATTTCTTATAGATGAGAGTACGATACTGTTGCATGCAATCCACACAGCTAACAATGGCATGAGTTCTATTAGCGTTATTTGGCAGCTCCCTGGTTTCACGCTGTTCTTTAGCAAAACATGTTCTTATAAGTGTTACTGTGTTCAATAGTCAAAATGCTACATGGCAGAGAAAGTGCCAAGGCATTCATCTGGCACAGATTAGATCTTACATATTTTAGCCACAGCATTTTGCACCCTCCTTCTCCCAATAAAATTCCTTTTCATGATGTTCTGAGTCGAGGCCGTCTAGTTGGGGTTCAACCAAATCCGCAGCCAATGTTAGAGAGGGGCCACGCGCCACTCTCTTCCAAAACTGGCGCACACAATTGCACGTGTACTGTAAAAGTAGGTGCCCAGCTGTGGAGGACCAGGCGCATTTAAAAAAATGTATGCTCCATTACCTGCAACTCTCAATACTCCAGTGCGAAGAACCATAACTGATCGCAGCCTTTGTCTGGGCCTCGTAGACCTTCTGTATCACTGATAACAGTTGCCCCTGACACATAGCAATGAAGCGAGCCAGTCCCCCCCTAATTTACGGTTTGTTTATATGGGCTATTCTGGACACCACCAACGAGAATCGTATTCCCAAGTAATCTAACTCATACACCCTAGGTATACCAGCCCCATCACTAAACATTTTATCAATTTTTACATTTGTTTCCCCGACCCACAGGCCATAAAGGCAGATTTGGCTGTGTTTATTTTTAAATCCAGGGCATTCATGAAACGTGTTTATGTGGTAATCAGTTTCTGAAGTGCATTGGGTGTTCGAGCTATAAGGATGGTGTCATCGGCATCAGCCAAAAGGGGAAATGCCTGATTGCCGACCCTGGGATAATCTGTGTTTGTATCCACCAATGCCTTGTATAGGCCATTCATGTAGAGAGTAAAAAGAACAGGAGCCAGTACACAACCCCAGCGAACCCCCAAATCTACATCAGAAAACCGTATGCGCTGTCCGTGATCTCCATAACACACACGCCTGGCTTCCCCTGTGCACTGCCCTGAGCACAGCCAGTATCTCCACGGGGCAATCCTTGGACCCAAGCATCGTCCGGTGCTTCTGTCTGTTAACCTTATCAAAAGCAGTGCTCAGCTCCATGAATGCCAAAAGAATCGGTTCTCCCCTAATGAACACTGAGCTTGCCACCACTAAATGAAGGTTAAGTGCCTGGTCTCCGGTGCCCACAGTAGGCCGGAAGCCAACACGTGCCATAACCCATAGATGCATTAACCTCACAGCCCCTCAATACCTAACACAAAGAATAATCAGATCCTCAACCAGGGGAGTTGCTAGGTCTGGAAAAGACCCGGGGCTAAGCTGATGTTGGAACTGTTGGGACTGGGGGCTAGCTGGTCTTTTGGTTGTAGCTCCTGAGATTCTATCCGGGGCTACAACCAAAAGATCAGGGGCTATAGCCCTCTTAGCCCCCCCCTAGCAACGCCCCTGTCCTCAACATCCAGGCCTCCCAAAGCACCCTACACTAACCTACTCACAGTTCCCAAAGTCAAACGAGCCAGAGCTGGTGGCTCCAGCTCTCCATTCATCGCTGCCAGGCACTGGAACCCCCTCTCACCCCACCTCAGAGCTGAAACTTCCCACTTACTTTTAACTATCAAAACTCTGCTATTTGCCTGAACCTGCTAGCTGCTTAACTATCGTACTTTCTATGCCATGTAAAAGAGCATTTGTCAAATACCTTATTGTAAGTGATGTTTTTACATGTAATCTACATGTACGTGCCATATAACCAAGCCGTCTTCCTGTAACAGTGCCTAGATGCCCTTGAGCTGTTTGCGTGCTTTATACATTTAAAATAAATAAATAAATAAATAAAACTGAATATCAGAAAGTGTAGAGCTGGACAAAAACCAAAGATACATGTATAAATAATAGGGAATATGCTATCTACCAAAGGTGCCCCGTTGCCTTTTGCTTATCGCTCCTTCTTGATGGACAGATTCCAGATACCACAGGGTTCCGTACTGTCTATGTTTCTTTTAAATGTATATATGTGCCCTCTCACCAGGGTCATCCACCAGTTCAACCACCTTTTTAATTCCTAAGCTGATGACACTCAAGTCTATTCGGTATGGGGTTCAACAGAATAGCGTTAGCGGATAATTGTAGGAATTGGTTGTCGACCAAAATCTAGCGCATGTTCAACCACTGGCTTAACTCAACTTAATCTGTGTTGACATAAATAAGAGATTGGAGCAATACTTGATGTACTGTTTGTTTATTTTTAGATTTGTACTGGAAGACATCTTCCACCTGATGATACCTTTGGGCTAGGCAATAATCAAGATCTACCATCATCCTGAAGAAGGTTGAATAAGATTAGGCAAAATCAAAGCCAATGCAGTACGACCGAAACATATGTAGATGTTGTTCAAATAAGCTTAGTGCGATTTGACTTAAAGACATACTTACAGTTGATATAGATGTTTGATAATGATTTATTGATAGGTCCTTCTAGGGTTTTGAATATCCCACGTCGTATATAGATGTGTGCATTGGATGTGTATGCATGAAAGTTTGAATGTATGGTGGCATGAATAGGAAGATGTAAAATATATATGAATTCAAGCATTCTAGGGAATGTATATGCTCTATGAGCAAACAGTGTTAATAATTGCAAATATATCAATCTTTTCAGAATATATTGTTCTGTTTGAAACCATTGAAGTCAACTTGTTATGCAAATTGTCTCTCCAATCTCACATACCAAGGTCCACTGTGTGATTTTCTTAACTGAACTCTGACAAAATGGGGGGGATGGCAATTAGTGGCAGCTATGGACTCCCTGGCCACAAACGTACCATGTGGCATAGACAGTCCTTTCAAGTACACAGCCATTTAGAGCCTGTAGTTCTCTGTTACATCAGTGATTGCGGCGTGGAGAGCATACCGATGTACCAGTGATACACTGGGGACCAGGGTTTGAACCTGCTATGCCCCTCATAAAGTGAACAGACGCCTTATCAACTGGGTGACTCCAAACCAACTAGGCTCAGGTGTTGATCAGCTCCACCTAAGGTTTTAATGTATTATTATTTTATGTGGTGATTTATTCTCACACATCAAATATAATTACACCTGATTCTGTGATGAATGAAAACGCCCACAGGTTTCAATCCAGCGGAACTTGGCGTAACCGTACTGCCAGGGGTGTTGCTAGGTCTGGAAAAGATCTGGGGCTTCACTAATGCCGGGACTGTCAGGACTCGGGGCAAGCTAGCCGTTTGGTTGTGGCCGCTGAGCTTCTATCTAGGGCTACAATCAAAAGACCCGGGGATATAGCGCTCCCAGCGTCCCCTAGCAACGCCTCTGGGTGATGCAATGCCATCCCTGGGGAATGTGACGCATTAAGTAAATAGTACATTACACAGCAGAGTTATTTATTTATTATTAATTGTTTTCATTTATCTCTGCTTTTTTTATCTAACATTTAGTTGGTGAGGGCTAAACATGCGAGACACCAGGGAATGCACTGAGTATTGGTGGTTTACATTTATTGCCTGCTGAATTTGTAGTATATACTGTTTTAATGTGTTTGCTAATACTGTAAATTCCCGAGATGCCACTCACTGAGATAATTAGTGTCTTATCACCACAAACGGTGCCCCTGGTGTCAATCGGTATTACAAATGTCAATTATAACTAATGTTACTGTACAATAAATGCAAAAACAAGTCACATGGAACCATGCAAACCTATTGTATGGTTACTATAGCGTACATGCTTTTTAAAAAAACAATTTTTATTGGTTTTTAAACAAACAATAAACCAACATCCCCAGCAGTACTTTATGTTATCTTGCCTAGTGGCGGACATATGTATAGTGTCTACTGCTTCCCTTATCCCACCCTCCAACAAGCCTACCCAGCTCCATCCCCTTGCTCTTTATTCATTGGAGGTGTCTCCTCATCTGTGTTCTCAGAGGATTCATCACTCGGGGCCCCCCTGGATAGGTCCCCAATGTGTGGCCACTAGGTGTTTCCAGGCTGTTAAAGTTTCCGCCTCTTCCTCTCCCCCTCTGTTGGCCGCCTCGCTCCATACTACTGTTTCGGCTTCGGACCATTTACAGAGGTCGGTCCAGCAGGTCTCCGTCTTGGGTCTGTTAGATGATTTCCACCCCATGGCTATCCTCTGCTTGGCCAATATATAGGCCAAGCCTTTGAGTTTACTGATATGTTTCAAGTGCCGTGACCTGGGGAATCCCCCAACCATGCAGGCCCATATTGAATCTACATTCAGATTGATCTCTCTCGCGTTCAATCTTTGAGCCACTTCTCCCCAGTACCTTCCTTATTTCGGGGCATGCCCAAAACATGTGTATCAGCCCGCCATTCTCATCCCGACATTTGGGACATGTTTGTCGTTCCGCATCTTTAAATCGAGAAATTCTCTGGGGGGTCATGTATGCTCTGGGGTTATAAATAGTTGTATTTGTTGTAGCCTCTGTGTAATCGGGCCTCTAGTGTAATCAGGGCTTCTAGGCTTTCCCGTTCTTCGGCACTTATTTTCGGTAAGCCAACATCCTCCAAGGTTTCTGCTATTTCACTCTCTTCCTCACTTACTGTGTCACTATACAATTGTTTATAGAATTTGAGGAACTCCTCATTCACACCTTCTTTGGTGTCTAATATTAGTCCACCCTCTCCCCGTATCTCTCTAATCGCTGGTCTGGGGGTCTCACTTTTGTATAGCCATGCTAACAATCTTCCCGGCTTGTCCCCCTCTGCATGTTGCCTGTCTATGTATTTTTTGTAATTTAAGTTACACAGTCTCTCCCAGTGTCTCATACCTTCCTGCTGTAATTGGGTGATGTTACAAGCGTCTTGCTGGGAGTGGCTTCCGTTGTTTAGTAATATCTCTAGTTTCTCCTCTGTGTTCGGTAGTTGCAGCAATATACCCCCCTGCAGTCCCTTGGATTTGGCTATTGCTACTCCTCTTACCACCACCTTGAATGCTTCCCATAAGGTCCCAATTGACTTTACGCTCCCCATGTTATTTCTGAAGTATTCTACAATTTTGCTTCTGAGGTCTTCTCTGAAGACCGGGGGCCTCATACCGAGTAGGGCGGTAAGGGTTAACGGTCACCGGTAACGAGACCGGTGCCGTTAAACCCTTACCGCCCTACTACGAGTTCCCTTTGCGAAGGGACTCTGGGGTCAATAACGGTACCGTAATGTTATTGCCCCCTTCCCCCTTCCCATTGAGCCCTATGGGGGCTCAAATGGGAATGGGGAATGGCCCTGGTGAATGGGGAATTACTGGTCCCTCCGACCTCGGAATGGACCAGTAATTACTCCATTCACCAGGCCGGGGTTTGGACAGTTCGGAGGCAGCCATGCCCCATAACTTTTAAAGCCTCAGCTCTGAGTCGCCAAGTAGGGATCTTGGCTCTCGGGGCTATGTATTGCCATGTGAGGGCCAATGGCGAGTGGTCCGAGAGGACTCTTGCTCTATATTCTGGGAGCACAATTTACCCCGTGATCTCTTGCATGGGGAACACGTAATCCAACCATGTATACAGGTTTTGTGGGGCTGAGTAATGTGAGTAATGCCTATTGTGTGGGTGGTGCAATCTCCATGTGTCTTCCAGCTGAAGGTCTCGCAGTAGAGTTCTTAGGACTCTGGCAGCAGGGGTGGGTCTATCATATTTCGCATCTGACCTGTCCACCTTTGGGTCCAACGTACAATTAAAATCACTGCCCCAAATGACCGGGCAACCTAGGTATGGGCTCATTTTGCTGTATATGGTCCTGAAATAGGTCACTGTGTCTTGGCTTGGGCCATATGTGTTAACAATGCATACTTCTCTGTTTTCTATCAATCCTCCCATCAGCTTCGGCCATGGACTGTAGCAGCTGGAATGGGACGTGTAGTGCTACCCAAGTGACCACCCCCCTGGCATAAGCCGAATACGTTGCACCTATAAGGGTGCCCTTCCATTTCCTCGTCAATACTTCTAGTTTCTCGTTAATGAGGTGTGTTTCTTGTATTAGGGCAATATCTATCTTCTGTCTCTTTAGATACATCATGACCTTATTTCTCTTTAAATAGCTATTTAGTCCCCTGACAATCCAGGTCATTATCTTCAGATCTCCCATATCTTAGCCATACCCTGTACCTCCTCTAACTCTACTCTTTGTCCGCTTCCATCTTGGATACGCGCGTATGTAGGCTTGTTCTCTAACTACTAACACCCCATATCCCTCCCCTCCCTCCTCCCTTCCCCCAACTCCCCTCCCCCCCATCCTTCCCAACCCCAACTTCCCCAACTTCCCCAACAATTGCCCAGCTCCATCCCTGGATCTCAGGCTACCCCGCATCTAGTCCCTTTCTGCGGCTTAGCCGATACTCGGAACCCAGCAGGGGGAAACTACGCTGCTAATATCCTAACTAATGTAACTACTGGGGGTGAAAGTGTGTCTCCTCCGTTCCTGCATTAAAGCTACAGTTTGTACATTCCTATATATCAATCACTGCCCGACTTTCACATCTCAAGCCAACTAACTTCTGTGTATATTATAGATCAGGGGTTCGGGTCTCATGCGCGATTATAATCTAGTCCCAAAGTCAATATATGTGCGGTACTTATCTTCATAGGGTCTGTTTGTCCACTAGTATGGCCTTGCCAGGGTACCGATTCACTTCTCCGTATCACGTTCCGCCTGGCCTTCCGACCCTAAAGGGCAGTTCCTTGCATCCAGCCCTGCCATCACATCCTCCGGAGAGTCGAAAAAAAGGGCCTTGTTCTTGTGGAGCACTTTCATCATAGATACAACAGCACGTATCTATGGCCCACCTCCCGCAACCTCCTTTTGACCGCCATATAGTTCATGTGCTGTCTCTGCACCAAGTGGGTAGTTCATATACGCTGTGCTGATCGTTCCCCCTTTGCGGAAATGCTCCAAGATCTTCTCTCTGTCTTTATAATTCAGTATCTTAGCAATTGCGCCCTGATGCCTCCGGGCCTGATGGTTTGCACGTTATAAATAAAACAAATATAAATACAAATAATTGGCTGTGGGGGGCAATGGTGGCAGCTTCCTGGCGAAGGCTCTGTGCGCTCATTCCACTGCAAACCCTTGGCTGAGTACTCCACTGGTTATCTCTTGCAATAACATATTCTCAACATAGTTTGTCGGGTCCGATCCTTCTTCGCCTTCCAGAAGCCCCACAATACAGACGTTATTTCTGCGTGCACGCCCTTCTGCTTCTTCAGCTCTGCTTTCGAGGTTGCACACCTGTTGTCTCAGCGTCTGGATCTCCTTGGCATTGGCTGAGCACGTGCTTGTGTTGGCTTTCACCTCCTTTTCCAAGCTGCCTGTGCGCTTGGCTAGCGCCCGGACATCTTGTCGTAGCAGATTCACCTCAATGCTTACTGTGTCAATCTTGAATTCAAGCAAGGTCTTCAGTTCCAGGATGGCTGCGCCCATCTTACCCTCCCAAGAGACTTTTAAGTCCGCTATAGCATCCAGTATCTGGTTGTCGCTGCGTGCTGTAGTTTCTTCATGTTGTGTGCACTGTTCCTTAGGTCTCGCTCCTTCCGTTGTTGGTGATGATTTGGCAAACTCCTCTAGGGTTGGTTGTTTCCCCTTAACTTTTGGCAACCTAGATGTCATCTTTGCATGTAGAGAGGTGGTTGTGCCAGATGATATTCAATGCTAAATTGTGAATTGGTCTGCTCTGTGGTGCTAGGCCAGTGCTTCTCGTGCCTTATCAGAACGTCCAATGTCAATCAGCAACTGTTATTCCCCGCTTGTTGCTGGTGACGTCCCATTGCCCCACCTGCTTGGCACTTTTATGTAGATGTAGCCACCTCCATTGCCTCCAATTGTGGTTACTACTTCCCGTGGGTTGGGCTGCAGTGTGTCTCCCTCCTTCCTACAGCGTTGATCAGTCCGTGCTACAGTGCACGTGTAGTCTGATGAGCGGTCTGCAAAGGTCTGATTCAGACGTTCTGAATCTTGTCTTTTTGTATGCTGACGGTCGCCATCTTCTCCATGTTGCTTTCAATGGGCCCAGCCCCGTGAGAGATATATTTATTGTGCGCACTTCTAGGGTGCGGCTGCAGCCGTCGTTTCACTTCCTATGTTATGGTTCACTTGCTAAGTCTCGGACCAGTTGTGCTGTGCCGGACCATGTGCCACAATGTATTCACCCTTACAGTATCCACATTGCCTTGTGCAGCCCTTTCCTCACTTGGGCTGAGCCACAGTGTTTTCTGCAATTCCCTCAGTGAAGTGCCCTGTTCTGGCTCCCCTTCCCCGTCCAGGCTCTGTGCTAGCGCTCTTCTGCTTGTGTCCTCCAACTTGCTTATTGAGTCTACCTGACTTGTGTAGCGGTTGTGGGCTTTATCGGAATGTTAGCACATGTCGTCTCTCATTAGCCAGCTTCAGTGCTTCCAAACCTATTTCATAGCAATTGCCTGTATATTGGAGCCGGGTGCAGTACTTCAGGCCACTAGTGCTCTTCCAGCCTCCTTCTTGTACCACCACTGCTGTACGTGCTTGCCTGACACCCTTTTCAAGCAGAGTTCGTAGCTGGGTTGTAGTCATCTGGGATTTGCATGCTTTAGTCTCACCAAATGCCTTGCCTGTCTCTCCCTTGCAGCAAGTGTGCACGGTATTCAGGGCTGTCAGAAGATGTGGTGATGCCCGGGGCAAAACATTTAGTGAGGCCCTCTTACAATTTTTTGCACTCGGCCAGCGGCGGCACATCCGCAAACAGGAGACTTGAGAAATCTCCCCTTGAGTTTGTGTGCAGGATCCCAAATATGGTTTATTACTACAACTCAAAATCAACTACAGCAAAGTTAGATTTCTCTACTGAAGAAAGGTTTATGCCAGACTAACTTTTGTATCATATGCAAAAATATTTATAGGATGGCATGAGCTCTCCACTGCGCCACCTCCAACCTCCTGAGGGTCAGTCACTTTTCCAAGCAAAGAGTTGAGGGCAGATCGCTTTCTTCGGCTGGGGCCTCGCTCTGAAAACAGCCTCCCTTCCTCTCTGAAACTTGAGCAGAACCATCACTGGTTCTGGAAGCAACTCAAGACCTGTCTCTTTGCTTCTGCCTTCTCTCTTCCTCTCCCTTGCTGATCACCTGCCTGATACATGCACTGGTCACCTGGTCAAGCTCTGAATTCGGGCCCAGGTTCCTGCCTGTTCTGTTGCAATCCTGCACTGCCTCCTGGCTCCCCTGCACTTGCGGTCTGTATTTGTAACCCTACAGTCCCTGCTCTTGCTCTTATTCTCCACCGTTGGCTGCACTTATGAGTACCCACACTTTCCACCTGTTGGCTGCAATCTTGTTTCTCCTTTGTTTCTGCACTTCTGCATCCTACCCCACCCTTGGCTCTTCTCCCCTCGCCCCTTCCGTGCTCTTGCGCGGTCTGAATGACAAAAGGCCTAGTTAGATCTGTGTTTTGTCCTACTCTTTTGTTTCTCCCTCCTTGCCTTGTCATGCCTAGAAACACTTGTGTACAGGCACGTTATAAATGCCATATCATATCATTAAGGAGCACCCTGCCCCTGTGTGTATTAAAAAACACATCATACACAGTGACAAATGATGTACAGTGGAGGCTGGTACGTTTGTAAACTTAAGAGGCTTAAATGTTTGTGCCAATTAGGCAGGATCAACAGAGCACAGTGAGGGAGCCCAAACCAAACAAGGGTTGCTTGAGGTGGGTTCTCACTCCCAAGAAAATGTTTGAAACATTGGGTTAAAAGTATGCATTTTACGGCACTTTTTTGCAAAATTGGGTAGAAATCCACACAGTTTGCAATTGGTTTTGTATGGAAGCACATGGAAATTCCCAATAGTTGCAAATCACAAATTGTGCATAGGAACGTTTTCCAATACATTTCGTGCCGCCTTTCCACGCGAGATATGCTAGTATAAAAATATATTCATGCTGGTTGTTCTAATTATGTCGATGCAGGCTGCATCAATATATGCCATTATTTCCATGTACGGACTCCGAGCTAGTAAAAATGCCATGCCACAGAAAGTATATTCAGGCTAACTGTGTACCATAAGTGTTATTACTGGCTAGATTGGCATACATTCAATGTGGGACAATTTAGCCAAGTAGTATGTTTGCTTTAACCTTGATGCACAGTCCTGTGCATCAAGGGTAAAGCAAAAAGAGCACTGGCAATGCTAACAGTTTGGGCATTCGTGTAGGCATGGGAAAGGCACTTCTGTATTGGTATTAGCTGGCCATCGATAGTGTCAGTGCAAAATGGTTTGAGTACCTGACCAGCTAATAGCAGTGCCTGGTAAATGCCTAATACTTATACACAAGCCAAAACTGTTGGCTTCGTCAGTGCTTATTTTTAAAAGAACTTCAGCGAAAGACATGCAGGGTGTTTTTAAATTGAGTGGCTAAAGGCAGACCTGATCAAGACATTTTTATTACACCAGTTCCATGTTTACAACTCCAATGGAGTCATGAACTCTCAGAAGACTCCTTTGAGGAAACACTTGCTGGCACATTGAGGGCAAAGTTTGATGGCAAGGCATGTTTAAAGCTAGCTCAAAGAGTTCCAGTGAGGAGGTGTTTTGGGTGGGGAGAGCAGGAACTGGGTGAGAATTGCCATAGGGATTCGCATGACCATGAGAAGTCATTTCACTGTTAGCACCTGCATTCATATCCATACGTTTTTAGGTAATTGAAATCGTGATGTGGGGTTAGAACTTGCATGCTAGGGGAGCAATTAGAAGGGAAGGGGTGACATGAGACACCTCATTCTCACAGCAGTCCTTAAGTGTGACGTTTCAGAAATGAAGGCAAGCGGTAGCTGCTTGTAACGTTGAAGCTTCACCAGATTAGACTCATTCGAAATGTGGAAAGATGTTAGGTGCCCCCACACAAGGAAGTTTGCCCCTTCCTCACAGCCTCTGACGTTAGCGCCTCTCCCAACATTTGAAGTGTTAGTCCCCTCTCCCCGATGACATTTTAGCCTAGGTGCACCTCTGATGCCCCTTAATGAAGTGGCCCCCAGGGCGGCTACATTTAGGGGTGGTGCTGAACACACACTCACAAAAACCATTTTCACCCATGCATTCATCCACCAGTTACACAACTCCATACATGCATGTATACATAAAACCAAACACAGCATTGACACAAACACCAACATGCACACATGTATTCATACATACACATATACATACTAATTTCATTTAAATACACATATACACTTTTCATTTAAAATAAAAAACAACTTACCTCCATGCACCCTTAAAAAGCATCCACGCAGCCGACACGTAGACATGCTGCCTGACAAGAGAGAACTCCTCTCTCATCAGTCAGCGTGGTCACGCTGAGCAACATGAACACACTGACTGACAAGAGAGAACTCCTCTCTCATCAGTCAGCATGATCACGCTGACAACATGAACACACTGACTGACAAGAGAGAACTCCTCTCATGTCAGTCAGCGTGGTTATGCTGAGCAACGCGAACACACTGACTGACAAGAGAGAACTCCTCTGCCATCAGTCAACGTGGTCACACTGAGCAACGTGAACACACTTACTGACAAGAGAGAACTCCTCTCCCATCAGTCAGCGTGATCACGCTGACAACATGAACACACTGACTGACAAGAGATAACTCCTCTCATGTCAGTCAGCATGGTTATGCTGAGCAACGCGAACACACTGACAAGAGAGAACCCCTCTGCCATCAGTCAACGTGGTCACGCTGAGCAACGTGAACACACTTACTGACAAGAGATAACTCCTCTCCCATCAGTCAGCATGGTCACGCTGAGCAACGTGAACACACTGACTGACGAGAGAACTCCTCTCCCATCAGTCAGCGTAAATCACGCTGACAACATGAACACACTGACTGACAAGAGAAAACTCCTCTCCTGTCAGTCAGCATGGTCATGCTGAGCAACGTGAACACACTGACTGACAAGAGAGAACTCCTCTCCCATCAGTCAGCGTTGTCACGCTGAGCAACGTGAACACACTGACTGACAAGAGAGAACTCCTCTCCCATCAGTCAGTGTGGTCACGCTGAGCAACGAAAATACACCGACTGACAAGAGAGAACTCCTCTCCCATCAGTCAGGTTGATCACGCTGACAACATGAACACACTGACTGACAAGAGAGAACTCCTCTCATGTCAGTCAGCATGGTTATGCTGAGCAACGCGAACACACTGACTGACAAGAGAGAACCCCTCTGCCATCAGTCAACATGGTCACGCTGAGCAACGTGAACACACTTACTGACAAGAGAGAACTCCTCTCCCATCAGTCAGCGTGATCACGCTGACAACATGAACACACTGACTGACAAGAGAGAACTCCTCTCCTGTCAGTCAGTGTGGTCACGCTGACAACATGAACACACTGACTGACAAGAGAGAACTCCTCTCCCATCAGTCAGCGTGGTCACGCTGAGCAACGTGAACACACTGACTGACAAGAGAGAACTCCTCTTCCCATCAGTCAGCGTGATCACGCTGACAACATGAACACACTGACTGACAGGAAAGGAGTCCTCTCCTGTCAGTCAGCATGGTCATGCTGAGCAACATGAACACACTGACTGACAAGAGAGAACTCCTCTCCCATCAGTCAGCGTGGTCACGCTGAGCAACGTGAACACACTGACTGACAAGAGAGAACTCCTCTCCCATCAGTCAGCGTGATCACGCTGACAACATGAACACACTGACTGACAGGAAAGGAGTCCTCTCCTGTCAGTCAGCATGGTCATGCTGAGCAACATGAACACACTGACTGACAAGAGAGAACTCCTCTCCCATCAGTCAGCGTGGTCACGCTGAGCAACGTGAACACACTGACTGACAAGAGAGAACTCCTCTTCCCATCAGTCAGCGTGATCACACTGACAACATGATCACACTGACAGACAAGAGAGAACTCCTCTCCTGTCAGTCAGTGTGGTCATGCTGAGCAACGTGAACACACTGACTGACAAGAGAGAACTCCTCTCCCATCTGTTAGCATGATCACGCTGACAACATGAACACACTGACTGACAGGAGAGGAGCCCTCTCCTGTCACTCAATGTGGTCATGCTGAGCAACTTGAACACACTGACTGACAAGAGAGAACTCCTCTCCCATCAGTCAGCGTGGTCACGCTGAGCAACTTGAACACACTGACTACAAGAGAGAAATCCTCTCCTGTCAGTCAGCGTGGTCAAGCTGAGCAACGTGAACACACTGACTGACAAGAGAGAACTCCTCTCCCATCAGTCAGCGTGGTCACGCTGAGCAACTTGAACACACTGACTGACAGGAGAGGAGTCCTCTCTTGTCATTCAGCATGTCCACGTTGTCAGCTGAATGAGGGAGGCAGCAGAGCTCACTTCTGAGCTCTGCTATCTCCCATTATTTTGCTGTTTGTTGCAGAGCCAAACAGCTTCGCAACAAACAGCAAAATCAAACTTGCACTTGCAAAGTGCGAGGCCCGGGGCAGTTTGCCCCCCCCCCCTACACCCCCCTCGTGACGGCCCTGACGGTATTGTGCTCTTAATCTGCCTCTCGCGAAAAAGGAGAGTCCGTCGTTTGCTGTGGGTCATGTCAATTACACATTTTCAGAAGCCCGGCTCTGGTCTCTGCTTCGCCGGGCTTGCATAACAAAGTATCTACCTCTTTATCTTGCAAGTAAGTGCCGGCTGCTTCCCCCACGCAATGCGCGGTCCTATCTTATTCGCTACCTAGCACCATGCCACTATGCATCCCTCGTCTGCTACTGGTGGGCGTGCAGCTGCAGTTCTCTTGTCCAGAGCCTTCCCTGTGTCCTGGCACTGCTATAGGGCTGCGGGTCCTACTACTGTATGGCTTCCTTCACAGGGCGCATCATGCTCGTGCTCCGGCCCTGAAACAGGTGTTCCCACTGCTTCTGTGCGCCAGCATCTGTTGTCTGCTCCTCATTACAGTCCAGCGATCCGTATCGTCCGTATTGCATTGGCACTCCAGCTTGTTATGTTCCAGCAGCTGTACCTGCTTTCTCCACCACAATCCAATATGTTCTGTTTCCACCGCTGCGGTCAGAACCTGTCCCGGCACTGCGGCTATTCCCGACTTGTTCTGCTGCAGCTTCACAGATCGATCCTTTGTTCTCTTTGTTGCCGTCCACCCGAGATCTTGTTTTATTGTTGTCGGACCGCTCCTCTGCTTCTCCTGCTTCCAGTCTCTGGTCCGTGCCTTCAATCACTGCTGATGTATGAACCCACTGTTCCCAGTATCTTCATATACTTGCTCATGCAGTTGTATCCATCCACGCTTCTTGTACACAGCATATTTTCCCCAGGATCTTAAAGGATCAGCAGGAGCCCACGGAATTGCAGCTTATCCCATGGCTCTGTAGCCACGCCCCCCTACTGTAGCGTACGTGCTTGTAGGAAAGGTCTGCTGCTAGTGAGACAGGTGCAGGACCACCTGAGGTGTCTTGGGACAGTGCTGCAGTAGAGACTCTCATCTCAGTGTATAGTACTGTGCTGTTGTTAGATTTAGCCTTTCACAGTCTGGTGACACTGTTTAGCCCCTCGCCTACACTAAGTTTTCATGTAGACCATTGGAGTGAAAGACAAGAGAGAACTGACCAAATGTCACAGGCCTCTATCCAGTTTATTTTAGCGTCTTCTTATTTGAAACAGAAACAGTTGGCTTTTTTGTACAATTTCAGATGTTCTTTGTCACTGCGTGGATAACAATCCATAATTAGCCTGCAGTAAACAATGAGCCGCTGAGTTTATTAAAAACATTTTTCTGCTGGGTTTATTTAAAACACAATGGCCCTCATTACGACCCTGGCGGAAAGTGACTGACCGGACCGCCACAGCGTAAATAGCGTTTCCGCCATTGCACGATGGAGCAAAGTGCGGCCCATTCAGACCCATCGGGCACGAGCACCACGGCATGGCGGAAGTGCAAAGTCCGCGATGGCGGAAATGACCCCAAAACGGCCCACACCGCCGCCGTACGGCGCCCTAGGTGCAATACCGCCACCCATCTTAGCGGACACCGCAGTGAGCGCCAACCGGAAAGTACGGTGACCGTAAATATACGGAAACGGAAGTAAAAACATGGGCCCGGAACGGGAAACAACACGCCGTACACCTATAAAACCACAAAATCCACACAACCACTAAAAACACTACCCTGAGACACATCCCAACCCGTCATCCACCCTAGTGAAACCAAGAAAAATGGGAAAAGTAGCGAAGAAAGCGTGCGACCACAAGCGGCAGGTCCACTTCTCCCGTGAGGAACTCACCGTGCTTACAGAGACCCTCCAGGAGAATGCCGCCGCCGTCTTCTCCACGCAAATGACCAGGACGGCACTTGCGAACAAGAAGGCCATATGGGCCCTGGTGGCACAGCGGGTAAGTGCGGTGGGGACCGCACCCCGCAACCCACAGCAATGCAGAAAGCGATGGGACGACCTGCGGATACGCGTCCGTAGCATACTTTCTGCCAACCGCAACATTGCCACAGCCACCGGGGGAGGATCGGAATCACCCATCAAGTTGACCCCCTGGGAAGAAATCTGTGCCTCCACCATTGGAATGGAGAGCATAGAGGGAGTCGGAGGGATGGAGAAAGGAGTGCAGACATCCGGAGAATCCGGTAGGTGGCCCAAATAAAACCATGCCAAATCCACAATGTCCAATCATGTGAATCACATGTGTCCACATAGCGCAACAGCAACACATGGCCAGGAGAACGTCCACACACATTGGCCTGATAGCGCACTTTAAAACTCACAATAAATACATAAATAATTAAAAACCCCAAAAACACCCACTACACGTGCAGCAGGCACACCCTAACTGCAGGCTGCCAAACAACTGCACCCTCACTCCACACACAAATGAAAGCACCTCCAAGGCCCCGACCCAAATCACCCTCAGGTACCACCCCAATGCATGTGATACATTGCCATTCCAATTCCCACAGACCCATTAATAACGCTCGCCCTCCTTTACTCCACCACAGGGTCCGATCCAAACGACGAGCTTCAGGACACCCCTACCAGCACACCTGCAAAGAGGGCCAAGACCAACGGCCAAAGACCCTCCACCTCAGCTGCACGCATCAAGACACGGCAGCAGCACAAATCAAGTGGCAGCACAAAGGAGGGAACATCAACAGGCACCCCAGCAGCCAGCATGCCCACAACAGCAGCACCACAGGTCCCCCCAATGGATGCCACAGAAGGCACTGCCTCTGGTGGCAGCAGCACCATAGGTGACACCCCATTAATGGCAGCATGCTCCGACACAGAAGACGGGGATGTCGAAGTCAGATCCATCCATGACCTGTCCCAATCCCCCTGTCTGTTCCATCCCGTACACCATGAGGATACCACGCAGGGGCACCCACAAGACGACGACTGGCCATCCCCCACAAGCCCTGTGGCAGGGCAACATGAGGCGAACAGCCACTCTGTGACACCACCGCAAATGGCCATGGCCCAGCAGAGGCAACAGTCCCTCGACCAGTTAATCGTGCAACAGCAGCAACTGGCCACGCTCCTCAAGGACCATGCCGATGAATGTGGGGGCACTAAGGCAGACATAGAAACATCAACTGAGACACTTAGGGCAGAAATGGAGAGAAGTACAGAGACACTAAGGGCACAAATGGAGAGTAGCACCGAGTGCCTGAGAGTACAAATGGAGAGTAGCACCGAGAGCCTGAGAGTCCAAATGGAGAGAAGCACCGAGAGCCTGAGGGGGGAACTGCATGCGACGTCCAAAGACGTATGTGCCGAACTTGCCGCAGTGCGCCGTGTGCTTACTGAGCTCTCACAAACCCTTAGGGACATGCATGGACGTGAGCAGGCAGAGACATCATCCGTTGCAAGTTCCGTCCAGGGCAGCCCCCAACGTAGATCTGGGAGGAACCTGCGCTCCACAGGCAGGGGTGCCCCTGATACCCGCAGAGGGGGCTTGCAATAGCGACTGCCCACTGACAATGAGCATCTTTGGACACTGGTGTTCGGGGGGGAGGTAGGAGGGTGGAGGGGGTGTGTTGGGCTCACTTGGGTGGCGGGTCGATAGGGTGTTCAACATGATATCACATATGCCATAAACAATGCACGATCAACCAATGAGATGTGTGGACAATGATCTTTGTGTACTAGGCCATCATAGGCGTACAGTCCATATTGTGCATGTACCAGACACACACAGTGCCACGAGTCCCGTGTCCATGTATCAGCCACCAGGTGTGAGTGCTAGAAGCATGCATCAATGAGATGCTGACGAATGTCACGGCCCTCCTGTGCCTCGCGGACTCCTTGAGGTGCTGCCACATCCCCACCCTCATCATGACCATCTTCAGGTGCTTGCAGTTCTGCGTCAGGGGGCATGGGCACATTTCTACGTACGCACATGTTGTGTAGCATGACACATGCCATCACCATCTTTGCAACCTTCTCATGGCGGTACAGGAGTGCCCCGCCAGACCTGCTGAGGCACCGGAAACGAGTCTTCAGTAGGCCGAATGCCTGTTCAATGACTACACGGGTACGTGAGTGGGCATGGTTGTAGTCCTCCTCATGCTGGTCCCGTGGGTTCCGGACTGGTGTGAGGAGCCATCTCTTCAGTGGATATCCGGCATCACCTGTATGTGGACGATAAACGAATTATGTGGAATGCCATTGCTACGTACGCACCCCCCCATCCCCTTCCTGCCAGGTCATTGCCGCATCACATACCCCACATCATCATGCATGAAATGAGACTCACCGAGTAGCCAGGATCTGTACCCTGCGTGTCGCTCCATGTAGCGTGGTATTGTTGAGTTCCTCAAGACCATAGAATCATGGGTTGATCCAGGGAATCGGGCACAACAATGTGTAATGATCCTGTTGGAGTCACACACCATTTGTACATTCAGAGAATGAAATTGTTTTCGGTTGCGGTACTGGGCCTCCATGGCATGTGGGACGACCAATTCCACATGGGTGCAGTCGATGGCACCAAGGCAACCCGGTATGCCGCCAAGTGCATGGAATCCCACTTTTGTGTTGGTAATTTCCTGCTCCGAGCGTGGTAGAGAGATGTAGTCGTCTGCGTGCTGCAGGAGGGCATCGAGCACTTGCAATAGTGTCCGTGAGAACAGTGGCTGAGAAATGCCATGCAACTGTCCGACTGTGTGCTGGTAGGTGCCTGTGGCCAGGAAGTGGAGTACAGACACCACCTTCAGTAGGGGTGGGATGGCGGTTGGGCTATCTATCATGCTGACAAGGTCAGCCTGTGTCATGTCCACAATGGCGGCTATGGTGTCCCGGTCCAAACGGTAGAGGGTGTGGATCTGCTCATCAGTGAGGTTGCACAGATGTGCTCGGAGGCGTGGGATTGCGGGCTGCCTGCGTGGTGGTAGTGGCTGTGCTGGCGGCCCTTGCTGGCCCTGCCTTGCCCTCCTCCTCCTCCTGCGTCTCCTCCGTGCGGCCGGTTGTAGTTGGTGTTCGTCTTCTTCTTGGAGTTGGAGTACTTGCAGTGCTATCAGGTCCCCCAGGGCCAACATCGCGAGTCCTGCCGGTAGCATTTCGGAGTGGGTGTGGTTGTGGGAGGAGACTGGGTGTGCAATTTATGTGTTTTCAGGCTGTATGACCTCCACCTGTGGTGATTCATTCCACCTGTGCAAGCTGCTCTCCCCTTTGGCCGAGCACGTCCCGCACACAACGCTGCAATTCGAGGAATGGCATCTTGCTATTACAATCATGTATTTGTACCCGATGGCCGTGTAACATTGGTTGATATGTTCATTCGGCTATGGTCCCATTGTTTCACATACAATCTTTGCAGTCGCGAACAGACTTGTGAAGGGTCAGTGGAACGTAGTACTCGAGTAACGGTGGACCCTCATGCATCACTGTACCGAGTTGCAACGACGGGCGTGGCGTCCCATTTGTGAGTGAAGGCAGTTGCCATTTTCACACACAGCCGCACTAGATGGATTAATTTGTGATTTCAAGCGGCCACAGATGCCTTTTCGACGTGATGTTGCAAATGAGGAATTCGAAGGGCGGCGCTTTCGGTTATCAGCTAGCGGCGAGGAGATGCCCACAGGTCTGACTGCAAATATAACGTTCTATTGTTCAATGTCCTTGGGACAGGGGCCATGGCGAGGATGCAATGATTGATATGAATAGTTTGGGATGCGCAATAGCGAAGTGGACGATGAGGCCGGACGTTCCCAAATACATGTTACTTCACAACACTGGAATTACGGGCTGGGGCACAGTGGATTTTGCAGGCTGCATAACGCACAGACTCAATGGAATTCTCACATGTTATGTGAGTATGGAAACAGGCGTTATGATTACGGGATGAGGGAATGATGAATGGATGCATGGACAGATGATTTGATACAGTGTTTGCCATGTACAGGGCTTCTTGGAATCTGTCCGCCTCCCCTGCGCTATGTGATGCAGGGCTGCCATAGTGGGACCATCGTCTATCTGGCCTTGTTGAGCCCTCCCTGTCTCGACGCGCCCTCAGACACCTGTGTCCATGCACGTTACCAATCCCATCTGATGGGTTCTGTTTTCACAGACGCATGCACAGGTACACTCGTTTGTGATGGTGTTTACACCTCGATATAGATAGTTATGAGTCGCAAGTGGTTTTGGGGTGGTGATGATCCTTTGGAGTGGGCTAGCATGCATATGGCTGTGGATTTAGTGTGATCATTGAAGTGAGTTGTTCGAATGTAGTTCTGATGGCCATTCTGTTCTTTTTCTTTTCTTTTGGTTGACAGGTATCTCCTCCCCTTTTGCCACTGCCATCTGTATGCCACTCCTGCAGATGGCTTTTACTCCCGACACCTGCTGCTTCGTGTTAATCAGTGGAGCAGCATTACGATCTTATGGGACGATCGCCAATGGGCCACATGCCCTTACGCAGTACTAGTGGCTCGGAGCAACATTTCGGCCTTTCAGCTGGACTAGTGCCTCCCCATTGGGACGGCCCTGCGGTTCTGTGCGCTTCCATGTTGCCTTTTCGTACGAGAATGTGGCCCTGTGTACCATGAAGGAACAGGGCGTCACACAAGAAGTAGCTGGTCATTTCTTGCGGATGCAGCCCACAATGGTGAAATGTGTTTTGGAGTTCATGGCCTAATGGCTGTATGGGCTTGGTGAATTTGTTGTGCATTAAATTTCTATTCTGATATGGGCCGTGTAGCGTTCTTCTTTGCAAGTGATGTGGCATGTTCCTATTTGGGGAGCGATGTATTGTGAGGAGATCTGCATTGGGTTCCAGCTTCGGAGTATAGTTGCGTGGTACTGTGCTGGGCGCGTTTGCCTACGAAGCCCAGTGAGGTCAGTGATGAGGGCTGCCAATATGACTGTTTGAATGATGTCATGCTCAGGGGCGGGGGATTAGGTTTTGTGTAACAGATGCCGGTCAGCCAGGTGGACTGGTGGAATGATGTGATTTTCGGAATATTGCTGGTCACAGGTGCCTGTGTTTGCGTGCGTTTCTTGGTGGGGGACTGAGGTCATGTCCATTGGAATGGCTTCTGTATTCGTGCCATCTGTGCCCTGCAGCTCCCATTGGCCCCTCTTGAGATTCTTTTGTTCGTTGGCATGCATGGGTGACTTGTACATTTCACTGGTTGCATTGTGACTTCATTGCACCTACGGGGAGTTGTACTATGTGGCCAGGGAGCGGTGTACAGGCACTCAGTGGGGCCGTTTACGGTTGATTCGCGATGCCGTACTTCTCACCATGGCGGAATGGTACTTTCCGCCGTGCTTGATGGCGTTAGGTACATGTCCGCTAGGGTCGGAATTCGCGTACCCTTGCGCCATGGTGGTATTTACGGTTTGGCATGGCGCGCGCGCGCGTACTTGGTGCAGTTAGCGTTGGCGTTCACTACGGTGTCGCTAATGGCATCGTACTTTGCGGTGACGGGTCATAGTCGCACCGAGCGCTATTCGATGGCGGTATTGCATTTCCGCCATTGTTTTTCGATTTCCGCCAGGGTCGTAATGAGGGCCCATGAGATCTCTTAGGATCAAATAAAATCAATTATTATTCTGATACTTGTAGACACTTATTCATGATGGAGGAAAAGAAGCTGCAATCCTTCTCCTTTTTGCATTTCTAAAAATATTGCCATGTTAGTTTATCATGTGATTTGTTTATCCCCTAAGAGAGAGACAAAAATATTGTGAGGGTGGGAATGCGATGCCCTGTCACAGCTCAGAGGGGACAATATACATTGTAGTATGTAATCCTTTCCCTCGCATTCAGACGGGTGGGATATAATGCTCGCCTCCTTGTCTTTAATAGAATCAAGACTGACCAGTGCAGCTAGCATGGGCAATCTTCATTCTATGACAAGACAGAGGCGAGCATTATGCTTGTTCAAAGCTTGCTACCACCCTACTAGCCACTTCTGAAACTGGCTTAAAGTAGAAAGTCTTAAACGTGGATTCGGAGGACCAATCAGCTGCTTTCATGATGTCCTGTAAAGCACTCCCAATGAAAAGGCCCTAGAAGCCATCGCGCCCCTGACAGAATGCGCGCCAAACAGGGCTAAATCTATACCTGCCCACTGCATGACTTCTCTCACCCATCTAGCTATTGTCGCTGTGGCTATCGCATGATGAGGCTTTCTACGCACAATTAGTAATTGAGTGACGCCTTGCGGCCTGACAAGCGCTGTTGCGGTCTCGTAGTCTTTAATGCATTGCGCTACGCATAGTTTTTCATTTTTGGGGAAATAGGGATAGGAAATCACTCTGGAATTGGATTTAGTTCTCTGCACAATAGTAAATGCTATTCCCTCTAGATAGAAGATCTTCCTGTCTGTCTCTAATGCTTTCACATCTGAAACTCTCCGACATGCTGTCAGACTTGAGGAGCATCGCTAATTTTCCTGAAAGCTGAGATCTAGATAGCTGATCATTTTCTGGCCATCTCATGAACAATTGTAGAACGTCCCGGACGTCCCACAACAAAGAGTACTTGGGTTCCGGCGGCCTCTTTAGCCTAATCCCTCTCAGTAGTCTGTACACTGCTGGGTGTTCTCCTACGGGGGCTCCTTCCACCCTGACATGCCCTGCTGATAGAGCGGACCTATATACTCCCAAAGTTCTGTATGCACAACCTTTGTGGAATTTGTCTGCTAGGAAGTTAAGGACATGTACTACAGGTGCTGAAAAGGGATCCAACTGCAGATCTGAGCACCATCGCGACCAGGCATCCCATGCCGAACTATAGCTCCTAAAGGTGGAAGGCGCCCAGGAATCTCTGATACAGTCTGCAGCGATCTGCGAAATTCCTGGCAATTCCCATCTCCTCCTGAAATTCTGCAAGCTATAAGGTGCAGAGAACCTGCTTCTACTAGAGGGTGATACAGGCCGGTTGGGCTGAGGAGGAGGTCTGGGCGATGAGGGATCATCCTTGGAAAATCCGAGGAAAGTTCCATCACTACTGGAAACCAGGGCTGAGATTTCCAAAGGGGACCACTAGTACTAGCTCTGCTTGGTCTCTGCGAACCTTCGCTAGAAGCCTCGTGATCATTATGAAAGGCGGAAATGCGTAGAGAACTGCTCCTGTCCACGACTGTAGGAACGCATCTGTTCCCGCTGCCCCTGGGTCCATCCTCCAGCTGAAGTACTTGGTCGTTTGTGCATTCAGTCTGGATGCAAATAGATCTGTATCTAGAGGGCCCCACACTTTGTGTAGTCTGTGAAAGACTCGCTGGAATCTGTCAGGTATCGCAAGTTCCAGTCTGCTATGTTGCTCTGAGCTCCCGGAAGATATTCCACCGCAACTGCTATCTGATGTTGAAGGCAATAGTGCCAGAAATCTTTCGCTAGTTCTGCTAGCATTCTCGATCTGGTGCCTCCCAGATTGTTTATGTATCGTACTGCAGAGATGTTGTCCATCTTTAGCAGCCCTGAGCACTTGACCCTGCCTTTGGTGAAAGTCTGAACCACAAAGGAGCCTGCTAGTAGCTCGAGGCAGTTTATGTGCAGTTGTAACTCGTCTTTCCCCTGTCTCTATCTGGCCACATCTCGCTCCCCACCCTGCTCTGCTTGCGTCGGATTCTATTATAAGCTCTGGCATGTCACCAAAGATGGCTCGTCCGTTTCAGGCTTCCATGTTTTGCAGCCACCAATGCAGTTCTGAGATTGCTTCGCTATCTAAGGTTATCAGCTGGTGGTAGCCTAGACCCCCTTGTAGGTGTCTGGCCTTGAGTCTCTGAAGGGCTCCGTAATGCAGGGGACCTGGGAAAATGGCCTTAATGGAAGCTGCAAGAAGCCCTACTATCCTGGCTAGGTATCGTAGAGAGATGACCTTCTTCGCTAGGGCTGTCTTGATCACCTTCTTTATTGCTCTCACTTTCTGGTTCGGCAGTTCCAAAGTCGCTTTTACTGTGTCTATGGTAAACCCCAGAAATTCTATCCTCTGAACCGGCTGAAGTTGCGACTTGTCGAGGTTCACCAGAAAACCTAGAGAAGATAGTAAGGTGAAAACCCAACGAACGTCGTCGGCTAGGGAGAATTTGTTCTGGCTTAGGATCAGAATATCGTCTAGATATATTATGACCCGAATGCCTCTTTCTCTTATGGCTGCTGCCACAGGCCTCATCAGCTTGGTAAAAGCCCATGGGGCTGAGGCGAGGCCGAAAGGAAGGCATTTGAAGTGCCACACCTCCCTGTTCCAGCGAAAGCGTAGGTATCTGCGGTGGGCTTCTGCTACTGGCACTGTGAGATATACGTCTTTCAGATCTAGGCGCGCTAACCAATCTCCCTCGCGCAGTAGGTCTCTGAGCAGATAGATTCCCTCCATCTTGAAGTGATTGTACCTCAGCTATTCGTTCAGGTTTTTTAGATTGATAACCGGCCAGACTTTCTCTTTTCTGTGTACGAGGAACATATTGCTTATAAACCCCAGGGAAGACTGTGTCTCGCTTTCTATCGCGCCTTTCTGGTGAAGCTTCACTAGCTCGCTCTGAAGAAGCGCTGCTTCCTGCTCTGATAGGTGGATCGCTTGCGGCTCTCGCCATTGAAAGGGGTCGCCTAGGAAGTCTATACGCAGGCCTGATACGGCGTGTAAAACCCAAGCATTGTAGGATAATGCGTGCCATGTGTCTAGGAACTGAAGGGTCCTGTCCCCCACTTGTACATTCTAGGTACTCACCACCAGTGGCACCTGCATGCCTGTAGGCTCCTCTTTGTCTGCAACCTCTCGGGAACCTCGCCCTGGCGGGGAAGGTGTTGTAACGCTCACCTGATTCCCGTAGAGGCGCCGGTCTTGACTGGGCGTATACCGTATCTTCAAAGGTGATGTGTAACACACGGCTGGCTCTTTGGGCTGGACCTCTGTGCACTGTATGTCTGACTCGAAGGGTAAGATGTCTTAGGTAAGTGAACGCTGTGCTCTCCATCTGCCTCGGGGCAGGGTGCTGTAACCAGTTTCTTCACTGGATAAGGGGAGCAGGCCTCTTGACTTCAGAGAACTGCTGTCCGTCGTTTACTGCACGAACGGTAAGTTTCGAGTAATTCTAATGTCTTTAAAGTCTTTAGTAATGATGTCTCTTGTTTTGCAGGGTTCCGGCGATGGCGGATGACGGGCTGAAGTGAGTTGAAGATGGAGCCCGTGTGATGAATAGAAGCGCCTGGAAGCACGTAAGTAAGCGCTTGTTGCCTGCTTCACGATGCGCTCTAACTGTCTTTTTATTTTGCAGGTACAAGTTCGGAGCGGCTGCAGGGTGCCGGAATACCCACTGGGTTAGATGTGGAAAGGAGTAATGGCAAGTGAGTATTAAAGTTCCCCAATGTCTTTAAACGCACCTTGTTTTGTCTTTCAGATGCGGGATGCAGCGCCGAAGGCCTCCGGAGCGTGCGAAGAGTTGGTAAGCTTTTGTCTTTCAGATGCCGGAATGCAGTGTGAAGACCTCCGGAGCGCACGAAGAGTAGGTAAGCCTTTGTCTTTCAGATGCCGGAATGCAGCGCGAGGCGTTGGTGACAGCCGATGGACCAGGTAAGTGAAGAGCTGTCACTGAAGACCGTAATGCTAACCTGTTCTTTCTTGTCTTTATAGGTGTTGCTGAAGACTGGATTCAGGATGGTAAGCCTTTTTCCTTAGGCCCAGGATCAGATGCAGAAGACACGATGAGCGTTCTGCTGCAGAGGATGCAGAATAACGCAAAGCAAGATTCATCCATCGGGTGTGGTTTAAATAGCCTCCTGTAGTGCTTAGGTGTCTCCTTCCACAGCCACGCCTAGGTAAGAAAAGAGTTCCTGCTTTCCAGAAGAGTTCCAGTGTTCTGAATGTAGGGAGTGGCTCCTGCCCCACCCAACAGGAAAAATAGTTCCAAACAGAAGAGGATCAGAGGCTCAACTGGCAGGCAAGTAAGCAGCATGGTCTGCTGCAGGTAAGTCCACCCAAGCATTATGAGCCCGGCGCTTCCAGCGCTGGGACTGGGCATATTTATGAGCCTGGTGCCACTGGCGCCAGGACTGGGTCCAAAAGGTCCCAATTGGGACTGGTTGGCAATCGGAACCTGGGTTATGGATCTGCTTCCAAGGGAGTTGGGAAAACCCTGACCTTTTGGAAGCAGAGATCATGACAGGTGTCTTGTTGTCTTCCCTCCCAATATTGTGCTCTATGGCCTTGGGGCCTGCGGTGAAAGGGATATCGACCGGACGCTCGGCCCCTTTGGCGTCCGGTCCCGGCAAAAACTCACCCGGGAAAGATTCTTTTTATAGGGTTCTGAGCTTTCTCGAGGGCAGCATAAATTCACACAAATTGGGACATTTCCTTAGCAAAAGCCTTACCAAAAATGAGTCCTTGTGCTCCTTGCCCCACTTCGGATGATGATAAGTCACTTAGCTTTGAGTCGATTTTCAGGAGCTGTCATGATGCCTACCCCCAGGCATCCGGACCAAGCCCATCAGCCCCGGGAGTAGGCATCTAGACATTTAGTAAAACCTCAGCAGCCCCGGCTAGGGGCTATCTGGGTTCAGTCCTGGCGCCCTAGGCGCCAGGCTCATAGTAGAAATCAGTCCTGGAGCCTAAGGCGCCAGGCTCATAGTCATTAGTTACCTCAGGCAGACCATGCTGCAAATGACTCCAATCCAACATGAAGCCTGAAAGGGACTATTTTTCTACAGGGACTATTTTTTACTCGGGTGTGGTTCTAGGGACTTCTTACCTGGGACTACTTTTGAGGCTATTTAAACCACGCCCGACCAGCAACACACGCTTCGCGTTATTCTGCATCCAGCAGCGTAACACTCACCGTGCCTGCAGCCTGCATCCAATCTTCTGCCACACCCGCCTCGAATCCGGAGCTCCTAAAACAAAGAGGAAAGAAAGGGACAACGTTAGAAAACGAACATATTTCTATTCCACACCTGATTCAGGATCCATCTCGTCTCCGGACCTGTAAAGAACATCATTTCTGCACGCGCCGCACCTCCAGCTGCAGCGCCGCGCCATACTCACCAGTCTTCACAGCATCCTTCGGGTCAGCGCTGCCTCCATCATTTCCTCGCCGAACTCCGGCACCTAGGAGACAAAAGAAAACCACAAGGTGAGCCGAGGGAACCAACAAATATAATTCTTACCACCATAGACTTACCTGATTTACCACCGGAGGCATCCTTTTGTGACTCTCCATATTTTCACGTGCCGCATCTGTAAAGAGAGACAAAACAACACGTTTTCCACGTGCAACATTTACCGGACAGCGCCGGGTAATACAGACTCTTACCTGAGCGCCACCAGCTGCCACAAGAGCATCTTTTCACGAGCCAGCTGCAAGACAAGAAAGGAAGGGGGGAACAAGAGTGAACATCGGACATATTGAACTCAATGAACTTAATACTTACCGGTCCTCACCAGGAACCTCAGAGTCAATACTCTCCGGAACTCTCCCGAGCCTTCAAACCAGTGAAGTAACTGGAATCGACGCACCCCTGCAAATCCACGCAGGATGGAGAGCTCATCTTTCAAGAATATAAGGTGAGATTGCTCTGACGGCATTTTCGGAGGTGATTAGTTGGGGAGGACTGTGGGGGTGCCATCACTTGAATCCACAAGTGGCTAAATCCATCTCTCCACGTGCAGGAGAATATTTCTACGGGTTAAGCAGACAAGATTAGGTCAGATCCAGTCAGTCATCGCTGCACTACGCATCACGTGGGTGGAGGCCGCAGCTGTCCGGGTCTGACTGACGCCCCTGTGGGAGCCAGGTGAGCGTAACAGGAGCACTCCTCTTCTCCTCTCTGAAGAGAAGGCGTAGTTGGCGTTACCCAGGAAACACACGGCTCTTGTGCCCAATTCGCTAGGACCAGAGGATCTATGGGGGTCCCTGTGCCTTTGGCTTTCTCAGCCAGATCCATAATTTTTGCTAGCCGGCCAGCTAAGTCGAGGACTTTGTCCTGGTACCCTCTCCATGCTCCATCCACGCCTTTCCTGACATCCTTGGAGACTTTCGTTACGAAGGTAACCATTTTCGGGTCTAGATCGGGAGTCTCCGATAGTTTGTCCGGGAGGTCTGGGCGGGGACATTCAGATCTCATGCGAGATCGTACTTCTTTGTCAAGTGGTTTGTGTATACGTAGTGCCATTTAGAGCGCTACTTTCGGGGAGGGTACCCACCCGGTGGATTTTGGGTGCCTAATGGCCTCCGGATCGAACATATCGTTCGTGTCGTCTTCTGGGTCTACTATTTCTTCTGCTGCGGTGTGCCCTGGAGGGTCTTCTTCTTACCCTCCTTCATCATCGGGCGAGTAGCCCTCGTCTATGTCCCCTAAATTGTTCACCCCTGGGACAGAGGGTCTGGCGTTCTGCAGATTTCGCCAGGAAGGCCTTCTTTAGTCTTGCGACAGGGTCGCCTGCCTTGTGGGGGTCTTGGTCGACCTTCCTTTCCTTGCTCGGGGGGGTCAAAGAGTCTTTGCTCTTCCAAGCTTTACACCCCTGATCAACGCCCTCCTTGGGGGTGTCCAGTCGACGGGCCTTCGCCTGGGCTAATTGCCCTCTTTTTTCTGGGGGATTTCTGTTCTCTTTCCAACATCCATGCTTCAAGCATGTCCAGTCTCAGCCTTCCGAAACTGCTAGGGACAGTGATTCTCCCAAAACTTTCTTAAAGCTGAGCGACAGCTCTGTTTCTTGGTGAGAGGGTTCTGTCTCCCATTCTTCCTCGCTATAGTCTGGAGTAGTGGAGTGATCCCCTCCATATTGGGCCATGATCTCCTGGTGTTAGCAAAGCTAACGTTCTTTGTCGACTGTGAAAAATTTGGCCCACAGAATGAGACAGCACCAGCAGGGCTGCAGGCCTTCTGGAGACACGAGCCAAATTGTATCCTTTTTTTATGCTGCTGAAAGCAGCCGTATCCGGACGTGCTCTGTGTAATAATCAATATTTTCTTTTTTTTTGTTTATTCTAATTTTCCTCAGGGCACACGCACACGCAGCTCTCCTCTCGCTTTCACAATACGCGTTCTGAAAACGAACACCGGAAGGGCCCTGGGAGAGACGGGAAGGCTTGTGTCCTCGCACTCCCTCAGGGTCCTAACGCACACCTGCCGTGTGACGTTCTGTGGAGTGGGCCGGCTGCCTTTCACAGGCGAGAGTGCCCGCGGCTCCGGCTCCGCCTCCACAGCATCCCGAGCTACGAGCTGGGATTTCTCCCTGCGCGGCTCACCAAAGCCGCTCTACTACAGACAGAAGCGGGCGCGAGGGCGCCGCGCTAAAGATCGAGATACTTGTACAATATTTAAATGAATTACACATTTCTTTTATTTTTTTTATATAATCGTCTACGCTGCGCATTAGCGTCTAAACATCATAAAAGAACATAAACTCTGAGAGAGTAGCAGGTTTGAAATCGGTAATAAAGCACTTATCTCGTATGCTGGCAGCAAAAATAAAGAGGAAGGAACCTTGTGCTGGGAGTCCTTATAGGAGGGATAGCCACCGGATTGGTGGAGGAAGGACTACTGGTTGCAAGGAGGCTCATGGGACTTGTAGTGGAGACTGTGTAGAGCCTCTAGAAGGAAAGAGAAACTTTTAAACTAAACATTTCTTTTACTAAAAGCAAAAAGAAACATTTGTTTGTAAAAGTTTATTGAAATTTTGAATTGCTGTGTTGGTGGCAAATTAAAGAGTAAAGCACAATGCTCGCCTCCGTCTTGTCATAGAATCCCGATTTCAAGGACTACGTGTCCAAATAAGCTTTTTGCTACAGCCATCCTGAATCAATGTCCATGCATTAGTCTTAAAATGTACCTTTTTCGAGGAGAAAAACCTTAAAGGATAGTTCCGGGACTTTTTTTTTATTGTCCCTACGGTTCGGCCATGTGTTTTTAAGCATAAATCGGTAGATCGTAGAAAACTTTCCTATGGACCTTACCCGACTTTTCGTCCATTAACGCACTCGAAATCAGCCGCCATTTTGTGATAATCCTATCATTTCCCCCCATCGACCTGGCTCACCTGCGTTTGCGGCACTAAATCATATCCCCCGCCCCTGAAACTGACTTTATCAAAACATTCATATTTCCCGCCTCTATCCGTGACGTGACTGTGCTGCGTAGGCAAACGCGCCCAGGCGTCTTCTACGCGACTCCACACAGAACCCGGAAACCAACACAGATCAGCTCACAACACAGCGCGCCACAATTCGGAATATGAAACTGTACTTTTAAATCAAACCGCAAGATTGTAAATTTGGTAAAGTACATTTATTTGACATCAAATGTTTAGAGAATATTCAGCGATTTGCATTTTTATTTGCTCACGTTCCAAAAAGTTTGTTTTGAGGCACGCGATGTTCCTTTGCTGTACACAGGGTCTTAGATCATCTCACAATACAGCCCCTGAGCCTGACATCAGCAGACGCGTACCGCCCATTTCCCAACGCCAAAGCACGTTTCGTGTCAACAATCGCTGCGCCTCAGCTAATGAAGTGTCGCCATGGAAATGGCAGGACGCCTCTTTCCTCAATAAGTATAAACACACCGTTTCACAACACACAGCAGCAGATTTTCGATTCCATTACTCTCTCTGTGTTACTTTGAGTATTCTGTGACTCGTTTCTGTGCTCTGGTCAGCTACCTTCGCCGCTTCTAGGCCTTGTGAACACCTGTACCATCTTTGTAAATTATTTTACTTTCTTTACCACACAATGGCTACAATAATGCCGTATATGTACGAGCCCGAGTACACCGAGGAGGAACTACTGGAAAGGCAAGCACGCGAAAACGATGGGGATTCGGATGGCAGTTGGGAGGACCAGTCAACGGATGAAGAGCCTGGACCATGTCGCATGGACGGCGTCTCCACCTGGTGCACGTGCAATCGGTGCGAGCTAATGCCAACTGAGGAGGAGAACTGCTGCTGCCGTGAAAATTCCGGGTGCTTGGCCTACATTTCGGAAGGCGAGCCAAGTCCGCAATGCATCACCGAGCTGCCAGAGTTCAGGGAAGCCTGCCTCTCACGGACCGTGCTGAGGATGATGATGGTGCTTATGCACGAACTTCGCGGCACTGTTCGTCCGCGTAATCCGAGTAACGAGTAAGTATACTCTGGTTGTGATGTCAGTGATGCCACTACTATTTCATGGTCGTCTCCCACATATAAAATTACATCTACATATCATTCGAACGCATGTAAATTGGTTCCATATTGTGCATTTTCTAGATAGAATTTTTTTCAAAGCAGAATGACATTTTTTACCTGAATCGACATTGATAAGAAAGTTTTGTCATTTTAATACAGTTTGCATCTTTCTTTTTCACAGGTGGTACAGGCTGGTGTCCTATCGTTGCTTCACTTGGTGGCTTCACGGGAGGCTCGGACACCGCGTTCGGAGAGTAATACCTGCCTGTGCGGTACTTGCCATTAGACAACATTTCCCCAGCGACAGTGGACAATACCGCGGATTTTCCCTGGATGTGCTGCAACCGGAACTTTACAATGTGTAATGTTTATTATTTATGTTCAATTGAAATTAAGATCTAAAATAAAACCCAACATATATTTTAACAATGGTTGTTTTGATTTTTTAAATGAATCTAGTGTGTCTCCATTGAATAGTCTTCCTGTGCCTTGTCTTGTCACACCACATGTCTCCAGCCAGCATCCTCCCTCACGCTGGCCGCCCACCTTCAATCCACATAACCGTTGAACCCATATGCAGCAGACATACATATGTTATTTTGCGGGTTGGCATCAAGCCTCCCGGCCTTGCCTCCTCCCCCAAAAATACTTACCACACCACTTTGTTCAAGCGTTGGCAATAAAAGGCCGTTGGATTTTATTGATACAAAACATGGTTATAGGTAAATAATCAATATGGTTGATCATAATAAATCATCCTTTTGGGCACCGGGTACAGAGATGACCCCCTCTGGCCCGTGCCGCCTTGCCACCACAGGCCAGCCTGCTGCTGACTAACTGCCTAGGCATCCAGGGTCTCCAGGGTGAACTGCACCCATATATTCTCCTGGGAGGGTGAGGTATTTATAAACTCACCCCCCTGCCTTCCATGTACTAGATCCTGCAGCCTGCCTCTTACATGCAGTTAGATGGCCTCTCCTTGGTGAGGCCCTGCGGCAAACGAGTCTTGTCTGCACGACCACCGCCCCAATCCACCCCCCGCCCTATCAAAGGCAGTTCGCACCGGGATACTTGCGCTGGCAAGTGGAGCTGTCAGGGAGCGATAAAGGCCAAGAGGTGCCAAAGACCATGTACACTTCAAAGTGGTCTATAGAGCATGGGTTGTTGTTCCCATGTCTACCTCCAGACCCCGTGTCTCCTGCCAAGCATCCCCCCTCACGCTGGACGCCCCCCTGCAATCCACATAAGTGTGTCTCCATTCACGAGTCTTCCTGTGTCTTGTCTGCACGACCACCACCCCAATCCACCCCCCGCCCTATCAAAGGCAGTTCGCACCGGGGTACTTGCGCTGGCAAGTGGAGCTGTCAGGGAGCGATAAAGGCCAAGAGGTGCCAAAGACCATGTACACTTCAAAGTGGTCTATAGAGCATGGGTTGTTGTTCCCATGTCTACCTCCAGACCCCTGTCTCCTGCCAAGCATCCCCCCTCACGCTGGACGCCCCCCTGCAATCCACATAAGTGTGTCTCCATTCACGAGTCTTCCTGTGTCTTGTCTGCACGACCACCGCCCCAATCCACCCCCCGCCCTATCAAAGGCAGTTCGCACCGGGGTACTTGCGCTGGCAAGTGGAGCTGTCAGGGAGCGATAAAGGCCAAGAGGTGCCAAAGACCATGTACACTTCAAAGTGGTGTATAGAGCATGGGTTGTTGTTCCCATGTCTACCTCCAGACCCCGTGTCTCCTGCCAAGCATCCCCCCTCACGCTGGACGCCCCCCTGCAAACCGCATAATGCCACGACATATACACGTCATTCATTCACAAACACACCCCTGTTTCGAATTTTTTATAACCCACTTCATATTTCTAATGAGAACTTCTTTGCGCTTTGCTAGTCAACCCGTGAAGGTGCTGGTTATCTGCTCTTCGTCTCTGTGAACTTCCGTGACCACTTCGAGCAAACTCGTCAGTTTGCAACCTGTGAACTGCTCCCTGTTCTACGACAAGAAACTACTCTGATCCCTGCATCTAACTGTTTGTTCGTCAAGGTAAGGCCATGTACCATAATCATTTTGCGTCCAATTTTTTAATTTATATCTATTTGCTAGTAGTCATCAAATTGCATCCATGTTTTCTTTTAGTTCAAGACAGTACATGCAAGGAACTAGTCACATGTTCTGAGTTTAGTCAAATTATTTTTCTATTTTTTTAAAGTTATTCAAATACTTATCCGCATGTGAATAACGTGTATAGTTCCAAGAACCAAAACGAACCTTGCATTGAACCTTTTATGTGTCATTTAATTTTTTAACACATTGGTATTCATAGAGAATTGTTGATCTTTACTTTTCAGAACTTTCCACAATGCCTGCCTGTTCCATTGGCGGTTGCCCTTCGAAGACCCATAATAAATCTGAAGGTACTATAATGCATGTTTTCCCTAAGACAATAGATCAGATAAGAGAATGGGTCCGATATTGCGGATATCCACCGTCTGAGCTTGAAAGTAGAGTCCTAGAAGTCTTTGCGGACAAGAGGGGTGATCGATACCGCATCTGCAGCAGGCACTTTAGCTCAGACATGTACTCCACATCATTGCTAATAAAGAAGAAAACACCGCGAGCGACGCGAAAATTGCTCTCAACCGCTATTCCCACTCTATTCGTCCACATCCCTCCACTGGTGAGTCAAGTTTACGGATTTAGCTCTCGGCCTTGCGGTAGTGTGTAGCATTAGCTAACAATAATTTCCCCATTTATGTATCCACTCAATATGAAGGCGGAAGATTCTCCATCCGTGTCGTTATTGCAGTCATCAGCCACTTCAAGCGCCTATCGGGTAATCTTACTTAGCTATTCTGCCACTGACTTGTTTTAGGCATGTAAATCAATAGTTTTAATTTATCGTGTAATTATTTTACCTAATGGTACACCCTAGTACTCGTCCTCTAGTCTTTGTTTTCAGTTATAATTATTGTTATCCAAAATAATGCAAGTACTGTCTTTCAGGGAGATGCTGAGGAGTCCAACGCATTGACGACAACCGTTGATGTCACTCAGATGCTCGAGGTACGTTTCCGGACAGTTCCATCGATGGAGATCATCAGATCTTGCATTCTTGTAGCGTGATTGTTACACACAATGTTTCTTTCGTTTTTAGCCATTGATATGTCCTTCTGTCGTCGCCCTCCTATGTGTCTTCTTTTTTCAATATTGTGTTCATTACTAATGAAAGTCCTATGTTTCAGGGAGTCGATGGAGCATTAGTCCAAGAAGAAGGGGGAGCATGCAGTTACGGGTCGGCGCAACAGCTTGCAGAAGTGTGCACCGCAGTTACAGCGTCCCTTGATGTTCTTATGCATTTCGAGGTATGGATACTGACAGTTCGATCAAGCGAGATCATATGACGTGATTACATCCGCTATACTTCCTTCTTTATTAACGCAAGTACTATGTTTCAGGGAGATGACGGAGCTTCTTCTACAAGAACATCACCCCTAGTAGTTGATGCAGATCTCTGGGTGGTGACACTTCCAACGATCGAGCAAATCGAATCATATTTAGATATCTATTATTTATTTTAGACAACTGATCATTTGTGCAGGTCTATTTAGATGAGCCATTGACGCCTGCACAAAGTTTATGTTCTTTTTAACAAAATAGAAAACCATACTAATGCAATTACTGTGTTTCAGGGAGTTGCTGAAGCGTCATCTTCAATAATATCATCAATGGAAGTCTATGCAGAGCCCGAGGTATGGATCTTGACAGTTCCATCTAACTAGATCTACAATGCGTGAATAATTGTCGTTTGAATGTTTTACACAATGCGTTCATTCGTGTTTTGCTATTGAGATGTACGTGGGTATTGGTCCCCAAGTACATTTTGTGTTTTCAATATTATTATACATACTAATGAAAGTTCGATGTTTCAGGGAGTCGATGGAGCGTCAGTGCGTGATGGATGTGCTTATGAAAATATAGTCGTTGCAGCGCAAGAGGAAGTGGAGACATGCACACACGAGTCGGAGCAACAGCGTCCAGATGTTGAAGTTCGAGGCAAGAAAGTTTCAAAGAAAAGAAAACAAAAGAAGGTTAGTGTCCTGGTCACTATATTATGTTGTTTTTCACTGTTAATAGTTCAATACTGTAAGTTGTGTTTAAACTGAACATCCCTTTTCCAATCTGTCCTCTAGTTGCGAGTGGGTGTACGAACTAGATCTACACAGACAGTGAAGCGAACGAGAGATGTTGCTTGTGAAACCTTTTGCCAGGGACTTGAGACTGGAGATGCATCGTGCCAATGGGAAGAATATGAAGTGATTGACAACGGAGCTATACCACCACCAGCCATTGATAGTGAATGTCCTCCTAGTAGTTCGGATGCAGTCGGAGATCAATTCACAGAATCCACACCCGCAAAAACTAAGACCGCGAGAAAGTTGAAGAAATTGTTTTATTCTCCCATCGCCGGAGAAGGAACAGATGTTGCAATGGAAGAGAATGAAATGGATGACAATGAAACACCATCAATAGCACTGAACATAGCGGAAGACGATATCAGAGATTGTACCTTTAATGTGAGTGACATGTCCTCAACGTTACAGGCCGAACCAGCTGGGATGCAGAGTGACAGTATAAGGAAAGAGGCCAAATTCATTGTATTCGATAGTTGTTTGATTGATATTATTATTAAGATGAAATGTGGGCATTCGGTTGGTGGGGAAGTATGTGGGGAGCCATTGATTAATGTGACTCGTGCAATTCGAGGCACTAACCTTAAAATACATGCCATCTGTACACAATATCATCCGTTCTCATGGTCTGCACAACCCATGCTGGGGCAACTGCCAGCAGGCAATCTACTTTGTGCAGCGGCCGCACTTTTTAGTGGTTCAAGTTTTAAAAAGTTAGAGTATTTCTTTCAGTTTGTAGGAATCCATTTCATTGCGAAAACTCAGTTCTACAAATACCAAACCGATTATCTATTTCCAGCCATTAGCGAAGCTTGGAGAATGGAAAAAATGTCTATTGAAAGTACATTCGCGGGCAAACGGTTCAGGCTAGCTGGTGATGGACAGTGCGACAGCCCAGGATTTTCAGCCAAGTACTGCACCTACCACTTTCAGGACATGGAAAGTAAGAAAATTGTGAGTTCGGTGGTCGTGCAGGTGTCACAAAGTACATCCTCAGTGGCCATGGAGAAAGTTGGCTTTGTAGCATCATTGCAAGAACTACAATCGCGGGGAATGGTGATCGACCTGATAGCCACGGACAGACACGTTTCAATTGCCAAGACAATGAGAGAAGAGTACAAAAATATAAATCACCAATTTGACGTATGGCATCTTGCAAAAACAATCAATAAAAAAATGTCGGCTGCAGGTAAAAAAAAAGATATGCAAGGTATTTCACAGTGGTCCAAGTCAATCAGCAACCATCTTTGGTGGAGCTCAAAAACATGTGAAGGGTCGTTGGAAATTCTACTGGAAAAATGGCGGTCAGTAATGCTACACTGTAGCAACGTTCACCGCTGGACCACAAACCAACATTTCCACAATTGTGAACATGGCCATTTGTCCACAGAGGAGGCACGGAAGAAGAAGTGGTTGATTCCTTCATCACCCACTCACAAAGCCATTGAAAAGATTGTATTTGATAAAACTATAACAAGAGATTCGAGGGGACTCACGGAATTCTGCCACACAGGAGATTTGGAGGTGTTCCACAATATGTGCCTAAAGTACAGGCCAAAACGATTGCATTTTGGCATGGAGGGCATGATAAATCGGACTCTTCTAGCGGTCTTGGCACATAACCATAATGTTGGCCGTCAACAAAGTAGGACGACCGGAACTTTAGGGACGCTTCGCTACAATAAGGCCTTCACTAAAAGAAGTAAACAATGGGTGATCAAACCAGTGTTTGAGGATATGCAATATGAGTTTATTGAGAGACTTATTGTTGATGTCCTAGATAGGCACATACATGGAGTTGTGAACGAACCTGTGCAGGGGACAACTGCATTGCCACCCAACATTGCCTCTGTTCCATGTCCACCTAAAGCAGAGCTCATTGAGAAATACACATCACGGTTTAAATGATTGTAATTTGATTGTCTGTTCTCTCGAGTCTCCTCATGTTGCAGGCCCATTGAATATGTGTATCTATGTAATGTGTAAATAAAAGTGATTGCTCAGTGTACATGCAATGTGTCTCTCCACCCTTGCCCCTCCCTTCACCGTGCAGTAGTGCGAACCACCCAGGTGTCACCTGTGACTTTGCTCTCGAGTCTCCTCATGTCGCAGGCCCATTGAATATGTGTAGCTATGTATTGTGTAAATAAAAGTGATTGCTCAGTGTACATTCAATGTGTCTATCCAACCTTGTTCATTTGCGCATTAAATTAAACCAAACAGTAATATAAATCATTTTTCAAAAAATATAGAATGTCTCCGTATTTATGGTTCTCTGGGGCTGCAAAGCACGCAGACAAAATGCAAAGATGGAGTGTACATTTCAAGTCCTGTGAGATGGCCTTACACTGAATGTAGCTAACTAGGAATGTGTGCTCGTTCAAAGTGAAGGTCAGCTGCTTTGATTTTTTGCTCGGGTGCCGGAATGGCCCACAACTCAGTATAAGGTTCTATTGTTATTTGACCTTGACAGGCCGGGACCATCCCGAAAGACTTCTTTTTGGGGGTGTGGTGCAATAACGTAAGAAACGATAATGAATAAAATTTCAGAAACGATAGCCATTTAATGTTGGTTCATTAGAAGAAATAACGTCGGCATAGAAGGAGTGGTATTTCGGGGCTGCCCTACGCACAGACACAATGGAAAATGCAAATATAATGTAAGTAACTCTTTAGATGAGTTTATACCGCAATTTAATTACTATACAGTAGCTTTAAAGACGGGTTAAGTTGTACTTGTTCATTCTATGTGGAATATTGTTTTGTACCACGCACTATCTTAAGGAGAACCATCTCCTTTTACGGAAGCACCTCAAAACCTTCCTCTTTGCTTCTGCTTTCTCTCTCCCTCTCCCCTGCTACAACTGGTCCACTGTCTGCGACCACGGTCCTGGGCCCTTCCACTCTCCACCTGCACTGCCTCCCTGTCAACCCCTGCACTGGGGGACTGTCTCAGTATCCTACAGCCCCCCCTTCCCAGCACTTGTTCTGCACTTACCTTGCACTCGCCACCAGCTGGCCCTATGTATTTATTATTTTATGCTACTTACCTTGTACTGCACTTCCCCCCTCCCCTTCCCCTTGCACTTTTACCTTCCCCCTACCCCTGCACTTGCGCGATCTGAATGACACCTGGCCTAGTAGGATCGTTGTCTGTCTTCTCCTTGTTCCCCCCCTCCCTGCCTCGCCACGCCTTGAAACACTTGTGTATAGGCGCGTTGCAAATGCCATATTATATCATATCAGTGACGAAGTGGTCCACTGGCGCTCAGGCGGCTCTGAAAAAGGCGGAGGAGAGGGGGTGGGTTACTGGAAATGACGTATAATACCCAGTTGCACTGTCCTAGCTATGAAATAATTTCCCGACCTAATATATAAAATGAATAATTTTAATAAAGATCTGATGGTGAGACTAATTTCATTTTTTATGTTTTTAAAACAGGTACATCCTTCATTATTGTCTGTGTCACGAGTACCAGACACCGGCGGATGGCTTTTACAACCGCTAGTTGCTTCTCCGCGTGAACAACGTTACCACCCTGACCATTTTATGGGACGATCGCCAAGTACAAGTATGACCTTACGCGGTACTAATGGCTAGATGCAACATACATACCGTTGTGGTGGCCTAGTGCCTCGTTGTTGGAACAGCCATGCGATTATCAGTGCGACCGAAGAGCTTATTTTATCGTAAACCAACACCCTGTGTACTGCACACGAACATCGCTTGCCTCAAGACGAACTATTTTGGATCGAGAGCAAATAAAAATGCAAATCGCTGAATATTCTCTAAACATTTGATGTCAAATAAATGTACTTTACCAAATTTACAATCTTGCGGTTTGATTTAAAAGTGCAGTTTCATATTCCGAATTGTGGCGCGCTGTGTTGTGAGCTGATCTGTGTTGGTTTCCGGGTTCTGTGTGGAGTCGCGTAGAAGACGCCTGGGCGCGTTTGCCTACGCAGCACAGTCACGTCACGGATAGAGGCGGGGAATATGAATGTTTTGATAAAGTCTGTTTCAGGGGCGGGGGATATGATTTAGTGCCGCAAACGCAGGTGAGCCAGGTCGATGGGGGGAAATGATAGGATTATCACAAAATGGCGGCTGATTTCGAGTGCGTTAATGGACGAAAAGTCGGGTAAGGTCCATAGGAAAGTTTTCTACGATCTACTGATTTATGCTTAAAAACACATGGCCGAACCGTAGGGACAATAAAAAAAAAGTCCCGGAACTATCCTTTAAGCCTAACCCGGTGCCAGTAGTTGTGTTTCCCTCAGCTGTTATGACGATTGGTAAGCGGCTTGGTGGGTGAGTGAACTAACTCCATGGCGGGTGACATCAGCCGAAAAGTGTGAGTTGAGAGGTATGAGAGTATACAATACAAGTTATTTATTGGCATGACATGTTCAACAAATATTGGCAAAGTAAATACATGTGATACATAAATGTTACATTCTGTTCAGTAGAGATCATTATGGTTTTCAGATTGTTTCTGAAGTCCATATTGCTTCATGCTTTTTCTATTCTCTGGTGGCATGCATACACTTATTTAGCTGTTTTCTCTGCTAATTCTTGTGTTTGTCCAAGGACAGTACTGATCACAACTTGTCCATTTCTACCATGCACATCTCTGAAGTTGTAGGACTGTCTTATTTGTTATTTGATCTACTTCCCCATTCCCGCTGGAGTGTTGTGAGTGTAACAGTAAAATTTGCCTTTTGCAAGCTAGAACACACATGGGCCCTCATTACGACCCTGGCGCAAAGCGAAAAACGATGGCGGTAAACGATTACCGCCATCGTCTTCCGCTAGGGCCGATTACGACCCGTGACCGTAAACTACGATGTCATTAGCGGCATCGTAGCTAACGCTGCCGCTGACTGCGCCAAGGGCGCGCGCACGCGAACATCCACACCGTACTTAGCGCCATGGCGGAAAGGTACGCGAATGCCGACCCAAGCGGACATGCCCCTAACGCCATCACCCAGCCCGTTAAGTACCTTACCGCCATGGTCCTAATTACGCCATCGCGAACCAACCGTAAAGGGCCATGTAAAGTGAATGCAGCTGCCACAGGTGCACAGAAACAGCACAGGTGAAGGCAATACAGACTCAGGAAGTACAAAAAGAGCACACCCCACCCCTTCCCACACCCAGTCACACTCCACAATGATACCAATAGGACTAGCAATGTTGGGGCTGGAGGACCTGATAGCAATGCGAGTGCTACAACAGCAACTACAACAACAACAACAACAACAACAACAGGCTGCACAGAGGAGACGCAGGAGGAGAAGGAGGGCAAGGCAGGCCCAGCAAGCCCCACCAGCACAGCCAGTGCCACCACGCAGGCAGCCCCCAATCCCACGCATCAGAGCCAGCCCATTCAACCTCACCGCTGAGCAGATCCACACCCTGTACCGACTGGACCGGGACACCATCACCACCATTGTGGACATGATACACAACGACATCGTCAGCATGATTGAAACACCCACTGCCACCCCCCCCTACTGAAGGTAGTGTCCGTGCTCCACTTCCTGGCCACAGGCACCTACCAGCACACAGTGGGGCACTTGCATGGCATATCACAACCATTATTCTCGCGTACACTGATGCAAGTGCTCGATGCCCTCCTCAAGCACACAGATGACCACATCTCATTACCACGGTCTGCCCAGGAGATTGCCAACACCAAAGTGGGTTTCCATGCACTGGCCGGCATACCTGGTTGCATTGGTGCCATTGACTGCACCCATGTTGAATTGGTGGTCCCACATGCCATGGAGGTACCGTACCGCAACCGTAAACATTTCCACTCAATCAACGTGCAAATGGTCTGTGACTCCAACAGGATCATCACACATTGTTCTGCCAGATACCTCGGATCAACCCATGATTCAATGGTCCTTCGGAACTCCACAATACCACGCTACATGGAGCGACATGCAGGCCCAAGATCCTACCTACTCGGTGAGTCTAATGTCATGAGCATGGAAATGCAAAGTGGGTGTTGAATGACGTACCAATGCATATTTCATCTGGCAGATACAGGGGGGTGATGCATACGTCACATGGGTGCAACTAGCAGTAGCCAGATCATTCCCTGTGGCAGCACTGACGTCAACAGAGTAGTGTACACATTATGCCTGACCTAATCATCCCAACATGTGAATGAAAGTGTATCCCAAAAACGACACAACCATCTGCAAGTGCATTGTGCAAATTGTGACCGCATTGACCCTAAAGAAAACCACCAACAGGCACGTCACCATGCACCAACTACTGAAAGGCCTGTCCCCCACAACTGCGCACAAAGGAGGCACATGACAGACAGGAACATCAATGCACCACTACAAGACCCACAAACTGTCCCCATTGACACCAGTAATGCTCACTGGGGTCATAATGAGCCAGACATCAATGTTGCTATCATGTGAGCTTCAAGCTCACAGGACACGTGCAAGGTCACATGAATGACGGCCTGAACAGACACAGTGGATGGCCATTCACAAGGCAATCGTCCCCCCTGCATTGTGTTTTTGCATGCAAAACAGTACATGAGAGCCATGAACACATACTGGTTGCACAGTGTAAATCCATTAGCACAACTCTAATTGGTGCACAGTAACAGTCGGAATCAAGGCATGGTTGTGCGTCATGTTCACAAATCAATCTCGTTCCTGACACATTCATTTCTCACATTTTACAGGTGATGCGGGCTATCCCCTGAAGAGGTGGCTCCTCACACCAGTGCGGAACCCATCGAACCAGCATGAGGAGGACTACAACCGTGCCCATGCACGTACCCGTGTGGGGATAGAGCAGGCTTTTGGCCTACTGAAGGCACGTTTCCGCTGCCTCAGCAGGTCTGGCGGGGCACTCCTGTACCGCCATGAGAAGGTTGCAAAGATCGTCATGGCATGTGTCATGCTACACAATATGTGCATCAGACGAAACGTGCCTCTGCCCCCTGACGCAGAACCACAACCACCTGATGGTGGGGATGATGATGATGGGGATGGGGCAGCACCTCAGGGAGGCAGCGATGCACAGGAGGGGCATATAATGCGTCAGAATGTCATTGACCAATACTTCTAGCACACACAGCGTGTGTGTAACATATGGATGGCACTTGGGGCACTGTGTGTGTCTGGTATGTCAACACTGTGGACTGTAAAACAATAAAGCACACATACGCAATGAGCAATGTCCACACATTTCGTTTGTGAGAAATGAAAAAGTGTATTGTTCTTCTGAATAGGTATAACAGAACCCCTCCCCCTCCCCCCTGAACACTCCAACACACCCAATTCCCCCCTCCCCCTCCCCCCTGAACACTCCAACACACCCAATTCCCCCCTCCCCCTCCCCCTGAACACTCCAACACACCCAATTCCCCCCTCCCCCCTGAACACCCTGCAAACATGTGACAGTGCCCGTGGTGAAGTGTGTATAGTTTTGCACACTATTGACTGCCCCCTCTCCCGGAACCTGGGGCCCCCCTGCCTGTGCTCCTCAGGGTCCTGGATGACCTGCGGACGGGAGAGGCTTGTGCTGAACTTGCAGCTGAGGATGTACCGGGCTGCTCAGTACGGCATGTGTCCACAATTGTCTGGATGAGCTGGCTCATCATCTGCCGCACTGCAGCAAGTTCGGTGCATATGTCCCTGCTGGCAGTTTGGATGGCAGACCTGATGCCATCAGCACTCCTCTCCATGGCTGCACTGGCACTTCCACATTCTGCAACATACTGCGTGAGGAGTGTGCCCAGTACTTCCTGCCTGTTGGCAATCTGCTCCAGCGACAGCTGGAAATCTGGCCCAATGGAGGGTGCCAATGGGGGACCAATGGGACTACTCCCATCTTCCCCAACTCCCACTGGGCTTGGAGTTGCTGGCCATGAATTAGCAGGCGATTGGCCCTGGGTGTCATCTCCATGATGTCTGATTGGGGATAGGTGTGGTGAGTGAAGTTGCGTGTTGTGGGCAAGTCCAGTGTCATCCTCCACATCACTATCGGAGCAGGCAGCGATGGCTGCAGTCTCCCCAACAGTACTGCTCCCTGCTGACACATTGCCCTCAGTGGGCAACAGTGGGTGTTGTTGGGCTGCAGGCGCTGTCACGACCCCTTCCTCGGGGGACTTTGCTGCCCTGGCCTCTTCAGCCTGGCGTGGTTTCGGCCTGGGTCCAGCAGAGGTGGATGCATGGTTCCCTTCTCCCACTTTCCTGGCCTTCTTGGCTGCGGTGCTGGTGCTGTCGTCCCTGCCAGTGTCCGATTGCGAGCCTGTGGTGGAGCAGAGGAGGGTGACTGTTATTGATGGTTCAGCGGACATTGAGCAGGCATTGTGAAGAGTGTAATGGATAGATGGTGGAGTTAGTAGCCCGTGATATACAGGTTGCCTCCCTTTAGGTTCGGTTTTGCATGCAGGTGTGTGTCTGCCTACTGTACAGTGTACATGCTGCATGTGCGCAGGGTGTGGCTCATCTGCTGATGTGTTGCGTCTGCCACATTGTGATTGTCACGTGCAAGTGTATCAGGGTGTCTTGCAAGGCTGGATATGAGGCACCTACCTGTGTCTCCAGATGTCGGGGCCCCTCTCTCCATCTCGCCGACACCTTCGATGCACTCAATGCCAATCAGAGAGGCACATGTCTCCTCCCATGGCTGCATCTTCAGTGGGGAGTGTGCTCCCCCGCCAGTTCCCAGGGCCAGGTTACGGTTGGCAGACATAATGCCCCGGACCCTGATCCGCAGGTCGTCCCACCTCTTGCGGCACTGTTTGGAGGTGCGTGGGGTGGTTCCAACAGCACTGACACGTTGTGCCACAAGTTCCCACACCTCCTTTTTGCGGCCTATGGCTGGCCGGGTCATCTCAGTGGAGAAGACAACATCGGCCTTCTCCTGGAGCGTGTCTGCAAGCATTTGCAGTTCCTCACGACTGTAGCGCTCCTGCCGCTGCCTGTCACATGCCTTCTTCACAACTTTCGGCATGGTTGGGTGAGGAAATGGGTGGGTTATGGGAATGACAGGGTTTGAGGGTTGGTTGTGGTGTGGTTGGGTAGGTGCTGTTTCCCGTTCCGCCGCGATTACGCTATTTCCGGTTCCGCCTAATTGCGGTCACCGCTAATTACGGTGACCGCTGACTACGGTCGGCGCAATGATGGGTGGCGGTAGGTCACCCTGCGCTGTTAACGAGGCCGGTAAGGGCTATTTACGGCATGGCGTAGTTTACGTTACCGCCATGGTGTAATGCTCGTGCGCGATGGGTCGTAATATGGCGCTCTTATCGCCATCGGACCATGGCGTTAACGCTCATTACGCCATGGCGGTAATTTCGATTACTTACCGCCTGGGTCGTAATGAGGGCCTGGGTCCACAAGCTCCTGAAGAATTCTACTGGTTGGAAACGTACACTCTGTTGGACATGGAATTGTCCATGCATCTTCGCCTGCCCAGCTCAACCAGTGCAGGGACGTTGCCTCATGTCTTTCTGGTATGGAACCATTGTGCATTACTGAATGGTCTTTCCACACAAGGGAATAGCTTCAAGATGCTGAGTGCCCAAGGTAACACAGGAGGCAATGCAAACATTTGTTTTATATCCTTAGTAAATTCATGCTATTCAGTTTGTATGATGGATGCTCAGTGGAAAGATATGCAATATGCTGGAGGTAGATGTGATGAGTTCGTAATCTGTACCTGTCCGGAGGGGATGGGAACCTCTCTGAGCCTGGGGTGGGATGCCTACAAAGGTATTGATATTGATATTTTATTTATATCGCGCTCGTACACAAGTGTTTCACCTGTGTACGGTGGAGGACAGAGCAAGCCCTAACCTAGCAGTGGAAGGTGGTAACAGTTGGGAGGTGCCTATTCCCTGTTTCTCCATGTTTTCTTTAGTAATCTGCAGCTTCCCAGCAAGAGAACAGTCCACAGCACCCTGCAAAGAGGGAGCGCATACCAGAGCACTCCAACCGGCAGCTTCAGGAAGTAGAACCGCTATGTGACGCTGCAAGTGCGAGCGTATACACAGAAAGCTGTAAACCGCTCTGGAACGGAACAATGCTCACCTGGGACGGAGAAGTTGTGCGGCTCACCTGAAAAGACAGTTATACCAAGAACATTGGAGGACCTCAAACTCAAACAAACAGGAGCATTTACCACAGTGGGCTGCCTTGTTGGACCAAGCCAGACCCACAAGTAAAACGGGGGTAGGCCTTAGACCCCCTCATATGTACTTTGATGTCTGTAACACATCCCGGGAGGGGAAAACAGGGTATGATTGTCCCTGGTGTAAGGGTGTCGAAGAAGAAAGCTGACACAGAGGTAGCATGGTTTTATATAAGAAATGATGCATACTATCCGTAACTTCTAAGAGGGGTTTCCCTGTTCCAAAACTAATACTAAAGGGTCCTGTCAGAATGTTTGTCAAAGTGATTTCCACCATCCCGTGTCACAAACCTACTTCTATCGGTAACACTACAACTAAAAGTTAAACTACCAGAAGGTTCCCTCTTAAAAGAAAATGCCTCCTTCTCCTGCTTCTTTGATGGTGTTCAGAAAGAATGCTCTCTCACAACAAACATACCAGGGGGAATGACTCCCTTACCCTGTCTTGTGAGTTTCATTCAGTATTTATGCAATGTCACGCCCAGGAGAATGACTTCCTTCTCCTGGTATGGATGTGTACAACCTCCAATAAAACCATGGAGGATGACTCCCTTCAACTGGTGTCTCGGGCTGAACTAGTGACCAAGAGAATGGCATTCTCCGGACCAAGGCAATATCTCCTTTCTCCTGGTAGGACTTTGCGGAGTTCACAAGGCCAGGGGGAATAGCTCCCTTCCCGTGGCATCTTTAATACCACCTCTGGTTCTACACCAGAAGAATGACTCCCTTTTACAGTTCAACACAAGGTCAGGGGGAATGACTCCATTCCCCTGACATCTTTATCAAAGATCCTGATTTGGTACCAGGAGAATGACTCATTTCTCCTGGTATCGCTGGATACAGTTTTTCCTTGCTGCTTTCGGTTTTGATGCACAGCACACTTTGCCACTCAGATCTATTGGTAGCAAAGTTCCAGGTCTTGTTGGGGTCCCAGACCCTTCTCCGGTGGTCAGTGGTTTTCTCGTTCCCACTGTGATGAGGAAGATTTTCTCTGATGCTTTCAGTATCTGCTCTTGGGCCCCAGACCCATCTCTGGTGGTCAGTGGCTTTCTCCTTCCCAATGTGACGAGGAAGATTTCCTCTGATGCCTTCAGTATCTACTCTTTGATCCCAAACCCTTCCCTGGTGGTCAGTGGGTTCATGTCTGCCACTGACAAGAGGAAGAGGGTGCTGGAGGGATGACTGACACTGGCTAGGCCCAATAACTGCTTCACTCCCACGGTGGCAACTGAAAACATCTCTCCCGTGTACCCTCTGTGTCTCCCTTACCTCCTCATAGCTTCTCTGGGTTCTAGGTACGTCAACGGGGCTTCCTGAGACCAATATCCGCTTTGTCAGCTATTCAGGCTTCTCTCCATGTCGGGATCAGCAATGTGGCGTCTCCCTACACAGCTCAGCTTTCTTCCTTCCCTTGGTCGTGAGCTTGGGTCTGCACTGACAGACCCAACAGAGAATTCCCACAGCTGCTCACCAGCATTCTTTACATCCCACACCTGCTAGATCGCCGGCAGGACTCGATTCAATCGTGCTGAAGACTGCCTGCACCTGCATCCTCTCACAGCTGCACTCGACTCCGCGGCCAGTCTTGCCTTCTCTGATTGTCCTTTGTTGCTCTTTATCCTTGTATCCAGTTCCTTCCATGCAGTTTACAAGAGTCTTTTAACTCCGTCGATGATTGGATCTTCCTGCCTCCTCAGGGCCACCTGGTACCAGTATAAATACAGTCAATGATCTGTATGTCTCCTGTGTTCTTCCTCATCTTAGTACTTTTGGTGTTATGTTCTAGGTCACAGTAATACATAGGTTTGCCTTCAATGTAGTGCAACATATGGGTGTGGTAAGGAGTGCCCTGTAATGGAGCTATGGGATGTGTGATGGGGAAAAGAATGGTTTGTGTGCATCCTCAAGAGGGGAGTCCTCCCCTGAAAGGTCCTCCCACATGTTGCCACCCCTAGGGTGAATATTGGTTAGCATCTGCACCACCCTAGCCTTACAAGGAAGGGCTCCCTCCTAGGAAAAGTGACAAATTCAAAGATTCATCACATTGGGAACCAGCAGGGGAGAACCAATGGAAGAAGGAAGGTGTCAGAATTAGCAGGCTCACAAGGGTCATCATTTAATTCAGTCAACTCCCCCTCGTCCTCACCTGTCTCGCTCGAGCTATTCCGAGGGTTCTTGTATCTTCCTCTTCATCTAGTGCTCTGCTTTTTCTGGAAGAGATATGGTCTCCCTCATAGGGAAGCCACTATGCCTGCCTTGATATAAAGGGCGGACTAGTGGCCCCTTCCCAGAGGAAGCCGCAAGAGGAAAAAGCCAAAGCCGGTGGAAAAAAACTCTTTTATGCGTGGATCCTGAAGGTAGGTGTTGTGAGAGTTCAGAAGATGCAGAATCCTCCAGCGGGAAGTTGAGACCAAACTCCCACGTTGTACGTAGCAATGTAGTTTCTCCAATCAGTACGGATCCAAAATGAATCAACACTGAGACACAGAGACCCAGGAAGGTCCAGTGGGGGAATGCAGGTCTTCTGAGCGAGCCGTGAGAAAGCCACGGAAAGAGCGCCAGGGATAAGGAGCCTACTAAGGAGAGGAGCGGGGAAACGAGGGACACCAGGTGAGCCAGGCAATGCGAGGAAGCAGCAAGGGCAGAGAGTGGTAGAGCCGCGCGGAGAGAAGGGAAAACAAAGAAAGTCTGCAGGAACGAACGGGAAGCCCAGAGAAGACTCAGAGGGATTGCCGTGCGTGAACAGCAACGAGAGGGAAGAGCCAGAGAGAGAGCGAAAGGAGGCAGCAGGGCAAGCAGGGCTCACAATGAGCACTGGTAGAGCAGAAAACTAAGCGTCTCACCCAAAGCCGAGCAATCCGAGGGGATGCAATGCTCCCACCGCCGGGTGCCGACTGGCTAAAGGCAGCCCAGCGACGGCCATGATAGAAAAGACTAGATCGCTATGCTGAGCGGCCAGGGAACGTGGTTTCCACATTCAATGGCACCAGAATCGCCACTGATTCCACAAGTGTCACTAACGTGGGTGCATGACAGTATGCCCCCTGCTATCTCGTGGGCCCCCAGTTTGCCTGGGTGGTTTCGGTGGAAGGTGCAAACCGGCCTGAGTATGTGACTGTGGTTCTCATGAATCCTCAAAATGAGAATACCCTTTCCAATGAATCAAGTATTCTAGTCGTCCTTGTTCTATAGCATGAGTCCTGTATACTGTACATGTCGTACTCTTCCGGTATCTCCACGGTGGGTAAGCGTGGGGAACGTGAAGAACACTTGTAGGGATTATCCACAAACTCCCGGAGTAGTGAACCATGGAACACTGGGTGAATGTGATGCATATGCTTAGGTAGCTGCAGCTTGAATGTGACCGGATTGATCCTTTCTATAACTGAAAAAGGTCCCAAAAATCGTGAGGACAGTTTAGAGGGATGCACCCACCGAGGCAAGTATTTGGTGGCTATCTTGTGGGCCTCTGTTATACTAGACAGTACTGAGTTTACTGAAAGAACATCAGTGGTTCTGAGCGTTCTAGAGAAGCGGTTGAGTGGATGTTGGCCGTAGTTGCAGTAGAACGGCTGATCCCCGTAGAGGAATGGGTTGAATTGTTGTAGGAATACTCTGCGGTGGGCAGGAGAGATACCCAGTTGTCCTGCTGGAAGTTAGTGAAACAGCATAGGTACTGCTCTAGGGTGGCGTTGTGCCATTCCATCTGCCCGTTTGTCTGAGGATAGAAACCTGATGAAAGGGCTCTTTCAATACCAAGACGCTCAGATAAAGCCTTCCAGAACTTGGAGGTATACTGACTACCTCGATCGGAAATGATCTTTACTGGCAGACCGTACAGGTGAACAACATCTCTGGTGAAAACCGCAGCCATACCAGCGGCCAAAGGAACTCCAGGAAGGGGGGAGAAGTGAGTCATCTTACTGAAGGAATCCACTGTTACCATGATACAGGTGCATCTTTCAGAAGGCGGGAGATCCATGATGAAATCCGTTGTGATGCAGCTCCAGGGTCGAGGAGGTACTGGTTCCTGTTCCAACAAACGCACCGGTCTCTGAGTGCTGTATTGGCTTTGGTTACAAGTTGGGCAAGCCTTGGTGTACTTCCTGACATCCGTAGAAAGACCTGGCCACCAAAAATTCTGACGGATTAGTTCTAGGGTACTGGAAATTCCTCGATGACCAGCTAGCATACTGTCGTGGCACCAGGACAATACATGGCGATGAGAATCCCGGCCAGGAAGAAACAACCATTGGTTGACAAAAACCAACCCTTCCTTGTTGAGTATCTGGTCCTTGGAGGAGATCCTAGGCGGGTGGACTTCTAGGTTGGTGGCTTCCCTGACCTTCTGAAGGAAGGTGGATACTTTGAACACGAATTTGTTGCGTGGGAAGAGTCATTCAGGACTGTGTTTGGGGTTGAGACCTAGCACAGGAATGCACGATAAAGCGTCCGCCAAGATATTCTTAATGCCAGGCAGATAAGTGATCATGAAATCATACCGCGAAAATAAATCGCCCAACTGGCTTGACGTGAGTTGACGCACTCCATGTGTTGGAGCACTCTCAGGTTTTTATGGTCAGTGTGAAGCAAAAACGGGTGACTTCCTCCTACGAGTAGATGTCGCCATTCTTCACAGGCGACTTTCTTGGCCAACAGTTCTTTCTCTATCACTGAGTAGTTGATTTGGCTGGGTGAGAGTGTCTTTGAGAGATAGGCCACAGGATGCTCAATTCCATAAAAATCCTGTAGTAAAGCTGCACCGATCGCTGTGTCTGAAGCGTCAGCCTCTGCAATGAATGGGAGGGACTGGTTTGGTTGTCGTAGGACCGGGGCCGAACAGAAACGAGCCTGAGAAGATGGAAGGTAGCTTCTGCGGCATCAGTCCACTCAAAAGAGGTTGTAGTCTTCTTGAGCAGATTTGTTATGGCAAGAACAGCTCGGGAGAACTCCAGAATGAATTTCCTGTAAAAGTTTGCTAACCCAAGAAATCTTTGGACGTCTTTTACAGAGGTTGGAGTGGGCCACTCTAGGATAGCTGCGACCTTGGCAGGGTCCATTTTGACTCCCTGTTCGGATAGAATGAAACCCAAATAGGGTACGGTGGAAACCTGAAACAGACATTTCTCGGGTTTAACAAGAAGCCGATGTTCTTGTAGCCATTGGAGTACTTCATGGAGATGACGGTGATGTTGTCTGGTTGACGAAGAGAAGACCAGGATGTCATCCAGGTAGACAATGGTGGTGTGGAAAAGCAGATCAGAAAACAATTGATCCATAAACCGTTGAAAAACAGCAGGGGGATTGACTAACCCGAAGGACATAACCTTCTATTCAAAATGAGCAAACAGGATCCGAAAGGCGGTCTTCCATTCATCACCCACTTGCATTCATAAAAGGTGGTAGGCGCGTCTGAGGTTGAGTTTGGAGAAAACGACAGCTCCCTGCACGTGTTCTAGAATATCCTTGATTAAGGGCATCGGGTACCGGTCTCTGATGGTAACTCAGTTGAGACCCCGATAGTCGATGCAAGGCCTGAGTTCTGGGGAATTGCGTTTGGGTATGAACAACAATGATGCCCCAGCTGCAGAGTGAGAAGGTTGGATGAGCCGTTCTGGAGGTTCGAGTCCAGGTACTCCTGAAGTGCTTTAGTTTTCCTTCTGTGACAATGAATACATTCTTCCAAAGGGTATGAGTGCCCCTGGAATGAGATCGATGCTGCAGTCTTCTAGTCTGTGAGGTGGTAGGTCTTGAGCGTTCTTATCTTGGAAGACTTCCTTGAACTTGGTTAACTCTGTGGGCAGAGTACTCCACGAGAGTCTGGGAGAGACATGGCTACCGCCTTGACGGTCTTGTATGTCACTTCAGATAGACATGATTCGTGCCAGTGCGCAGAGGTGGACTCCAGTTGGTTCTTGGTCCAGTCGATGGAAAGATTGTGTCTGCGCAACCAAGAGATGCCTAAGATGACTGGGAAATGGGCAGCACGAATTATATCGAAACGGATAATTTCTTTGTGTTGTAGGATAAAAGCCAGAATGTCTTCGTTTGTATGAGTTATCAGTCCGGAACTGAAGTGGCTTACCGTCGACTCCTTCCACCTTCTGATTTTTTTCCTTCTCAACCCGACGGATGCCCATATTTTCAGCCCAAATGGTATCCACGAAATTGCCGGTGGCACCACATTTGTTCAGGGCTAGGTTGTCGACCTTGTGTTGCTGGATCAATAGTTGGATTGCCATTACCATCAGTCGATTGTCTTCTGAAGTGGCAGGTGACGAGACAGTCATGGTAACAAAGGGACTTGGAGCAACACCTCAGTAACTTGTCCCTCCTAGTTCCGAGGTCGTCCATTTCCCGGACGGCAGGGAGGAACCTCCGGACAGTCCCAAAGAAGATGCAAATCTGCACCACAGTACATGCAGAGACCCTTGTCTCTGCATCTCTTGCGTCCCTCAGTAGTCAACAGTGCACAAGCCCCTCCGATCTGCATAGGTTCTTCTTTGATGGGTCAAGCGGACGAAGAGGGGAGTACAGGTGGATCTGTGACCAAGGGCAGGTCTCTACCTGTCCTTCTCTCGTATCTCCTCTCAGAGAGCCGGTAATCAATCTGGAGTACCTGCCGATAAAAGGTCTGAGAAAGAGGCAGGACGTGCAGGCTCATCCTTAATTTCTTTTTTTAAACCACAGCGAAAAATAGTGTATTGGGTGGCTTCAGGCCAGCCAGAATCCGATGCCAGTCTCTTGAAATGAGTGACGTACGTTAGAAGATCTGAGGTGTCTTGTCTCACATCCAAGAGCTTTTCGCAAGCCACATATGTGGTTTCAGGTCTTTCAAAAGTTTGTTTAAGAAGATTAAAAAATGCTCCAAAATCCTGGAGAACAAGATTGGCACCGGTGAGTATTGGGGTTGCCCACGCAAAAGCGTTTCTGGTCATGTTGGAGACCATGTACCCTACTCGGGCATGGTCTGAGGCATAGGCCTGAGCCTGAAAAGTGAAGTGTACCATACAGGCTTCGACAAGTTCTTTTAGCTTTTTTGGAGGCCCATCGAATTTCCCTGAAGCTAATGCCATCGAGGGTAGTTTAGAAGTGTGTTGATCCTGAGCGGTTACCAGATGCCGTAACACAGTGTTCTCTGTCTTGAGGGTTTGTACTTCTTGCAAGAGTCCTTGCACAGCAGCAATCAATTCTTGGATCTGTTTGGCAGTGGCTATTGGGATTTCTTGTTGGCGTGGCAAACTGTCAGGATTAGCAGGCTCACAAGGGTTGTCACTTAATTCAGTCAACTACCCCTCATCCTCACTTGTCTCGCTGGAGCTCTTGTCTCTTCCTCTTTGCCTAGTGCTTTGCTTTTTCTGGAAGAGATATGGTCTCCCTTGGAGGGAAGCCATTATGCCTGCCTTGATAGAAAGGGCGGGCTAGTGGCCCCTTCCCCGAGGAAGCCGCAAGGGGAAAAAGCCAAAGCCAGTGGAAAAAACTCTTTTATGTGTGGATCATGAAGGCAGGTGTTGTAAGAGTTCAGAAGATGCAGAATCCTCCAGTGGGAAGTTGAGATCAAACTCCCACATTGTAAGTGGCAAAGTAGTTTCTCAAATCAGCACAGATCCAAAATGAAAAAACACTGAGACACAGAGACCCAGGAAGGTCCAATGGAGGAATGCAGGGCTTCTGAGAGAGCCGGAAGAAAGCCACGGAAAGAGTGCGAGGGATAAGGAGCCACACTGAGGAGAGGAGTGTGGAAAGGAGGGAGACCAGGTGAGCCAGGCAATGCGAGGCAGCACGAAGGGCAGAGAGCAGTAGAGCCGTGCGAAGGAGAGAAGGGAAAACAGAGAAAGTCAGCAGGAATGAATGGGAAGCCCAGAGAAGACTCGGATGGATCGCCGTGCGAGAACGGCAACAGGAAGGAGGAGCCAGTGAGAGAGCGAAAGGAGGCAGCAGGGCAAGCGGGCCTCACAACGAGCACTGGTAGAGCAGAAAACTAAGCGTCTCACACAAAGCAGAGAAATCCAAGGGGTTGCAACGCGCCGATTGCCGGGTGCCGACTGGCTAAAGGCAGCCCAGCAGCAGCCATGATAGAAAAGACTAGATCGCTATGCTGAGCGGCCAGGAAACGTGGTGTCTACATTCAATAGCGCCAGAATCTCCATTGATTCCACAAGCGCCACTCATGCGGGCGTGTGACAGAGGGGAACGTATATAAGGAACCACAGGAATCAGGAAGTTGTGGGTTGTTCAAGTGAAGTAAGAGGAAGAAGAGATATTAGACCAAGAGACCAGAAGGAAGAAGGATGGTGTAAAGGAGCGTGGAGGTGATTTATAGTACAGTGGAGGCATTGGTTGGTGTGAGAAAGCAGTACTGTGTTGTGAGTGTGTGTGCAAGTTCAGTGAGTGAGATTGATAGCAGGAGAGGAGGGAGTGAGTGAAGGGTGAATGAGAGGTTGTTCAAGTGAAGTAAGAGGAAGAGGAGGCATTATACCAAGAGAACAGAAGGAAGAAGGATGGTGTAAAGGAGCATGGAGGAGATTTATAGCAAAATGGACGCATTGGTTGGTGTGAGTAAGTGTTACTGTGCTGTGAGTGTGCGTGCACGTTGAGTGAGTGACATTGATAGCAGGAGAGGAGGGAGTGAGTGAAAGGGTGAATGAGGGAGTCAAAGGAGAGTAAATGAGGAGACGGTGGGGAGGAGAGGTAGTGTATGCAGGGAGTATTAGTAGCAGTGTGGAGATGAGAGTCATAGGGGAAAGGGGGTCTGAGTATTGTAAAGAGGGAAGAGTAGTAGCAATGTAGGAGAGAGTAATAGGAAGTATGATTGGACAGTGGAGGTAGGCTAAAAAGAGAGGAAGATCAGAGGGATAGAGGAGGAAGAACCATGGAGAGAGAGGAGAGATGGTGGGTGAAGGAGTGAGAATGGTAGTCAGAGGATGGGGGAGAGGCAGCAGGATATAGGAAGAGAAACAGCAGCGCGCGGAAGGAAAAAACAGAGTGGGACCTGAGTATCAGAGGAATGATATCCCATTTGGGAGTCACTGGATATTATCAATGGAATCAAAAATGAGTCGGTTTCACCTTCAGGGATAAACAGGCAGAAGTTGCATTTGACATTGGGCCTCATTCTGAGTCCGGCGGTAGCTGTGCCAGAAAAACCACAGGCTGCCGCCGGACCTGCAATGAATTACCACCTCTGGACTTGACGGATTTACCGGGGCATTACAGCCCCGGTGGTCCGGTAATTTCGGAGGCGGAATAACGTTACTCCCCATTCTGGACCGGCTAACTTGTAATGAGGCTTATTGTGCCTTAAAGGAGTCAATCAGCATTCCAGCCCTCAAACTAGCAAAACCAGCCAACCCTCTACATTGCCTTCCCTTATACCCTCAATGATGCTTGAACCCTTATCTTTAGACACCAAACTTAGACCTTCCAGTAGCAAACAAACCCCTGTTTTCTGGAGATAGTCTGCATCTCTTCTTCCTATTTTTCCATCATCACATGACATAGTCCTTCCAGTTCATTTCAATTCGGCTTCCGGTCTTAACCTCCTCAGGCGAGGGGCGTAGGTCAACCAGCCTCTGATGTTTTTCTTGTGTCTAACAGAGTCACATTGCCCTTAACAGATAGATGGAGCGAGTGCCAAGTCTTGTGGCCTTCACCCAGTGCACTCAACCAGCCCCAAAATCATTGTCTGAGCACTTTTGTCTGGTGCATGCGCAGTTCACTGTATATCGTGTAAGCACTATCCAGAGCAAAAAGCGTGCAGCAAACCCCTCAAGAAAGTCTGCTTAAAGAAAGAAAAAGTAATAAACACTAGGGTTCTTGGCACATTGGCGTTGCATATTCATCTGACAAGGGGAAGGTTTATCTCATGGGCCCTTCCTAGTTATCTCTTTCGCCCACTCCACACCCCACAATGACGTCATCATATGTAATATCAAATCATTCTGGAAAAGTGTGGGGATCTGCATTCCCAATAGGAAGACTAGTTTGTTCTCTGATGGAGGCAAGCTAGATTTTTTTTTTATGTTGCATTTTTGGTTTACATAAAACCTTATACAACATTTCATACACAATACAAATATACATTTAATTAGTTTATAATACAACATATACAATTCTGGACTAATCGATAAAAAGAGATTTCATACAGAAAATCACATAAACACACAAGTATTCCTAAAAAATGTAAATAAAATCCTCTCTCAGCCCTTAATTAATATTGTTCTCTATTTACTTTGTACATTTTTACATATTAGATTCTTAGTTTCCAATTCCTCCATTATATTTTGAAGCAATGGATTCAATGCTAGGATTAAAGAAACATTTACTCCCCACATGCAACGACTCCAAAACAAATGGCTAGACATCTCAAGATCTCTATTAAATCTATCTTTAAAATAGAGTGCTCGTTTGGGCTCAAAATGAGTACAAAAAAGAACAAGGTGCTTTAAAGTTTCTAACATGTTAATTTCTTCACAGAAGCGACATGTTAGACTAATACAATTTTGATTAAGCACCTCTTCTTTATGTCCCCAGTGCTGAATCCTTTCTAAAGTCGGTATCTGGTTAAATCTAAAGCGCATATAAGTTAATCTCGCCTTATCACACGGTAATCTTTGTAAGTAGCGAGGAATACATTCCCTTGCATGAACAAAGTAAGCATACTCCTTATATGAGGAGTAGGACTCTATACTGTTTACTGTATCCACCAAATCTGCCTTAAATAGAAATCTCCTGACTAATCCGGGTCACTCTACCAGATCTTCTAGGCAAAAACCTAGACTATCTAATAAACAATTCATTTTATCACCGAACTGTCTGATGGATTTTACTGACCCGGATTTAACAACCCTATTCAACAGCTCATAGAGGGTGTTTACGGCTGGATCATTTATCTTTCTATAGAAGGATAGCTGCCTCCATAAGTATCTTGCTTTGAGTGAAATAAGACAAAACTCATGTCGAATAATGGCATTGGGGACTGCCACAGATAGGCCCAGTACTTCTTTCCACATTTTCCCCTGAACCACATTCAGCCATGTGCTCATATCATAGGTGCAGATATCCAAACCATACAAAAGGACCGGCTCACATTTTGCAAGATAGAAACGTCGTATCGGTAGGAGCGAAAATTTACATACCCTGATCTTCAAAAATTTCATTTGACCCTTTAGTTTTGACATTTTCTCTTCCAGGCTCATTTTCCACATCTTCAAAGTAGATTTGTTAGTAAAGTTATAACCTAAATATGTTATTGCCTGGACCTGTTCCACCTGTTCATCTCCCATCTTCCAAATATAGGACTTATTGGTTCTTTTCTTAGTAACCACAATCGTTTGAGATTTGGATGCATTCGGGGAAAGGTTGTTCACTATCGCGTACTGATAGAAAATATCCATCTTTCTACGCAGGCCACGAGGAGAACGATCAAAGAGAATAAAATCATCAGCAAAGGCCATCCACTCAATAGCCAAGCTCCCCAACCTAACCAGCGCAATGGAAGGGCCCTGCCACATGTCCTCCACATCGCTGACATATAGGTTGAAGAGCGTGGGAGCAAGTGAACAGCCCTGCTTAACCCCAACCTTTGTGTCAATGGCATCAGATAACGTACCTTCCTGAGTCAAACGAACCCTGACCGAGGTATTGTTATGCAGCAGAGCCAGGAGTTGGACAATCTTACGGGGAAAATTAATTCCTAACATTTTAGTCCACAATCTTGTTCTGATAACTCCGTCAAAGGCATTGGAAAGATCCAGGGATGCCATAAAAACTTCACCCATGTTAGTTTGATGGACAATATCTCTAAGATGGGCCAGAATGTTCCCATTTAAATCTGTTCCAAAACCCTCTCTGAAGCCCACCTGAAATTTACTAAAACAGGCATTTCTTCTAATCACTTTATTAAGATCCCTTAAGAGAAGAATGCCAAAGATCTTACTAGCTGCATCTAAAAGTGCTGTGGGTCTATAGTTCTGGGGGTTGAGAACATCTCCTTTTTTGAATATGGGTACAATAATACTTTGGGTCCAGGATTTCGGAATGGTATGGTTTTTAAAAATATCATCAAATATGGGTTTCAACAGTTTAGCCCACATTTCAGGTGCTGTCTTTATTACAAAAGGAGGAATACCGTCAGGGCCGGGTGCTCTGGATGGTTTGAGTTTATTGATAGCCCACATAATGTCCTCAAAATCCCACGGACAATCGCCCACCTCTAGAGGACCTAAATCCATGTCCTGTTCCCTAGAGAGGGCAGAAGGCAATGCAAACTTGTTCTTGTAATAAGAGCACCATACCTCTGCTTGGATAGGGCAATCAAGTTGGTCTTTAGTCGGCCTCAACATGTTATTAATAGTAGCCCAAAATGTAACCTCTCTGCCCTTACAGAGATTGTGCATCATCAACTGATGAACTTCAAGATGATGATCGATTTTCAGGGACTTGATCAAATTTTTGTGTTTCATGATAAGTTTTTTCTTCCTGAGCTGTATGTAACTCAGCAAAAGAGATGGGTAGTTTCTTCAGAATCTTTAGTTCCCTATTTTTGATACACTTGGATCTTTGGACTCTAGGATCACTAATCTTCTCCCTAAATTTCAGCTTCTGCATATCACCTATCCTATTATTTTTGTAGACACATGACCATATAATATTGTTGTAGTGAAATCCCCCTAATAAGGGATTCTCTTCCCCACTAATTCGGTGAGACTCCAGGGTTAAGTTTTCTAACACGAAAGTATTACATTTCTTAATAATTTTCTTATTCCATACAATCCTTTTCCTGTTATTTGAGACCTTTGCGCCCATCGACATAGGATTAATGTGTGTACCAAAACCTAAAAGCGATAAGGAAAAGCACAGGGGGATGTGATCACCCAACTCTACCTCCATGAGTGTCAATTTTCCACAAGCCTGTTTCCAGCTATTGGATACATAATAAAAGTCAATTCTGGAACTGTTACTTCCTCTTTTCCAGGTATATTTGGGTAAATTCCAATCCGAGGCATGATCTAAGAGTCCCAGGTCCCAATGGTCAAGGAATTTATCCCACCATATACCTCTCTTGAGGTTAGTATGAAGTATTTTAGGGATAACCCCTCTTTCATTTAACATGGCTCCCTTAGCACAGGCCGAATTGAAATCACCTCCTATAATAATACGATTACCATACCCCTTCTCAAACCAACCCCCCAGGAGCCCTCCAAGAGAATCCCCCACTGTATCTATGGGCACCTTTAGTGGATTCCAATATATATTCAACATCTGCATTCCCAATAGGAAGACTAGTTTGTTCTCTGATGGAGGCTAGCTAGATTAGGCATTTGCCTTTATGTTGTCACGTTGAGATACACAGCATCACCGATCTATTGTGACTAGTCTGCGGTGTCGGGACACCCTCACTAGAGAAGGACTATCGATTGCTAGAAAAGACTGAGAGGGATGGCCCTTGAAGCCCTTTTTACAAATCAAACTAAAAAACATTCAACTGTCTCAACTGAGTTGGTGTGTTTTTGAGGCCTTCTGTGCCAGTAGAGTATCTTGTGTGCTTAGTTTGTTGGGGTTTCTACACACACCACACACACACACACACACACACACACAATGATAACTGGGTGGACCATTCTGTCACCAGATTGGGAACCGGAAAAGGGTGCAGATGCGGACTCTGTAGCTCCATAGCTATCAAAACTAGGGTAGGGTTTACTAAAGTATTCATGTCACATCCCTGTGAGACATATTATTGTATGTGTTGGAGAGTATTTCTGGTGTCTCAAGAAAACCCCTACAACTGGCGACGAGAGTGGGATGCCGCAGATCCATGACAAGACCATCAACATCAACTCCACAGCCCCCAAACCAGTGTGTTTAAATATTCTCACAGACTAGCCAATTTAGGCCACTCCCCCAAGCAACATCCCCTGGTCCTCCCTCCTCTTGCAAGGTCTATACACCTAGTCCACAACCTGAGTTGCTGATTCAGTACCACTACTAGAGAGTGCCAGCATTTGTACCAGAGGAGCCACTGGATTCCCACGTCTTTATGGGAAAATTATATTAGCAGAAGTATTGGAAGGTAAAAAAAAAACCTTCATTGCATGAGCGCCCATGTAATGCACCCAGTAGCCTTTTTACTATCCTCTGTTGCTCCAGCCTGTCTGTGACATAATGTGGCCTATTCATGCAATGTCAGATTCTGAAGGGAACAGGATTCCAAACGCTTCTGAAAGTTTAAGTATTGATAAGAACCATGGGAATGTTGGGAATCACATTTATTTTGTATACGCATCAAAGTATTGTATTTCTTTCTGATAGTTCCTTAGCAGATACTTGTAGAAGGCACAGAGAATATATCTATTATTTCATGTTATCAAAATATAGAGACTTTTCTGATATCTTTATTTCTTGTCGCTAGGTTTCTTTGTACAGTTGGCAGATGTGCTGGTGCCGGGCAGCGCCTAACCAACACACTTGGCTTGGACGCATTCAGTGTGTTTCTATCTTCCTTTTGATGCGTGCTTCAGCGGGAACTTCCCCTGGGCGAGGAATTAGCTATTGGCATGCTCCTAAGTCACCACGACTGCCCGGCCCCTCAATGGGTAGCCTTCTTACCAATGTTGCATCTCTGCAAGCACATGAATTACATTTGCCAAGATTATTGGGGGGTCTCTAGCCATTAGAGGCAATGTCACCTCTGGGTTCATTGGTCTTAACTTTTTTTGGTTGCCTCTGGCTGCTAGGAGTGTAGCACCCATTCTCCTCTGTCTGCTGACATCCTAAAGCGCTCCACCTGGAGGAGGTGACTCTCCATCCACGGGTGCGTTTCTCACACAGGGTTTCCCAGTGCCCCAATTCTTCTCCTTCACACCCTTCTCAGCAGCTTTGCTGTTACACTGGAAGTCCTCATTATCAGCAGGCATGGACGCCACTCTGTCTACTCTGCTCCTACCCATTTGAAAAACATCTAAGGTCCTTGCTTTAAATGTCCCTTTTCCCTCTGGGACCTCTATAGGAGGAGCGCCAAGGTTTTTCCCCAAGTCATCTCTATCGATCCATCTCATTGGACCTCTAGAAGACGTGAGTGCAGTTGGCTGGGTTTCTATACCCCTGGATGAACGGATCACATCTGTCTTTCTCTTTTGATCCATATTGACGTTTAGCATTTCATGCTTCCTCCTGTGGACCTTGTCCTTTCTTAGAATGTCATGGCTTTGGTCAAGTCTTGCCCCATTTCCAAAGGCAACCAATCTGTCTATGGCACGGCCCATTCCTCGAACCCCACTCATGGCAGACCTCTCCTGCGCCTGTTCGCAAAGATCAGACAGACTTTCCCATAAGGATGACATCATTTTCTTGAGAAATATGTTCTTTTTCCACAGAAAGGCAATGGATTCTTGGTTAGTTTGATTCTGCGAGATGGAATTTTTACAGTTATACAGGCTACTTGTTGCACCCAGTTTAGGCTCCTCTGGAGCTTCGTCAGTGTAATCAGTCAGAAACGAGGATGCAGTTTTATTGCTCTTTTCACTTCCAATATTTCTTTTGGAAGAAATTAATTTAGTTATTGACAAACGCAGGCCAGGGATCATATCCTGTGCTGCAGAATTCTGAGAACTAACGTTCCTCGCTGTTTTAAGACTCTCTACGTGTTTTTCTCGGAGTCCTGCAGAAGAAGCATCCTGTCCTCCAATGGGATCTTGATTTGATGACTGTCTGTCTTTTAAGGATCCACATTGAGACGCAAACGTCAACCCATGATAGCTTTCATAAAATGGTTTCTTACGAATTAGTTTCCTTCTCCGTGATTCAGTATCTTGTGTTTTTGTCCGTTCTCCTGATTTAATGTCCAGAAAATCGATATGTAAATTCTCATTTCTGCTGGCTAACCCCAGAGACCTCTTGGCTGACTCTGTCTCCAGTCTTCGATGGATTATCATGGTCTCTCTGAATTTTGCTTTGATCTTTTGAATTTCTTCTCTTTCGCTCCGGTTCATCGTGTTTTGGTGAATGATTCGGGATTCAACAATACAGAGCGGCAGTACGAGAATGTTCATGAGTATTTTCTGTCGGACATGGGTCTCAAGATACATGAGTATATCTTCATAGTGACTGACCACTCTTGATTTACTGGTGTGAACCCGCCGCCAGGTACCCACAGATCTTGTGGCCTTATATGGTGCGTAAATGGCGATGTCCTCACTAGTGTATTGCCAGGACGGAGCTGGGTCTTCCTCCTTTGTCTTGATTTTCAGGGGGCACAATACAAGGGGCTCATGTTCATACTGATCTCCATGAGGGATTTGCAATTGCATGTCCAGTCCTACTATCGCATTACCATCCAAGATTTCCAGTGGATGCAGTTGGGCAGGTTTGAATGGCTCATGCATTGCCTGATCAGTAATGCAATGGGGGTAATGCAGGCAAGGAGGTTGTGGCTGCATGTTCTTCTGCGGAGCGAGGGCAACATACCTCTTAAGCATCAGTCTTCTGAATTTAATTTCCAGATCTTTCATTGTCTTGTGTCTCTGTAATGTAGACATATCTATTGTGGTTTCATTCAAGCATGACTGATTATTTATTCCAGAGTTAAACAGCTGACATATAAAGCTTTGACTAGTTTCTTTGGCCTCATTGCTCCAGGTTAGGTCTACGCCATGTTTAGAGGGCACAACATTTACTGACAGTTTTAGCCGAGGCCTTACTGATTGAATTGCCTCTTGGACACTCCGCGGGATACTAAAATGCATTTCAATCACTTTAAGGAAGTCAAGGATTAAATTAATTTCTAAAACATGTTGCTTTATTTTCAAGTTAGGCTTTACACCATGAATGACAATTCTATAGAGTTTATGGCTTTTATCTGGGAATGAATAAATTGTGGAAGCCTTCAGTGGATCTGATGGCCATGTAGAGGGCAGGACATCATATGGCCACAGCTCTGCCAACCTGTGCAGCAGATGCCAATCCACACAATCTGCAGTTTCCTGAGTCCCACTAAAACTGGGACGGGCATTTCTCTGCTCATAAATAACTATCATGTTGAGGGATGTTCTATAAAGACAGGAAGTATCAGTTTCTTGTGCAGTGGATACAATACATTGTATCCTAGTAGAGAGGACAGAATGGATGGATTGATGGATATTGACATGCAAATTCAATGCACATACTAGCACCTGCTCCCTGACAGTTTCCTCATTGGGCTCTTTCATCTTCTTACTCAGGAAATGCATGTCTTGTTCAGTGAAAGCAATATTAGCTTCTCTGTTATTACCTGGAGGAGGCATGCTTAACGTACTTGGTGATATGCATTCCAAAGACCTCAAACAGATACAAGCAAGATGTGTGTGTTTTAGCTTCCACCCAGTAGATGCATAAACGCCAACATCGACCCACATCTGGGCAGGGATTCCAAGCATCAGAACATTGCAGACACTAGCCATGTTCGATGCTAGGTCATTCTGCGCATGCACGGTTTCTGGCGCGATCACCATTAGTGGTGTACCCTTGGTGTTCACTTGGAGGTACCTCTTCGCCATTTGTTGCTGTGGTGACTGAGGATCTGTAGTATTGCAGTATCCCAGTGCGTTCTGAAACTTGCTGCTCTCAGTATAGTGCATGTAGATCGTGTCCAGGCCTTGGTCCAGAATCTTCGATGCTTGGTGAGAGTCACTTGATCCAGAAGACCCTGCCTCTGGCTGAACTGTATGTTTACCTTCAGTGTGAGGCCTGGATAAAGGAATGGCCCCTCTGCTGCCATTGATCACTGGAGACAGATATTTAGCCTGGCCTGTCATGTTACAGGAGGAGTTTCCACTGGAGAGGCGCTTGTCTCTCTTCAGATTGTGTTGCTTGTATTTACTCGTGAATAGGTCTCCTGTTAGGATGAGGACGTCAACATTTCGATTTGCCTTCACCCCCATATCCTTAAGGTTGTGAGCCAAGCTGGATTCTTCTTCTTGTACCAGTAGATATTTATTCTGGTGAAGCTGTGACAGCTGTTGTATGATGTATGGGTTACAGAAAGACATGCCAACCTCACTGAATTCAGTTCTCGGACCATTGCCTTCGAGTTCCTTCAATGAGGGTAAGGTTCGAAAGAACACATTTGTTAAAAATCCATTCTGATTAATCGGCTTCTCATAAAGTAGTGGTTTCTGATGCTTTTTGTTTCTTCCTTGGAGGTGCATAAAACAGGGTTCCAGGAATTGAGCGATCTTGTTATTAGAATGATTGCGTAATTTCACAGATTCCACACTTTTGGGGACCATCTGAGTAACTCTAAAAGCTTTTTGTAAACATCTTTCTTTTAGGTTAGAATCCATGCTTGATCTAATGTCCTCATTCAGAAATGAGGATTCTACACTGATTACGTTCAGTGCTACGGCTGCGTCGAAGCTCCATCTTGACTGTAAGGACACAGGTAATGAAGACATGAGCGTGCCACTTGCATCCAGCCGGGAGGCTGGCACCCCCCACTCATGCTTCAGCCTCTTGTTCTTAACGTGCCATTCCAGATAGACTCTGAGCCATGGCTTCAGCAACAGTGCAGAGAACTCTGTGGAAGTCCCGCTTCCATAGAACAATATGGGAGTAAGGGATATTTTTGACAGTGAATGAAGGTGATGAGCCTGAAGACCCCACTGAAGAGTGGGAAACATGTATGTGTAGATATGAGCGAGGCTGAGAGCACTTGTTGGATCTATGCATGAGGAACTGGAGAACATTGGTTTCTGCTGCCTTTCTCCAAGATAAATGATTATTGGTAGAAATCTCTTCTTGGGAAACCTAAACACAGTCTGTGATGTACACACCACTGGACACAGTCTAGCTGTTTGAGTTTCATTGCATTTCATTGTATATGTATCCACTTCAAAAGAATCTTCAGGCCCGGCCTGGATAGGCACTTCCTTATAAATTAGGTGCAGTGCACCATTCACCTTCTTTGATTGGCCTACACGATCAACAGCTATATCATAAAATGCTACTTGTGAGATTGAAGGCGATAGAGTCGAATTTGTTAATCCGGATGCTTTAACAGATGTACTAGAAACATTTTCCTGGATCTGGTGAGAAGGCAGTACTTTGTCTTGAGATACCCAGGGTAAAACCAAAGCCATGGTCTCAGATGATCCGCTGGGCAGCTCAACCTTGCGATATATTTTTCCTCTTTTGGCATGTGACTCAGGATCCTTTCTGGCTCTATCAGGCATGAAGAAGGCCTCTTCCATAATAATGACTACTTCATTACCAGGCTTTGGGTAAGTCTTGAGTTTGGCAGGTTTTGGAGCCACAGTCATGAAACCCAAGACTGATCTTTGGTGCAGAGGGGACATGCCCCACTCATATTGCATCTTCTTTTTCCGGACGTGCCATTCAAGGAATTCCTTCACTTTGGGTTTCAGAAATGTAATGTTTTTCATCGCGGAGAATTCAGTGCTAGTCTTGCTCTTTTCTATCAGCAGTGGAAGCCAAGTTACGTTTTGTATAAACTCATTTAAGTACCCAAGATGTGCAGGGGGTAGCCCCAAGAGGAAAAGGAGATGCTTTTGCTTCAAGTTCCAATTTACAATGTCAACGCTGATTTGATCAGTAAATGGCAAACACATGGTTCTTAGCCTCAGCGGACGTTCCGAGTAATGACCAAGATTTGGAAATAATTTCGTAATCACATTTTCCAGAGATGTTTTCATCTCTGTTGGCAGTGCCTGCATTTCAAATTCAGGGTCTTCTAGATTTGGCTGCGGTCGATTGATAACCGGGCTGAGTATACCTGTGGGCAAGTTGTCACAAGATACCTTATTTTCTAGTTTATGATCACACTTGTATTGCATGTATAATGGATGATTAATGTGTGATGTTTGTGGAAGGGTTTTTGTTAACGGTGTATATAAAGCCGATAAGAAAAAGCAGAATGCAGTACTTTCAAGTGCAGGGTGTGTGGTACTTTCAAGTTCAGGGTGTGCTGTACTTTCAAGTGCAGGGTGTGCAGTACTTTCAAGTGCAGGATGCACAGTACTTTCAAGTGCAGGGTGTATTGCATGTCTTACGCCTCCCATTACTTTGGTTGAAGTGCATATCCCTTCCTGTAATATTTCCCTTGATATGTGGCTTTCTAATACGTTCAAAATATCCTCCTGAAGAAACAAGACATCGACTCGTATAATGATTACTTGGATTTCCCCCTCCTGCATGGAAATGGATGTTGAAAAGTTCCCAAAGGACTCTCTGGATATTGCTAGTATCTTCTGATCTTCTGTAATCTTTGTGGTAATGTGCGATTCCGTTCTCTCCACAGGAAGAGGTCTCAAGTTTTTATCGTCCTCGTTGGATAATTCCATCCCAGCTTCCATTGATTGTATCTCTGGCGATCTAAAATCTATAAATTGCATTGGCTCAGGCGTTTTATCCATCAAAGGCAGCATATCCATTTTTTTCCCAAAAAAATCTGTTCCTGCATTCGCATCAAGCTGACCTTCAGGTGAAATTGACGGGTCTCTATGTTGCTGGGTGATTGCCTTACGTCCTTCTGGAAAGTTTGATGTCTGCCTGCCTGGCTTACCGTGCACTTTTGAAGAAGGTGGCAGGAATGAGTTGATATGTCCATTCAGACAGTGTGTCAATTTAGGGAGTGTTGTTATGTGTTCGATGGAGGATTGCAAAGACATTTTCCGTGGTGGTGAATTTGCAGACGTGGGGCCCATTATGGCCAATTCCTTCACACGGTGTATGCCAAGTCCTGCAAACAACATACGTTCTTTGTGTCTTAGTCTTCGCTCTATGGGGTCCAAATAATCTGGTTCTAAGAAATGAACACATCTCTTTCTTGGTCGGGTTGTCATTTTGCCCCTGAAAATCAGTTTGGGGAGGAGAAATTTAGTGAAAGAAATACCCCTTTTCCTCGCCATTTTCCTCTCTCGGCATGGCATTCCTGCCATTCTAATGTCAACACCTTTTTCTAATTCATGTGCCTCCTGTATTCCTGACCCTTGCATGCATGTGTTAACAGGTAGCTTTTCAGTCAGGCTAACTACATCATCCATGTCCTTGGAGTGCTTTGATGCCATGCAGAGGTATGATATATTAAGAACTTGCATGGCGGGGGACATATTGCAATATCCAGGATCTGGTCTGGAAGAGGAAGGAGTGAGCAGTTGAATTGTTTGAGCTGTAGATGGTAGCGCTGGCCTTACAGATTCTGCGATTTGACCAGAAAGCTCACATTGGTGCTGCATGACCTTGTGTTTGAGATGGGCCTCAAACTGCTCTCTGATCTCCTTATTGATAAAATGTGTAGCAGCAATTGAGACCTTTTCAAGATCACAGAGGTTATTACATTGGTGTGTCTCAAATTGTGGCTCCTTAGATCGGGGAACATTCACAGATTGGGGAAAGTCCACCCAAGACCGGCGGTACTCCCATTTTCGAGTGGTCTGCTGTTGGAAATGCTGCGTGTTGCCTATCAGTTTAGCATCCTTGGGCATAGAGGATATAGGTGCCAAAGGCATGTATAGTCTGAGGGAACTCTGGACAGCAGCTGGCACACCCATTATTTGTTCTAAGGGCTTCTTCTTAACATGCCATTCTAGCCTTGCATCTATTTTGTTGCTATTAAGCCGTGTCTCTGTTTTGCTGAACATTTGTGTGGAACGCAGTCTCCTATCCTTGATCAGTGACGAAGATGCACGAGAATCTTTCTCAGCTTCCGGCGCAGGCTCTGTATACTGTAGATTCATGCACTTCTTTGTCTTATGCTGTTTCATGGCTGCCCATAGTTTGGCCTTTCCAATGAAAGCAGAGAAGCCATACACATGATATTTCAGGATTATCAGGAGTGCTCTAAGCACGTCAACCTGAGATTTATAAAGCAAGTCATTAATATAGATTTTAGAGAGAAAAAGGGATTTGCAGTGATTGCAAAGAGAATGTTCCAAGTGATGAAGGGTATGATGGGCATGTTGCGTTTGGGTGGCCGATGAATAGAAGGTTTCTGAAGGGTGAATCGAAAGCACCTGATCTTTAGAGATCAAGGACATTGAGGCTACTGAAGTCAAGTTTGAGATGTGTTTTGCTCCTAAACTTGATTTTTCATAAGGGGATGAAAAGCCAGAGTTTGTTAAAGATGTTCTCATGAAGGAAGTCAACAAGTGGTCTAATTGAAGATCATTCTCTTGGGAGCACCCAAGTGTCGGTTCAGGTCTTTGACCAGGCAATGAGACAGAAGCACATGCTATCTCCTTTTCTCTGTTTACTTTGGAGGGCAACACTCTAGATAAGGCGTGGACAGAGCTTGGTGGGGGACGGGGTTTTGAGGTTGACTGGCAGTTTGCTACACTCTTTGTAGCCTTATGAACTTGTGAGACCAATTTGTATACTTGGCAGGCTTTCCGACTACCGGGTGGCAGCCCTTTAGCTCTCTTATCCAGGGGATGGGACATAATTGTTCCTCCAGGGAATTCTTTAGCATGGCTTGTATAACAGCATTTCATAGGGCATTTGTTGTTCCAATGCCCTGTTGATACTTTCCTTGCACATGGGCGGTCACTGCGAAAAGAAATTCCCTCTCCTGGCTGCAAGGAAGAGGGTGAAGAAGAATGAGACTTAGCTTTTAAACAAGTATTTCTGGCTGGAGGTTTGCCCGCTGTCTTTGCCGCGTGGCTTTGACAGGGGACTTGTTGCCTCACTTTCGTGGATGGGTAGTCTTTTCTATTGTCGGTGGGGCCTTTCAAAAGGTCATTGGAGGAAATGGAAACTGCAAACACCTCACTGACTGTTTTGCCACAAATCTGACAAGTGGCTACTCCCAGCATTTTGTCTATGGTCTTCTTCAGGAAGCAGAATGTCATTCTTAGAACAGCTGCAGCTCTGCATTTAGAAACAGAAATATGCAAACAATTAGCAGAAGCATACACGTGATTTGAACAACATACACAGAAAGGTATTTCTGTTTTAGAGCCATCTGCAGGTTAAAGCATCATTATTCTCACTTGGAGAAAAAAGGAACCATGGCTTTACCTTGGTTAGTGACATAATTCAGGATGTGCAAGAGCCTACAGACTCATCAGGCAGAGATATCATGCCTTATGCATGCAACACTCCCTGCTTTATCAGCGGCTCAATATGTTTTAAGGGGATGCATATGCTTGAAATTTACCCGGAAGTTAAGCTCACAGAAAAATGTGTTGATTAATTAATGACACAATATTTTGTGAAACAGATTCACTGTGCTAACAAGTAGTACAACTCTGCCAATCTGAATGAGTTATAATAGTTACGGCAACAACACAAGGGAACGTGGCAGCACCCCAACTCACATTCAAAAATGTCACACAGAGACAATTTCCAATAGTGCACAATATGACCAGAGTTCTAAATAATGCCAAGTTCCACTCGAGCAGGAATATGCTATTTGAGTATTTGAAGTGCAAATATGCATAGTTTTTTTTAACTTAATCAAAAGTGAATGTGCATGTGCAAACGAAAACATCAAAAGGCCAAAGTTCAGACAGTGCATAAATTTCATTTTAGCCGAAACTCTGTAAAGTCCTAAGTCTTCACATTATCCCGTGATGAAAAAGCACGTGGAGTGTTACACATTTATGATGGAAACCCTGGGGAAAATACGCAAGGGTCAGAAGGAAACTTGCATATCACCCCATGCAAAGCTACATCAATTTTACTGCAATGCTATGTGCAATGAACATTAAATGCATTCAAAACATATATGTCACAGTCTTAACAGTGGGAAGGCAAGCAGTTGTTTCACTAACACCAAATTTAAAGTCACATGTTGTATCACTCAATCTGCATCAACACCCTGCATTATATAAAAAATTCCTTGTTTTTTTTGTAGACCTTTATTTACGCTTGACAGACAAAGGAGCACCATTATAATAACAGCATATGACTAAGTCTCACAGTCAATATCAATACACATCATTCTTGAACCCTTATGTCATATAGTACCCATGGGACGGGGCATCCATACTAGTGGGTGGTGTTTTAATGCCTACCGGTACATTACAGTCATTACATTCAGAAGTGGACTCATGGCGATTGCCTTTGGGCTAGGTGCACCAGCTACTCGCGCCATATCTCTTTGGGCTTGGACGTACTCGGTAACAGTCTTTTGGGCTTGGACGTACTCGGTAACATTCCGACGAATAGCTCCTCAAAATGTTCAACTCTTGTCAGTTCAGTCAGTCAATCTTTACCCAACGGGGGGGGGGGGGTTGGTCGGGGAACGCCTTTCCACTTCCCCAATATGCAGCGTTTAGCGATTAAGCATCCAATATTGAGAAAGGGTCTAAGCCGCCTCTACCGGGACGACCCTCCACGCTCCAAACAGTGCACCCATATGTGCGTATGACAGCATATCTAACACCTAAATCCAGAATGAATGCAGTTTACCACAGCTCCACAACATATGTAAGTCATCTGCATCTCCACTTTTACATCTTGGGCATCTACTGTGTTTGTCGATATACTTTATAAGTCTTGTTAGGGGTTTAAGTACAATCTATTCAGTATTTTGTACTGAATACATTTGAATCTGGTATTTAGGGACACTGTTTGGGATTAGAGAGCACATCTTATCCTATTGTTCATCAGAGAGGTCTATCACCATGCCCCTCGCCCACTCTTGGGTGTCCCTTTGCCTTCTCCCTTTGTTTTCCTTCTTTTCCCTCTGCTCTCTTTTGTCCCTAGATATTAGGATAACCAATCCTGTCAGGTACCCACTGAAGGGGATAATCCCTTGGGGCCTCACTGTGCTGGCAGTTAAAAGAAAGAATTCACAGAAGTCAACTCCACACTGTTTGCTGCGAGCTGCCATCGCAAATCGGTTATTCACAATACCCCGATAGGTGAATTTGTCAGAGTTCTGTTGCAGCTGTTCAGACCCAGAGATTTTTAAACAGGAATGCCAGCTTCTGAGAGACCGATTTCAGGACACAGGCTATCCAATTCAATGCATTGACAAAGCTCACAATCTAACCTCAAGGCTGGCGAGAGACAATACCTTAGTTGTTAAACCCAAAACAACCAACTCACTGTACAACAGTATCAGATTCTTGACATCATGCTTAAAAAACAACATTGGCACCTCTTGATGCTAAACAAGGATCTCTACAACCAACTTGACAAAACCCTGAAATTATCCACACAAGAGCCCCAACTCTAAGAAGCACGCTCAGTCCGTCCTTTCTGAGGAGTACCTTCACTAGCCAACCAGTGACATGGCTACAACTGCAGCGCCAGGGGTTTTCAAAGTGTGGCACCTGCAGGTATGTGTGAAGGTGCGCCTCCCCATGAATCCTGCGTACCTGATGTGTTGCTCTGTGACGGTCCAGGATAATTCTTCAGCCCGATGTCCAATCTGGTCCTGTGTAAGGCAATGCAGGAAGAAACCCCAGGAACCCAGGTCTGTGCAAGTATACAGATATCAACAGCCAAGGACCGGGAGGAGCTCCTTCCCAACACCACGGGGAAGGACCAACCACGGATTAGTGTGATGTCAGACAGTGCGAAGCACTGACGTGGAAGGCCCAAGAAAGAAGAGGGAAAAGAAGGAATACAAAGGGAGAAGGCAAAAGGACACCCAAGGAGGGTGCAGCACAAATGCAGAGCAGAAGATGACAAGATCAGAAGATCAAAAGATAAGAAGTCAAAAAGGCAAGGGAGCAGGAAGGAGCTGGCAAGGCACAGGGAAAGGTGATCAACAGCAGGCAGGGCCAGCTGCAAGAATTAGGCAAGCCACAAGGGAAGGAGAGCAGCAGCAGGCAGAACCAGCAGCAAGGAACAGACAAGGCACAAGGCAAGGTGAGCAGCAGCAGGCAGGGCCAGCAGCAACTAGCGCCCCTTTCTGAAACGGTTGTGACAAGCAGGGAACTGTTCCGGGGCCTCTTCATACTTCCAGAGGCTGGTGTGTGTATGACCGTTGTCATGGGCGACCGCCAACGCGAGCTTCACCGCACATGTGCGGAAACGGGCTGCTGATCCTGCATGCATGCACACAGAGTGAAAGATGGCGGACCCCATGAAGCAAGGTTGCCACATCAGAGCACGTCGTGGGTCCCCCAGCACTGGCCTGTCCCTGAGCCTCCAGGTAAGTCTCCTGGAGGGCATGGAGCGGCATGCATGGGAACGCCGCACTGTGACAGTATGCGCACATTGGCACACAAAAATTGATTGACCCTCAAGGGAAAACCATGAAGATAACTGACCAAATCAATTGCCGCTCCAAGTACGTTGTCTACGTTATTGTTTGCAACCGAATATATAGAGGCAGCACCATATGGTAACTAAGGACCTGCATCCATGAACATCTGTCCCCAACTGGCAGACAAGATCCTAAATTCCTTCTTACAACACATTGGCAAAGCCAACACCAATTAGCCAACAAGAAAGATTTGAGATTCATTGGCCTCAAGAAAATCTCCTTGTGGAAACGAGGAGGAGATAAGGAAAAGTTACTACGACAGACCGAATCAAGGTTTATTTGCCAAATGCGCACAACTGTCACTAGTCTGAACACAGATAATGAAATGGTCTTTTTCTATGATGTACTGACCTGTATAATGCCTTGAACTATGTGTATTATATATATATTTTTTTCTGTCTGTCAGTCTTACACTTCCCATAGAATAACTTCAGGTCCATGGAAGAGAGCAAGAAGGACTAAGATGCACAGCCTGACAAGTATCTTCCATTCTTACATATCCTTTGTTCGGCATATCAATGCTTAGACTGTCTATTTTGCATTTGAATTACTGTAGTCTGATTTTAAACAATTGATCCGCCTGCCTTACCCGTGGTAATGGGTCTGCTTACCCAACATACTCAAATAATTTGCATTTTGTGCCTTTTCAACATTTTGCACACTTTACTTAGTCCCTACACCATCTTGCAGGGCCAGTGTAATTTCTTCTAACTGAAGCACTCATATGCTAATTGTAAGGGAGGCAGGGTATCACAAGTATGACACAGACACAAAGGTAAAACCTTTATTAAAGTTTAAGTGGGGTTGGAGAAATTCCTACTTTGCCCTATAACTAAGATGGGAGTAGTCTCGACCATCAAATAATAACTAAAACAGTCCTAGTTGAGTCGGTCAAATCAGAATGGCCTATACTAACAAAAACCTAATGGCGCCCCTATGTCTTGTACAAAAAGTGTGAAAGGAGAATATGTATGCAAAGGAAAGTCAGTGTCCAAATATAAAGAATAAATGGGGTTTAGTCAGCGCTCCTGCCCACGTTGGACAACACAAAGTAATGCGGTCTCTGTCGGCAAGATGACACACTCTGGCTGAGGCTTTGAACACAAAGCCAGTTCAAGATGTGGATCAAGGCCCGCCTGGCCTTCCACATTAAAGTCTTGCTTTCCAATTTTCAAAACACAGTTCACCAAACGCTCACGTCAGTCCCCCTCTGTCGGGCTAAGACCTATTGAAGCAAAAGTTCACTTCAGTCCTCCTCTCTTAGGCTCGGACCTCTTAAAGCAAAACAAAAACACTTTCATGGGTTCCCTTCCCCAAGCTTATTACATCTTGCTTAAGGGTTCCCTTCCCCTAACTTATTACACCTGCGGTCTCCCTCAGTCGGGCTAGGACCGTTTCCTAATGTCGAAGACTTTAAAATGTGCATGGCTTTTTTTCGACAGACCTCTGAAGGACTACTTCGACTTTCCAACTTTCCAGTTTTCAATTCACACTCTTATGTTATTTGCCCCAATGCTTCCTGGTCTGGGCAGTTCACTGTATTATGCACCAAAGTTCAACTGTCACCTTTTCACTCTCACCTTTTCTCTGGGTCAATTTTAATCACATCGCTTTTACAGTTCATTCACTTTATTGCTACAAATTTTTCACCTTTCACAGAGACTTTAGAGTGGGCTACTTCATTTCGCCGGACCACTCAGTTTCTCAGTATCGCTGACTTTACAGCTATGGTTATTTCAAGGTTCATTCGCAGATGTGCCTTTCTTCGCATCTCATCCACCTGTGTGCAGCATTCAGTTATGCGATATAATGTTGCACTTCAATCCTTCTTTAGCACACCCTGGTCTCTCACGTTGCTTGCCAACTCGCCGGATGTGTGCGTTTCTTACTTGTCTTTACTATCTTCCAGTTTACGAGTCAAGGTTAGTACCACAAGCTTGGCCTCGCCTCCCGAACTCTGCCGTTCACCCGGGAGGGTTGCTGGCATCCTTGAAACACAATGCAGCCTTCTTGTTTGGGATTCAGCCTTCTCCACATGTCTTTCACAGCCTTCTGGAGGCAACAACCACCTGCAGGGAACGCCTGGGGTTCTCCACCCGTGGCTCTCGTCCCTCGGTCCGTTGCTCTGCTCCAGTAGGTTTGCCTTCGCCCTGGAAGTTCTGCTCTTACTCATGTTCCACTTGCTCAGAGTGTGCCTCTGTGTTCTGCCTCAGAAAAGCTCTTTGCCATCAGATATATGCACTTAGAGTCAAGTGCCTGACTTTGCTTGACCCAATTAGCGGGACATGTCCAATTGGAAGTGTAAGAGTTAGGGGGTGGAGAGTGGAACAGCGTAGGATCCTAGGAAATAGGAGGAATCATGGGTTAGAAAAGGGGAGGAATACTGCGTCTCGCTGCCGGCTGTGTCACCCCCACTCCCCGAAGACCTTACACCCAGGTGATCCTCCCGCACTGGTCCACCCCCAGGGTCTGAATACAAATACGATGGCCGTGCCCTGGCCACCTGAGAGAGAGATGCCCGAGGTCTAGCAGGTGAGACCCCCTTTGCTTTCTCACATAACCCAGCTCTTAATTAGTAGCATGGTTAGAAGTACTACAGTAGGTGACTATAATCGTGTCTTTTAGAACAGTGTCTATCCCATTCGTCTATGCTTTTGCTGACAATATTAGAGTCATAGGTATGATTGTATGCTCTTGTGGGAACAATACACTATCAGTGTAATTAGGGACCTGTAGCTTGGCCCCTCCAAACATGGCGTTGATCCAATGCCTGTTATTGAGTAATGACGTTGCCTGCATGCACGTGATGTCATAGTTACAACCATCAATTTTAAGACAAACCTAATGGAGGCCGCGATCGAAATGGATCGCGGCACGCCATCAGGCACAGTGATCCCGCACCAACAGGGGGACACACTTGTCCAGCACAGGTAGGGGTGCTCATTCTCAATGTCCGATTTGCTTTAAGGCTGCATCCATGATTAGCGATGTAGCTTCTTCGCATACGCGATCGCCGTACCTTGTGTACACTCGTTGCCAAGCAGCAGTAGTTTCAGATTACTAGACTTGTGTGGCTCATTGAGGGCAAACCATTTCATCACCCGTCAACAAAATATAATTTCCTAATTATCAAGACTAAGGTAAGGGGCATCTTATTTGCAATGCTTAACATATGTAGTTACATAGGTCTACACAACCCGCGTTATTGGTAGAGCAACTCTGGTCCGTAATAATCGGATTGCAGATCCCTCTAGCTTTATGATTGCCACATTATATCTTGGAATTATCGAGCATGACTCTGGTATGGGTGTAACACATGGAATTCTGGCAAGATTCCGAAATGACTTATAATTGTTTTTTTAAGATTTTGGGCTTGTGACCCTATATACAGTTCCTAAGCAACACGCATTGATCGTGTACATCACAACACATGCAAGGTGAATGCACAGTTTGCTTTTTGCAGTGTCCCAAACCAATACTGCTGACTAACTTCTGCATCGAAACAGTGATACCCAGGCATGTTACTCATCTCTCTTGTGTTTTTTTATACCATCCTATACAACCCCTTCCCATGTCCATCCCCTCTTAATCCCCCTCACTTTCACCTACATTATGTTCATAATGTAATTGGGTGTTCTTTTTTCTATTATGTATGACCATAATTTGCTTCAACAATTAGTGTCTTACACCTTGTGTTTTCTCTGACTTATGTTGGAATGTTAACCAACCAACTATTCTTGTCACCATAATGTTTCAACTATGTCTAGTGCCTCCTTTTGAAAAAGACCTTCCTAGGGTCAAAACACGTGGTAACATATTGGGCACAATGAGGATTAAATGCACTCATAAAAACACACAACATGAGTTGTCTCATTGAAAGAAGATCTCTGACTACTTGTGTTATGTGACCAGCGCCAATTCCAGTGTACCTGACTTAATTCAGTTCAACAGTGTTAAGGTCCTGGGTATGCCTTTTCGGTACCTGGGGCTGCTTAAGATCACGGCCTAGATACCAGCTACACACTTATTCTAGATTAATTTTGAGCACTGATCAGCGCAGAGTGAGCGGGATTACCCAGCCTTTGCATCCCTTTACTCTGGTACATTTGAGTTTACCAGGGCTCTGGCTACCGGGTGGGTATAGAGCAGTTTAATGTAATTTAGCATTTGAGAGCCAAGCCTGCATTTTCCCAATATCACAGACAAGTACTCCCATGACACTATGTCAAATGCTTTCTGCACCTCTAAGTTTACTGCCGCAGCAGAGGCCTAGCGGAACAATCGGGGCATAGCATTAAACAGGCAGCGGATGTTTAGCGTAGTGGACCTACCGGGGATGAAGAAAGAATGCCTGATCGCTGTGGACCAGGTATGGCAGTAGGGAGAGTAGTCTATTTGCAATGATCTTCGTGAAGATTTTAGTGTCCACATTAATAAGCGACAGGAGTCTATAGGACCCACAATGGTTGCCAGGCTTCCCTGGTTTAAGGATTATAGTTATTGAGGCCTCCCGGAGCGATTCCGGGAGGAGAGAGTTTTGCCGTGGTAGTTCCCATACCCATAACAGGTGGGGGGCCAGTATTGCACCATATGTCATGTAAAACTCTGCCATGAGCCCATCAGGGCCCGGAGCTTTGCCTCGGGGGAGCACCTTAAGAACTAGCATTATGTCCTCTATTGAAAATGGCATGTTAATTTGCGCCCTAGCACTCTCTGGCAATCGGGATATTGTCTAGCAGGGAGTGTATGGCCTGTTCACCTTTTAGTAGACTAGAGTAATTTAAGTTTTCATAGAATTGCCTGAAAACGCCTAGTATGCCCTGGTCCACACAGTTACAATCCACTGGCTGGTCGAGTATGCCATCAGTTTGTGTAGGGCCTTTCTCTGTGCCTATCAGTCTAGCCAGTGTTCTCCCCGGACGGTCCCTCTCGCTGTATCTTCTTGCAGCAGTGGACTTTGCAAAGTATCTGATTTCTCTCTGCATATGTTCCCGGAACTCCTCTAGAGTGGTGCGTATGTCATATAGTAGGGCAGGGTTCGACGTGGTAGTGTATGCATTTTCTATTTCCTTAAGTTTACTTTCACAGCGCCCTACGCCTCGCCTGATATGTTTTGAGAACCCCGAATTCCCTAGAGATGGCCATCCACCTGATATAAGCCTTAAATTCTTGCCATATTGCCATATGAGGCGGTGTCGGGGGTGTTGCGGATGAAGTAAGCGCATATATCAATCTTTATGTCCGCTCTAAACACTCTTTCTTGCAGTGCCTCCGATTTGAATCTCACCAAGGTTCGATTATGGGCATGGCTTCTCACTGTTATTCGCAGCATTATGGGAGAGTGATCAGAGAGTGTGCATGGGAGTATGTGTCATGACCTACAGAACACGCCCCTTTTGGACTTCCTGGTCCTAGTCTCAACAGGGTTTACACTCTCTGGTACTCCCAACATGGCCATCCACTGTGAAACACCTTCCTCGCTCAACACGTTGGACGTAGCGTGTTCTATTAATAGACCACGCCTCCCGCGGCTCCGTGCGTCTCAATGCTATTGCGAAGTGGCGACCAGACTTGTGCTCTGTAGCTTGCGGTATTGTTTCCCTTGGTTCTTTCCCAGCCAACCCCATTCCTAGTCCCTTTCCTTCCTTTCTTGATTCCTGGACTCGTGTGCTGAGTAGCGCACTCTGTAAATTTCCCGGATTCCTGGATCTTTGCATCCCGGAACTTTGAACGCACGCTGGAGTCGGAAGAGACTCGTGCAGCCTTATTCAAGACCTGATCCGTCCGCAAGAAGACATCGACCAAGAAATCCAGCAAAAATCGATCTCAGGTGAGAAGGGGGGAACTCCTTGACAGTATGCCTGCAGCCGGTACATTCCCATGAATTGTCGTGAGGTCACGAAGATGTCAATGCGTAATGCCACCTAGTGCACTGTAGGATAAAATGTGAATTCCTGCTTGTGTGGACGTAGTGCTCTCCATACATCCTGCATTTTCGAGTCCATCAATTTGGCTCTGCCGGCTGCGTGAAGCTTTAGACGGGGGTCTATGACCAGCTCTTGTCATTTCTAGCCGTTGGTCTAAAATAGGGTTCATGTCGCCTCCCCAGATAGAGGGTGCCATCAGGTATATATCTATAATGGACACCACATCTTCATAGAAATCAGGGGGATCGGAATGCATTGGAGGACTGGTTCCCGCCCTTACCCATGGCGCCTCTAACAGATCTGATTCTGCACAGTGTGATTAGTGATGGGGTGGAGGCAGGTATCAGGGCTATATGATATGATATGCCATTTATACCCTGCCTATTCACAAGTGTTTCAAGGCGCGATGAGGAAAGGGAGGGGAAACAAGGGAAGATCGACAACAATCTTACTAGGCCAGGTGACAATGAGATCGTGCAAGTGCAGGGAAATGGCAAAGGGGAAAAGTGCAGTGGGGAACGGGAAGGGGGCAGTGCAGTACAAGGGAACGACAGTAAAAAAAAAAGAATAAATAAAAGTAATAAGTATAAGTAAAAAGTGCGGCCAGCTGGTGGCAAGTGCAAGGGTAAGGCAAGTGTTGGTAAGGGACTGTAGTGATACAGAAAACAGTCCCCAAGTGCGGGGGTTGCCAGGGAGGCAATGCAGATGTGCAGCTGGCGGGGTGGGGGACCTGGGCCCGAGATCAGAGGGTTGGACAGGTGACCAGTGCAGTTTCAGTTTTAGCCAGGAGTTCAGCAAGGGAGAATAGGAGAGAAAGCAGAAGCAAAGAGGAAGGTTTTGATGTGCTTCCGGAACCGGAGATGGTTCTCCTCAAGTTTCAGGGAGGCAGGGAGGCTGTTCCAGAGGGAGGCCCCAGCTGAAGAAATATCTACCACCAACTCGTTGCTTGGAAAAGCGACTGACCTTGTGGGAGGTGGAGGTGGATGAGCGAAGAGCTCAAGAAGGAAGATATTTAGGAAGAGAGTTGAAGGTGTTGAGTCCCCAGTCCCCAGAGGCCTTGTGGACAATGCAGAGGGTTTTGAACTTAATCATCGCAGCCACTGGGAGCCAGTGCAGAGATTTTAGATCTGGAGAGATACGATTGCTAGCTTGAGGCCAAGGACAAGTCTCGCAGTCCTGTTCAGGATGAGTTGCAGAGGGCGGAGAGTAGAAGCAGCCAGATTTAGCAAGAGACTGTTGCAGTAGTCCACCCTAGAGAGAACCGGAGCTCTGGAGACAGTGAGCTTCTGGGGAAGGAGAGGAAAGGAAGAATACCTCTGAGGAGGTGCAGCTGGCAGTGTGACATCTTAGAGATGTCAGAGATGTGAGAAGAGAAGGAGAGTGTGGAGTCGAAGATGACCCTGAGGGTTTTAGCCTCACAGGTGGGAGCAGGAAGAGGGTCAAGAGAGGCGGGCCAGAGAGTGACAGGAAAGGAGGGTGTAGGTGTACCAATAAGGAGAATCTCAGTCTTATTTTGGCATATGCCAAAATGATTGTTGCAGCGGGGTGTTGGGCGGATGATTCTAGAAGAAAGTGGGAAGACTCCATTGTCGTCCCAATTACAGATGCTATCTGGCGCTATTGCTGCACCCAGATGAAAGGGGTGGGGCTCGACAGTAGATTTAAGTTAATTTTCTTTAAATAATTGCACCAGTTTTATTAATCCCCGGCTGATCTACATACATTCTTCTCTCAGGCATCAGATGCTTGTTGGAGATGTGGGTTGTTGCTGGGCACATGTATGCATCTGTCATGGCAGTGCCCTCTGATTTACGATTTTTGGGTGGAGGTCTTTGGTGCTTTAAGTGTGATCATGGAAGAGAGTATTACCCCATGCCCTATACTAGCGCTGCTGAGATATAGTAAGAAAGTGGTGAGGTATGTGAGGCACCTTACGGCCTACTCTTGGTCCTGGCGAAAAGAAGGGTTGCTATGGTGTGGGATAGGAGTCGTCCTCCAAAGCATGAACGGTGGAAAGCCGATATATTGTACTGCCATGATGGAGGGACTGAAAACAGTGCCACGTTGCACCCGTCTGCGCAGCCAAGACACATTTGGGGACCATATGTGGTGTACTTAATGTGTGATGCTTGCTGCTCCCCTGATAACGCCATAGTCTCATGTTGATGATTATTTGCAATGATTGTCATGGTATCACTGTCACCCCCTTAATTTGCATGATTTGAATGAAATTGCTGCCCACTGTTCTTGTTTTGTGTACTTATAATTAATTTAAAAAGAGGTATAAAACAAAATTAAAAAAATCAGGGGTGTTAATATTCAGGCCATAAACATTCCTTGTAAATCTGAGTGATTTATGGCTCAGGGTCAAAACCCCCCGTGATTGAGTTGAGAAGGATGTAAAAAACCTATTGTTTCCCCAAGATGCGGCCACACTTTTGTTGGTGGCTGCTGTGGTGTGAGTCTCCAGAAGGAAGAGGACACTGATTTCGTGCCTATTGACATATGCTATAATCGTCCTGGTTTTAGTGTAGTTCCCCAACCCCCGGACATTCCATCTCATCATATTAAATGTTTATCATTTCACTATATCATCAATCTACCATTTTTCAACAATAGCCAAATGGTACATACATGTCATCAACAATGTGACCGTGCCCCTGAAAAGCCCAATCTCTGTCTGCCAAGACATCTTTTTATAACTTGTAACCCCCAAAACAACAGGGTGATGTCTACCCACCCATAGTTCCAGCCCCAACAATCAACTTGGCACCCCTGCATGGGGGACACTGCTTTTAACTTGACCAGCTCTCGTTGCTAACACCGGCCCCTACTCAAGTGAATATGTGAACGTATACTCACTTCGCATGCCCCCTAAGAGGTGGACCAGACTAAGAAAAGTGGTCAGTGGCAACCACCTGTAAGGTAAGGTTAGGCCGTAGGGCTCCCATGGCATTATTATAGTACTTGCCGTGAGCTTTTAGTCAGCAAACGTTCGGTCTTGAGGGCCCCAGGTGTTCATAGCATTGTTCTCTGCTCTGCCTGCAGCTACACAGGGGAGGGGAATTTTCGCCTCGATGTAAGCCGCCACCTCTTCTGGCAGCAGGAATAAGTGTGTTTTTCCATTGTGTTTGAATCTCAGGCGTTCCAGGATTAGCATTGCGTATTGGACATCCCTATCCCTCAGAAACTTCTTAACTCCAAGGAATGGTCTGAGCTCTATCTATAGGGTAAATGTGCGTATTCGCTGACTCGTAGCGCAGAGGGCCCTTCTCTCTAGCCACCCGGAGGATGAGGTCATAGTCAGGATAATTCAATAGTCTCACAATTACTGGCCTCGGTGGGGCCCCTGTTTTGGGTCTCGCTGAAGGTGACCTGTGGGCTCTCTCCACCATGAAAGAGGATGAAAAGGTAGGTTTTCTGGAAGGTTCTTGAGTAGTGTTTCAATCACTTCTTCCATGGGACCCAGGCCAAATGTTTCTGGTAGTCCGACTATGCAGCCATTATTGCACTTGGAGCGTGACTCATGGTCATCACAGCATTGCAGTGCACGTTTGAGATCTTTGGATATTGCGGTTACTTGAGTCTTCAGTCCCACAATGTCATCCTCCGTCTTTCCAATCAGAGTTTCTACCTCCATGATTCTAGCGCTTTTGCGCTTCATCTTTGCATTTAGTGTAGTGATGTTGGCGGTTATTGCATCTAGTGTACCACTGACAGTAGCAAATTCCGACTGCGTACTGTCCATTATTTGTCAGAGGTCAGTCATGTCGGTGGCAGGGGACTCCGTAGTATGACTTGGCCCTTTATCTGATTCTTGCCTGGACGTTCTCACCTGTCTGGTAAAGGCCTCCATATTGCTCTGCTTTTTGTTCACGCCACCACCTTTCGTTATCGTGTGGGGAGCGGCTCAGATCCGCTGCTGATCTCAGATCGGCATGTGGCAATGAGCATGCTGTGTCACCAGAGCACCTTGGAATACTGGAGGGGAGGGGGCGGTCGCAATGTCTTCAGGGCCCAGGAAGCAGTCCGCCACTACTCCCATTGCTCCCAGGGTACCATGACTTCACTTGCCAGTTGTTATGGGTTGGAAGAGGGACAGGACCCTGCCATAGCCTTGTGTTTAAATGGTTGCTGTCTGTCAAGGCCCCACACCGATGTGGTTCCTCTATGACCTCCCTCTGGAGCTCCTCCATCTGTGTGGGGGATAAGCATCCTCTGTTTAGCGATGACCCTCTCCCTCCAGCCCATGGGCTCCCTTTCTCTCCAACCCCTCTAATACAGCCTCATTCCCCCTAATGGTCAGGTTTGTAAGGTCAAAACCCAGCGAGAGGAGCCCCATAGCCTCATGTAATAGCAGCCCCTTTACATTGCTAGATGACAGGCATATATACACTTTATCTGCACAGTTTTTGAATGGGAAGGCCACAAAGTCAAAGTCCCAGGTTTCAATGGGCCTCATTTTCATAATGATATGATTGGTTATTTATTTATTTATTGCAAGAGTCCTAGTATATTGTGCCTATTCAAAATAAAGCCATCCTGCGCAGTGAACATGTGTTCCAAACGAATGGCGTACTTAAGTTCCTTTGCTGCCTTAGATTGCGTACCACTGAGGCCCTCTCTGGGCGATGTGAAAAAGTCATTCTCTAGACCAGTGATCATACGGCCCTCCTGTTTCGCGAGGACTATACATTTTTGCAGATTTGGTTGGTTTCCTGGTGTCCTTGTTTCTAAAGCACTACCAGTGGACCCCCCTTAAACCACCTGAAAAAATCTCTCTGCTCTTGGTGCTGGTTGAATTCAGCTCTTCCGCTTGGGCGTCTGATCTAGAGTCTATATAGGACTGCTTTGGTAACCCAACTTTGTCACTCAATAAGGCATTACGTGTTTGTTCCAACATCAGGAATGGTTCCGTAAGAATCAGCGTGGTTTTTGAAAGGCCATTTTGCCTACTTGTTCCATTCCTGTTCACTGTTTCCGTTTGTGGAGCAGCTCTGCCCCCCTCAACCTGTACTTTGGAGGTGTTCACACATGCCACTACTCACCTCCACTCTGCTGTCACCTTTGTGGTTGGTGTTGCTCGTTCTTTCTGCTTAAATTGCATTGATCCGGTTTGCCCAGTCAGTTCAACTTCCTGCGCCTGATCCTTCCATGAAGTGTGAGATAAACTCAGGAGGAGTTTGACAGAGGCCGATGGAGATGCCTCTCCATCTGAAATGTCTCCCCCCGGGTGGACGTCAGTCAGAGATCTTCTTGGCAAGTCTTCTTTCATGCACACGCCCCTCACTGACTGTGTGCTCTTCTGACTTAGCTCTGTGGAGCTTGGAAGAGATAGATGTCTTAGGAATTTTCTCGCTCCATTTGACCTCTTTCTTTTACCCCGGGGCTCATGTTTTGACTTCTTTAGTATGTGGGATTGAGAATGTCTCAGGTTCTGCTTTTTCAACTTTTTCCTTCCAAAAATAGGATATTCTTTGTGTGAAGGATCCACCACTTCCTCCTAAAAGTCGTTTAGTATCTCCTCTACTCGTGAGGTGTTACGTAAGACTACCCCTTCATCTACAGCAGCAGGAAATGAGTATGCCCTGGAGATAAGTCCCTCAAAGCGCAGAGAATCTCCCATCTCCCGTGTGTGTGTGAGACTTAATTACAATAATGCTCTAATGTATATTTTCTGAAAATGTTTAATAAAATGTTTTCTTAAAAAACAAAAAAAACTAGCCCTTCAGCTGTATGCAAGGCAGTACAGTCCAAGCAGTCAGGGCAACCCTTTTGGGGTCCCCCAGATTTTTGGACCTCCGTTGATGTTCCCACCGCTAGGCCCTGAGTTGTCAGGGAAGCCAGGTCCTCACTCTGGCATGTTACAGGGGTTACTTTGTCCCTTGCCAGGGGTTTGATACACCGAGGCTCAGTTCCCCCACCTCTTACCACCTGGGCTTGAGGGAGGGTGCCAGATTCCCCAAGCTCCTTCCATAGTGGTTTCCTCCTGTTACGTTCCTCGGTCAGGGATTCCAAGGTCGACATCACAAAGCTTTCCAGAAAAGTTAACTTGGTGTGCATCATGGTCAGCATTGTAGAATGATCCTTTGGGCTGTCATTCAGTGCCTCATATCATTTTATCGGATCCAGCTAACCACCCCCCATTTCCTCTCTTTGGTAGAACTTGGCATGGTTGAAGTTAAACCTCAATTATTTCCTTCTGCGGTCTGCTGCCCCCTGAGATGTTGTAACCTTCTGCGGGTCCTGAACTTCCTGAGGAAATAGACGAAAAGGACGGTTGTTGCAATGGCATCAGGCTTTGAGTCCTCACGCCTGTCAGGCTTCCCAAGGTCCTTCTACAGGTGTGACTGCTTAAGCTGTCAAACCCCTTCGTCTTCCCGTCCCTCCACACTCTCCTCACCTGAGTCTTCAGAGTGACCTGAGTTTCGTAGATTCCGCCGGCTCAGGTAGTCCCGTTCTTTTTTAGATAGCACTTGCCTGTCTCGGTGAGAAGCCACAGTGACTGCTGAATAGACAGCCGTCCTGGGGCACCTTTTCCGGGAACAGGCCGGACAAAAGGGAAAAAACCCACACGTGGGAAAAACCCTTAGGAGACTTCTGGCAATGAAGTAGGTGAAGATCCAATGTTGTAGCAGTAGGACTGGAAGCAGATACGAGATCCACAGGGTTGAACACAGGAAGTAAGTCCAATGCGACACAACTCGAGGTGAGAAGGAAGCCAATGAAACAACCGGCCCAAGGGAAACACAGGCACGGTAGGAAAAGGAGAGAACCTACAGGAGAGAATACAACAGAAAGAAGAAAAGGAAAAACTGGAGAACCGCGAGTGAAAAGAGCGGCAAAGAGGAGAAAAAACGCCCGCCGCCGGAGCAGCGAGACTAGGAGGAGGAAGCGAGGAAGTGCCGAGAGGTCGGCGAGGAAGAGACTGGAAGAGGTAAGGCCGCCGCCGGTAAAACGAACCGGCCGACAGAGAAGGAGAGGAATCTCTTTCCCAAGGATAAGGAACGAGCAGGCAGAAATAACCCGCCACATGCCGAGGCGAGCAGAGGGCACAGCTGGGAGAGCGCAAGAACCAGAGCCGCTGGAGCGAGGACCAGCAAAGGGTTGAAACGCAGCGACTGCCGGGCTTGAGGGGCAGATAACTTCCGGCAGTGCTGCGATAGGCCAATGACTCGAGACCAGACACAAAGAAGGGACTAAACCGCTCTACCTGGCGGGTTGCAGCCTCCAACTTGGAAGGAGCCGCCACCCGCGGTAGCGATTGCGGATGACAACAGGTCAGATGGTCAGCCAACACGTCCACCTGAGGACATTTTTCGTCTGTGTGATGGGATGTTGCCTGCCAACCAATGAGTGAGCCCTCTTTCCTGCCACCTTCGGAAGGGCTGCCCGCTTCCTCACGAGGATCATTGCGAATGGAATGCGGCTTTGAGACACCCTTGATGGGGATGGATGTCCGCAGAGGACCTACAGACTTGCTCACATGGAGATGGGGCTCCTCTGGAACCTTACTCACCAAAATAGGTTTAGGGGGCCCATCAATGCATTTCCACCATCATTAGACTACTCACTTCTGACATCAGTGAGGGATTGGTCCTGTTGTGCTAACCACTGATACGCCAACAGATTTCCATGATTGTTCCTTTGAACGTGCCATTTAGAGCCTCCTGTCCGTTTATTGTCCCTTATCACAGAGATGCGACTTAAGTCACAGTTAGGCAGCAATAGATATACCTTATTTAAATTATGATGCATTTCCATAGTGCTATCCGTCTCCAGGATCCTCTTCTCCAATGCTTGGTACAAATCATGCTCGAGTGTTGCTGCTGACTCCAAGAGTAACCAGTCAGCTATCTCATTGCGCACAAACTCCTCTCCATTCCCCAAAGGTTTCCTGAAAAAGAAAAGTTTCCTCTTCATCCAGGCACTGTCAGGCTTCGTCCTTGGAAACTGTGGCAGAAGCGGAAGCATTAACATAAGCCGCTAGTTTTTCTTATCGGTCTAGTCCTCATCCATCATGGCAGCCTTGTGCTTATCAACGCTCTGTTTACCCTGGAACAGCGCGTTGTATCGTCTTTTCCGTGAGACACCGCTGCTGAGTGCTTCACAGTTCTCCTGTGCTCCTCTCTCCTTGTTGGAGTTGCTATCTTTAGTTATTTCTCCTTATCTTTACGTCGGTTGTACGTCGGTTGTATTTGTGAGTATATTTGTTCGCTAAGTTTCACCTTTCTTTTCTTTCCTTGTCCATCGTGTACTCCAATACACCCTTTTTTCTATCTCTTCTGCCGAAGGTAATCTCGCTTACAATTCGGAACTGTTCTCTGTCTATCTAGTTTTTGGGGCCCTGCCCTCCTGTCTGCTTAACTGTCAGCTATTCTTCTGCGCTCGCGCAACTCACCCTGTCAGTCTGGTACTTTTCCAACTATTCTTCCTTCATTGCTTCGTGATGTTTCTTGTTACGGCGCGGTTCCTTTCTATTTCAATCGCCTTTTTGATTGTTCTTCAGTGCTAGCGTCTTACGGCCACCTGGTCGTCTCTCTCCCTCCGTCCATACGGCTCTGTAGTGTTCATCTCAGTTTGGATACTATATCGCTGAGGAACTGAAGCTACTGCCATCCTTCTAGACTCCTGGACTCTGCACCTGCAATCCAGTCCTCCTTCCACACTCTTGGAATCTGCTTCCATCATCCAGTTTCCCTTCCACACTCCTGTACTTTGCTAACTGGTACTACTTCCACCAGGGTTTTTTGGTGCCATCCCGGCTTTTTCCCTGGTTAGGGGTCTGGCTCCTTGGAGTTCTCCAGGGCTTGGTATTATAACGGTCAAGGTGGCCTCTGAGGGAGACAGGCCTTACTTACACGATAGAAGGGACAAGAAATCCAAAGAAAATAAGGACCCCGATGCAAGAAGGACCTGAAAAAAGAGAACCACGGAATCCAAGGACAGCTCTACGGAAGGACAAGGTGAGGAGGAGGTTTGGGAGGGTACGTTATTGCAAGAAAAACCTGACAGTCACTGTCCCCCTGTGAGAGCGACCAGGAGTTTTCTCTTCAGCTGTGCAGTCTGGCAGAGAGTCCTCCTCTTATCCCCAGGCCACACGTTCGGACATATGTTTCCTTTTTTTGAATTCACCCATACCCACCTCTTGTCTCTTTAAGCCACCTTTCCAAGTCACCCTTGACTGAGCCAGGTTTTAAGAGAACTGTCTTCTTTACAGGGGTATATAAAAATGTAAGGGAAGCCTGATTAACGTCTATGGCCCTCCAGGCCGTTCAACAATAGAATAGGGGGAGGGTGGACCAACTAGACCAAAGATGACAGCTAACTATTAGAAATAGTTAGCTGTCATCTTTGGTCTACTTGGTCCACCCTCCCCCTATTCTATTGCTTTACAGGGGTGGCAGAATGTGAGGTTATGGCCACCACCGTCGCATCTGGGACACTGTGGGTAGAGGCTACACACAAGTCAAGTCTTGAAGCAAGCTTATGGTCTAGCGTTCCAAGCGTTACCTCACGTACATTAATAGACCGTGCTACTTGGGCAGTCGATGAACTCTCCTGAGGTGGGTCAAAAAGCAGCAGTGCCCGCATTCACCTTCCATCTGCAGGTCACACGCATGGAACTAGATGTTAGTGTTAAGGGCAGAATTAAAGTTGGAGGTGATGTTACTTTAGGCAAGTTCTCAGCCCTTACCTGCAGGAGTTTTTTGTCAGCTCTCCCTTCCAAGTTTCTATGAAAGCATTGAATCCCCCAAGAGGCGGAGCTTGCCTCGTGTGCATGGGGGGTGGCATCAGAGTCCACTGTCCCTTCTAGGGGTTGCAGAAGAGGTGTGGATTCACCCTCAGAGTCTGTGATAACTCGTCACCGCTCCACCAGCGGACCACAGCAGACTGTCATGATGCCTACCCTCGGGGACCCAGACCAAGTCCAGCAACCCCGGAAGCAGGTATCAAGTTATCCCAAGCAAGCCCAACAATCCCTGTTAGGGGCTATTTGGGTGCAGTCCAGGCGTCTATGGCGCCAGGCTCATATGGAGAGTCAGTCCTGGCGCCATAGGCGCCATAGGCGCCAGGCTCATAGATTGAAACTTACCTGGTGCAGACCATGCTGCAAACTTACCTGATGCAGACCATGCTGCACGAGCTCCAAGCCAAAAGAGGCTTGGAAGGGACTACTTTACCTAGGGACTATTTTTTACTCGGGTGGGGCTGGGGAGAAATACTTGCCTGGGACTACTTTGGGGGCTATTTAAACCACGCCCGAAGTGCAGCACACGCTTTGCGTTATTCTGCATCCAGCAGCGTAACGCTCACCGTGCCTGCAAGTCTACATCCAGTCTTTTGCCACATCCGCCTCGAGTCTGGAGCTCCTAGAAAAAGGGAGAAAGAAGGAGAAAAGGTTAGAACAAGAGCAATACCTTTGATCCTTACCTGAATTCCCGATCCATCGCGCCTTCGGAGCGTGAAGATAGAAGTTATTTTATGCGCGTTGCCTCGCCTGCTGCAGAGCCGTGCTGAACTCACCTGCCTTTGCAGCATCTTCACAATCCACCGCGTCCTCCTGCATGTTCCCGCCGTACTCCGGCACCTAAGGGGAAGACAAGAACAGCAAGGTGAGCCAAGGGAATACACAGAGGCAATATTAGTTACCCCCCCATAGACTTACCTGATTTACCACCCGGGGTACTATTCCTCTTCACGGGTCGGCGCAACTTCCACTGGATCTTCGCCGAACCCCAGCCCCTAAGGGGAAACAAAAGGACAGCAAGGTGTAACAAAGGGACAAACAAGGGGAAACCTTCTCACCGCAATAGACTTATCTGATTTTACCGCCATAGGCATTATTCCCCGAGACTTCATACTTTCTCTCAGTGCCTGAATAATGGAGAAAGCAACAGGTTACATATTGACATTATTTTATCGAACTGTGTTGGATAATACAAATCCTTACCTGAATATTACCGGTTGCCACGAAGAACTCTTCGCTAGGGTCAAGCTGCAACCTGCAAGGAATCGGACAAGAGTGAAAGTCATATCAACTACATACAAACTACATACTTACGGCGTCTTGCCAGGAATCTCGGAGTCAATATTGTTCTGGAACTCACCAATTCCTTCGAGCCAGTGAAGTAACTGGTATCTAAGCGCCCCTGCGCTCTATGCAGGATGGAGAGCTCATCTTTCAAAACCATCAGGTGAGACAATAAGAGGGGACATCAAAGGTGATCAGTGGGGAGAACAGCGGGAGTGGGGAAGGGTTAATGCTCAACTCCACGGGTGGTTAATTCCCTTTCTCCATTTGCAGAAGAATATTCCTATGGGCCAAGCAAACAAAGCTAGGTGGGCCAGTCCAGTCCGTCATCTCGGCACTACGCGTCACTTTGGTGGAGGCCGCAGCTGTCCAGTTCAGATCGACGCCCCTGTGGGAGCCTGGTGAGCGACCACCTTTTGCACACCTGCGCTCCACAATATGTGGGGTGTGTGTGTTTTAAAGGCTTCAGCAGAATGGCTCCAGACAAAGACACGCCTCCCGAAAGAAAACACAGTGGTAAGACTCTCCCACAGCAAGCAGCAGACCACCTTTCGCACACCTTCCGTCTTACAATTTCTATTATAATAAAGTGTGGTTGTTATAAAGAATAACAAGAACAAAGCGTTCATTAAAAGAGAATGGGGATCTTCCCATTCATAAGATACACATTGCTAGCAAGAACATCGATTAATATGCAGGGCGCAGTATGACACATTAATTCTTTTGCAATATTTCCTGTAGGCACATTTTGTACAATGTGTAGTGTTTACTTCCTTATTCTTATAGAATTCTGTCAAATTATGGTATATAACATAGATCACTAGTCTAACAATGAGACTGCTGTTTTTATCACAAATAATGTTTTCCCTGATATTTCCAAACAAATTAACTGACTTAAGAGGGATGCTGGAGAAAATTATCAGTATATAAATGCATACCTGATAATTCAGCGCATTTGAAAAATAACATGTGGTATCAGCACATGAGTGAGGTGAGGAGAAGAACGTCAGGTGAGATCTACTATGTATGTTCTCTCATCCCTAATGCCATGAGCACAGCCAGAACATTTAAAGCAAGAGAATGCGAAGTGTCTCAGCTATCTAGCATGTCCGACAAGAGGACAATTTGAAGGGAAATGCACAATCATACGATGGATGTCAAAGGGAACGTTCCCATATGAAGATACTTACATAAAAACGCAGATGATAAAGGACCCAAGAGCAGAATGCTCTGTACTCATTCAGTGGTCAGAGTGGAGGAGAGATGAGGATTGTTGAACGAAAGAGACTGGATATTGATGGGAAACACCAGGATTGCCAGGATTCTGGGAGAGACCTCAGCTATTGTTATATGGACAAGTAGTCACAGATATAGGATGGGAAGAAGGAATGATGGGATGCAGTGCTCACGTATTAATGACAGCACCGGTAAAGATAGTGCAAGTAGAAAATGATGGATGCCTTAAGGAATGGGCCAAGTATTCGAACAAGGGTTGAAGATGAAGCAGGACCTGTATCCACACTGCCGATGAAGAATGCAACACTGTGTTTCAAAAACAGTGCTCTGACCAAAGTTGGAGAAAATAAACAATGTAAGCAAATAATTGATGTGACAGGAATAAAAAGAGGAACTGCCATGCTAATGGATCACTATTGGGCCTGTGGATACAAAGCTTATATGAAGCTACCTATAAAATGTGGAGGAATATGTTCTAAAGTGAGAATGCATGTTCCTGGATTGGTGATCCCCCAAAGTGATCTCCACATCGCTGACTTTCTGGAAATGGATGCACATCAAAGGAAAAAGAGGTCGCTCAACCTCACCCGACAGAAGAGAGAGAACTGTTTTTTGGCAAAATCAATACAAGCTTATCACAACGTATTAGATAAGCACAGATTGTTCAATAGGATAGCAGTGATATTTACAGCTATATTCATGCAAGAAATTCAGGCTGCAACAAATGGCAAGTGGTTACAAATCACCAGATGGGAACAATATGACAATAAAAGGCTTGTGACCATCCAGAATAGGTATGTCCTGGACTTAATTACAGCAATGGAAGGAGGTATGTGTACCAAGATCGGGCCATCTTGCTGTACATACCTGCCCATCATGGAGAAAATTGAACCCTGACAGAAGCAATAACTATGTTGTCAACCCTGCATATGAAAATGGTCGAAGAAGTAGATGAGACTGAAGATGAAGATTGGTTTTCATCTCTCTTCTCTTGGGTTCCAACCTGGTTGGCAAATGCCTTAAAAATGTTGGAAATGTAGGGGAGGACTGGTCCAGGAGACCCCTCTCGCCTGCGTTTCCTCCCCAGGTGAGGGCTATGGCTCATTGGGCGTTCCCTCGTGCCACCCGGGCCCAGGTGGTGGAGGGCTCACCCGCTGGAGACATTGCCCACACGTATCGAGTGCCCGCACGTATTGATTGCCACACAAATTTAGCTAGGCCCGAAAACCATTTTTTGCCCGGTAAAGATGGTCTGAGCTCAGCGCACTGTAGCGCGGCCCCCACCCTTGGAGAATCACATCCATGCTGCCGCAGCACCCTGGCAGATCCGCTGCGAGCACGTTCCCACGAACAAGACGGACATGAGCTAGCGCAATACGCTAACATTGTAACAGTTCACCTCCCGCAGTGTACTATCACTATCAGCATGACCCGGCCAGCAGGCCTGAACAATGAGAAGAACGGTAAAATGGTCATCTGATGGCAGACAGTCTTTATATATATGTATATATTAATGTCAAGACCTCTTGCAAAGTATGCTTTCTTCCACAAAATCTCCTATATTACAAACGCCTGTAGAATGTATTAAAATGAGAGAGCATGCTCCTATGATATAAGCAATGGCGAGCTCACACCATTGCAGGTGGATGCTAATAATAAAGGAACGCTCCAGGGATCTGTTTGTTGCGTGTATCACTGGGCAGCCTACCTCCCATGGTTTTGCGCCATAACTAAGCTAATGCTGCTAGAGTACACGAGAAAGCGAATGCAACTATACTATGAACTCATGTAAAGGATGCGCGAGAATGCACTTATCATGTGTGTATGTCTAAGCCCCTTATGTGCCACCACTGTCACGTACAATGGCGGGTCGTTTTCTATGTACTCCACCGACCCAACTACTACCTCATCTACTGCGAATGTATATGCATGTAACTAAAATACTGTAACTGCTAGAACATAATATACAAATGTGGTGCTCGGACTGGGTATAATCGAGACACATCCAGCGAAGTTAAATGCATGTTTTAAAGTGATTTTGAATAAGTATTATCGAAAGTGTTCAAATGCTTGTGATGTCTTTACCTACATTCGGCAACACACGAGGGAGATACCTTTGTAAATGCGTACAAGGCCATTCCCCCTCCCATCCTGCGAAGGCTGCCAAGACATGAGAACAGAGGCCCGCTCTGCGCTACCCCACCTCCCCCGACTAGACTGGAGCCACATCAAAGATTTGTAGCCCCCACTGCAGCACCCAAGGCCGCGGCCAGCCACCTGCATTATTTACAGCACAGCAGTAAACCTTTGTCTAAACTCAAGCGCCCCCTCGTAAACCCCACAACCCACCGGACCGTCTCAGACTTATGGCCCTGTGCAATCAGGACACCCAACACTTTGACAACACACAGTGAAACATCCATAACCACTTCTAACAAGACAGAAAGACCTGTACCACCCGTCCCAGGCCCCGAAGCTTAGCCCCTCGACCTGTGGCCCCGGTCAACAGGACACGGGTAACCAGGCCTCGATATATTACCTCCAGACCCCTCACAAGGTGCATTCCTCCTGTGTTGCATTAACCTATAAAATAACCTATTGGAAGATTTACTAAAGAGAATAACACTGTAAATGACTGAATGACTGCGGTGTGCATGGCCGAGGGCAAGTAAGTCAGAAAAGGCATTCATCTCTGCCACAGGCAGCATTGGCACACCAACACCGCCCGGATGAACTCAAGCCGACCTGCCAGGCCCAGCCCAACCCACGAGGGTGACCAGTGACGTCCTTCAGCCAAGACCAACCACGCCGCAGCAGCACCTATAGTTAGTCGTCGCCGCCCAATCCCAATGAACTTGTGCCCCCTATAGTATGTAGGTTTTTATGACGTTTTTTGTAGATATATACGCCTGTCTTTGCTATTGTCAGACAGAGCGCTCTCGGAGTTTGCAGAGTTCTTTGCATGTCCAATTCTGATTGATAAACTTCCATTTACGCTCACCCGCACTCTGTCTTGGCCTTATTCCCATTTTGGGAGAGTCCTTCATTGTCTCTCATTGCGGGGAGGATCGTGCTGTTTGGGGACGCTTGCTTTCAGGAGCAATATTAGTGTTAGTGTTGCTGGGATTCTGTCTTATACGAATAATCATAGGACAATGCAAGAAGACCGAAGAAAGCTATTGGGATGAATATTATGGCCAATGTGAATGCTGTGGCTAATGAAAACACCACCTGTGGGCACCTGAAAGGAAGCCCTAAGGCACCCGCAGGAATGAAGTTTCAGTAGCCTAAGGACTATAAGAACTATGTGGGATGCTGGGTGTTCTGTCCACCGACTGAGGAATGCTGCTATATGACCTGGACATAAAGAATGCAGGTGACCTCTGGTGAGTGACTAAGATATGGATTCTGAAGAAACCACAGTGTGAAGAAAAGGTGAAGAAAACTGGAGGAGGTGGTCGAGGTCTCAACCAGACGGGGGAATGTAGAGGGGCAGATGTACATGTCATCTATGCAACCCATCCCCTCACCTCCATCATATTGGAAGAACAGCAAGAGAACACTGTGCATGGCACCTGATATCATCCCAATACCACATTGAAGGTATGGGAGACATTATACACTGAGACAACATTATCAAATGTACCCCCGAACTGATGCAGTCATGAGCTTGCAGACACCACTGGACCTAGAAGAATTATTTGTAAAGTCTGACATGTGTGAAGTGACGTCATGAAGAAGAGACGACACGTGAGAGCACCAAACCTAATTTATGGATATCTAGAGAATGAAGATATGACTAATGTGTTGAGGTAAACATATATGGGAATACGAAGTAAACCATATACACTTAGAAGATAAGTAACAAGAGATGTAGTAGATAAATATGCGCAGAACGCAAAGTAGATATGACAATGTAGAAGCTTGCTAAAGTAGAAAATACAACACCAGTAAAGCAGCCATGTTGAGAAAATTGACGTCGGCATTGTATAATAATAGTAAGCGAGAAGGGAAACAAAGGCTGCTGAGCTGTCAGGTACTGGAATACAGATTTGTGCAAGAACACATTATATTTGCTTGGCTCATAATCAAAGATGCTGCAGCGAGAAGCAATTGCAAGGCACAAAAAGAGTCAAGGCAGATAAGCCATGTGAGTAAGACACATTTTCTTAGATTAAGTAAAGGAGTGAACATTTGTGAAAGCCAAGTATTGAACAATCAAAGATGCAGAAAGCACATGGAAGACTGAGCAACCAAGTCTCTAGAGGCCGAGAAGAGTAATATCACCAAATATAATTGAATCAAATAGCACTAAATAAAAGGACAGAATGGACAAAATCATGGTCTCCTCACACCAGAGGACAAGGCCTATTCATAAAGCTCCAGATGAAGATAGCAATGTACCTTCACTCCCTGTAAAGCTCCAAGGAAGAGAACAGTCAACAGGGCCAACTACAGAGAAGAAGCCTTAGCTTAGGGCCTAACTGATGAGAGATGGTAGGCTAATTAGCTGAGGAGGGCAGTTGTCTGATGTTCCCTTGCACCTGGCTTACGTGCTGCTAACTAGCCAAATGTCTAAGGTTGGAAGAGAGTGCCAACCAATCATGAGGGCTGAGGGATTGTTGCAGAAGCCTATCCGCTGCTATTGTTATGCTACTATCAGTATTTTACATAGTTAGAGGTTGTTCAAAGCGTGCCTACCAGATAAGGGGCAGCCAATGATAATGATGATACTAACACATATATTAATTATAGGTATATACGTTCCCTTAACCAATCCATCCACCCGGTAAGATTTTACTGTTTGTCACATAGGATGACATCATAGCTGATATATGTTGAGGTATAAAACCTTTTTACGTAATTGAAATGCGTTGAGTGTGTGTGAGCTACAGTCTGTTTGTTCACCAGTAGTATTTTTCTATATTCTTTGTCTGTCCAGTTATTTGGCCTGAAATCATTTATTTGGCAATCCCATTCAGCACTTGGAACGCCCTAGGTGCTACTGCACATCTGAGCAGACCAGAGTTCTATGCCATTGCCCAAATGCCAAATGTGATCGCTGCCCTGGACTGTACCCATGTTGCGCTGGTGGCCCCCCAGAAGTAATGTACCGAAACTGCAAGCACTACCACTCCCTGACCTACAACCCCAACCTGTACATCACCCACTGCTTTGACCGCTACCCTGGTTCAACCCACTATGCCATGGTCCTACGAAACAGCACACTGCCAGGATACATGGAGAGGCACAGAGGACAACGAACCTGGATGGTGGGTGAGTAGCAATTCCAGTACACATGCGCAGTGAACCACATGCCCAAATGGGGACCAGGGGGAGATGCAAATGACTATACAAAGAATGGCATGACAAGCAAATGTGAAATCTGCACTTCACCACCTCCCGGACCATCATCACAGTACAGACCAGGGAGCACGCACATGTCTGACCGGCATGGAGAAGCAGTAGTACACACACAGTATCAACCATATACATCAACATGACTGAGGGTACCACAATGCAACATGCACTTACCAGATCGATGCTGACAAATGGCCACATTGCCCCACACAACAAAAACCCTGCCAGTACCACAGTCACGCACCCATGTGTGGCCAGCCCACAATGCCCACCCGTTGGCACCACATGCCCATGGAGGGCCCATGGGGTACCCAGCACACCACATGTATGGTGGAAATACACTGCCACATGACATCCACCATGTCCGCTGCACATGTCAACGACAGACACCTTATGTAACATCTGCTGCAAGGGAACTGGGTGCATGTGGAGCACTAACGATGCATGACACGAGTAACACTGCATGCACAAACATATAATAGCACATGCCGTGAAATCAAGGTCCATGTGAAAGCACAATTAGTCCATAGAGCTGGTATTGTGTGAGTCAACTCCCACACCCTACACTGTGACTAATGCCTGTCCCTCCCCCTTGCAGGTGACTTCCAAATCCCCACAGCTGTCCTGGCTAGTGACCCCTGTGCGTGATCCACAAACACCACAGCATATTGCCTACAACAACGCTTACAGCAGGACCCATGTGTGCATCGAGCATACATTTGGCCCCCTGAAGGCACGTTTCTGCAGCCTCGACCGTACTGGTGGAGGCCTGATGTACACTCCAGAGAAAGTGTGTAAAATTGTGCTTGAGGAGAAATCCCCAGTCCCACTAGCCTCTGACGTAGACATGCCACCTCCAGAGGATGAAGATGCAGTGCCTGAGATGACGTGAGGGATGGGAGATTGGCATGCCATGGACTGATGGACTATTTCTCATAACACCTTCACATGGCACAAGCCATGCACGACTGTGACACACCACCCAAACAATGAACAGGACAATGACACAATCATGAATCTCCTCGCATTGATGAAGTAAAACAGTTTTTTTATGTAATGTAGTGTCCCAACTATCCCCTCTCCCACCACCAACTCCCCATCACACAATCCCCCCTCCCACCACCAACTCCCCATCACACAATCTTCGCAACACCCTCCCACCATCAACTCCCCATCACACAATCCCCCCTGCCCCCTCCCACCACCAACTTCACAGCATGGCTACTCATGGCGAATCAATGTCCCAAAGTCCTTCACAACTGTGGCATCCCCCCACCCCTCCTGCCGGCCCCTGGTCATTATGGGCACAGAAGGCGCTGTGACTGTCGCCACAGTGTACCCTGCTGTGACCCCTATGTGGGTGGGGAAGAAGCGGATAGGACAGAGCCTGTCCCCAGGTTTTGCTGGTGTTACACCTCCGTGCTCTGCCGGATGGCTTCTGCCAGTGCAGGGATGCCTTCTGTCATTTCCTGACCTGTTGGGTGTAGTGTCAGGGCAGACATGTTATCTGTGGTCTCTGCCTAGTTCCGTGCCATGCCAATCTCATCCATCTCCCACTGTCTCCGATCCATGTTCTTGAGCCTCTGCCACAGCATGCTGCATATTGTAGTGTGATTTATGGATGAGGGGCTCTGCACTGGTCTGGGCTGAATGCAGTGGAGCTATATGAGGGAGTATCAACGTCCGGCTATGGGGTCTGTACACGCTGGCTGCGTGGAGTGCTCTCCGGGGAGTGTTGGCACTGGCGGCATGAAGGGCTCTCCGGGTAGTATGGTCCTTCCACAGGTGATGACACCGGGTTGGTGTCCCTGTCAGTAATCAGGACAAACACCCATTGAGGGACGCACCTGTTAACAGTACTGTGCGTAGTCTAGCATCAGAACGTGCATGTACCCGTGTCGGAAGCTATAGCCGTTCCTTACTTCGGAGAAAGTCTCTGTTCCTGTTTCATTACAGGTTGCCATGGCGACACAGGACGCATGCCTTTTCACATCACTCCGCTGGAAGCAAACCAACAGCGGAGTCTCGTGTTGCGCAGGGACGCGCACGCTGCTCAATTAAAGCTTGCCCATTTCGAATGGCGGGTGCTTCGGATTGAAGTTCTGGACCCGTTTGTTCTCTCTATGTACTTTAGATTCCGTAGTTCTGTTTTTGTCTGTTTTTTGTTGCCCTTGCCTGTTCACGCCCTGTTTCTTAGCTCCTTGTGATTACGGAATCTTTATTTTGCATTCCACTTGACCCGCTTTGTTTCCTTGCTGGATTGTCCTTCTGGTTACTGACACAGACTGTTCATCGGATTGATTTGGAAAAAACAATTGTCTCCTGACGCCGTCCAAGTGTGCACCGACCCGGCATATGAACCCCGACTTCCATTTGTCACACAAACTGTTTCTTACATTGCCCGCACGTTATAATTCCTGCTTGTTACACGGACTGCTTCTTGGTACCTGATTTTTTTTTGACGCTGCCCGCACGTTACCAGACCATGCTTCTCTAATGGATTGCCTCTGTCTCATGGCTGCTCGGGATAGTGCCTCTCGTTACCGACTTGGATTGTTACATTGGCCTCCCTACACTGGAACTGCTGCACCTCTGCATCATTGTTGTTACACCCAGCACATATCCAGCACCAGGACTAGAGACACTTGCGGCAGGTGCAGCCTCCTGGAGTTATTAAGACTACACAGACTTTCCATCTCTGCCAAACCCTTCTGCAACAACAGCTACACCAGAATTTACACAGGACTGGTTTCATGGTAAGATTGTTTGTCAGCATATTTTGTGGTTACATTTAGTGTTCATGATTGTTTAGTTACTCAACATCTCTGTTCACTACCCTAGACTCCAGTATTGGTATCCTGGGGACAATACAACAGCGCCCTAGAATTACCAGCCCATCTCGTTGTACCTCCATTAAGGTTGGTCCCTTTTTGTGGGAGGCCAAGGGGTTTAGGGTTCAGTCTAGTGATACTAATATTGTTCTGTCTTGTTTTCCACAGCCGGTGAGTCATAGGCGTGTGTCTCCTCTTTCGACTGCTAGATCTCTCTGTCTGTTTTTATTTATAACAGCAGAGAGTTACAACAGTAGGAAGAATTCTTCAGCTACTGTGCAGGACTTCTGGAAATTGTCCTCCATCCAAGTTATTCATCGTTGGCAGTTGGTTTTGACAGTCCCCCTGTAGCTCCTCAGTCACACTGACAGCAGGTATGTACAGCACTGCTCCTGGTGGCCTGTGATGTGGCCTTTGCCTTGGCCCTCCTCTGCTGTGGTGTTATGCTCCGAGACGTCTGCCTTGGTGTGGCCTATGTGGGCCTTTGTGGGTTGGTGGTGGCAGACCTTGAGGGCCTGGAAGTGCTGCTCCCTGATGGGCCTGCAACCTTCTCCTCCTCCTCTGATGCCTCTGGCGGAATGCGTGAGTTCCTGTAGAGGTCATAGGGGACGTGGTTCCCCCACGTGTGTTGGCATGCAAGACACAACTGCTATGGTACAGAGTGTGAAACCCACACATATGGGCAAATGGGCATGGTTGGTCATGGGAGGATGCATATGGGCCCAGTGTCATGGGGTTACTTAAAGTGATGGGTGTGTGACCCATGGTCTGTTGGTCTTTGGCCTGTGGTTGGGTAGGACAGGGTGTACATGCTGGGGAAGCCTATGTCTGGCATGCATGCTTGTGGTCCTTCATGGCCACACATCCCATCCCCGGTTGGCACTCGCATGGTGGGGTGGGAGGCGGTGGCTTAGTCCATGGCACTGGTATGGCTCTATGGGGCACTGCTGTACAGCCAGCAGGGCTGCACTGTGGTGCACACTGATTGGCAGGCTGGGCATATGTCAGTGTGGGGACGTGTACTTCCCTGTGGCCTGTCTGCCATGCCGACATAGGGCAGGCCTACTGGGCCGGCAACATGCTGGTGTGACTGCTGCACAGTGTTGTGGTCACTCGTGCACCTCAATCCCGCTGGCACAAGGTGCACCAGTAGGGGTGTGGTGCCCATGGCATTTGTTTGGTTCACTTGCCTGCCCTTCCTGCAGCTGTTATGCTCAAGGGTGCCCTTGGTGCCCTGCCCCAGGGCTTATGTGGAGGGTGGCTGATGTGTCACCGCTCTCACTCTGCCTTGCTGGCATGTCCAGATTCTGGGTCTGCTGACTTGTGCCCGTGTCCACTGGGGAATTTTATGTTGGGCTGTCATTTGTGCATGCATTTATGTTGGGGAGGGTTCACTCACCTCCTGGCTGCTGGCACCCGCCTATGCATGACTGATTCCCTCTATCACTTCAAGGTCCATCACGGTGCTGGATTTCTCCCCCAGGCGGTTAGGACCAGTGGCTCTACTGTGCCTCCTCCAGTCGCCAGGGACACCCAGCAGTGTTGGGGCAGCAGTCCCCGCACCCTGACCCTAAGTCGTTCCACCCCTAGCGGCAGTCCTCTCCATCTTGGGGTACGCTTGAAACTGCTGTCACCTTCTGGGAGATGGAATTCCAGATGGCTGTCCTGCACTGCCCAGTGGGCCAGAACCTCATCTGTGAGGACCACGAGTTCCCCCTCGCTGAATTTCAGTTTGTGCAAGCGATGTTCGACCACCTTGCCTCTTATCCTTTCCTGGGACATTTTTGTATCTTACCAGGACCGGGTGGCTACAGGAAGTGGAGATATTTAATGAATTATGTTTTACAAAATGGCGGCTGCAATGCTTTCGGTTCTGGTGGTGGTGCAATTTCCGCTGGCGCATTTAGCGCCGGCATCTCCGGCTGCAATGCTCTTCTCGGTGGTAGCCCTTATTTCGGCGCAGTTACACTAATAGCATTATCACCGGAGTATGGGGGCGTTCACACAGGGTTGTCATGCAGCGCTAATTCTGACACACGACCCAACAGTAACGCTATTTACGCTCACCGGTAATTGCGCTGGACTACCGCCAGACTTGTGAGGAGGCCCTAAGCGTTAACCAAGAACTGTGATTCACTAACATTTACAGAAGTTGTATTTATTTTGACCTGTGGCAAGTCTTCTTGGATAACTGTAAATGGTGGCAATGCATCATGGCTCAGAATAACATTGATGCTATTTTGAGGAAGTGCAAAGTCCTTATTTCACCAAGAAGAAAAGCGTTGTTGTTGTTGGAACGTTGGTTAATAAAACTTTACCTTGACATTGAAACATCAAGAACTGAATTGAGACTGTACTACCTACATGGATTTCCTTGTTTCTTTTTGTTGAACATTGGGGCTGAATCTACCTTGAATACTGGGGAAGGGAGTTCACACAGGTTACTAAGAGGTTATCAATAAACTGTGAATATCATTGCTGAAGGTATTTGAATTGCCATATATTTACTTTGTGTATTTGATGTTTAAGTGTGAGGTCCAGACATCCTGTGTTAGAGTGTTTCCCTTTAGTTTAGTTGGGCAGGAAAAGCCTCATCAGAGTAGGGATAGTGAAGCGTTTAATAACTTTTTTGATTGAATAAAATGGCATATTTTGAACAATCAGCCAATGGGATCTGAATCATATGATACAAACTGGGGACCCACTATCAAAGTAATAGGTATAAGCCCTACAGTTGGTATATCTGGAAGCAAGGAGAATAGCATCACCTCACCCAGTATAGGGTCCAGCCCTACGCCTTTTATTACTGAGAAAGATTTAAAACGCTTACATTTTCTGCCGGTGGGCTGGAACCCTTGGTGAGAAAGTTTAAATCCCCTCCATATCCCCATTCCTGGATGGGGTTTATTTTCCAGCCCGTAACCAAGCAAGCTATTCTTCCCACTAGGAAACATGTGGATGGTAACACTTATTCTCTTCTTTCCCTGTTCTTATCAAGTACCTGGTAGGGACAAAATCATCATTTCCCTAGAGCTCATGAAGGAAGTTCTGTCAGGCTCAGCTGTGTATCTTATGCCCATAAGTGGAGAGACAAAAGGGAAAACTAAGGGTGCTACTGCTGATGTTTGGTGGGAAAGAAATAAAAATCGTCATTTTGAATTTGTCACATAAATTAATACAAGTTAAGAGGGCCAAGCTGGTTCTACATTTGGTACATGAAACCCCATGGGACTCTCAGCCCCAGTCTGATATTAGGCAGGGGGATGGAGAGAACCCGGAAAAACAACATGAGGTGGGGGGGGGACTCAGAAAATATTTTTGCCTGCCTAACAGTGGGAGACAGACAAAATCTCTGAATCCAGTTACCCACAGAATGAGTCAAGCTTAATGTGGGAAGAGAGCAAAACTCCAGAGATCACCATAATATCAGAGATTCCTCTTCTGGGAGAACAGGAAATTATAATAGAACTATGGTTGTTCCAGTTGATGCTTTAGAGAGTGGTGAAACATGTGAACAGCGAATAGAGCTCTCTTTTGTAAAGACTCGAAGCAAGCAAAATCAAAACTGTTGTACCTTCCCATGAATTAAGAAAACCTCTGATACTTTAGAGATAGATAATTGTGAAGTCTCCCAGTCCAACACTTTTCAGACCTCCTTGTTGGATGATAGTTCCATGCCATCTGAGGAAAATATCCTATCAAGGTCAGAAATTAATTGATAGAGGAGAATGAAGAGGAACTTCTTGTCTCGTGTTATCGACTCCCTAAACTGGAAGTATCTGGTGAATATAAGCCATCTATTCTACCGCATCTCCGCCCTTGGATCAGAAATGATGTTTCTCTTGTGGGTAGCATAGTCATCAGCCGAGGTGTTACCCTTCGAATGGAATTGATCTCCCCACCACACCATTGTTAATCGTTCCCATTCAGGGTGAGCAAGGTAAAGAAACAAGGGCTGAACCATCTTTTGCGAGTATCCTCTGTTTCAACCCAGTGAGATGCTAACAGATGGCCCAGAGAACCAACTCCCAAAAGGTAAGAAAAATAAGAAAAGGGTAAGAAAGAAACCAGAATAAAATGTTTTGGACTGGAGAGAAAACAAGTTATTGAGTCACTGTAGTACTCCAGGGGAAAACATGTTGGGGTCAGTTAGATACTGGAAGTAAAAACGGTGCAATACAGGCTAACCTTCTTCCATCCAATTGGAAGCCCATTGGATGTAAAGAAATAAGTTGTGTACATAGTGTAGGGGCCTTTCCCCGGCTTACTACGTGTAAGAGAAAATAAAATAACCAACACAACCCCTGTCAGGGAAGGAGGCACTGAGAACCGGCTGCAAGAGTTCAAAGGATGGTTTATTTCTCCAGCTAGGAAATAACCCAAAATAATGCCCCCTCTCATTTACATCATCACCCGTATATATATCAATTAAAGTAACTCTAACAAAAAATACTAAATGGACCCGATTGGCCAGGCGGTGTGGTGCTGTAGGTGTGGGTGGCATCTCTTCCTTCTGATTGGCTGAGTGGCTGACGAGATGATGGACGTCAAATATCTTGTGCTCCACGCAGGTCAGGGTCCGGTCACTGTGGTCACTACCTAAGCTAATATGTTGCATTCGTAAAACACTAAATAACAAATTATATAAACATTTTATACTTTTTTTCATATTTCTACACAAATCACACATAGTATTTATTGTCAGTACAATTGGGTCATTCGTGGCTTTAATTGGAGGCCTTGACCTTTATTGTGCATATAAAAAGAGTCAAGCTGTGTTTCACATATCTCCTAAGCTTTAGACCTATTATTATAAGTAAAAACATATATTGTGGCAAGGTGCTTGAGGTTAGTAGTGGGTGTGTTGGGTGGGTTTCGCAATGCAGGCGAGGGTCTGGTACTTGAAAGAAATACCTTACAGGGAGCGCAGGGCCAGGATGGCAATACATTACTCTAAATGGGGGTGGGTGGCTTGCACGTTTATGGAGACGAACAAGCAAAAAATGCTTAGCTCATCCTGGTTCACATGCTGGTTCTCATGCTGGCAGTGATCTCAGAGGAAGAAAACTGTATCATATTGGTTGTTGCAACTTTCTCCAGCTTCAGCGTGAGAATGGGAGCGCGTAGCTTTCCTTCGCAGGGGGAGTGCAAGGGTGGGGGTCAGCCATCTGCCTGCGCGCCTTGTGTGTGTCTCTGTCCTTGGCTGTTGCAGTGGAAGGGAGCTGAGCCTTTCTGTACTATCGCAGTGAGGCCTGTTTACCCAAGATGGAGTCGAAAGGGGGCACAAAAGATGGATGCCCTGTGTCCTGCTCAGTAGTCCCACCTATGTAGCGGTCAACCGTGGTTAACTTTACATAAGGGCAAGGGGCAACCCCACTACTGGAGGCACGTGGTCCAAGTCCAGAACTGAGGAGTGTACGGCGCGAGGGGCCCTGGGGGCCCCTCTCTCCCATACAATAGTCACACAGAAAGACATCCTTTGACCTGTGTGAGACAGACATGGTATCAAGAGATGACACAGACAGATGAAGTAGATTTTCAAAACCTTTATTTTCAATGGTCAGGATGGTATAACGCCTAACTTCCCCTAACTCCAAGGTGGGAATGTTCCCTAACGGAAAGAAAACTAAGGGATGTCTAAGTTTGTCAGTGTAAGACAAAATATGGTATGTGTCAAAACCCATGCTTGCCCCCACATCTATAAAATAACATGGTGTATGGGATTTGGCCAACTTAATAGTGTTCAAAGTAAAGTTAATGTGACAATGGAGCCTTTCTGCAGCTCCCTTCCCCAAGTTCAATACACTCAGTTTTATGAGGTTCCACAAGTCTCTCAAAATTCATTTGGCAAAGGTTCAGTTGGCAAAAAGATCCCTTGGCAAAAGGTTCTCAGTACCTTTTCCTTGTAAGGTCTTTAGGCTTCTCCGGGTCTCTTTTCCTTGAACACAAAAGCCACGATGTACCACCTTTCAATTGTATTTCCTTTAACACAGAAAAGTTCAACTCACAAAAGTTCTATTCGAAAAAAACATCACAGTTCACTTAGCTTCTTTCAGGACTCCCTTACCCATTCAGAATCAAGTCTTTTTTATCTTTAGCAACTTTGTGCAGTTCCTTTCTCTCAATTAGGCTCCCCTGGTCGTGGCACAGTTGTCAGACAGCATGGTCCACCCATTACAGGTTGCGCAACCGGCTGCCTTCTACTTCAGTGCGGTTTCTTTTCCTTATAATGGGGTCTCTACAGCCAGCCTGGATCATTCTCCCACATGGTGGCCACCCCAATGCTTTCCCAACACTCTTTGCTCACTTTGGTAGGGTTTATTTTCCTTATAGTGGAGTCTCTGTTGCCAGCCTGGATCCTTCTCCAGCCTGAGGGCCACCCCAATGCTTTATTTCAATACGTTTCCATCAGCTTTGGAAATGTTGCTCCCACTTAATTTTTCGCGTAGCTCCCCCTTTGGATTTTTATTTTTGCTCCCACTTCACGTCTGTGCACAGCTCCCCCTCTTTGCAGACGCTTTCTTCTTGCATACAAAGTCTTTTCGAGAATGTGTAATTATACACACCACAACGTATCATTGTATTTCCTCTCATCAATTTCACACTATGCGTCTTTAGCCTTACCCGATCGAGAGGCAACGTTGTATCTCACTCGCTTGCTTAACACACACCGGGTGTCCATTGTGATTGACTCACCGGTTGTGTTTTCTTCATTCTGGGATCAATGTTCTTGTTGTCTGAGGCCAGGGTCTCACCACCTGCCCCTCAGACACTCCTGGGTTTCTGTCCCGGCCCAGGGGAACAAGCAGTTTGTTTTAGCAATATAACAAGAGTTCAGTACGCCTCCCGGCTCCCTTCTTCGGACCTCTCCTTCTCACGGGGGATGCAGGCCTCTAGCCCCGCTTTTCAAGGCTATCTCCTCACACACACCCGGTTGCCATGGTCACTGGAATGCCCCGGGGTCCCTACTTGCTTTGGGCTGACTCACCAGTTCTCTCCTGCGTCTACGGTCCTGTTTGCGCTCTGTGGCATGGCTCTGCCTCTCGTTTCCCTCTCTGGATTGTGCAGACGTCCTTCCAGCTTCCTTCGCGGGTACGTGTTTACACGCCTGCTTCCCTTCAGGTCCCAGTGCAGAGAACACTGCCTCTTCGAGCTGCTGAGCACCCAGGAACTCTCTTGCGACTCCCAGCGGCTCCACGGCATGTCCTGCTTGCACACTGCCTTTCTCCTTCTGTCTCGGCGGACTCTACTGCTCCGCCACACCAGTACGTGTCACTGACGCTCATAATCCTCTTCAGAGGAGCCAATGTCTTCTCCTGCACTGCACACACCTTAGTGTGATTGCCATCTTTAAATGTCCCGCACACAGGTGGTTTTGTAGAACAACTAACTTGCACATTATGCTTCATGCTCTTGTTACCTTGTACCAACTTCTTCATCCTCCTCATCTTAGTGCTTAGGCGGTTATGCGAGTTGGAGTCCATGGTTGTGTCAGGCTGGTAATATCCACATCCAACGCAGGAGCTGCTGAGTCCCACGATCCCACTAAGATGTCTAGCTCACAACTAAACTGAACAGCTGAGTACTAGACACCCCTGGGGGGAAGGGGGAAAAGTGGATAAAATAACAAATCAGACACTGGATCTTCTATCTTCATCCGGTCTCTGCATGAATGAAAATTGTTAAGCATTAAATAATATTACAAAACTAAACAACTATTATTTTATGAATATCAACAATCCTACCTGAATACCCTCTGCAAAAAGCCCAGAGGATGATAATTATTTCTATATATTTTTTTTAGTTTTGAAATAACTCCAACTCTTTTACCCTAAAAGCAAACTTTGGTGGTCATGTTTCATAACTGTGCTGCTGAAAACCAATGAACTGAATGTCATTACAAGTGACTAAACTGATGGAGGTTCCTTGTGGAAATAAATGAACTTGAAGAAAAGAAAATGTGTTTCCAAACAATGTCAATAAAACTGTGAACACAAACTCCAGAATGTCTCAAGAAGATGAGTCTTTTGAATGAAGCACACTTGAAAAAATAGTTGAAAACACAGAAATAATCTTTTGTTTTCCTTAAAATGATACTATTTCCTTAATCAGTTCATTCCATTTCATTTACCTCTCTTTATGGAAATAGTTCAACAACCAAAGGAAATACCATTTAATGTTGAGTGCAGTTTTAAAGTACAGTTATTCCTCAAAAACGTCTTTGCATGTAATGAGATGCATTTGGAAGATTCCTCGTATAATATGGTAAACAAATCTTATATATTTTCCTCTTTGTTAAAAATACCTTGGCTCAAAAATAAATATACTTCTTTGTGCAGCTTTTAAAAAAAAAACAAGGTTGCCTGTGCAGTCATTAACTTTAATAGCCTTTAAATATCATGTTTTCATGACTTAATCTCTGATGAATGAGTTTGCCATGTAAAAACACTGGCTTCACAACACAACGTCTTTTAATCCTTGCACTTCAAAGGAGAAAATAACAGAAGATAAGGCTAACTTTGGCAGTTCATTTAGATTAATTACATAAAAAGTACTTAGCTTATTTTTTGCTTTAGAAGACCTCTCAGCGTTTTCTTCCACAGGGAAAATTAATTTCTTTAGAGTAGATGTAACTTGAATGAGTTGTTTCTTTTTCTTTTAGTGTTGAAGATATTTTCTTAAGAGTTTTCCAAGGCCCAAAACATAGGAGATAAACAGAAACATGACCAGCTCAGGAAACTAAACTAATGAAAGGCAGTTTAGAATGTTGGGAGTCACACCATTGTCAACCTGCCACCCAATCAGAACTCCTGCCTCTGCCCTCCATCTTGGATTGGGGTATCTGCAGTACTCTGAATATGGAAGTTAAGGCCCAACCATTTTAACAGTGAAAGGACTATATTTAGTTTTTAAACCTAACAATGAAATAAACAAAGAACATAAGGATAATAATTCTTTAATTACCACCTATTTACTATGGAACCTGACAGGTTGTCATTGGACCTATAGTATTGGGATAGTCTTTTTCAGTGGTTTTACATGAGAGAATAGTTTCACATAAAGGTACACAATTTGCACAAATGGAGTTGGAGCTTTTATTCTTCAGGTCATAGGTGGGGGTTTGACCTAAAGAATACTGGGAAGAGGTTTCTTTGCTTCCTATACAAAGGGGAACAAACACATGGCACTAGGTCATGAAGGTCTTGGGCATTAGAGGGTCTTTTTCCAGGGAAAGGGGGGGATACTGCATCTCGTTCAATGAAGTCATGACATCTCCCCAGTAGTTGTCTCCTCCCATGTGATCCGCCTTCATATAGCCACTCCCAGGGTCAGGATCAGTTAGTGGCTGCCGTCCTCTGCCCACATTGGAGGGATGCTGGGGAATCCGTAATGACTCCACTGGATTCATCACATTCCCCCTCTGGGAAGAAGGGACAAATTGTCTACATTTGTCAGACCCTGTTAAAGGAATTTGCTTACTACAGGCCTTTTTATTTGGTCTATGGGCTTTTAACATCTGGTACGCACTAAGTGAGCATTTAAGGATACATTGTCCAAGGTGTACTGTTCGAACAGTAGTATCAATAACGGTACTATGAGCCTCATTACAATGTTGCTGATCCAGAAATAAGGGTGCCGGTAAGCGCACCAGCACTGTCATGATCTCTGCTTCCAAAAGATCAGGACTTGCCCGACTCCCTTGGAAGCAGACCCATAACCCCGGTTCCGAGTGCCAGCCAGTCCCAATTGGGACCTTTTGGACCCAGTCCTGGCGCCAGTGGCACCAGGCTCATAAAGATGCCCAGTCCCAGCGCTGGAAGCGCCGGGCTCATAATGCTTGGGTGGACTTACCTGCAGCAGACCATGCTGCTTACTTACCTGCTAGTTGAACCCCTGATCCTCTTCTGTTTGGGACTACTTTTCCTGTTGGGTGGGGCAGGAGCCACTCCCTAGGTTCAGAACACTGGAACTCTTCTGGAAAGCAGGAACTCTTTTCTTAGGCGTGGCTGTGGAAGGAGACACCTAAGCACTACAGGAGGCTATTTAAACCACACCCGATGGATGAATCTTGCTTTGCGTTATTCTGCATTCTCTGCAGCAGAACGCTCATCGTGTCTTCTGCTTCTGATCCTGGGCCTAAGGGAACAAAGGCTTACCATCCTGGAATCCAGTCTTCAGCAGCACCTGTAAAGACAAAGAAAGAACAGGTTAGCACTACGGTCTTCAGTGGCAGCGCATCTCTTACCTGGTCCATCGGCTGTCACCAACGCCTCGCGCTGCATTCCGGCATCTGAAAGACAAAGGCTTACCTACTCTTCGCATGCTCCGGAGGTCTTCACACTGCATTCCGTCATCTGAAAGACAAAAGCTTACCAGCTCTTCGCACGCTCCGGAGGCCTTCGTCGCTGCATCCCGCATCTGAAAGACAAAAGAAGGTGCGTTTAAAGACATTGGGCAACTTTATTACTCACGTGCCATTACTCCTTCCCACGCCGAATCCAGTGGGTATTCCAGCACCCTTCAGCTTCTCTAAAGCTCCGAACTTGTACCTGCAAGATAAAAGGGACAGTTAGTGCGCATCGTGAAGCAGGCTACAAGCGCTTACTTACGTGCTTCCAGGCGCTTCTATTCCTCACGCGGGTTCGATCCTCAACTCTCATCAGCCCGCCATCCGCCATCGCCGGAACCCTGCAAAACAAGAGATATCATTACAAAAGACTTTTAAGACATTTGAAGTACCCAGAACTTACCGTTCGTGCAGTTAACGACGGACAGCAGTCCTCTGAGGTCAAGAGGCCTGCACCCTTATCCAGTGAAGAAACTGGTTACGGCACCCTGCCCCGAGGCAGATGGAGAGCTCGGCATTCACTTACCTAAGGTGAGGGTGTTAACCTTTGGGGTTCTACAGGAGAAGAGAAAGGGAAGAGGAGAGAGGCACCCAATAACCCCAGTTCACTAATCCCATATTTTCTATCTGCAGACATCTTACTCTTCGAGTCAGACATACAGTGCACAGAGGTCCAGCCCAAAGAGCCAACCGTGTGTTACACATCACCTTTGAAGATACGGCATTCACCCAGTCAAGACCGGTGCCTCTGCGGGAATCAGGTGAGCGTTACAAGCACCCTTGTTTCCGCACCGTCCAACTACAAGTCTGCCTGCCGGAGCCTCTTTGCCGGACAGGTCTGACCCTGGAAGGCGCAGCGGGCATGGTAGGGAGACTTGTCACAGGAGCACGGTGCCGGTACTCCCGTGTCCCTACACCCATAGAGTCCAATAGGACTCTATGGGAATGGGGATTAACAAATGTACCGGCGCCTGACTTCTCGGCCGCCGGACTTGTAATAGCCCGGTAGCAGCAGGAAGTCAGGCGCTGGTAAATTATTACAGATCTGGCAGCAACCTGCCTCTAGTACCGGCAGGGTCACCGCCGGACCCGTAATGCAGCCCCAGGTCACTTTTTCAGTTTGAAAAACATCAATGCGTAGAACATCAATATGTTGTATTAACCCGCTTTTGTTTTTTTATGTTCCTTTTCTCTTTCCACGTTCCTGAAAAAGGGGGAACATTTCCTGGCCAGTCTCGCACCCTGGTTCTTGTTGCAGTTTTTACCTACTTTTGTCTGTGAAGTCGTTTTTCTATTGACTCCCTTGCATCTTTCTCTTTTGTCTCTTTTGGATCAAAAGGCACACCTATCCTCATTCCTACTCGCTCACCCTTTGCAGTTTAGCAGCAGAATTGCTATTCTGTGTATCTCCTTTAAAAACAACAGGACATTTCTTGTTAAAATATAAGCATATATATTTAGAAAATATTTTGGTAAGTCGATATTTTCCCAGCCAAAACATCACTGCCAGGAAATATATCACTGGGTTCTGTGAATAACTGTGAATCACCACTGCCAGGAAATATATCACTGGGTTCTGTGAATAACTGTGAATCACCTGGTGATAATTTTGCGATAGTCAGTCTTTATGATCTAATTAGTGTTTTAATTAAAGCAGGAGTCTCTGTGGGGCTGTTCTCCTTAGGGGGCCCGACGGATGTTCAGGGTGCACAAGGCTTTTTAAAAAGGGATTGTGGTTATTTGATTTTAATAGAAAATAAAGGCGGTTACAGCTTGTAGGGGGCCTGCAAACAATGGGCCTCATCACGAGTTGGCAGAAGGGTTATTGCCCATTCCCCATTGGGCCCATTCGGGAATTCCTCATTCCCCATTGGCCCCATGGGGAAAATTCGCGCTATTACTGCCGGTGGATTTCCCGCCGGCGGTAATTGTGCGGAAAATCGGCATTTTTGCCACAGATTTCCCACCAACTCAGAGCTGGGGGGAAATTCGCCAAAGCCATGATCTGGCATACCCTTAAATGCGGCAGTAATAGCACTACCGCCGCATTTAAGGGTTACCGCCAGACTCGTGATGAGGCCCATTATGTTTACTGCAGAGAGGGGAGTCTCTGTATAAAAAAGTTTGAATACCACTGATTCAAAGTGATGTAAACATGGCCTTCATGTAGGCTGTACAGTAGCTCTACTAGACTGGGCACAGTTGTACTACATAGGTTGTGGTAGTTGGTTGTTTTTATGTCATGTTATTGATGGTTTTGAGTTTTCTTAGTATAGGTCAAATGTAATTTGAGGATGAATGCACCCAAGGGCATTTGGCTGTTATATGTGATGTGTTCAAATCATTCGACTCCAGGCAGAATGTGCCAGAATGATCACATGTTTCAGTGGCCCTCATTACGACCCTGGCGGAAAGTGACTGACCGGACCGCCACAGCGTAAATAGCGTTTCCGCCATTGCACGAAGGAGCAAAGTGCGGCCCATTCCGACCCATCGGGCACGAGCACCACGGCATGGCGGAAGTGCAAAGTCCGCGATGGCGGAAATGACCCCAAAACGGCCCACACCGCCGCCGTACGGCGCCCTAGGTGCAATACCGCCACCCATCACAGCGGACACCGCAGTGTGCGCCTACCGGAAAGTACGGTGACCGGAAATATACGGAAACGGAAGTAAAAACATGGGCCCGGAACGGGAAACATCCCGCCGTACACCTATAAAACCACAAACACCACACAACCACCAAAAACACTACCCTGAGACACACCCCAACCCGTCATCCACCCTAGCGAAACCAAGAAAAATGGGAAAAGTAGCGAAGAAAGCGTGCGACCGCAAGCGGCAGGTCCACTTCTCCCGTGAGGAACTCACCGTGCTAACAGAGACCCTCCAGGAGAATGCAGCCGTCGTCTTCTCCACGCAAATGACCAGGACGTCACTTGCGAACAAGAAGGCCATATGGGCTCTGGTGGCACAGCGGGTAAGTGCGGTGGGGACCGCACCCCGCAACCCACAGCAATGCAGAAAGCGATGGGACGACCTGCGGATACGCGTCCGCAGCATACTCTCTGCCAACCGCAACATTGCCACAGCCACCGGGGGAGGTCCTGAATCACCCATCAAGTTGACCCCCTGGGAAGAAATCTGTGCCTCCACCATCGGAATGGAGAGCATAGAGGGAGTCGGAGGGATGGAGAAAGGAGTGCAGACATCCGGAGAATCAGGTAGGTGGCCCAAATGAAACAATGCTAAATCCACAATGTCCAATCATGTGAAGTACCATGTGTCCACATAGTGCAACAGAAACACATGTCCAGGAGAACGTCCACACACATCGGCCTGATAGCGCACGTTAAAACCCACAATAAATACATAATTAATCAAAAACCCCTAAAACACGCACTACACGTGCAGCAGGCACACCCTAACTGCAGGCTGCCAAACAACTGCACCCTCACTCCACACACAAATGAAACCACCTCCAAGGCCCCGACCCAAATCACCCTCAGGTACCACCCCAATGCATGTGATACAATGCCTTTCCAATTTCCACAGACCCATTAATATTAATAACCCTCGCCCTCCTTTACTCCACCACAGGGTCCGATCCAAACGACGAGCATCAGGACACCCCTACCAGCACACCTGCAAAGAGGGCCAAGACCAACGGCCAAAGACCCTCCACCTCAGCTGCACGCATCAAGACACGGCAGCAGCACAAATCAGGTGGCAGCACAGAGGAGGGAACATCAACAGGCACCCCAGCAACCAGCATGCCCACACCACCACCACCACAGGTCCCCCCAACGGATGCCACAGAAGGCACTGCCTCTGGTGGCAGCAGCACCATAGGTGACACCCCATTGATGGCAGCATGCTCCGACACAGAAGACGGGGATGTCGAAGTCAGATCCATCCATGACCTGTCCCAATCCCCCTGTCTGTCCCATCCCGTACAACATGAGGATACCACGCAGGGGCACCCACAAGACGACGACTGGCCATCCCCCACAAGCCCTGTGGCAAGGCAACATGAGGTCAACAGCCCCTCTGTGACACCCCCGCAAATGGCCATGGCCCAGCAGAGGCAACAGTCCCTCGACCAGTTAATCGTGCAACAGCAGCAACTGGCCACGCTCCTCAAGGACCATGCCGATGAATGTGGGGGCACTAAGGCAGACATAGAATCATCAACTGAGACACTTAGGGCAGAAATGGAGAGAGGTACAGAGACACTAAGGGCACAAATGGAGAGTAGCACCAAGAGCCTGAGAGTCCAAATGGAGAGAAGCACCGAGAGCCTGAGGGGGGAACTGCATGCGACGTCCAAAGACGTATGTGCCGAACTTGCCGCAGTGCGCCGTGTGCTCACTGAGCTCTCGCAAACCCTTAGGGACATGCATGGACGTGAGCAGGCAGAGACATCATCCGTTGCAAGTTCCGTCCAGGGCAGCCCCCAACGTAGATCTGGGAGGAACCTGCGCTCCACAGGCAGGGGTGCCCCTGATACCCGCAGAGGGGGCTTGCAATAGCGACAGCCCACTGACAATGAGCATCTTTGGACACTGGTGTTCGGGGGGGAGGTAGGAGGGTGGAGGGGGTGTGTTGGGCTCACTTGGGTGGCGGGTCGATAGGGTGTTCAACATGATATCACATATGCCATAAACAGTGCACGATCAACCAATGAGATGTGTGGACATTGATCTTTGTGTACTAGGCCATCATAGGCGTACAGTCCATATTGTGCATGTCCCAGACACACACAGTGCCACGAGTCCCGTGTCCATGTATCAGCCACCAGGCGTGAGTGCTAGAAGCATGCATCAATGAGATGCTGACGAATGTCACGGCCCTCCGGTGCCTCGCAGACTCCTTGAGGTGCTGCCACATCCCCACCCTCATCATGACCATCATCAGGTGCTTGCAGTTCTGCGTCAGGGGGCATGGGCACATTTCTACGTACGCACATGTTGTGGAGCATGACACATGCCATGACCATCTTTGCAACCTTCTCATGGCGGTACAGGAGTGCCCCGCCAGACCTGCTGAGGCAGCGGAAACGACCCTTCAGTAGGCCGAATGCCTGTTCTATGACTACACGGGTACGTGAGTGGGCATGGTTGTAGTCCTCCTCATGCTGGTCCCGTGGGTTCCGGACTGGTGTGAGGAGCCATCTCTTCAGTGGATACCCAGCATCACCTGTATGTGGACGAGAAACGTATGATGTGGAATGCCATTGCTACGTACGCACACCCCCCCCCTTCCTGCCAGGTCATTGCCGCATCACATACCCCACATCATCATGCATGAAATGAGACTCACCGAGTAGCCAGGATCTGTTCCCTGCGTGTCGCTCCATGTAGCGTGGTATAGTAGAGTTCCTCAAGACCATAGAATCATGGGTTGATCCAGGGAATCGGGCACAACAATGTGTAATGATCCTGTTGGAGTCACACACCATTTGTACATTCAGGGAATGAAATTGTTTTCGGTTGCGGTACTGGGCCTCCATGGCATGTGGGACGACCAATTCCACATGGGTGCAGTCGATGGCACCAATGCAACCCGGTATGCCGGCAAGTGCATGGAATCCCACTTTTGTGTTGGTAATTTCCTGCTCCGAGCGTGGTAGAGAGATGTAGTCGTCTGCGTGCTGCAGGAGGGCATCGAGCACTTGCAATAGTTTCCGTGAGAACAGTGGCTGAGAAATGCCATGCAACTGTCCGACTGTGTGCTGGTAGGTGCCTGTGGCCAGGAAGTGGAGTACAGACACCACCTTCAGTAGGGGTGGGATGGCGGTTGGGCTATCTATCATGCTGACAAGGTCAGCCTGTGTCATGTCCACAATGGCGGCTATGGTGTCCCGGTCCAGACGGTAGAGGGTGTGGATCTGCTCATCAGTGAGGTTGAACGGATGTGCTCGGAGGCGTGGGATTGCGGGCTGCCTGCGTGGTGGTAGTGGCTGTGCTGGCGGCCCTTGCTGGCCCTGCCTTGCCCTCCTCCTCCTCCTGCGTCTCCTCCGTGCGGCCGGTTGTAGTTGGTGTTCGTCTTCTTCTAGGAGTTGGAGTACTTGCAGTGCTATCAGGTCCCCCAGGGCCAACATCGCAAGTCCTGCCGGTAGCATTTCGGAGTGGGTGTGGTTGTGGGAGGAGACTTGGTGTGCAATTTATGTGTTTTCAGGCTGTATGGCCTCCACCTGTGGTGATTCATTCCACCTGTGCAAACTGCTCTCCCCTTTGGCTGAGCACGTCCTGCACACACCGCTGCAATTCGAGGAATGGCATCTTGCTATTGCAATCATGTATTTGTACCCGATGGCCGTGTAACATTGGTTGATATGTTCATTCTGCTGTGGTCCCATTGTTTCACATACTATCTGTGCAGTCGCGAACAGACTTGTGAAGGGTCAGTGGAACGTAGTACTCGAGTAACGGTGGGCCCTCATGCATCACTGTACCGAGTTGCAACGACGGGCGGGGCGTCCCATTTGTGGGTGAAGGCAGTTGCCATTTTCACACACAGCCGCACTAGATGGATTAATTTGTGATTTCAAACGGCCACAGATGCCTCTTCGACGTGATGTTGCAAATGAGGAATTCGAAGGGCGGCGCTTTCGGTTTTCAGCTAGCGGCGAGGAGATGCCCACAGGTCTGACTGCAAATATAACGTTCTATTGTTCAATGTCCTTGAGACAGGGGCCATGGCGAGAATGCAATGATTGATATGAATAGTATGGGATGCGCAATAGCGTAGTGGACGATAAGGCAGGACGTTCCCAAATACATGTTACTTCACTACACTGGAATTACGGGCTGGGGCACTGTGGATTTTGCAGGCTGCATAACGCACAGACTCAATGGATATTTCTAATGTTATGTGAGTAAATATTCAGGCGTTTTCATACCGGGATGAGGGAATGATGAATGGATGCATGGGCAGGTGATTTGATACAGAGTTTGCCATGTACAGGGCTTCTTGGAATCTATCCGCCTCCCCTGCGCTATGTGATGCAGGGCTGCCATAGTGGGACCATCGTCTATCTGGCCTTGTTGAGCCCTCCCTGTCTCGACGCGCCCTCAGACACTTGTGTCCATGCACGTTACCAATCCCATCTGATGGATTCTGTTTTGACAGACGCATGCACAGGTACACTCGTTTGTGATGGTGTTTACACCTCGATATAGATGGTTATGAGTCGCAAGTGGTTTTGGGGCTAATGATCCTTTGGAGTGGGCTTGCATGCATATGGCTGTGGATTTAGTGTGATCATTGAAGTGAGTTGTTCGGATGTAGTTCTGATTGCCATTCTGTTCTTTTTCTTTTCTTTTGGTTGACAGGTATCTCCTCCCCTTTTGCCACTGCCATCTGTATGCCACTCCTGCAGATGGCTTTTACTCCCGACACCTGCTGCTTCGTGTTAATCAGTGGAGCAGCATTACGATCTTATGGGACGATCGCCAATGGGCCACATGCCCTTACGCAGTACTGGTGGCTCGGAGCAACATTTCGGCCTTTCAGCTGGACTAGTGCCTCCCCATTGGGACGGCCCTGCGGTTCTGTGCGCTTCCATGTTGCCTTTTCGTACGTGAATGTGGCTCTGTGTACCATGATGGAACAGGGCGTCACACAAGTAGTGGCTGGTCATTTCTTGCGGATGCAGCCCACAATGGTGAAATGTGTTTTGGAGTTCATGGCCTAATGGCTGTATTGGCTTGGTGATTTTGTTGTGCATTAAATTTCTATTCTGATTTGGCCCGTGTAGCGTTCTTCTTTGCAAGTGATGTGGCATATTCCTATTTGGGGAGCGATGTATTGGGTGGAGATCTGCATTGGGTTCCAGCTTCGGAGTTTAGTTGCGTGGTACTGTACTGGGCGCGTTTGCCTACGAAGCCCAGTGAGGTCAGGGATGGGGGCTGCCAATATGACTGTTTGAATGTTGTCATGCTCAGGGGCGGGGGATTGGGTTTTGTGTAACAGATGCCGGTCAGCCAGGTGGACTGGTGGAATGATGTGATTTTCGGAATATTGCTGGTCACAAGTGCCTGTGTTTGCGTGCGTTTCAGGGGGGGGGGGACTGTGGTCATGTCCATTGGATTGGCTTCTGTATTCGTGCCATCTGTGCCCTGCAGCTCCCATTGGCCCCTCTTGTGTTTCTTTTGTTCGTTGGCATGCATGGGTGACTTGTACATTTCACTGGTTGCATTGTGACTTCATTGCACCTACGGGAAGTTGTAGTTTGTGGGCAGGGAGCGGTGTACAGGCACTCAGTGGGGCCGTTTACGGTTGATTCGCGATGCCGTACTTCTCACCATGGCGGAATGGTACATTCCGCCATGCTTGATGGCGTTAGGTACATGTCCGCTAGGGTCGGAATTGGCGTACCCTTGCGCCATGGTGGTATTTACGGTTTGGCATGACGCGCGCGCGCGTGCTTGGTGCAGTTGGCGTTGGCGTTCACTACGGTGTCGCTAATGGCTTCGTACTTTGCGGTGACGGGTCATAGTCGCACCGAGCGCTATTCGATGGCGGTACTGCATTTCCGCCATCGTTTTCCGATTTCCGCCAGGGTCGTAATGAGGGCCAGTGTTCATAGATTTCATGTGAGCGAGCTGGCCCTTCTGCTGTCCTCATTTCTACTCAGATCGCTCAGGTGTACGTGGAAATATTGCAAACAAAATGGAAAGGTTCATGAACTGTACGTTCAAATAAACCAACAAAACCTGCAGAGCATACAAATGTAAGTAAATGGACCATTGACGTGACAAAAGATTGGCAAAAGTGGAGACTGTCGTTTACGGCAGTGATTCACTCAAGATGCCTTAATGTTTGTCTTACAAACATGGAATAAAACAAACCGCCATTATTTTCTTAGACCATCAGGTCTATTTCTACAATGCTTGCCCATGGCTTAATAAAATTGCTAATCCTGTTAATATGGATACCAGCGCTACTATATATAATTTGGATAATCCAGCCAAAAGAGCACAACCTACAATCACTTGTATTGCATGTGTATCTCTTTCTACTGTGTCGCTCTTTGACTCTGTACCAGTTCCTGATACGATGGCAGTTCTAATTCTAAGTCAAAATGTATCTGCAACCAAGACATTGACCTAGGTATAATGCATTAGACCATGCCCAAGCATATATTTTAAGCTGCACATTATTTCTATATCCCTCTCCAACACTAGGCCAGCCTCCTGTTCTTACTTAGATTCCATCATGTTCCGAAACCCTACTCTTGTGCAGTATGCCATCATTCGATGAACATCATAGGTCATATGCCCAAGTCCCAGGCTTCATGGGTGGGAGTGGCGGTAGGCTGCCTGGTAAAGGCTCCAAAAGCCCTGGTTAGCACACAACTTGGAGCAGAGTGTGCCCACTTATCTTTCCTCAACCCCATATTCATGTCTCACTTTAGGAATCTGAAGAACATAGCCACGCGTGTCTGAGCTGAATGATAAGGGAAGCCTGTGGGCCTCATCACAAGTTGGGCGGTATCCCAGCTGTAATACCACCCAACTGTAATAGTGTTAGCGCCCACTGCTCCCGCTGTATCACAGGTTGGGCGGTAACTGTAAATCAATGGGGAACCTTCGGCGCTAATACCGCACCCTAATACAGCCGGCGGTAATAAAGGGCGCTAAGTGGGATTTTCACCTCCAGAAAAAAGCTGGAGGTAAAACAGCCCATTTAGCGCCCAACTCGTCATGAGGCCAGCCTTAAATGCAGCGGTAATACCGTTACTGCCGCATTTAAGTGCTACAGCCCAACTCGTGATGAGGCCCTGTGTATTGAGAAGGTATCGTACTGAACTTATTGGGTACCATATGTGGAGACACCAGAGCTACTCATGGTGTCAGATGAAGAAAACTTTCAGGAAGAGGTGGGGGGCATGTTACCAGTAGAGGATGGGGAAATGGCATATTTCTTGGGAAACTGGTCCACCTTATTTTCTTAAGAATAATATCAAAGTACAATTTAAATCTGTTGTGTATCATGTCCAACAGGGCTCATGCATTTCTCCCATTCTTTTTGACATCTGTGTGAAAACTTTACATGACCTACTAATGAATCTAGGAGCTGTCTTCCAAAATTAAGCAAGGGTGTGGGAGCCCCTCTACTGAGAATGAACATGGGTCAAATACCCTGTTCTATGGAATGTATTCCACTCAGGAGAGTCTACAAGCACGCTTTAGCTCACTGCACCTTCACAGAGGAGAAATATCCATTTGCATATCAGTCTGGTCCCAACCACCAGGACAGTCCCGCACCAAAATGCTGGGCAATTCTCCTCTAAACAAGAGTACCATCAACAACCACAGACATGTGTTTCGGGCTTGTTGGGCCTCCTCAGTGAGGTGAAGCTGAGCCTCTCTAAGGCACAGTGACTAAAGGGTCCACGTCTGGATTACCCTTGGTTACTTAGGGTGAAACCCCAAGTTTTACAAATTAAGCAAGGGTGTGGGAGCCCCTCTACTGAGAACGAACAGGGATCAAATACCTTGTTCTATGGAATTGCTTCCACTCAGTTAGGTTTTACAGCTGTCTTGGGAGGATAGCTCAGGGGCAACATGCTCGTCTTACGAGCGAGACGACACAGAGCAACACACGTTCGATCCCCAGGTGTGCGCATAACAACCACTGGGTATTAAGCGCGTTATAAATAACCAATCATATCATATCATACGGCTGCACTTTAGCTCACTGCACCCTTCACAGAGGAGAAATCAATGTTCATATCAGTCTGGTCCCTGGTTGTGGACCCTCCCGAGTGGAACCCTATCCATAGAGCAGGTTATTTTGCTGTGTTCGTTCTCAGTGGAGGGACTCCCAGACCTTTGTTGTAATGTCTTCCAGAATTATGCAGATGGCCCACATTTTATCTTTCAAATAGATGTAGATTATCTTTCCATATCATAAACATTCATCTGCATAGAATGTTGGCTGGTACAGAATAGGCTGGGTCTTAAAGCAAAAGAGAGATTCTTATTGTTGCTTCACAAGGCTTTATTACTAAAGCCTTACTATTCGTATTTTGATATTGTAGGCTTCCCCATTAAAGCTCAATTCAAAGTCAAAACACTTCCATACTCCTCCACATTAACCAAGTGTTAAGGAATACCCACTATTTTGTCACTCAGACAAATCAGACCTTTCTTATCAGAACAACATTCAGCCACATTAGCACGAGCGATTGTGGGGTCTAGGCTTGACTACTGTAATTCCCTGTACGCCGGTGTGTCTGAGTCCTCTATCCATCCTTTGCAGGCTCTTCAGAATACGGCGGCCAGGATTCTTACTAATGCCCCTAGATTTTGTGAGATTTCCCCTGTACTCAGTAATTTACACTGGCCTCCAATCTAGTGTGGAATTACATTCAAATTACTCACAATGGCTCTGAAATGATGATACAAGTGGCAGCAATCAGCATGACCACAAAGATCCACTGCTCGTGGCTGAATGTACACACCATGTTTTAAGCAATTTAGTGCTCTCGGCAAATGTAGTGTAGTTTTGGCTTCTGAGTTGTGGAATTCTCTCCGCCGGTGAAAGATGAAATTGAAAACACATCACTTTCCTTTTTAGGTCCTCCCTGAAATTTGTGGATAATTTTTGTGGTTTTTAAGCCGCACACTTAGATACCTTTGGTTGTAGTGCCTCCCGATACCAATATTAATATCAGTAATGTCAATTCAACTTACTGTGTAATGGCGGAATAGGTGGCTGTTAACCACGCCACAGACACTTCCTTACTGGTGGCAATGAAACCTAAGGGTAGAAGAACAATTATAAGCAAGAGTCTAGCAAAAAGGAGTCAAAACAGATCACACCAAGTTAATTAGAAGCTAAAGTATGTTATTTATAGGTCTCAGGCACAGAAACTAGGGTTTCCTTAATAATGTTACACTCACTCAAGACAGAACAACAAACTAAGAAATGGATCTTCACATACTCTACATCCTATTCTGGATGAATATTTGCAATGCTTCCACAATCAGTACCAGATGTTTGTTCTTATGGTTTACACTCAAGACCATGTTATATCCTCTTGCCGCAGACCTCTGTACTAACAGCTGGCACCACATACAACTATTCTAAGAAGTTTCACCAAGCTCGTTTGAATAAAGCACAACACTGATAACCACATGAGGCTGGCAGGCAACAAGGGCTTGCATATCAGAATAGCTTGACCACTGGCAAGTCTCTCTAAAACATCAGGCTCTAGGAACACGGTACATTTACTCTTCACTAAATATGGTGTCTAGCACTGACTTTCCATTGGTGAATTTCACATCTCCTTCCTTAAACCAGAAGCTAAACTCTCACTCTTGCAGACACGTGGACTCCCACCTCCCCTTTCTTTTGTTGTTGTAATGTTAATACATCAGCCCTGCGTTCTGTAGTGAGCTTGGGAGGCAACAGCCCGCTAGCTCAAGTCAAGGTAGTCCTGAGCAAAGCAGGGACTCTTTGAGGGCTTAGCGTCATTACCGCCCAATCAGCAACAGAATGCAAGGATCACTGCTGCTAGAACCCGGCTCCTTTAGCCGGGCGTTAAAAGTGTTTTTTCTGAAATCATGATGTTTCCTTTGATGGATTGACGCCCACGGTGGTGCATCGGTCCATCAAAGGGAAGATCAGCCCAAGGCAAATTGGCTGCCAAGGACATGTGAGAAGGGCTCGGGAGTGAGTCCCTTCCCAATTACTTTGGCTGCCATGTTGCGGGAGTGGAAGAGGAGTGCAGATCCAGCAGGTACATTGGGGGTGGGAGAGGTATGCAGGCCGTTGGGGGAAGGGGTGGCAAATGGCAGTCGGAAGCCCGGCACATGGAGAGAAGTGAACATCTCTCCTGGAATGTGGGCTTACACTGGAAGTTCAGCAAAGAGTTCCAGAACACTGATTGCCTGCACCACTAGGCTAGGTCCTAGTAACAATAATATCATGCTGCATTTGTCACACTTCAAACCTCTGTAATACTAGATTTCATAAATACCTAATTTGGATTGGAAGGATGAGGGGCTGAATCATCCAACCCAAGATTCAACCCTGTATCCTGCAGGATGAACTTAGATGTCAGCGAAGAGCGCATACCTTGCTGAGGTATCTTACTGACCACAATATGAGCTCAACACAATCTGCACTCTAGAGAGGGGCAGGATTTACCACATCATCCACTTAAAGTGCTGCGGGCATGACCAGCAAACTTTACAACTGCTTCAAGTTAAACGCTCCTCACTTGATGCAGTGTTCATGCACTGCTCCCAACAAACCTGGACCTCAAGTATCGTAGTGTGGTGGAGTAAGATTTCACCAACGGCTCGACCTTCTCACTCCCCTCTACTCGGTCACCTTTTGCTCAGTCATCCCTCAACCTGGTTCCTTTCCATCATCAATTCAGAGTGCTAATCTTCATAGTCTGCTCACTCTCTTGGGTTCACCTCAAGTTTGACAAACCACTTGTCAAACTGTGAAAAGTCGGTGCCAATGATGACTGGTGTTTGGGTGGTGGATAGGGACCATTCTCCGGTTCTGTGTATGACTATTCAGAACTGCTAGGTTTGGGAACTCCAGCGTTAAAGACACTAAGAGAAACCTGAAGATGTCTCCCTAACTAGTCCCCGGGGATCTGTCATCCAGGTGGCCATGACACAACCATTGATATTCGATCGAGTCCCTGGGAGTGGACCAGTGAGGGAGGATCACCTGGATGGGGGTCGTCAGGGAGTAGAAGTGGGACACCGATGGGTGAGACGCGGTATCCCCCTTCTTCCAACACTTTTTGTCCCCACCCCATTTTTCCACACAAACACTTTTGCACACCACAAAAGACAAAAGACTAACACCACAGCCGTTTACCTGACATGTCACAATACAAGGGTCAGGCAAAGTCAGGCAATTGACCAAAATCACACACACATGACAGCCCTTTCTCTTCCGCACAGGAATAAAAGGTTGAGCATGAGAGCACAGTACGAAAAGGGCAGCCCGCACGACGAGAGAGCTAACACAGCAGTTCAAGAGGAGGAGAAAGATGTGTAAGAGGATTCAATTCAACACTACAGCTAAGTCAACGCCTAGTCTATAATACTGAATGAAAACCCTTATTGATATATCTTTAGGTCCAGTTCATGCGTTCTGGATGACTACCCCTATATAACACCCCTCTCTTGGAATCCCCCTGACCCCACTGAGCCAAGAAGTAGTTCTGTTTTGCAAGTTAAAAGGTTTATTTGATAATTTAAACAATAGGTATATATATCCCACTATATAATAAATCAATAATTGAATATCACTCTTAATCTGATATGATAAAGATTAACAATGGAGAATCTGGCACTAGCACACTTCTTTATAATCACTAATGAGTTGACATGAAATGGATAAGATAGCACACTGGTAAATAGGAACAAAAGTATAATGTGGTAGAGGATGCTTTATGTAGGCTCAGGTGGATGCAATATTCAATGAATGCAGTACAGAAAATACTCAATATGATTTCAACCAAACAATGTAATCACTTTTCTCTGGCTATTCACTCCCCCCCTCTTTATGCAATGCAAGGAAATGGGAGGAAAGCACACAGTTCTCAGAAATGCAATCAATGTAATCAGTTCAATCCAGCAAGCTTAGACAACAGAAAACAGATAGGAGTTTTGAAAACACAAGCCCAAATTGCTTTGATATGTGCTGGCAATGAATTAAAAAAATATGCTAAACGCTTTTAATTCCCTTACAGAGGTTCAGGGTGAGTGGTATCTAGTTAATATTAGTCCAGGCTCACACTAGCAATGATGCAGGGATAGTTAGCAGGTCAAACGAATTTCTGGCAAATGGAAAGCAAACAGCAGCAGTTTTTACATGTGAAGAAATTGCAAATCGCGGTAAAATTCGCGGATGCGTGTTCCGCGATTGCGGTAAAACTATAAGGGGTAGGAATGCGGTTCTTGGTGCGATTCAAAGCTACGATTCTAAGCTATCAGAGGAAAGTTACTGCAAGTCTCTAGCCCAAACGGTCGCGGAGATATGAGCGATTTAATAAAGGTCGTTTTTGGGTTTGCAAATTTCAAAAGCTCAAAATGACAAGTGCAGCTTGCGACTAGAAAATGACAAGTGACAGCTTTACAAATGACAGGTGACAGTTAGGAGGCAGTTCTACTTAGATTAAATAGATTGAATTATATTATTTTAACTAAGAGATTGGTTCTGCACAGTTTTCTAGGTACTCACACTATATTCTTGAGTGAAATGGGCCTCATCACGGATCTGGTCAGGGTTTTAGACTGGGCTCTGGTCACTCTCTCTGCTGGTCTGGTCTCTTAGTACAGCACTGCTTTCTCTCTGGTCTGGTCTCTTAGTACAGCACTGCTTTCTCTCTGGTCTGGTCTCTTAGTACAGCACTGCTTTCTCTCTGGTCTGGTCTCTTAGTTCTGGATAGATTGATGAATTTGAAGTCTGGATCTCTGGATGTTGTATGGAGGTAAGTATGGATTTTTCCGGCAGAGCGTCCCGCTGCAGATGGATTTGGAAGGTCCCTATCTGTCCTGTCTGTCTGCTTTTATGTGTTTAGAATGTGGGTGTGTTCTAGCATCACTGACCCTACCTCTCTCTCAGCTTCTAATTGGTCAAACTTCCATTTATCATTTGATTGGGGGAGCTAGGTTGGGTCAGAGTGATGTCATTTTACAGCCTGCAGAAAGTCCACTCCTCCTGTCAACTTACACACAAATCTAGATTTGAAACAAATACATATTTGCAGAGGTACATATTGTTTTAAAATCATATGCACCCATCATGCATTACAGGAGGTATCCCCTGTTCAAACTCTGCTCTTCCTGGGAGCTTGCATTCAGAACTGGCACATATTTCACTTTTTAACTGATTTTGCAATTTCTGACATGGACCCAACTTTACATACATGTGTGCAGGGAGTAGGGACATTAACTGATGAAGTTTCAGATTTTTAACATGCATACATTTAGAGTTATATCCACTTTTCCGCTGACACCCCCCTGAACACGCCACCGGGTCGAAAAACCTCTTAAAATGTGGGCAGAAAAATCACAAGAATTATGGTGTCATTTATAAAATTTTCACATGTCCGCTCTATGAGTTATTCATCTTTTTAAAGTTATGTTCTGGCTCCAAAGGGGTGTGGTTTCCCAGGTCACATGGTATAGAAACCAGTCTTTCCAGTTTCTGCCAAGCCAGCTTGCTCTCACAGGCAGTGCCCCTCCCAGCTCTTGCCAAGAGGAAGCTACATTTTACGACTGCGGTAATAAAAACCTTTGCCTGAGTGAAGAGGGCTTTGTTCACGCTCCTGCAGAGCACAGATAATTCAATTATCAGATAGATGGCATATCCTTAGTGTGGGCAGCAAAAGGAAGGTTGGCCTGGGAACACAGTGGTGACTCAAGTTTCCCTCCTGATGGGGGTAGTTGCCAGGCAGAATTCAGTTCCTTAAGCCGGGTTTCAGATAAAATGTCACTTTTTGTTCCCCAGTTTCTGCATTCAAATAAAACTAAACATTTTTACATATGCAGCTAGAAGGCTGATTCTAAGTTTAAAACTATGACATTTCAACAGTTACAAAGGCATGTGACACCAAACATAGCTCACTCATTTAATCTAAACATTTTCGATTTTAGTGTCTTTAAATCCAGTGCAACTTAAACTGCTGAAATCCACAGCGCAGCCAGTCTTGTTATAAACCTTGTCTTATGATCTTCATTTCCCAGATTTTGTAGGCACACAAAACTCCATTCTGCCAAATGTCTGCTGGTGTTCAGTGAGTTTTTAGATGTGTTGCAATGTTTAAAATAGACAGTTTGAGCCTGCCTTCAGAGAAACACAGGGTGGTTTTAAACTGCCGGCTTTTGGATAGTGGTGAGTACTGGTACTGCACCCATTTTTGGGATTTAAGAAAATGAATTCCCAACAATTATGGGTTTGCTTTTGGCAATCAGCATTGCCATTCCCAATGGTTTCAGACTACTGTGTGGGTAGTCCAATGGTGGTTTTAAAGCGCTTTGAAGCTAACCGGCGCTACTGTTTTTCCTTTGGCAACCCATTTCCCTCATGGCAACCCAGCCTTTCATTCTCGCACTGGTGGGTGGCAAGTGAGGCAACCATTTTAGTGTGCGCACAAACTGCGCAGCTTTCCTGGATTTCAGCGCACATGTGGGTTTTCCGCCATCTTGAATTTTCTAAGCCCACAGCACCAAATGTTGCAGCATGATAGCTTAAACGTGGGTCAGGACACCCAACAAGCCCCCCCACGCGACTGCACTTTGAATTTGAGTCGATGGGGAGTCGCGTGCCCATGGGTTTTGACCCACGCACCGGTCTGTCCGCATAATCTTCTTCCTCTTCTGTAGATGGCACAGTTCAGCATCTTCTTCTCCATCCGGTACTGATCGATCGGTTCTCCTCGCCAGTCCTGATGGGAGTATTGGGCGGTCCACTGGGCCCATTGGATCTTCGTTCCCGGTCTCCGGATCATCCTCCTTGGCCAGTCTCAAGGTCTTCTTTCTCCTAGGACGACAAAGGAAGAGCGGCAATACCTACTCATAGACGTTTTTCCACCACTGTTGAGATGGTGGGACAGCATATGCATTTCATCATGACGAAACATTACATTCTTACTTTGATAAAAAAAAACAGTATAACTAAGAGACAGTTTCATGCAAATCACAATATTTTAGAGACTAGATGTGGTATGTTTTATGATTGGAACTGAATTAGTCTGATACAGTACCCGCTAGGATTCCAGAGGATTCCTCCAGTTGTTGCAGAGTGTGCCTGGGATGGCAACATTTCAACTGGTTTATGTGGACCCACTTGTCTTCCCCCGCTGCCGAACCGCCTTTGGGGATGCGGATCTTGTAGGCCACAGGGGAGATCTTATCGACGATCTCAAAGGGTCCCTTCCATGTAGGCAAAAATTTGCGCTGCTTGGCCTGGTTCCTTTGGAAGTTGTATAGATAGACCCGGTCTCCCACCTGATATTCCTTCCTGGAAGTTTTCAGGTCATAATGGGTCTTCATGCTATCAGCTGATCTTTCTAGATTCCGCTGAGCATAAGCAAAAGCATGTTGAAGGTGTTTCCTTAAATTCTCTACATACTCATGAGTAGTGGAGGCATTTATCAGTGTCTGCTCTTGGGTCCTGTAGAGCAAATGCTGCGGAAGCACCATCTTGCGCCCAGTCATCAACTCAAATGGTGACATTTTGGTTGCAGATGAAGGGGTAGATCTGATAGCCATTAGGACCAGAGGTAATCGGATATCCCAACTTGGCCCAGAATCTGCCACAAACTTCTTTAATATGCTCACAATTGTCCGGTTATATCTCTCTACTGCCCCAGAAGAAGCTGGTCTATAAGCAATATGCAGCTTTCTCTTGACCCCCAGTATCTCCCACATCTTTGTCATTACTTCACTGGTGAAGTGGCTACCTCTGTCTGACTCAATCCTTTGAGGTAGACCAAAACGGGAAAAGATGTGGTTAATCATCAAGGCAGCTGCAGTTTCTGCCTTGCAATTTGGGGCTGGGAGACATTCCACCCACTTGGTAAACAAGCATGTCACAGTCAACATGTACTTATTCCCCCTAGCCGAGCGAATCACAGGGCCTACAAAGTCGATTTGTAAATCTGACCATGGCAGTGTCATCCCCCGCTTTTGTAAAGGTGCCCGGTGTGTGAGGGATGTCGGCTGAAATTGTGCACACACAAGACAACCCTTCAAATATTGGTTGAGGTCCTGGCCCATGTGTGGCCAGTATGCAACCTCTCTTAAGATTTCCAGTGTTGTGTGAAACCCCCTATGACCGGCGGTGGCCGCATCATGGGCGTGACTTAACATCAGGCTTCGGAATGAGGTAGGAACCACCCACTGATCGTGGCCAGCTTTGGATTTCCTTACCAGCAAACCGTCTTGGATCCGGAACATTTTTGGACATTTCATCAACACTCTTAGGTCCTCTTTCCCAATGTAATCGGTATCCGTCAGGGGAAAGTTCTCAGGGTCCTCCAGGTGCTGGTAAAATTTACCAATAATTGGATCCCCCTTCTGAGCGGTAATCAAATCAGCATCAGGGGTCTCCTTACTCCATTGTGCAATTGAAAGGTCGTTGTGAGCATTTGTCTGGGACCTAGTGATGGCAGTGACCTGGATTTCCCCCAACAGGGACTCAATCTCAATTAGATCCCCTTGGATGGCTCCGGTTTTGGCCAGCTGATCAGCTAAGTCGTTTCCAGTTTTGTCTGGTCCCTCTACTTTGGAATGACCCTTGATCTTTTTCCAATAGATGGTCATCTCATTCGAGGTGACCAGATCATCAATGTTTTGGATCAACTTCCCATGTTTCAAGGGTTTGTTGTTAGCACATAACATGCCTCTGGTTTTCCAATTAACCAGGTGCTCCACGAACCCGTTCCGTACATAATCCGAATCTGTGATTATGACCAGTTCGTGGAGTTGATGCTGGACAGCAGTGAGGATGGCCCGATGCACAGCCATCAATTCTGCCACCTGACTACTTCGGGGACCAATTTTGTATCCAGCGGAGGGTTCTGGGGACTCATTCACCCATGCATTCCCTACGCCGGCCACCAGTTCTTTCTCCCCGTTGTTGTCAACATGGTAAGAGCATCCATCCACATAGACAGTGGGCATTCCCTCACACTTGTCTTCTTCAAAGACTTTGTGGGGGGAATTAAGGTATGCCTCCATGTTGTCCTTTATTTTTAGACTTTCGTCCTCGAGACAGTTTTCTCTGGCACAATCATGCAAGTCAGCCAGACCTTGCGCGAGGGGACTCTTCTTGTTTTGGCCATATCTGACCTCCACAGGAAAGCCTTGCATTGACAGAATCCAGGAAGTAATTCGGGAATTACTCACATTTCCGGCCCGGATTCTGTCACTTTGGAGATATTGCAGAGGCTGGTGTGGAGTCTCCACTATGATGTGTTCCCCCTGGATAAACGGGCGGTAATTCTTCAATGCCCACACCGTTGCCAGGAGTGCCTTCTCACAATCGTTGAATTTTTCCTCCACAGAGGATAAAGTTTTGCTCGCATAGGAGATTACTTTATTGACCTTGTCATACTTTTGGTATAATACTGCCGTCAAGCACGTATCAGAGAACCCCGTCTCCAGGAAGAACTCCTTGTTTCTGACAGGGTAAGCTAGGCAAGGCGCTTGTGAGAGGCTTCTTTTGAGTTGTTTTACTGCCTCGGCTTGTTCTGGACCCCATTCCCACTTGACCCCCCCCTTCAGGAGATGAATCAGGGGTCTGGTGATCTCTGCGTAGCCCTCAATGAACTTTCTGCTGTAATTAGTCAGTCCAAGGAGGCTCCTTAGTTCCCGCAGAGTTGTGGGGTCTTTCAGTTTCTGAAGTGCTTCCACTTTCTTTTCCTGGGGACAGAGGCCCTGAGGAGTAATCTCATGCCCCAAGAAATTAACACGGGTTCTACACCACTGTGCTTTCTGAAAGGAAAGTTTTGCTCCGGCGGCCCTCAACTGTGTCAGAACATAACGGATCTCTGCTATGTGTTCCTCAACAGTTGAGCTTTTGATGAGGACATCATCTACATAAGCCAGGTTACCCCTTGCACCCAAGTCAGGCATGGCCTTGTGTAGAAAAATGTTGAATTCATTGCCGGAGTTGAGGTATCCGAAGGGAGTCCGGGTCCATGTGTACTGCTGGCCCCCAAAGGTAAAAGCCAGTTTGTATTGGTCCTCCCTGCTGACAGGCACGGTCCAGTATCCATTGGTCAGGTCTATTGCAGTGAATACCTGTGACCCCTGAATCTGGGCCAGCCCTTGGTCAATGTAGGGCAGAGGCCATCGGGAAGTATGGACCCGTTTGTTGAGCTCCCTAAGGTCGGCGCAGAGTCTCCACTGGCCGTTCGGCTTCAATATTCCCAGCACCGGATTATTGAAGGTTCTGTGGACTGGACGGATTATTCCCCGGGACTCAAGGTTCTTAATTATTTCGGTAAGGGACTCCATTGATGCGAGAGGCAAGCGATATTGCTTCACAAACACAGGAGTCATGCCAGGGTCCGTGGGGATTGTTGTTGTGTGGATGTCAGTGCGACCACAGTCATATGAGTCTACCGCAAAGAGATCTTGGAAATCCAAGAAAACTTGTTTCAACTTTTGCTTTTGTTCCAGAGTCACACAGGCATCAGCTAGGTTGACTCTCTCTTCCACCATCTGCCTGAAGCCTGGAAAGACTTCTGGTTTGGCTATTTCAGCGGCCTCCTCCAGCTGGGTGGAGAAGTCCCTGGTCAGAGTGCTGATTTGGACCGGAGGCCTCAGGTGGGCAAGGCAGCCTTCATGAACCTGGAAAATCACCTCCTCCCTCCTGAAGTCACAAGTCACATCTTCCTTACCATAGGGGCAGGAAGTGTACACCAGGAAGTTCCCCCCATGCCGGGTAAAAATCCTGTCTGGTGTTGTATTGTCATCACTGTCACTGTCAAAACAGTCCTTGGGGATTGGTCCTAACAGTTCATTTACTAAGTCGATGGAAAAATGTCGGTCATCAACCGCCATTCCAATAATGGTGCCTGCGGCTAGAGTAATACTCTTTAAGTCGCTGTTATCCACCTCTATTGGAATGGTGTCATGTTCTATGTTGACTAATGGAGTTGGGTTTACCCCCAACCCTTGCTGTTGGAGAGAAGCATTTAGATGTATGTAAGCATCAGGGTTTTTCAACTCTTGTCCCCTTTTAACTTTCACTTCCAGGGAGAATTGTCGGGTCCTTTCTGGGATGGTGACTTCCTCTTTAACCTGAATTTCAACTGCATAAGGTAGCAATTGAGCTGACCTAAATGCTTTTTCTGGATCATCAAAGCCCATGGGATTATCCGCTAATCGGGACCAAGCTTTGAAGTTTATTAGGTCCAAACTAATGGCAAAGCGATTGAGAATGTCACTGCCTAAGTAAAAGGCGGCAGTGACGTCTCGCGCGACCCAACAATTATGGACTATGCTCTTGTTGCCAATGGAGATTTTGAGCATACACCTGCTTGGCAGGAGATGTTTTGAATTGGGTGCTTCCAGGTCCATTTCCCATTTGTCTATCAGTTTGAAGGTGGGAATGGCTGGATCTTTTGGGAGTTGGCGGAACATGGCTTCGCTGATGAAGCTCTTACCGTTGTTCACACACACTCGAGCGAGAACAGAGTCCTTCCCATCATTTAACTGAACAGGGATGAACAACTGCTCTCCAATTTGCTGAATCTCAGCCAGGCTTTGAGCTGATTTCACATCTTTCTGGACTATAGGAGTGGGAGTTTCAGATTGTGGATTGGTATAGAATTTCAGAGTGTTTCCTTCCAGCGTGGAATACCACTTTAGACTGGAAGGAAGGTTGATTTTCAGAAATAGAGAGGACCCCCCATCACCAGTCTGTTGTCCTACTGCTATTACTGTCACGTCTGGAATTTGGCTATTCTGGAAGTGAAATTCTACTTGGTCAGATTTTTGTTCAACCATGTGGCATGTGCCGTTTAAACTAACATGGTTGACACTCTGTTTTAATTTTATTGGTCGGCTAGTCTGGGTCCAGAGGACCTTGTTTACACAATCTATTAGGGGTGACAACCTTCTCAGGAGGTCATTCCCTAGTAAACAAGGGGTGCCCTCTGGGGTCACAACTATGACCGGGTGTTTCAACTTATGTCGCCCAATTTTAATGTCCAAATCTGCAGTCCCCTCAACGGGAATTTCCTTCCCGTCAAAGTTCTGGAGTTGTCCAGGAAGTGAGGTGAGAGGAATTTGGTAATTCTCTCCCCTTCCTGCATTCAGTTCATCAAAGGCCCTTCTGGACAGAAGGGTAGCTTGAGATCCAGTGTCCACCAGCGCTGAGATTGTACCCTGCCCCTGTACTTGTACCGGGGCATAATATCTTCCCTCCTTCTCCTCAAGGGGGCACAGATAATGTACATTTTTGGACAACTGGTGGGCTAACTTTCTGGTTTTGGACATTGCTAGCGAAGAGATTTGGGCAGAATTCTGTGGAGAGTCTTGGGAATCTGAAAGAAAAAGTTGGCAACTGGAGATCAGAGCCATTGTGGGTTCCCCTGGCTCCGGTTCTGGGCCGCCCCCCCCTTTTTGGAGGCAGTCACCAGGATGGGTTTGAACCAGGGGATTTTCTTGCTGTTGGTTCTGGGATGAGATGGTGGGCGGCGGTAGCTCAGTCTCCACATCTCCCCAGTCTGGATTTGCATTCCTAGGGACCCATTTTTCTTTGGGGGGAGTTCCCCCCTCTCTGAAGGAGAAGATCCTTTTCCCAGGATCCTCTGAGGATCCCTCTCCCTCAAATTGGAAGATCTGTACCTCCTCCTCAAACTGAGTCTGTTTGGGTCTTTTGTTTCTCCTACCCCCCCTCTGCTCCTTAGGAGGCAGACTTTCAGGGGCAAGAGATTTTGTTTCCGGTTCCTGGGTTTCCAGGGGCTGTTTACAAGTGAGGAAGGAAGCTTCCTCCAAGGCTTTACACCCCCCTTCCCTTTGTGCCTCCTCCCTGGGAACCGGTGAGTTATCGGGGTGCTGCCCCCGTCATTGTTCTGGAGCACCAGGTCCAGAGTTGGGCGTGTTCTGCGCCGGCATGCTGATCTGAGGGTTCTGCTGAGCCCTCAGTATGTGACCCATATCCCGCGCCATGTTTTGAACCTGGCGCTCTAACTGGGAAACCCGCTCAGGCTGATACGGGGCCCTGTTTTCTCCCCTGGGCTGATCCCGGGAAGGGTAGCTGTCCCTCCTCTGGTAATACCCCGGGTTGGGAAGATTTGGGTACCCCTCCACCCTTGGCCTCCCCTCTCCCGGATTCAGTGGTCTGGGCTCAGGGAATTGGGGAAAGAAGGATGGATGGTTTTGGGGCTGAAAGTCGGGAGGATATCTGGGGAAAAAGTTCTGCCCAGGGTTTGGTAAATTTCTGCCCTCCTGTGGGAAGTTTGGAGGGAAGTTCCCTGGGTTAGGTGCTTGGCTGGATCCCCCCCCTCGGGCTGGAGGAGTCCACACATAACCCAGGATGGGTCTGTTACCTTTGTAGCGAGGACTTACATAGTCAGGAGAGCGAGGGACCCCATTTGTGGGGCTGCCTCCCTGGCTCCCTGTCTGTGACTGGCCCGAGGACCTTCTGGGCCTAGCATTATTAGGTGCAGGTAGGTTTTTAGGCCCCCCCATCTCCAGATCCAAAACGGGGGTGACCTTTACCTCTGCCACCTTGACAGCAGCAGGGGTGCTGTTGGCTTTGGGGTTTTTCTGGGCATTGCTTTTATTTTCTATGGGCTTCTGCACCTCATAGATCCGGGTAGCCTGTTCAATGACCCAGTCTGAAGATCTTTTCTCATGAAAATCTCTCACGAGCTGGGTCATTATATATTTGGGCAAGGCATGGAAAAATGTATTGACAAACTCTCTACTATCTGTGCGCACCCTTCTGGTGGTTTGCGCAAAAGCACGCTTTAACTCCTGCACAAATTCTCGTGGGGCCTGATCCTCCCCACATTGCAAATTGTAGGCCGCCTTGCGTGCCTCTTGAGGATTTCTGTGAACAGAAAAATGTTTCAGGATGGCCCCCTTATATGTGGACCATCTTAAATGATTTTGGTCCTCCAGCCCCGCAAAGAAACTGGAGTATTCCGGGGAGAATGTCCACTTTACATATTGAATACAGCTTTGGCTGTCCTTCAAATGGAAAGTCTCCATCATTTGTTCAAACAACTCTAAGTGCTCCCAAACAGAATACTTAGCGTTCTTATGGTAAGGCGTGATGACGCTCCTGATCGCCTTAATCTGCTTTAAGGGGTCCTTAAGCAAGGCCCTTTTTGCCTTATTGGCCTTTTTGGTTCGGGTAACCCTTGTCCATTCTTCCTCGGACTCAGAGGCACTGCTCCCAGAGGTTCCCGTCTGTTCTTCCAGGTTTTCCCGGATTCTGCGAGCCTGGGAATGGCTGGCAGAATGTGGGGACCTGGTCTCCTGTGTCCTGCGCAGTTCAGAGGAGTCTTCAGATTCCTCCTTGCTGCCAGGATTTGATGGGTACCCCCTCCACTGACCTAACTGGGCAGAGGTTTTCAGGATGCCCTTAATGGGCCTACTCTCCTGGGGTTCCCCATTGAACTGTACTGTACTTGGGTGCCCATACCCGGATGCCCACCCCTCCATTCCTGAGTGGTACTGGCCTATGAGCCCCATACTCTTAGCTGGATAGTAATCTGCCATCCCTGCGGCCCTGTGCTCATGTGCGCCAGGGGATATGGGGGTGGTAGAGTCCAGGGACTGGGGGAGATGAAGGCCCCTGGGGTTAGGGCTCCTGCGGTTATGGTCAGGAGTCTCTCTTTCCCAGCGGACCTCATCTCTATCCGCCCCTGCTCCCTGTTGCAATGCAAGAGCCTGCATTTGTGCTTTCAGTTCCTCTGTTAAGGCCTTACTCGACTCTATCAGTCTCTCCTGCATCGCTACCTGCTGTTGGAGCCTATCATTGTGTTGACAGAGGGCCTCATTCTCCCTCTGTGCTTCCTGGTTGGTCCTGGAGAACTGGGCCAGTCTTTGCTGCAGGAGGTTTACCTCCTGGGCAATGTCCCTATTGGCCTGCTCCTTTCTTGCTAGAGCATCTTCCACCCTTCTGGTGTGCTCTACCAAGTTCTGGTTTTCTTTTTGGAGATCACCCAGCCCCTGGTGGGCCAGGTGATTTTCTTCCATTTTTCTTTTTAAATGGCAGACTTCCTGGCCTAAGGCGTCTCTTTCCTGACTAAGAGCCTGCATTTGTGCCGCCAGGTCGTCTCTTTGCCTTTGGAAGGCACCAGCTTTCTGGCGCTCCTGATCAAACTCTGCCTGGGTATCCAGGTCTTTCAGAATCAGTTTATTGCTCTCCTCCTTCACTCTATCTAGGTGGCCTTGCAGGGTGACTACCTGCTCAGCACATGCCCTATTGAAGTCTAGCTGTTGCTCCAGCTTTTTCTGGCTTTGCAGTAGGGAGTCCAAACCTTCTTGGTGTTCCTTCTGCAAGGCCAGAAATCTGGTATCCTGTTCTGACTTTTCCTTTTGCAGCACATCCATATCCTCCTTTATTTTAGTGATGTACTGTCTGGTCTCATTTTCTGACTCCTGGCTTCTGTGCAGCCTTTGCTCAGAAGAGTCCAGATCAGATTGGGCCTTCTCTAACGCCATCTGTTGCCTTTTTGCCAGATCATGGCCTTCAGCACATTTATTCTGTATGGCTCCCATGTATAAATATAAATATGCCGCTATCCTAACAATCTTGTCGTGCTCATCTTTGGCCTTAGGAGCCATATATAGTTCACTCAGGGCCACGTGTAATGGACCCTGATCTCTATATATATCTGACCCTGTTTCAGTGACCTGTTGCGTGATGGCCTGCAACCAGACTGTTTGGTCCTGGTGAGTCCATTCACCTCTCACAAATAGTTTGTGTAAGAAGTGCTCTCTGGCTATTTTCATATCTACCAAGGTCGTCATTCTAGAGATTGGTCTCTGTCCTGACTTACAGAAGTTAGTATTTTAGTTTTGCAGAACAGAACTTTTCTTGGAGTGTCCCTTTTGAGGAATGCTTCACAGCGTAATGCAGCGTGGTGATCCGACCGGATGTATGTATCCCGTCAGTTAGCACACTGTATTAAGCTGCACAAGTGGTAAATCTAACCCAACGTCTCGGCTCGAGCCCCCACTTTGTAAGAGGATTCAATTCAACACTACAGCTAAGTCAACGCCTAGTCTATAATACTGAATGAAAACCCTTATTGATATATCTTTAGGTCCAGTTCATGCGTTCTGGATGACTACCCCTATATAACACCCCTCTCTTGGAATCCCCCTGACCCCACTGAGCCAAGAAGTAGTTCTGTTTTGCAAGTTAAAAGGTTTATTTGATAATTTAAACAATAGGTATATATATCCCACTTTATAATAAATTAATAATTGAATATCACCCTTAATCTGATATGATAAAGATTAACAATGGAGAATCTGGCACTTGCACACTTCTTTATAATCACTAATGAGTTGACATGAAATGGATAAGATAGCACACTGGTAAATAGGAACAAAAGTATAATGTGGTAGAGGATGCTTTATGTAGGCTCAGGTGGATGCAATATTCAATGAATGCAGTACAGAAAATACTCAATATTATTTCAACCAAACAATGTAATCACTTTTCTCTGGCTATTCACTCCCCCCCTCTTTATGCAATGCAAGGAAATGGGAGGAAAGCACACAGTTCTCAGAAATGCAATCAATGTAATCAGTTCAATCCAGCAAGCTTAGACAACAGAAAACAGATAGGAGTTTTGAAAACACAAGCCCAAATTGCTTTGATATGTGCTGGCAATGAATTAAAAAAATATGCTAAACGCTTTTAATTCCCTTACAGAGGTTCAGGGTGAGTGGTATCTAGTTAATATTAGTCCAGGCTCACACTAGCAATGATGCAGGGATAGTTAGCAGGTCAAACGAATTTCTGGCAAATGGAAAGCAAACAGCAGCAGTTTTTACATGTGAAGAAATTGCAAATCGCGGTAAAATTCGCGGATGCGTGTTCCGCGATTGCGGTAAAACTAGGAATGCGGTTCTTGGTGCGATTCAAAGCTACGATTCTAAGCTATCAGAGGAAAGTTACTGCAAGTCTCTAGCCCAAACGGTCGCGGAGATATGAGCGATTTAATAAAGGTCGTTTTTGGGTTTGCAAATTTCAAAAGCTCAAAATGACAAGTGCAGCTTGCGACTAGAAAATGACAAGTGACAGCTTTACAAATGACAGGTGACAGTTAGGAGGCAGTTCTACTTAGATTAAATAGATTGAATTATATTATTTTAACTAAGAGATTGGTTCTGCACAGTTTTCTAGGTACTCACACTATATTTTTGAGTGAAATGGGCCTCATCACGGATCTGGTCAGGGTTTTAGACTGGGCTCTGGTCACTCTCTCTGCTGGTCTGGTCTCTTAGTACAGCACTGCTTTCTCTCTGGTCTGGTCTCTTAGTACAGCACTGCTTTCTCTCTGGTCTGGTCTCTTAGTACAGCACTGCTTTCTCTCTGGTCTGGTCTCTTAGTTCTGGATAGATTGATGAATTTGAAGTCTGGATCTCTGGATGTTGTATGGAGGTAAGTATGGATTTTTCCGGCAGAGCGTCCCGCTGCAGATGGATTTGGAAGGTCCCTATCTGTCCTGTCTGTCTGCTTTTATGTGTTTAGAATGTGGGTGTGTTCTAGCATCACTGACCCTACCTCTCTCTCAGCTTCTAATTGGTCAAACTTCCATTTATCATTTGATTGGGGGAGCTAGGTTGGGTCAGAGTGATGTCATTTTACAGCCTGCAGAAAGTCCACTCCTCCTGTCAACTTACACACAAATCTAGATTTGAAACAAATACATATTTGCAGAGGTACATATTGTTTTAAAATCATATGCACCCATCATGCATTACAGGAGGTATCCCCTGTTCAAACTCTGCTCTTCCTGGGAGCTTGCATTCAGAACTGGCACATATTTCACTTTTTAACTGATTTTGCAATTTCTGACATGGACCCAACTTTACATACATGTGTGCAGGGAGTAGGGACATTAACTGATGAAGTTTCAGATTTTTAACATGCATACATTTAGAGTTATATCCACTTTTCCGCTGACACCCCCCTGAACACGCCACCGGGTCGAAAAACCTCTTAAAATGTGGGCAGAAAAATCACAAGAATTATGGTGTCATTTATAAAATTTTCACATGTCCGCTCTATGAGTTATTCATCTTTTTAAAGTTATGTTCTGGCTCCAAAGGGGTGTGGTTTCCCAGGTCACATGGTATAGAAACCAGTCTTTCCAGTTTCTGCCAAGCCAGCTTGCTCTCACAGGCAGTGCCCCTCCCAGCTCTTGCCAAGAGGAAGCTACATTTTACGACTGCGGTAATAAAAACCTTTGCCTGAGTGAAGAGGGCTTTGTTCACGCTCCTGCAGAGCACAGATAATTCAATTATCAGATAGATGGCATATCCTTAGTGTGGGCAGCAAAAGGAAGGTTGGCCTGGGAACACAGTGGTGACTCAAGTTTCCCTCCTGATGGGGGTAGTTGCCAGGCAGAATTCAGTTCCTTAAGCCGGGTTTCAGATAAAATGTCACTTTTTGTTCCCCAGTTTCTGCATTCAAATAAAACTAAACATTTTTACATATGCAGCTAGAAGGCTGATTCTAAGTTTAAAACTATGACATTTCAACAGTTACAAAGGCATGTGACACCAAACATAGCTCACTCATTTAATCTAAACATTTTCGATTTTAGTGTCTTTAAATCCAGTGCAACTTAAACTGCTGAAATCCACAGCGCAGCCAGTCTTGTTATAAACCTTGTCTTATGATCTTCATTTCCCAGATTTTGTAGGCACACAAAACTCCATTCTGCCAAATGTCTGCTGGTGTTCAGTGAGTTTTTAGATGTGTTGCAATGTTTAAAATAGACAGTTTGAGCCTGCCTTCAGAGAAACACAGGGTGGTTTTAAACTGCCGGCTTTTGGATAGTGGTGAGTACTGGTACTGCACCCATTTTTGGGATTTAAGAAAATGAATTCCCAACAATTATGGGTTTGCTTTTGGCAATCAGCATTGCCATTCCCAATGGTTTCAGACTACTGTGTGGGTAGTCCAATGGTGGTTTTAAAGCGCTTTGAAGCTAACCGGCGCTACTGTTTTTCCTTTGGCAACCCATTTCCCTCATGGCAACCCAGCCTTTCATTCTCGCACTGGTGGGTGGCAAGTGAGGCAACCATTTTAGTGTGCGCACAAACTGCGCAGCTTTCCTGGATTTCAGCGCACATGTGGGTTTTCCGCCATCTTGAATTTTCTAAGCCCACAGCACCAAATGTTGCAGCATGATAGCTTAAACGTGGGTCAGGACACCCAACAAGCCCCCCCACGCGACTGCACTTTGAATTTGAGTCGATGGGGAGTCGCGTGCCCATGGGTTTTGACCCACGCACCGGTCTGTCCGCATAATCTTCTTCCTCTTCTGTAGATGGCACAGTTCAGCATCTTCTTCTCCATCCGGTACTGATCGATCGGTTCTCCTCGCCAGTCCTGATGGGAGTATTGGGCGGTCCACTGGGCCCATTGGATCTTCGTTCCCGGTCTCCGGATCATCCTCCTTGGCCAGTCTCAAGGTCTTCTTTCTCCTAGGACGACAAAGGAAGAGCGGCAATACCTACTCATAGACGTTTTTCCACCACTGTTGAGATGGTGGGACAGCATATGCATTTCATCATGACGAAACATTACATTCTTACTTTGATAAAAAAAAACAGTATAACTAAGAGACAGTTTCATGCAAATCACAATATTTTAGAGACTAGATGTGGTATGTTTTATGATTGGAACTGAATTAGTCTGATACAGTACCCGCTAGGATTCCAGAGGATTCCTCCAGTTGTTGCAGAGTGTGCCTGGGATGGCAACATTTCAACTGGTTTATGTGGACCCACTTGTCTTCCCCCGCTGCCGAACCGCCTTTGGGGATGCGGATCTTGTAGGCCACAGGGGAGATCTTATCGACGATCTCAAAGGGTCCCTTCCATGTAGGCAAAAATTTGCGCTGCTTGGCCTGGTTCCTTTGGAAGTTGTATAGATAGACCCGGTCTCCCACCTGATATTCCTTCCTGGAAGTTTTCAGGTCATAATGGGTCTTCATGCTATCAGCTGATCTTTCTAGATTCCGCTGAGCATAAGCAAAAGCATGTTGAAGGTGTTTCCTTAAATTCTCTACATACTCATGAGTAGTGGAGGCATTTATCAGTGTCTGCTCTTGGGTCCTGTAGAGCAAATGCTGCGGAAGCACCATCTTGCGCCCAGTCATCAACTCAAATGGTGACATTTTGGTTGCAGATGAAGGGGTAGATCTGATAGCCATTAGGACCAGAGGTAATCGGATATCCCAACTTGGCCCAGAATCTGCCACAAACTTCTTTAATATGCTCACAATTGTCCGGTTATATCTCTCTACTGCCCCAGAAGAAGCTGGTCTATAAGCAATATGCAGCTTTCTCTTGACCCCCAGTATCTCCCACATCTTTGTCATTACTTCACTGGTGAAGTGGCTACCTCTGTCTGACTCAATCCTTTGAGGTAGACCAAAACGGGAAAAGATGTGGTTAATCATCAAGGCAGCTGCAGTTTCTGCCTTGCAATTTGGGGCTGGGAGACATTCCACCCACTTGGTAAACAAGCATGTCACAGTCAACATGTACTTATTCCCCCTAGCCGAGCGAATCACAGGGCCTACAAAGTCGATTTGTAAATCTGACCATGGCAGTGTCATCCCCCGCTTTTGTAAAGGTGCCCGGTGTGTGAGGGATGTCGGCTGAAATTGTGCACACACAAGACAACCCTTCAAATATTGGTTGAGGTCCTGGCCCATGTGTGGCCAGTATGCAACCTCTCTTAAGATTTCCAGTGTTGTGTGAAACCCCCTATGACCGGCGGTGGCCGCATCATGGGCGTGACTTAACATCAGGCTTCGGAATGAGGTAGGAACCACCCACTGATCGTGGCCAGCTTTGGATTTCCTTACCAGCAAACCGTCTTGGATCCGGAACATTTTTGGACATTTCATCAACACTCTTAGGTCCTCTTTCCCAATGTAATCGGTATCCGTCAGGGGAAAGTTCTCAGGGTCCTCCAGGTGCTGGTAAAATTTACCAATAATTGGATCCCCCTTCTGAGCGGTAATCAAATCAGCATCAGGGGTCTCCTTACTCCATTGTGCAATTGAAAGGTCGTTGTGAGCATTTGTCTGGGACCTAGTGATGGCAGTGACCTGGATTTCCCCCAACAGGGACTCAATCTCAATTAGATCCCCTTGGATGGCTCCGGTTTTGGCCAGCTGATCAGCTAAGTCGTTTCCAGTTTTGTCTGGTCCCTCTACTTTGGAATGACCCTTGATCTTTTTCCAATAGATGGTCATCTCATTCGAGGTGACCAGATCATCAATGTTTTGGATCAACTTCCCATGTTTCAAGGGTTTGTTGTTAGCACATAACATGCCTCTGGTTTTCCAATTAACCAGGTGCTCCACGAACCCGTTCCGTACATAATCCGAATCTGTGATTATGACCAGTTCGTGGAGTTGATGCTGGACAGCAGTGAGGATGGCCCGATGCACAGCCATCAATTCTGCCACCTGACTACTTCGGGGACCAATTTTGTATCCAGCGGAGGGTTCTGGGGACTCATTCACCCATGCATTCCCTACGCCGGCCACCAGTTCTTTCTCCCCGTTGTTGTCAACATGGTAAGAGCATCCATCCACATAGACAGTGGGCATTCCCTCACACTTGTCTTCTTCAAAGACTTTGTGGGGGGAATTAAGGTATGCCTCCATGTTGTCCTTTATTTTTAGACTTTCGTCCTCGAGACAGTTTTCTCTGGCACAATCATGCAAGTCAGCCAGACCTTGCGCGAGGGGACTCTTCTTGTTTTGGCCATATCTGACCTCCACAGGAAAGCCTTGCATTGACAGAATCCAGGAAGTAATTCGGGAATTACTCACATTTCCGGCCCGGATTCTGTCACTTTGGAGATATTGCAGAGGCTGGTGTGGAGTCTCCACTATGATGTGTTCCCCCTGGATAAACGGGCGGTAATTCTTCAATGCCCACACCGTTGCCAGGAGTGCCTTCTCACAATCGTTGAATTTTTCCTCCACAGAGGATAAAGTTTTGCTCGCATAGGAGATTACTTTATTGACCTTGTCATACTTTTGGTATAATACTGCCGTCAAGCACGTATCAGAGAACCCCGTCTCCAGGAAGAACTCCTTGTTTCTGACAGGGTAAGCTAGGCAAGGCGCTTGTGAGAGGCTTCTTTTGAGTTGTTTTACTGCCTCGGCTTGTTCTGGACCCCATTCCCACTTGACCCCCCCCTTCAGGAGATGAATCAGGGGTCTGGTGATCTCTGCGTAGCCCTCAATGAACTTTCTGCTGTAATTAGTCAGTCCAAGGAGGCTCCTTAGTTCCCGCAGAGTTGTGGGGTCTTTCAGTTTCTGAAGTGCTTCCACTTTCTTTTCCTGGGGACAGAGGCCCTGAGGAGTAATCTCATGCCCCAAGAAATTAACACGGGTTCTACACCACTGTGCTTTCTGAAAGGAAAGTTTTGCTCCGGCGGCCCTCAACTGTGTCAGAACATAACGGATCTCCGCTATGTGTTCCTCAACAGTTGAGCTTTTGATGAGGACATCATCTACATAAGCCAGGTTACCCCTTGCACCCAAGTCAGGCATGGCCTTGTGTAGAAAAATGTTGAATTCATTGCCGGAGTTGAGGTATCCGAAGGGAGTCCGGGTCCATGTGTACTGCTGGCCCCCAAAGGTAAAAGCCAGTTTGTATTGGTCCTCCCTGCTGACAGGCACGGTCCAGTATCCATTGGTCAGGTCTATTGCAGTGAATACCTGTGACCCCTGAATCTGGGCCAGCCCTTGGTCAATGTAGGGCAGAGGCCATCGGGAAGTATGGACCCGTTTGTTGAGCTCCCTAAGGTCGGCGCAGAGTCTCCACTGGCCGTTCGGCTTCAATATTCCCAGCACCGGATTATTGAAGGTTCTGTGGACTGGACGGATTATTCCCCGGGACTCAAGGTTCTTAATTATTTCGGTAAGGGACTCCATTGATGCGAGAGGCAAGCGATATTGCTTCACAAACACAGGAGTCATGCCAGGGTCCGTGGGGATTGTTGTTGTGTGGATGTCAGTGCGACCACAGTCATATGAGTCTACCGCAAAGAGATCTTGGAAATCCAAGAAAACTTGTTTCAACTTTTGCTTTTGTTCCAGAGTCACACAGGCATCAGCTAGGTTGACTCTCTCTTCCACCATCTGCCTGAAGCCTGGAAAGACTTCTGGTTTGGCTATTTCAGCGGCCTCCTCCAGCTGGGTGGAGAAGTCCCTGGTCAGAGTGCTGATTTGGACCGGAGGCCTCAGGTGGGCAAGGCAGCCTTCATGAACCTGGAAAATCACCTCCTCCCTCCTGAAGTCACAAGTCACATCTTCCTTACCATAGGGGCAGGAAGTGTACACCAGGAAGTTCCCCCCATGCCGGGTAAAAATCCTGTCTGGTGTTGTATTGTCATCACTGTCACTGTCAAAACAGTCCTTGGGGATTGGTCCTAACAGTTCATTTACTAAGTCGATGGAAAAATGTCGGTCATCAACCGCCATTCCAATAATGGTGCCTGCGGCTAGAGTAATACTCTTTAAGTCGCTGTTATCCACCTCTATTGGAATGGTGTCATGTTCTATGTTGACTAATGGAGTTGGGTTTACCCCCAACCCTTGCTGTTGGAGAGAAGCATTTAGATGTATGTAAGCATCAGGGTTTTTCAACTCTTGTCCCCTTTTAACTTTCACTTCCAGGGAGAATTGTCGGGTCCTTTCTGGGATGGTGACTTCCTCTTTAACCTGAATTTCAACTGCATAAGGTAGCAATTGAGCTGACCTAAATGCTTTTTCTGGATCATCAAAGCCCATGGGATTATCCGCTAATCGGGACCAAGCTTTGAAGTTTATTAGGTCCAAACTAATGGCAAAGCGATTGAGAATGTCACTGCCTAAGTAAAAGGCGGCAGTGACGTCTCGCGCGACCCAACAATTATGGACTATGCTCTTGTTGCCAATGGAGATTTTGAGCATACACCTGCTTGGCAGGAGATGTTTTGAATTGGGTGCTTCCAGGTCCATTTCCCATTTGTCTATCAGTTTGAAGGTGGGAATGGCTGGATCTTTTGGGAGTTGGCGGAACATGGCTTCGCTGATGAAGCTCTTACCGTTGTTCACACACACTCGAGCGAGAACAGAGTCCTTCCCATCATTTAACTGAACAGGGATGAACAACTACTCTCCAATTTGCTGAATCTCAGCCAGGCTTTGAGCTGATTTCACATCTTTCTGGACTATAGGAGTGGGAGTTTCAGATTGTGGATTGGTATAGAATTTCAGAGTGTTTCCTTCCAGCGTGGAATACCACTTTAGACTGGAAGGAAGGTTGATTTTCAGAAATAGAGAGGACCCCCCATCACCAGTCTGTTGTCCTACTGCTATTACTGTCACGTCTGGAATTTGGCTATTCTGGAAGTGAAATTCTACTTGGTCAGATTTTTGTTCAACCATGTGGCATGTGCCGTTTAAACTAACATGGTTGACACTCTGTTTTAATTTTATTGGTCGGCTAGTCTGGGTCCAGAGGACCTTGTTTACACAATCTATTAGGGGTGACAACCTTCTCAGGAGGTCATTCCCTAGTAAACAAGGGGTGCCCTCTGGGGTCACAACTATGACCGGGTGTTTCAACTTATGTCGCCCAATTTTAATGTCCAAATCTGCAGTCCCCTCAACGGGAATTTCCTTCCCGTCAAAGTTCTGGAGTTGTCCAGGAAGTGAGGTGAGAGGAATTTGGTAATTCTCTCCCCTTCCTGCATTCAGTTCATCAAAGGCCCTTCTGGACAGAAGGGTAGCTTGAGATCCAGTGTCCACCAGCGCTGAGATTGTACCCTGCCCCTGTACTTGTACCGGGGCATAATATCTTCCCTCCTTCTCCTCAAGGGGGCACAGATAATGTACATTTTTGGACAACTGGTGGGCTAACTTTCTGGTTTTGGACATTGCTAGCGAAGAGATTTGGGCAGAATTCTGTGGAGAGTCTTGGGAATCTGAAAGAAAAAGTTGGCAACTGGAGATCAGAGCCATTGTGGGTTCCCCTGGCTCCGGTTCTGGGCCGCCCCCCCCTTTTTGGAGGCAGTCACCAGGATGGGTTTGAACCAGGGGATTTTCTTGCTGTTGGTTCTGGGATGAGATGGTGGGCGGCGGTAGCTCAGTCTCCACATCTCCCCAGTCTGGATTTGCATTCCTAGGGACCCATTTTTCTTTGGGGGGAGTTCCCCCCTCTCTGAAGGAGAAGATCCTTTTCCCAGGATCCTCTGAGGATCCCTCTCCCTCAAATTGGAAGATCTGTACCTCCTCCTCAAACTGAGTCTGTTTGGGTCTTTTGTTTCTCCTACCCCCCCTCTGCTCCTTAGGAGGCAGACTTTCAGGGGCAAGAGATTTTGTTTCCGGTTCCTGGGTTTCCAGGGGCTGTTTACAAGTGAGGAAGGAAGCTTCCTCCAAGGCTTTACACCCCCCTTCCCTTTGTGCCTCCTCCCTGGGAACCGGTGAGTTATCGGGGTGCTGCCCCCGTCATTGTTCTGGAGCACCAGGTCCAGAGTTGGGCGTGTTCTGCGCCGGCATGCTGATCTGAGGGTTCTGCTGAGCCCTCAGTATGTGACCCATATCCCGCGCCATGTTTTGAACCTGGCGCTCTAACTGGGAAACCCGCTCAGGCTGATACGGGGCCCTGTTTTCTCCCCTGGGCTGATCCCGGGAAGGGTAGCTGTCCCTCCTCTGGTAATACCCCGGGTTGGGAAGATTTGGGTACCCCTCCACCCTTGGCCTCCCCTCTCCCGGATTCAGTGGTCTGGGCTCAGGGAATTGGGGAAAGAAGGATGGATGGTTTTGGGGCTGAAAGTCGGGAGGATATCTGGGGAAAAAGTTCTGCCCAGGGTTTGGTAAATTTCTGCCCTCCTGTGGGAAGTTTGGAGGGAAGTTCCCTGGGTTAGGTGCTTGGCTGGATCCCCCCCCTCGGGCTGGAGGAGTCCACACATAACCCAGGATGGGTCTGTTACCTTTGTAGCGAGGACTTACATAGTCAGGAGAGCGAGGGACCCCATTTGTGGGGCTGCCTCCCTGGCTCCCTGTCTGTGACTGGCCCGAGGACCTTCTGGGCCTAGCATTATTAGGTGCAGGTAGGTTTTTAGGCCCCCCCATCTCCAGATCCAAAACGGGGGTGACCTTTACCTCTGCCACCTTGACAGCAGCAGGGGTGCTGTTGGCTTTGGGGTTTTTCTGGGCATTGCTTTTATTTTCTATGGGCTTCTGCACCTCATAGATCCGGGTAGCCTGTTCAATGACCCAGTCTGAAGATCTTTTCTCATGAAAATCTCTCACGAGCTGGGTCATTATATATTTGGGCAAGGCATGGAAAAATGTATTGACAAACTCTCTACTATCTGTGCGCACCCTTCTGGTGGTTTGCGCAAAAGCACGCTTTAACTCCTGCACAAATTCTCGTGGGGCCTGATCCTCCCCACATTGCAAATTGTAGGCCGCCTTGCGTGCCTCTTGAGGATTTCTGTGAACAGAAAAATGTTTCAGGATGGCCGCCTTATATGTGGACCATCTTAAATGATTTTGGTCCTCCAGCCCCGCAAAGAAACTGGAGTATTCCGGGGAGAATGTCCACTTTACATATTGAATACAGCTTTGGCTGTCCTTCAAATGGAAAGTCTCCATCATTTGTTCAAACAACTCTAAGTGCTCCCAAACAGAATACTTAGCGTTCTTATGGTAAGGCGTGATGACGCTCCTGATCGCCTTAATCTGCTTTAAGGGGTCCTTAAGCAAGGCCCTTTTTGCCTTATTGGCCTTTTTGGTTCGGGTAACCCTTGTCCATTCTTCCTCGGACTCAGAGGCACTGCTCCCAGAGGTTCCCGTCTGTTCTTCCAGGTTTTCCCGGATTCTGCGAGCCTGGGAATGGCTGGCAGAATGTGGGGACCTGGTCTCCTGTGTCCTGCGCAGTTCAGAGGAGTCTTCAGATTCCTCCTTGCTGCCAGGATTTGATGGGTACCCCCTCCACTGACCTAACTGGGCAGAGGTTTTCAGGATGCCCTTAATGGGCCTACTCTCCTGGGGTTCCCCATTGAACTGTACTGTACTTGGGTGCCCATACCCGGATGCCCACCCCTCCATTCCTGAGTGGTACTGGCCTATGAGCCCCATACTCTTAGCTGGATAGTAATCTGCCATCCCTGCGGCCCTGTGCTCATGTGCGCCAGGGGATATGGGGGTGGTAGAGTCCAGGGACTGGGGGAGATGAAGGCCCCTGGGGTTAGGGCTCCTGCGGTTATGGTCAGGAGTCTCTCTTTCCCAGCGGACCTCATCTCTATCCGCCCCTGCTCCCTGTTGCAATGCAAGAGCCTGCATTTGTGCTTTCAGTTCCTCTGTTAAGGCCTTACTCGACTCTATCAGTCTCTCCTGCATCGCTACCTGCTGTTGGAGCCTATCATTGTGTTGACAGAGGGCCTCATTCTCCCTCTGTGCTTCCTGGTTGGTCCTGGAGAACTGGGCCAGTCTTTGCTGCAGGAGGTTTACCTCCTGGGCAATGTCCCTATTGGCCTGCTCCTTTCTTGCTAGAGCATCTTCCACCCTTCTGGTGTGCTCTACCAAGTTCTGGTTTTCTTTTTGGAGATCACCCAGCCCCTGGTGGGCCAGGTGATTTTCTTCCATTTTTCTTTTTAAATGGCAGACTTCCTGGCCTAAGGCGTCTCTTTCCTGACTAAGAGCCTGCATTTGTGCCGCCAGGTCGTCTCTTTGCCTTTGGAAGGCACCAGCTTTCTGGCGCTCCTGATCAAACTCTGCCTGGGTATCCAGGTCTTTCAGAATCAGTTTATTGCTCTCCTCCTTCACTCTATCTAGGTGGCCTTGCAGGGTGACTACCTGCTCAGCACATGCCCTATTGAAGTCTAGCTGTTGCTCCAGCTTTTTCTGGCTTTGCAGTAGGGAGTCCAAACCTTCTTGGTGTTCCTTCTGCAAGGCCAGAAATCTGGTATCCTGTTCTGACTTTTCCTTTTGCAGCACATCCATATCCTCCTTTATTTTAGTGATGTACTGTCTGGTCTCATTTTCTGACTCCTGGCTTCTGTGCAGCCTTTGCTCAGAAGAGTCCAGATCAGATTGGGCCTTCTCTAACGCCATCTGTTGCCTTTTTGCCAGATCATGGCCTTCAGCACATTTATTCTGTATGGCTCCCATGTATAAATATAAATATGCCGCTATCCTAACAATCTTGTCGTGCTCATCTTTGGCCTTAGGAGCCATATATAGTTCACTCAGGGCCACGTGTAATGGACCCTGATCTCTATATATATCTGACCCTGTTTCAGTGACCTGTTGCGTGATGGCCTGCAACCAGACTGTTTGGTCCTGGTGAGTCCATTCACCTCTCACAAATAGTTTGTGTAAGAAGTGCTCTCTGGCTATTTTCATATCTACCAAGGTCGTCATTCTAGAGATTGGTCTCTGTCCTGACTTACAGAAGTTAGTATTTTAGTTTTGCAGAACAGAACTTTTCTTGGAGTGTCCCTTTTGAGGAATGCTTCACAGCGTAATGCAGCGTGGTGATCCGACCGGATGTATGTATCCCGTCAGTTAGCACACTGTATTAAGCTGCACAAGTGGTAAATCTAACCCAACGTCTCGGCTCGAGCCCCCACTTTGTAAGAGGATTCAATTCAACACTACAGCTAAGTCAACGCCTAGTCTATAATACTGAATGAAAACCCTTATTGATATATCTTTAGGTCCAGTTCATGCGTTCTGGATGACTACCCCTATATAACACCCCTCTCTTGGAATCCCCCTGACCCCACTGAGCCAAGAAGTAGTTCTGTTTTGCAAGTTAAAAGGTTTATTTGATAATTTAAACAATAGGTATATATATCCCACTTTATAATAAATTAATAATTGAATATCACCCTTAATCTGATATGATAAAGATTAACAATGGAGAATCTGGCACTTGCACACTTCTTTATAATCACTAATGAGTTGACATGAAATGGATAAGATAGCACACTGGTAAATAGGAACAAAAGTATAATGTGGTAGAGGATGCTTTATGTAGGCTCAGGTGGATGCAATATTCAATGAATGCAGTACAGAAAATACTCAATATGATTTCAACCAAACAATGTAATCACTTTTCTCTGGCTATTCACTCCCCCCCTCTTTATGCAATGCAAGGAAATGGGAGGAAAGCACACAGTTCTCAGAAATGCAATCAATGTAATCAGTTCAATCCAGCAAGCTTAGACAACAGAAAACAGATAGGAGTTTTGAAAACACAAGCCCAAATTGCTTTGATATGTGCTGGCAATGAATTAAAAAAATATGCTAAACGCTTTTAATTCCCTTACAGAGGTTCAGGGTGAGTGGTATCTAGTTAATATTAGTCCAGGCTCACACTAGCAATGATGCAGGGATAGTTAGCAGGTCAAACGAATTTCTGGCAAATGGAAAGCAAACAGCAGCAGTTTTTACATGTGAAGAAATTGCAAATCGCGGTAAAATTCGCGGATGCGTGTTCCGCGATTGCGGTAAAACTATAAGGGGTAGGAATGCGGTTCTTGGTGCGATTCAAAGCTACGATTCTAAGCTATCAGAGGAAAGTTACTGCAAGTCTCTAGCCCAAACGGTCGCGGAGATATGAGCGATTTAATAAAGGTCGTTTTTGGGTTTGCAAATTTCAAAAGCTCAAAATGACAAGTGCAGCTTGCCACTAGAAAATGACAAGTGACAGCTTTACAAATGACAGGTGACAGTTAGGAGGCAGTTCTACTTAGATTAAATAGATTGAATTATATTATTTTAACTAAGAGATTGGTTCTGCACAGTTTTCTAGGTACTCACACTATATTTTTGAGTGAAATGGGCCTCATCACGGATCTGGTCAGGGTTTTAGACTGGGCTCTGGTCACTCTCTCTGCTGGTCTGGTCTCTTAGTACAGCACTGCTTTCTCTCTGGTCTGGTCTCTTAGTACAGCACTGCTTTCTCTCTGGTCTGGTCTCTTAGTACAGCACTGCTTTCTCTCTGGTCTGGTCTCTTAGTTCTGGATAGATTGATGAATTTGAAGTCTGGATCTCTGGATGTTGTATGGAGGTAAGTATGGATTTTTCCGGCAGAGCGTCCCGCTGCAGATGGATTTGGAAGGTCCCTATCTGTCCTGTCTGTCTGCTTTTATGTGTTTAGAATGTGGGTGTGTTCTAGCATCACTGACCCTACCTCTCTCTCAGCTTCTAATTGGTCAAACTTCCATTTATCATTTGATTGGGGGAGCTAGGTTGGGTCAGAGTGATGTCATTTTACAGCCTGCAGAAAGTCCACTCCTCCTGTCAACTTACACACAAATCTAGATTTGAAACAAATACATATTTGCAGAGGTACATATTGTTTTAAAATCATATGCACCCATCATGCATTACAGGAGGTATCCCCTGTTCAAACTCTGCTCTTCCTGGGAGCTTGCATTCAGAACTGGCACATATTTCACTTTTTAACTGATTTTGCAATTTCTGACATGGACCCAACTTTACATACATGTGTGCAGGGAGTAGGGACATTAACTGATGAAGTTTCAGATTTTTAACATGCATACATTTAGAGTTATATCCACTTTTCCGCTGACACCCCCCTGAACACGCCACCGGGTCGAAAAACCTCTTAAAATGTGGGCAGAAAAATCACAAGAATTATGGTGTCATTTATAAAATTTTCACATGTCCGCTCTATGAGTTATTCATCTTTTTAAAGTTATGTTCTGGCTCCAAAGGGGTGTGGTTTCCCAGGTCACATGGTATAGAAACCAGTCTTTCCAGTTTCTGCCAAGCCAGCTTGCTCTCACAGGCAGTGCCCCTCCCAGCTCTTGCCAAGAGGAAGCTACATTTTACGACTGCGGTAATAAAAACCTTTGCCTGAGTGAAGAGGGCTTTGTTCACGCTCCTGCAGAGCACAGATAATTCAATTATCAGATAGATGGCATATCCTTAGTGTGGGCAGCAAAAGGAAGGTTGGCCTGGGAACACGGTGGTGACTCAAGTTTCCCTCCTGATGGGGGTAGTTGCCAGGCAGAATTCAGTTCCTTAAGCCGGGTTTCAGATAAAATGTCACTTTTTGTTCCCCAGTTTCTGCATTCAAATAAAACTAAACATTTTTACATATGCAGCTAGAAGGCTGATTCTAAGTTTAAAACTATGACATTTCAACAGTTACAAAGGCATGTGACACCAAACATAGCTCACTCATTTAATCTAAACATTTTCGATTTTAGTGTCTTTAAATCCATTGCAACTTAAACTGCTGAAATCCACAGCGCAGCCAGTCTTGTTATAAACCTTGTCTTATGATCTTCATTTCCCAGATTTTGTAGGCACACAAAACTCCATTCTGCCAAATGTCTGCTGGTGTTCAGTGAGTTTTTAGATGTGTTGCAATGTTTAAAATAGACAGTTTGAGCCTGCCTTCAGAGAAACACAGGGTGGTTTTAAACTGCCGGCTTTTGGATAGTGGTGAGTACTGGTACTGCACCCATTTTTGGGATTTAAGAAAATGAATTCCCAACAATTATGGGTTTGCTTTTGGCAATCAGCATTGCCATTCCCAATGGTTTCAGACTACTGTGTGGGTAGTCCAATGGTGGTTTTAAAGCGCTTTGAAGCTAACCGGCGCTACTGTTTTTCCTTTGGCAACCCATTTCCCTCATGGCAACCCAGCCTTTCATTCTCGCACTGGTGGGTGGCAAGTGAGGCAACCATTTTAGTGTGCGCACAAACTGCGCAGCTTTCCTGGATTTCAGCGCACATGTGGGTTTTCCGCCATCTTGAATTTTCTAAGCCCACAGCACCAAATGTTGCAGCATGATAGCTTAAACGTGGGTCAGGACACCCAACAGATGGAGCGAACCGAGAGGTTGACAAGGAAAGAAGCGACCTTGCCCTTTCTGTGCCAGGCCCGTGACACCTCCATGGAAGGAATCGTAAGACCACAAACAATAGCCAACGTGTGTTGTTGCAGATGTCAACGGTACACAGGGATCACCTCCGCTGAAAACCAAACCGGGGAGAAATGCTTGCCACTGTGATACTGGCCTTGACTCTAGAGACAAGTAAAGCCAAGCGGTTCATCACAGCCGGTGAGTCGAAGGGAGAGCCGATAAGAAACTGAACTGTGTTAGACAAAAGTAGCAAACGGCTAATTGAAGAAAAGTACAAAGAACTGTTAATACGAAAGTGGAAATCTAGCTGCAGAGGAGTACGGAACCACGTGGGTGCTCACTCGAGAAAAAAGTGTTGAAACTACCGTTACCAGAAGGCCTTGGAAATGGGACGAGAAAGGGGTCAAATCGGTCATACAGGGGTCTAGTAAAATCCTCTGTACAGTCGAAAGTGTTTGACCGGCAGAAGATTGTAAAGTTAAGGGAAGTGAATCTTGCATCGTAAGAAAGTAGAAGAAATTATGTGATTAGCAAAAGTGAACCTGAGGGAGGGATGTCGATGGAAAGGGGCGAAGCCTAAAGTCCCAAGGATCAGTGTGATGACAAAGATGAACCCGACAGAGGGATGGCCACAGTGAACGGTTTAAAAAGACATTAAAATGAATGCAAGGAAAGCCATAGTGAACCAGACTGAGGGAGGCTGATGATCAAGCGGGATCTGAGCCCAGAAGATGGGATCCAGGGGTGAAAAGTCATCACCCAACTTCAATACAGAAAGGAACTTATAGTTGTTATTTTGAACACATCAAGTAATCGGAGGCAAGAGACATTTTTCTAGAAAAGAAACGTAACCCCCGAAGTTCCTGATAGCTGAGAACTGAACTGTTGTCTTGTGCTGGGAAAGCTCGAGTGTGTGCTGTGTTTAGGAGTCCCGCCATGTCCTGTGCTCAATACATGGGAAAGGGAGTTTCCCGGCTACCACATCCTGACATATCATTTGTGAACACTTCTTTCTTCCTTGTGAAACCTTATCCCACACTCTTTTTGTATTTAGCGTAAGGATTGGCAATACTTCTTTTTTTGGTATAGGCCCTTTTATTTTGACAAGACTGAACTAGAACTGCCTTATTTTGATTTGATGCGCGTACCTTTCTCCCATCTTAGATTTAGGTTTAGATTAGGTGTTTGTACACCTTACCTATACAGTTTAAAAACACCCTTGAACTGTGATTACTTGTGTCTACCTTTACTGTTGCCACAATGAGTTCCCACATATGGTGTCAGAGTGGGATGTGACTCAACTGAAACTAATTGGGGAACCCTACAATTTCAAAAACTTAGTCAGAGAGCCTCTAACCCTTCCATCGCCAGCAACTAATCAATCAGACCCTCCAGTTTATAGCGATTTTGCGATCCTGCAAAATGCCGCAAAAACGGTCGTTTTGTGCAAAAACAGTGGGTCAGAGGAGGAAACGCTGCACAAGAGAGCAGAGGAAGCAGTGATGCAGTGGGCCAGAAATCTGAGAGCAAGCAGAGGTACAGAAAGTAGAGAGAGCGTGTGGTCAGTGAGCCAGAAAGCAGAGAGGAAGCGGTTGGCCAGAAAGAGGCAGTGAGCTGCAGATTGGGAAAAAGGATGAGGGAACAGTGCGATAGAATGGGAGAAAGGATGCAAGATGCAGAAGCTGCACAAAAGAATGAAGGACTGTATATTGCGGGAGCAATTGTAGAGTGTAAGGTGTGAATTGGGAGTATGATTTGGAGTGTGGCGGGGGCTGGGCAGTGCAAATTGTGACTTGACAGTGTGACATAGCACATGAGTATTTGTATGACAGAGTGAGAGGTTAAGGAATTTAAGTTGTGATGGAGAGTTGGTGAGATGTGTGTTGGTGAGAGAGGTGTGTGGGTGTTTGGGGGATTGGAGAACATAGAAGGGGAATATTTTCAGCATTACAATTGATAATGATCAATTTAGTTAATACTGTTAAATAGGCATGAACATTAAACTAGAAATGTAGCCAAATGAAACACTGTTCTGCCAAGCCAGAGACATCTGGGACTCTTCCTATTAAATTAATACAAAAGATACATAATAATGATACCCTGGCTCTGTTGTAGCCTTGTACTCTCCTATTTCCTGCAATGTGGCAATCTTACACCCTCCAGTTAATACCAAATGTCCCGCAAAAATGCCGCAATAAATAAAGGTTTGTGCCGCAAAATTTGCAATTTCATGCCTCAAAATCCTGGAAGGTCTGATCAATAGGGTTTGATATCTGTAGCAGTAGGGAAATTATTATCCCCCTGGGAAAAGAGGAATGATTCCTACAGAGTTGGGGTGCTACAATCAATTCGCCCCAAAATCTAGCCTATCATGGAAATTCAGGATAGATGTATTTGCAGGCGGTATTGATCCCAACTTTCGGGGAGATGTGAAGGTTCTCTTACAAAATCATGGCGAGTTCCCTTTTGAGGTACATAGGGGAGAATAAATTACCCAGGGGATTTTGGAAAGAGCTCAGTTTAAAAAAGTGAACCAGATAAAACAGAGAGAGGTAACTTAGGCTTTAGGGGAGCTGGGAAATCTCTTAAAATCAAAGAGAGTAAGGGAGAAGAACCCACCATCTATCCCGACATAGCCTTCGCTCAGTGAAATGATCCAGCTCTGGCTTGGGATTTTCTGCAAGCAATTCCGGAAGCAGAAGGCTTACAGAAGGGGAGTCCCTTTTTCTTCTTAAAGCAAGGATTGCTTTATAGAAAAGTAACCTCTATAGAAGGTTTCATAAAAACACAATTGGTCATATCCAAGAGCCACCGAAAGGTGGTACTGGAGATCGCGCATTTCCATTTTACCAGGGGGCATTTAGGACAATCTAAAACCCAGCGGCATATTAGTGGGAAGTTTTGCTAGCCAGGCATCCACGCCAATATAAAAACTTTAAATCAGATGTGTGAAATATGTCAAAAGACCAGCACGCACATCCCATTACCTACCCCGAACCCGCTGCCGATCATAGAAATCCCCTTTTCAAGAATTGGTATGGCCATAATTGGACCTCTAGAGACATCCAGATTAGGCAATAAATAAGTCCTTATGATCGTGGATTATGCAACCCGATAACCCAAGGCCTTTCCAATGTGAAACAATACCAGCCAACCATATTTCTCCAAGGTCGGTTTTCCCAAGGAAATACTTACAGACCAGGGTTCAGATTTTATGAGTAAGCTTATGGCCGAAGTCAAGGAGCTACTCCACATTACCACCTTATGAACTTCTGTGTACCATCTCCGAACCCATGGCTTGGTAGAAAGATTAAATAAAAACCCTAAAACAAATTTTGCGGAAATTCCAGAAGCAGTTATGGGGTATTGCTATCCCTGTCCCACTGACCAAAATAACACAAGGAGATATTAGCAATCTAAAAGCTCTAGAAAGAGGGTGAAGAAGAGGATGGTTAGGGTGAGGTAGATTAGACATGGTATCCCCCTTTAGCTACTGAAAACCAACCTAACCCTCCCTCTGCCTTTATCGGCTATTGTAAAACATCTCCACTCATTTTCCCACACTTTACATACTACAGTACTGGGACGGGGAAGAGGCGACTAGGAGTAGTGAATACTAGTAACCTATTTCACCACTCTAGTACTGGGACGAAGAATATGTATGTATTGTGAAGGTCAGGCATGTCGTTCAAATTGCAGTCAGACGATTCTAATTGAAGACTTACACCTGGAACCTGTCAAGTGGTTGCAGGTGTATAAAAAGGGGAGGTAACAGCAACACAGGGAGCAGCAGGGAGGCCTGTGTGGGAGAGTCTAGCACAGAGTCCAGCTTGGAAGGAGGCAGCCGTGGTGGGTCCTGCAGCGCAGCCAGGATGCCGGCAGAAGACCCAAAGGACGTGTGGTGCCCGGGAGACTGGCGGACCGTGAACGAACTGCAAGTGTGGGTGCCTCCATGAGCGTAGCAGTGTGCCCGGTGCTGCAAGCGAAGAAGAGGAAGGAATAAAGGTGCCAGCATCCGCGGAAGCAAATCTGACAGCGATAACCGAAGAGCCGGGAGAGTGAGCAGAGCTTGCAAGCAAAAGTAAATCAGTGAGTGAGGCTGAAATCGGCCAGCACAGATGTCCGTAAAGGAACGCATACAACCGGTGAGTTAGGAAGGCAAGTCACTCAGACCAGGACACTCCTGGGGGCTGCGGGGAATGAGAGGCATGCGCAGGACAAGTGAAATCACATGAAATCAACCCAGACTGCGGGTTGGGTGAATTGGAAATGGCAAAGCAAACTGAAGAATATTGAATACCGCATTGAACTAAACTTTTGTGAACAAAGTTATAACAAATGAGAAATACATATGAACTACAACTAAGGTTTTATGAAAGCCAAAGTAAGCAGCAAGAAAGTAGGAATAAGAAGATCGCGAGAGGGCATAACAGCAAGGTGGTTGAAAAGGGAAATAACCACTAAGTGCACTCTTGTAATTAAACACAGTGTGGCAAGGCCAAGGATTGGTCCAAGTTGTGTTACACAGTGTTGCAGAGCCAAGAGACTGACAAGGAGAGGTCAAGTGAGTGGGAGCATCCACATGGGAATAAAAGCAGAAGAACCTGTGTGGGTCGAGAAGCCTAAGGTTCCTGGGTGCCCGACCTGTAATTGTTGGACTGTGTGGTCTGACAACTGCACCTAGACCAGGGAACCTTCAACTGTGGTAGCCAAAGACTTTGTTTAAGCAAACCAGGAAAGATAAGTTGAAAGAGTAAGTTGAAAGAGTTAAGTTTATCCAGAGGAATGATAACCTTATTTTGAACACTGAGACACGGAGGCCAAGCAGAGGTTGGCAAGTTGAAGTCTTGGGAAAAGGAAGCCTAAGACTTGATGAACTTTGATGGTGTTGTGAGGACGGAATCCTCAAGCCACTTTTTTGTGAAACTGTGTTGTATTTAACTTGGGGAAGGGAACCCCCGTGTATCTGTGGAATTATGTCATATTTATTGAACCTTTTTTATTAAAGTGCTTCTTGACTAATCATAATTAAAGCACCCGTTTTCCGTTTTTACTGATTTTTACACATAAATACAGACGGAAATAATTCTGTCTCCTTTAAGTATTTAGTTGTAAAAATGGAAAAAAGTAGAAATGACCAGTTCTTACTCAGCTTTACAAGCTTCCAGCCATGCCTTGCAGGACAATAATGTCTGTGCAATGTAACTCCAAGGAGAGGGGGTGTTTAAATGGCTACAGTGTTGTAACTCAGAGTAACTATAGCAGGAGCAGCCATTTGTTTAATGTAAAAATGCATCATGGTTAGATGTGCTGAAACCCACTTCTGTGCACATTGAGTTAGAGGCATGGAAGCACTACATGTGAGGTTTCAATAAATGTATATCACTTGCAGCTTTTTTTTTTACAAGGTAAAACATCAATACGGATAAATGCAGACAAAATGACCAAAAAATAAATACGGATAAATACAGACAGAAATGTTGAAAAAATAAATAACATAAAACCGGGAGCCTCAATCATAAACTTGAGCACATACAAACAAAACCAATCCATACATCCTCTTCATTATTCACAAGCTTAAAAACACATCACAAAGGCCTCAATTCAAAACAGCAATAATGGTTCCAAATACAATTAAGAACGTTTTTTTCTTTTTCATGATAGCAAAATGACACATTTCATTAAAACTTGGAGAAAGACACAATTAAACCATTGCAGGTAAGGCTGAAAATGTGTGCCATACATAAAATGCAGCGGCAGTAATAACTAGAGATTTGGCAGAACATAACAAACTCCAGAATTGATCTCAGCTGACAAATCCATATGAGTTAGCAAGTCTAGATACCCTTTCACTTAAAGAATGACTAGGAGATTCCACGGCAATATTACAAAGCCTACAGCATCTTTCTTCAACAGGAATATTTAGCCAGCTGCCAGTATACTCCCAGATCTGAATGATGTTAAGGCGTAAATAAGTTATAAACCTTCTCAATTTTCCATCAGATAACTTAGTGAGATATGAACATGGAATGCCGGGCTGATGGCTCTCGAGAATAAATTCACTGTAGCGTTCCTTACCCTGTAGTTTGGTTACATTCTCAAACCTGTCCCAATATAATGATCTTTTTTTTCAAAATGAGCCAGGGATTAGGAAGGGACATTTGCGAAAGGAAGAAAGTAATATTAGCAAAGTGAAAATGGCGGGTTCTGTCAAAGCATTCAGCGATCCATTAACAAAAAGCACCCTAATACGAGAAGCCAAAAGCCCTATTTGATCTCCAGGCAAGCAAGCCATGAGCTGACTATAGAGTTTGCAACACTGGACTAATCAATGAGGTCTAATTAGCAAAAGCCCAGCTCACTTCTTGCTACCTTGTCCAGGACCGATTGAGGGACGCCTAAAAGAGAATGCTGAATTTTTCCTTCCACGCATTCTAGCATTCTACATATTTCTCTGGTAATAACTCGAGACCGTGGACTAGGCCAGGCAGTATACTGGCGCAGTAAATAGACAGCATCCCCTCAATGTTATTGCCACCTTTGAGTGCAATGAATATTTTCATCATCACCCACTTCTTCCAAACTTTGGTACAAATGTGGTCTACATACAAGGATTCACAGGAAACGTTCTTATAGGAAATCCAAAATATATGTAACTATTGACCACTTACAAAGAATGCTGGCCTAATTTCCAAACAAAATTGCTTTGCACAATACGTTTGTTGCCCAATATCAATATTTTGATTTTGGCTTCGTTAATGGACAATTGATTCAGGGAAGAGTTAGAAGAAGGTGCGGTGATAGATCGCTGTAGGCCAATAGGTGTACAGTCAATTAAGACAGTGTCATCTGCGTATAGAATCCACGGCAATGCTTAATTTCCTATACGAGGAAGGAAGTTACGCACTGAACCAAGGGCACAGTCCATGTCTGAAATATAGAGATTGAACAGCAGGGGCACCAACACGCACTGCTGCTTCAAACCCTGATTTGTGCCTACCTGCTTTGAGAGGGATCCCTCCTGGTTTAGGCAAACTGTCACCCTAGTATTACTATATATGGACTGAGTGAAATACAAGAGCGTTGAATCCAGGCCCCAATTTCCCATTAGGTTGCATAAAAATCTTATCAAACAAATAATGTAAAACACACAAGTTGTTAATCGTGCTGTGGCCCTTCCTGAAGCCGGTTTGAAACGTACTAAGGAGATGTTTCTCTTTGGCCCACTGTGATCATTGTTTTAATAATAATGATGCAAAACGCTTTGAACTGGAATGAAGCATGGCAAGAAGTCTGTAGTTGGATGGATCAGACCTGTCACCCCTTTTATGAACCGGAATCAGGATGGACCCCCTCCAACTATTAGCTATCAGGCCCTTAGCCATGATAACCTGAAATAACTGGCTCAACTTACTTTCCCAAAAGTATGGGTTTGCCTTTAAAACCACATTTGCAGTGGCATCGGGGCCTGGAGCATTGAATGACTTTGATTTATGTATCAGTGCTAATATGTCATCCTTATACCAACTTGGGTTGGACTCCACAAATAGATCTTTAGGTGAAAAGGCAATTTGTTGTAGGCTATCGTCCCAATAGAGGGAAGATAAATGGTCAAGTCATGCCCCTTCTTATGCCACATTTATTTCTGGGGCACTTATGTTAAATATTGTCTATAGTATGTCCAAAATGTCTTTTTATCAATGTGTTTTAGGAGGCCAAACATAAACTTCCAAATGACATTGTGTTTCTTGTGTCTATGCCCTGTAAGCCAATTTATGTACTTAATAGCCAGAGTGACGCGGTATTTACATGGTGCTGCCATTTCTTATCTTCATTCTTTCTTTATTGCACCACCTTTTACGTTGTATCGCTATATCATAGACACCCTCTCTGCGCTGCTGAAAGTTTCCTCTTGGAGGGTTTACATTTAGACGACTACCAAGATAAGTAATGAACAAACCCAGAACACAGTGGTTTCCCTTGAGCCAAGATTCAAATGTATAGTTAACAAGATTAATGCAGAAATCTTTTTTTACATTATCATCAGACCATATGATACGGTTCCCTTGGACATTCACCCTACAATTGTGGTCAACTAATGGAAGGGATGTGAAAATTATTGCTAATTCGCAGTTCATTGGCCCTCATTACGGGTCCGGCAATAACCGTGCTGGTAAAACCAGCAGGTAGCCGCTGGACCCGTAAACAGTTAACGGCGCCTGACTTGTGAGTAACACCGGGGTATTACAACCTCGGCAGACAGCAAGTCAGGCGCCAGTAACATGTTGTTTCCCATTCCCATTTGAGTCCCATAGGACTCAATGGGAATGGGGAATACAGAAGCACCGGCACCGTTACTAATGGTGCCGGTGCTTCCGTGTAAGTCTGTGGGCGGGTGCCGGTCTGACCGGCAAGTCAGACCTGCCGGGCAGGAGGGCATCCGCCCACCAGACTTGTACTTTGCTGGTCCAGAAACAACAGTGCCGGTAAGCTTACCGGCACCGTTGTTTATGGACTGGCAAAGTTGTAATGAGGCCCATTGACTATAACGGGGCTGGATCGTACACATAATAAGTGATCCAAGAACACATAATCAATGACAGAGGAATATTTACTGTTTGTCCTCGTCCGTTTCAAAGCTTGGTCCCAAAATGATTTCTTATTGAGACGTCAATTGAATTGCACAGTTTCCCCCAACCATGGTCTACATCACTTTCCGGGGGTATTATATAGGACATAGGGGCATCATCCTCATCGGTGACATTTCGGTTCTGACCTTCAAAAGAAAGGTGTGCATTAAAATCACCAGCGATAACAATGTTATCAGCAGGGAACTGATCGAACCACTCCACCACCAATGCATCAACCTTTTCCTGGATAGGTTTTGTAACCTGAGCGTCCGGCAGATCGTATACATTGACGATCAGAAGACCGCTGTTAGGCACGTTACCACTAGTCTTGTAAGCTCTAAGCACATATGGTAGAGGAGCACCATAGAAATACTGTTTAATATTAAGATACTTTTTTTCACTATAATAGCAATACCACCTGATGAGCGGCCTCTACCACTAGTGCAGGCAGGACTACAGAAAACATTATATCCATCAATATTGAAAGATTCAGATAACCAAGAATCTTGTAAGAGAAAAATGTCACTTGACAGAATAGTAGAGATGCCCAAAGGATTAGTTAAAAAAGACTTGTGACCACGGGTACTCCACTTTAGCTACTTGCATTTGTCCAATTTGACACACCTTCATTACTGCTCACATTCGAATGTAAAAAGAACGCAGCTGGCCACTTCCTAAGTATCCATTTTAGTTTGATGGGTGGACTGTGGCGTCTTGAAATTAGGGAAGGGAACCCCGAGTATCCTTGAAACTATATTGTCTTGAACCTGGGGTAGGGAACCCCAGGGATTTGTGGAACTGTTTTGAACTTCAGAACGGCAGTCCAGAGACTATTGTGGAACTTTCTTGAACTTGGGCCAGGGAAGCTGAAAAGGAGGCCAAGAGCTGGAAGAAGCGCAGAACTTGTTTTATCACCATAACCTTTTGGTATTGCCATCTCTACACGCTGTTTAGCTTTAGTTGTGAGGGCAGGGATAGGTTTTGGACATAGACAGAGTTTTAAGTTGAACTTTCATACTCAGAATTTCCTTCGTTTTATTCAGGTAGGGAAATCCCAGCTTAGCATAGGGCAAGGTAGGACTTCAGCCTTCCTGACATTTGAGTTAATAAATACTTGTATTTTAAACTTTGAATCAGTTGTCTGTGTCTTGCTTCATGATGCCTTCACATCAGGCAATTGGGCTTGTGGACTCACACCTGCAACCTGTTAAATGGTTTCAGGTGCAATCAGAGATTAGAGACCAGAAGGATAGCAGCCGGGCCAAGCATTTTGGGCCTGGACGGAGAGAAATCCAGTGGAAGAGGAGGCTGCCAAGGTGGGTCCTGCCTGGAGGCCTGGACGCCGGCAAGTATCCCGGAGAGACTGTGGCGCTGAGGCCCGGGTGAGCTGTGAGAGGGGCACAGTGGTAGGAGCCTCCCTGGTCGGGTGCCTGCAACAGGAGCTGTGGGGCATGGGAGAAATTCCATTGCTGCAAGCTACCGGCAGCACCGCGAGATGTGAGCACAGTTGCCGGCAACCCACAGAAAGAAGATTGGAGTATGAGTGGGGCTTGCAATACTTCGAAGACGTATATGCGGAGTAGAAGAAAAGGAAATCAGCTGCCCAAAGGAGCCGCCAGGGACCGGTGGGTGAAAACAACAGAAAACCCATACTGGGGCGCTCCTGGGGGATGTTAAAGGGCAAAAGTATTTGCCAAATAAACAAAATGAGATGTGTAAGATAAAGCGAACCCAAAGTGAAGGGTTGTGATGAACAATACGAACAAGATGAACTGTGAATGAAAGAATCAGAATTAAGAACTATTGAATACCGAACTAAAGGTAAGCCTTTTTGATAAGCCTATGAGGGGAAGGCAAGCTTGTGTGAAGTACACAGAAAATATATTGAAAAGCAAAGAACAATCTTTATGAAATACAATGAAAAGCAAGTAGTGAATATTACTGAAGAGTGTGAAAGTAATGTGGTGAAGGAAAGAGCGAACCATGGAGTGAACTGTATGAAAGAACACAGGGTGGCAAAGTCAAGACACTGGCAAAGAGGAAAACACATTGTGGCAAAGCCAAAAGGCTGGTCGAGGAGAAAGCCAAGTGAATGTAAACCAGAACACAGTTGCAGGTCCAAAAGAACCTGTGTGGGCAAGTAATCCTAAGGTTACTGGTTGCGGGACCTATAATGGGTGGACTGTGTGGTCTTACAACTGCGCCTAGACCGGTGAGACCCTATCTGTGCAAGTCAAGGAAACATACAGAGAGAAAACCCAAATGTATGAAAGAAATTGCTGAAGTAAAGCAGAAGAAAGCAATCTGTATACAATGTCAAGGAAGCAGAAGTATTGTAAAGTTGACCTGGAACTGTTTTAGAATATTAAGAGACTGAAACTAAGTCTTGCGTCTCTCGAGGTCTAGGGATACACGTCGCGGGGCGTGAGACCGAGTTGGCCAACTGAGACTATTTGCTTTGCAATAAACCCTAGCTTTGGGAATACAACCTTGTGTCTGGCTTATCTATCGTGTGTGGTGACTCGCCTTGTTTCCATAGACGTAAGGGACCCCTAGGGGCCCCTTTCAATGTTGGCAAGCTGGAAAAGCTCACATCTTGTGGAAGGGAAACCCTAAGACCTTACGCACTTTGTTGTTGCCTTAAGGGAGGGGAACCCTTTTTGGGGAGTGAGGCCCCTTTTTGGAACTGTGTTGTCTTCTTGGAGAAGGGAAACCAGAGGCTTTGTGGAACTGTCTTGAACTTGGGGAAGGGGAGCCAGAAAGTAAGCCAAGAGCAGGAAGAAGCTCAGAACATTATTTGGAACACTGTTTCTTTTGTTGCGAACATCACTACACATTCTTTAGCTTTAGTTGTGAGGGCAAGAATAGGTTTTGGACATAGACTTTTAAGTTGAACTTACTGACTCAGACTTTCCTTAGTTTCATTGGGTAGGGGAATCCCACCTTAGCATAGGGCAAGTTAGGCCTTCAATCATCCTGATCTTTAAGTAGATAAACTACTATAGTCTGAACTTTGAATCTGTTGTCTGGGTCCTGCTTCATGATGCCTTTACAAGGAGCCGCATCAATGCATTCCTAGAAGACCAAAAACAGTTTCATACAGCTGTGGGAAAAACTGCTTATCCTCCTCTACCAGCATTGCAGTCCTCTCCAGACAAGTTTATTCACCCAGCAGAGAGCTTTAACTAGCCATATGGATCTTGAAGGCCAACTGGACTCCCATCCATTGCTCTGTTCTTAATAGCAAGGATTGCCACCATCATGGCCATGGCTCACTCCATGTAGAAGTGAGGGGTAAACACCAGCATGAACTGGGAAGTCCCAACATTAGCCCCGTACCCCACAGACTCTGTGTAACTCCAAACCATCCCTCAATGAGATACACAAGCAGCCACCCCCAGATAAACACAAGTGCCTCTCAGTGAGACACACAAACGCCATTCAGTGAGATACACAGGTACATTGGCATAGTCCAACCAGGAGTTATCCAACGCACCGCCATAGTGGCATGATCCAGTTTAGGAAGGAAAGGAATGGGACAGCGTAAAAAAAGGAGCGCAGAAGAAGGATGATCTTACCACCAAAGTGGTGCCACAATGCTTTAGCTTCATCGAGAAAGTGGTGGGAAGGCCAAACAGTAATGGAGGAGAGGGATGATGAGTAGGGCCATCCAGCAGATGTTTTGCACCCAGGAGCATAAATTCAGTTTTTGCTGGATTGACCTGAAGTTTGTTGTTGGTCAGCCACAATTTAATCTCCTCAAGGCAGTACTGGATCTGATCAAATATGTCGGGGGTGGGGGGTATACCTTAACAAAGTCGTTCGGTATCATCGCATATGAGTAATAAGAGATACCAAATTTCTGAATAAGGGACAACAGAGGTAAGATATAAATATTAAGAAAGTAGAGGGGTGTGACAAACAAGAAGAAGGATTCAGACTAGGTACTGACATGTTCAATGGGTTTTATTTGAATTTGAAAAAAAAACGCCTAACTAGCCCTATCACTATGAAGGGAGTTCCCTACCTAGCAAAGCAAAAATGAAGGGTGCATGTCAAGTCCAAAGTAAAAGTCTTCTGTCCGAAACCTAATCACTAACTGGCCATACCACTTTTGAAAATTATCAGACTCTGAGGATTCTTCCTTACCTTCCTCCTCACCGTGTTCTTCTGCAGTGCTGTCCTGCGGGTTTGTCTTCTTCCTTCTGCGTGTTCCCTTCTTTTCCATCTTCTTCTTCATCTTCTTTTTGTGTAAATAGGGGCGAGTTCCTCTGGAGGCTACGTTGTCTGGTTGTCAAAACACCTGACAGTGGGGTTTCCCGGGATGAAGCCCCTCAGCAAGGAAAAAGCCTCCTGGCTGAAAAAACCTTGATAGTCCGGTATCTGGATGGAAGGTAATCCGGAAGAACGACGGTAAAGTGTCCTTGGCTCCACAGGAGGGTACTGAACTACGGAGGACTGCGGGAGCACAGATGGCAAGAGCCGTCGACAGGTATCAACAGGCAGACAGAATGCAGAAAGTGCGACAGCAATGAACGGACCAAGTGAGATGTCCTAGCAGTATTCAAACTGTGGGGCGCGGCCCTGTGGGGGGCTGCGGCCGCAGCCCTGGGGGACCGCCAGAGCCCAGCATGAAATGTACATTTTTTTTTTAAAAAAAGATTCTTTTTTTTAGTTTGGAAGAAATGGGCAGGGCGGCTCACATGGTTGGGTTGAAGCATGACACTGTCTCAGGCACCAATGAAAAAGTGGCCCGCCGTTGTAAATGGATATTCATAACAGACTGTTTGAATAGTACCCAAAGGGGTGCTTTGTGTTAAAATTTAAGTACATTGTGATATTTATAGAATATTTATTCAGCAACAACGGTCAATATTACTAACTGCATAGTGAAGTAACTCATCAAACTGGCCCAGATTGGCCAAAAAAGTGGGCTAATTGGTTGCTAGCCTCATAAGTGCGGACACAAAGGTCTGGACGTCCTGGGTCCCTTGTCTGAGGTCTAAGATAGCTTCAGGGCGCTCAAATTGGGACCTGAACAACTGTACAAACAAGGCGTAGTCATTGGTGGAGGGGTCGGATTGAGTGATCAAGGGTGTTGCCCACGCTAAAGCGTTTCCGACTAGATATGACACAAGAAAGCCATCTCGGGCTCTAACAGTCTCATAAGTTCTGGTGCGGAATATATAGCATATCAAGCACGCGTCCAGGAATTCTTTTAGAGTCTTTGGATTACCATCATACTTTCTGAAAGGGTGAGGCAGCGATGGCAAGTCCCCTCTGCCTTCATCTCGAGCTGCTAACTGTTGTCTCAAAGCTATGTTTTCAGAACAGAGGGTCTGGACCTCAGCAGTTAATCCCTGGATGGCAGCAACCAACTCCTGGTATTGTTCCATGGATGCCATTGGGGACTCGGGGCGTTGCACGCTTTCAGACTCTGAGGATTCTTCCCTACCTTCCTCCTCACCTTGTTCTTCTGCAGAGCTGTCCTGCTGGTCTGTTTTCTTCCTTCTGGTTGTTCCCTTCTTTTCCGTCTTCTTCTTCACCTTCTTTTTGTGTAAATAGTGGGGAGCTCCTCTGGAGGCCACGTTGTCTGGTTGTTAAAACACCCGACAGCTGGGTTCCCCGGAAGCGAGCCGCCCAGCAGGGAAAAAGCCCCCTAGCTGAAAAAACCCTGATAATCTGGGCTCTGGATGGAAGGTAATCCGGAAGAACGACGGTAAAGCGTCCTTTGAAAGCTTAGTTCATTTGGGTACCAGTGAGAAGCAGGTGTCCAAGGCTCCACAGGAGGGTACTGAACTACGGAGGACTGCGAGAGCACAGATGGCAAGAGCTGTCGACAGGTATCAACAGGCAGACAGAATGCCGAAAGATGGGACCGCAATGAACGGAACAAGTGAGATGCTCTAGGGGGAGCCGCCAGCAAGGTGGCGAAACCGAAAGAGAGAGAGAGAGACCAGAAAGCCGGGGTAATCCAGGAAATACCGAGAAATACAAAGACAAAGACAACAGAGATTCGGGGTGAGACCCGGAGACAGGTAAGAAGCCAAAAGCAGCAGGGGAGGAAACAGAGAAAACAGAAGCCAAAGGGCGAAGAGGGAGAGCAAGCAGGCAATGGGCGAAGGGACGCTCAGCAACAGAAAGAAGCCACGAGGTGGCAAAAGACAGCGGAGCGTTAGCTCAAACAGAGAAAACAAACTAGCGTTAACCTACATGGAAACAAAGGTGCAACACGTCAGAAAGCCGCACTGAGAGCAGGATAAGAGTGCGGCGGCCATCTTGGAAAACCACTAGACCGTTCAGGAGGAAAAACATAACGGCAGAATCAATGGTGTCTCCAAAGGTTCCATAACCTCCATAAAGAACCATATGACAAAAATAGCTAACCAAAGGAAAAAGGGAGACTAGCACAACAGCCTTGGTATGGACTTCTGCCTGGCTCACTGGTAGTAAATTAGATCACTGTCTCAAAGTTCTTTAATGTGCAACAGTATATTTCTCACATTCTTCAGATAGAGTTTAGAAGAAATTATAATTATATTTTGTAATGGGTTTCTTGTTCCACCTTGATAAAAAGAAAACTGATCCTTATGATTTTCTTCTCAGGCTTATTTTCAAATGTACCCATCCCTTCAAGATCATTCAGCAAGATAACTCTCATTTTCCCTCCTTTGGGTATTTGGATTGCTCCCCACTCCAGTGGTCCTCGCGTGGATGCCTTTATTTTACAAATGAAATATTCACTAGCCTGATTGGCTATTCCAGCTTTGGCATACAATGTGCAATCTCGTTCATTCTGTTTTCAGGGGCCTTTGTCCCCGATAAATGTTCTCAATTTCTCCCACTCTTTATGGTTCTTCCAGCTGTGACATTCAATGTTCGTAATGTTTTCCAGTTTATTTGTGTCAGGCTGTATGCCCAGTAAACTTGCTTAAACTCTCATACCCTTGGCGGCTCTTCCAGCCGTGACATGCAATGTTCGTAAAGTTTTCCCTTTATTTTCGTGGGGCTGTGTGCCCGCTAAACTTGATTTAACTCGTATACTCTTGGCGCCTCTTCCAACCGTGACATGCAATTTTCATAACTTTTTCCCACTGTTTCACATACCTACGTCGGTTTCAGTACTCTGTATAACCACCCGTTTCAGGACATTGTGGTGTCCCCACTTAGACAGCGGTTGTATTCCAGACAGTGCTGCTTCCAATGGAACAGGCACTTGTCGGGCAGAGCTCGACAATCCCGGTTCCTCTTCAGTCTCTGGTCTCAGCGTTCATTGCAGGGCCCCAGTCCCACCACTGTTCTTCAGTGGTCGTGCCACCAGAGAAGATGGTTGTCTTCTCGTCGAGTCTCGTTCCTTGACAAGATCCTCCAGCAAGCAGGTCTCTCTCCACACATGCCACAGCTGGCTCTGCGGCTCAACGTGGTGCTACCCCTCTGGATGTCATTGCTACAAAGGGGCGCCTCTGCGCAGCTATTGTTCTCCTCCCTCTGTGGGAGTCTCCTCTCTTCCATTTACAATTCGCTCTCTCTTTATACACGTCAATGTAACACCAAGAATTGTGTCCGTTTTCCTTGACGATGGTCATCAGGTGGTGTTCAGCATTACCTGAAGCCAATAGCGACAAAGAAGGATCTTTGTTGAGTGTAGGCTTTACAAGAGAAGCTAAAGTATTTCCAATATCCATATAAGCAGACCGGATAGTTGGCACTGGGAGTTCCATCGCTGAATGGGAATCCTTGTCCCCGAAAGGGGAGTCAGCCCCAGAGAGGTCCCACTTGCCCAGAGCCCTAGGGAGGGTCTTTCTTAGCAGACTCACCTCCCTACCCTCAAAGGTGGTGACTCCCCTCTAGGGAAAAGGGTCGAATTGTCCAAATTCATCAAAAAGGAAAGAGATGATCCCTGTAGCACTCTGCATGGGACAAGGGCGGGGGTAAAGGTAAAAGGTCAACATTTCACGCTCTGTTCTGTCCAGGAGAAAGCTCTGAAACCAATCTAGTGGCCAGTGACTCCTACAGGCTATGTAATTCGGCATAATAAAATGACATGATCCACTGTATGCAATGTGGTGGATAAATCTAACATGACCAGGAGGGATAGATGGCCTTGGTCAGTATGACTGATAAGATTGTCCCGGACTGAGACCAGGGCTGTCTGAGTCCCATGTAGTTGTTTAAAACCAGATTGAAATTGATACAAAATTTGGTTATGTACAACGAACTCCATCAGTTGCGATAAAAACCTTTTTCAAGGATCTTGGACAGCCATGGCAAACCGGTGATAGACTGATAGCTTGCCATTACTGCTGGGTCAAGGGAGAGTTTCTTGAGAAGCGGTGTAATAATAGCGGTTTTCAGTGTTGGAATGCATGGCGGTCCTTTTGGTGTCACAGTCATCTTGTAGGAGCTGTTCAGTGGACTGGAGCAACCAAAGACAAAGTGCAGCTGCAGATAAGCAGCACCGAATCTCTGCTGGTGCTGTAAGATCGCCTGTTAAAAGACAACGCAAACGAAAAAATATCAACACAATAATAAAAGGCTACAATACGCCCGACCACGTTGATTAATGGTTACGAGCTACATCATGTCACTTTACAAAAAGATGCAGCTATATAGCTAGACTGCCAATTGCACCTGCCACATGCCTGCACCTTAGTGTTTATTTAAATACCACATCTATACTAGATTGTATGTAGGTCCCTCGTACCCATCATCATACGATTTTCAATTTGTGCTGTTTTCAACCAGGGGCCACAGAGTAGGCCGCCACCAATCAGTGTGGCTTGGTGCCCCTGTGGTGTTAGTGTGGCAACGTGATTAATTGGAGCTGTCTTCATGTCACAACAAGAGTAGTTTTCATGTGCCTCGCCTTGAACACTGCTCATAAAACCACAGTGGAGTACATCCAGGCACCTCCAGTCCTTGCACATGGGTCTAGTCAGAGTAGTCTTTACTGTTCTGAATCTTCTACACATGGCTTGCGCAGAAATTCACTACATATAGCCTCCCTGCCAGGCCACTTACAGCCTTGTCATCTCCCACAACTCTGCACAATCAGTTTAGGTCCAGAGGGGTGCTCAATTGACACAGTTTTCATAAATGGGGGTTTCATCCCTAGCTGAGTAATTATAATTATAATTGTTCTTTTATAACACACTTAATACCAGCAAGTGATTTCTAAGCACAGGATCGGTATTCGAACCTGTGGTTGTCTTGCTTCCGAGACAAATGTGTTTCCCCTGAGCTATCCTTCCTCACCAAGCAGAGAATATGACAAACCACAAGGCTGAAAATAATGACATCACTTTCCTACTTGGTGGCCACCTGAAAAAGGAAGCCTGGTCCTCCTTCGTGCTCCCAGAGCTCCCTTGAGCCATCGCTCATAGAGATGCTGGAGGAAGTGGCCGAGCTGAAACCATTCATGACTCAAACGTCTGACAACATGTGCAAAGTCCAAACCGATATCAATGTGAATATGACCGTTCCAGAAAAATTCAAAACTCTTATCGAAGCCCTAGAAAGTCCAGTATGTGCTTGCAAGGATGGTGCTGGAACGATCGCATGGTTCAAAGCAAAGATCATATCCATGCAGAAAACAACGGAGAATGTAAGAATTCTTCTGGCATTCCAGAAGAGAGACATTTGTGAAGAAAGGCTAACAGGCCATCTCCTTACCTACTGCTTCTCCTCTCCCTGACACCTGCTCTCGTGTTCCATATACCAGAAAAGACCATTGTCTTACAATGATCCAGAGGCCCTCTAGGTGTACAATATTACCTTGAAACAAGATCAAATGGACATGGCCAAAGAATGCAGGCCAACATGGTCCAAGAAAGAAGGCACTGAACAATAGTTGGCTGGCAATTGCTGACATTGAAGATTTGTGCTGCAATGTGCATCCATTTTGGTGACCACTAGTTGGTCTCATGGGTTACTTTGGTGTCGGTCCGGGAGCTTACTAGCATTAGCCTGGTTCTTACTGCCCCAAGGGTGATTATCTAAACTTTGTGGCTTGTCATGGTTTTACAGGTTTTGTTATGAAGGCTTATTTCATCTCGTCTCTGTTGTCGGGTGCAGGGTTCTGGTTGGAGATTGCTACTGGTAGCTATTCACAAACACAACAGTCAAACTCCCTGGTGACTGACCCACATTTCGCTCAATGTTTTGTAAAGAGCAATAGTTCCATCCTCTGCTTTATACTTTCATGCCCACTGGCCCACTTCTCCTTTATTGAATTGCACACACATAGGTCCCACCTCCACAGCACTGTGGCTGCCTTCTCTGCTTCTCTACACCACACTTTCCCTGCATGTTTTGCTGCCCAGACAGATCCACTCATGCAGCCTTAGGTCATACAAAGTAGTTGATGATTCTTATATGGGGTATAAAAAAACGATTTCATGGAACATACATGCTCTGGCCACTGAGAAGGCATCATGAAGCAAGACAGAGACAACAGATTCAGAATTCAAAACAAACACCTTTATTAACTTAAATGTCAAGATGGTTGAAGGCCTAACTTGCCCTATGCTAAGGTGGGATTTTCCTACCTAAATAAAACTAAGGGAAGTCTGAGTCAAAGAGTTCAACTGAAGAATCTGTCTGTGTCCAAAACCTATACTTGCCCTCACATCTAATCTATACAATGTGTAGGGATTTCAGCAATCAAAAAGGAACAGTGTCCAACATAAGGTTCTGAGCCTCCTCCAGCTTACAGCTTCCTTCCCCAAGTATAAAAAGGTTCCAGACAAAACGTCTCAAGTTTACCTCTCTTGAGTTCAGGATGATACAGTTTTTACAGGTACGTGGGGTTCCTTTCTCCAAGTTCCAAGTAACACAGTTCCAAGTACAAGGACCCTTAAGACTTCGGCCTTGAGTCAACAAATGTCTCAAGTTTCAGGATTCCTTCCCCAAGACTTTAATGGGAGCAGCACAAAATATCCCTTATTTCTTTGGAGTTCTTTGCCACTCTTATTTATAGTTCGTTTGCCACTACTGCAGTTTCCATATGCAAATTGTGTTGAAATAATGTTACAAGTGAAGTTCCATTCACTTTGGAAGACAACACATATTGATTTCTCTTAAATATAAAGTATAATTCGGTTTTATTAAGCACATAAAATGTTTTGACTTGAATTTAAAGTTCCATGTTGTTTCTGAACTTAGTATGTAGCAATTCTGCTCTTTTGTGAAGTTTTTACCTAGTTCAGTATTCAAGAAAACATGGGTTGCACTCAATTTGGTGTTTAATAGGCATAAGTTGCACTTGTTAAGGTTTTAATTCAGTTTAATATTCAAGAAAATGTGGATTGCACTCAATCCGATGTTTAATTCAGGATTGGTGTGCCGCAAACAATCTCTGCCTGAATGCCAGCAAGACAGAGATTCTCCTCATCGGCACACCTTCACCCTCCTTTCCTGTCACTCTCTGGCCAGCCTCCCTTGGCCTTCCTCCTACCCCCACCTGCGAGGCTAAGAACCTCAGGGTCATCGTTGATTCCACACTTTCCTTTTCTGCCCACATCTCTGATGTCTCTAAAAAGTCAAACTTCCTACTGCACATCCTCAGAGGTTTTCTGTCTTTCCTCTCCTTCCCCCAGAAGCTCGCTGTCTCCCGAGCCCTGGTTCTCTCTAGGTTGGATTATTGTAACAACCTCTTTCTAAATCTACCCGCTTCTACTCTCGCCCTTTGCAATTTATCCAGAACAGAACTGCAAGACTTGTCCTTGGCCTCAAGCCCTGGGATCATATCTCTCCTCCCTGAAATCTCTCCACTGGCTCTCTGTGGTTGCAAGGATTAAATTTAAAACCCTTTGCATTGTCCACTAGGCTTTCTGGGGCCTGGGTCCAAAATACCTTCAGCGGTCCCTCCGTAAATACCTTCCCTCCCGAGCTCTTCACTCCTCCACCTCTAACTCCCTCAGGGCCAGTCGTTTTTCAAAGAAACGAGCTGGGGTAGATCTCTGTCTTCGGCTGCAGCCTGCCTCTGGAACAGCCTCCCTGCCACTCTGACACTTGAAGAGAACCATCTTCGGTTCCTGAAGCACCTCAATGCCTTCCTCTCTCGCTTCTGCCTTCGCTCCTCCTCTCCCGTGCAGATCTGCTCTGTTGCGGCACTGTGCACCTGGATAACCCTCTAGCTTTCGGGCCCAGGTACCTGCTCACCTTGCCACCCACCCGCACTGCCTCCGGGCAATCCCTTGCACTGGGGTCTGTATCTGTAACCATACAGCCCCCACCCGCTCTTTTTCTGCACTTATCTGACATACCCTGTCTGTTGCCTTAAACCTAGCACCTGCCACATGCTGGCTGCACTAACACTGTTTGTTGCTTTTTATTATTTATTTATTATTTATCTGTATTCCTTTGCTCTGAACTTTCCACTTCTTCCCCCTCCCGCCTCATCCCATACACTTTCCCCTTTTCCCTCTCACATGGACTTGCACGTTCTCAATGCCACTGGGCCTAGTAAGATCATTGTTTTGTTCTCCCTTGTTCCCCTCCCTTGCCTCGTCGCGCTCTGAAATACTAGTGTAGGAGTGTGATACAAATAAAATATCAATATTGGGTTACACTTGTTAAGGTTTTCATTCAGTTTGATGTTCAAGGAATAAGCTTTGTACCAGGAACACCTTTTATTCAACCCGTGGTGTCATGTTTCCTTCATTCACTTTAAACGCAATGTACAACCTTCGGCGACTTTCGAAAACGTGCTTTCTTCCACATGCAACCACTCCGATACAAAGAATTTCAGTGGTTCAATATTGGACAATGGATTGGATCAGAGACCTTCGGAAACGTGTTTCCTTACACATGCGACCGTTCCGATACCCCGGTCGTGTTCAAAGGCATCACAGCAGCATGGATCATGCAGCTTTCTGCTTCTCACTTCAGGGGTCCCATTCCTGCCCCTCAAGCCTCCCTGTGTCGTCCACCCAACACAAGGAAACAAGAATCTTGAACGCACATAAAGGGGACAGCCTCTCCACATGCTCGGCTTGTTCCACGGAGCTCCAGCTCCCACGCCACGCTTGCACCGGCCTTCATGCTGCTGTTTCTGTTGTTTCTCCACATACAAGTTTCCCTGCTGCCTCCCATACTGCTGGGCTGGTCTCATTTTATACACCTGCAGCCCCTTAAGAGGCTGCAGGTGGGAATGTCCAATCAGCTCTGCCTGACCACAATCAATGGGAAATGCCTGAACTTTACAGCTCCTGGCGGGCATCTTCTCCGTCCCCATACCAGAGTGGTAAAAGGTGTGGTCTTCATTGCTCTGGGTTGCCTCTTCTTCGTCCCAGTACTGTCAAGTGTCAAATATAGGGAAAAGAGGGGAACTGATTTACAACAGCCCAAAAAGATGGGGGAAGGGTTGGGTTTGTCATTACTAAGGAAAAAGGGATACCATGTCTTGCCCAGGGGCTTCCAGTCCCAAAGGACACTCCACCCAGGTGATTCTCCTTCGCTTCCCCACCCCCAGGGTCAGGATCCAAGAGCGATGGCCATTCCCTGGCCACCTGCGCAGAAGATCCAAGGAGTTCAGGAGTGAGAATACCCTCTGGTTTCACACACTACCCGTGTTAAATGCACCAATGTCCTTTACCCATTTGAAAAGCGAAAGGTGTACTATATCTCTAATTAGATAACAAATCTCAACCAGATTTGAGTCTCAAATACTGTGTAGGCATGGGGTTGCCCTGTCTATATTTTCCCCTTCAATAGGTAGGAAATAGAGATGGCCATTTTGATTCACAAGAGTTTAATTGCAAAATGTATTTACTCAGCTGCTGATTAAGAAGCAGTGGGCTGTGGCCAAAATACACAGTAATTCTCGAAAACGCTCTCTAGTTAATATTTACTGTCCCACTGCAGATGAGCTGAGATTCTGGGAGGGTAGGGGAAAATAATGGTTGGAGTTTATGGAGGTTCCACTCATAACAGCAGGGTAAAATAATCTACCTTTAGATCCACATCTCAACTGGAGAGCAAGTTTTCTAAATTATGGAACCACAAACTATCCCCCCAGGATTTAGATTACACCTTCTTCGTAAATCTGGTTACATGTGATTTTAACGAATCCACAAATAATGAAACCTTTATAACGAATTTAAAATAACAAAAAAATACGGAAGCCCCCCCTTTCCCCAACTTTATTACCCCACCCCTTTTAATGCCTTACCCCACCCTCCATACATACTTAAAACAAAAAATTCGTAATTTTTTCGTTAATTTAGGGTTCGTTATAAAGGTGATAAATTATTGTAAATTCGTTGAAATCATTGTATACGTAAATCCGTGGCACACTTATTTTAGAACATATTACATCTTAGCCAAGACAAAAGCTAGCATCATTCGGCCTGCCCGGTGTGGTCGATGTTTGACCAAAACAACCCTAAATCTAAACCTAATAGACCGTTATTTGATTAGTCACTCCACTTAAGCGAAGAGATCTGGGGTGGGATCAACCAAATAGCGCCCTTTTCTACTCTCTCGACCCCACTGCTGATACATTTTTATTTATTTATTTTATTGTTCATTTATAACGCTTAAAGGGATACTCTAGTAAAAAATTTTATTTCAAAAATAGATAGGCCACATTAAAAAAAAAATACTAGCATCCTCCGTTTTAAAACTTCCTATGTACAATTTTGAGATATTTAAGCTCAAAAGCAAGCACAAGGGCCAAAGCTTTTTCGAATTTTGAGCTTGAATAGCTCAAAATTTTACATAGGAAGTTTTAAAACGGAGGATGCTAGTATTTTTTTTAATGTGGCCTATTTTTGAAATAAAATGTTTTACTAGAGTATCCCTTTAATACCAGCGAGTGATTTTTAAGCGCAGGATCGGGATTCGAACCCGTGTTGCTCCGGGTTGCCCCATAGCTATCCTTCCTCCCTATCTGCTTGCTTAGACTACATGTGGCGCGTATAAAGGGCTCGCTTCCAGGCCTTCTTATTTCACATTCACCTTATAGAAAGAAAATTGAACATTGATTGAGTTGGGGTAGAACTGACTGTACTACGCAGTCCCCTGAATTGTTGCTGGGCTTGAATGTAAACAATAGCCGCTCGAGTTGTGCGGGCCCCTTTTCCAAAATGCCCCAGTGCCTCACAATGATATTTTTGATCTCAAAAGCAAGATTATTATATGTGTTTACACATACCAATCATCGTTCGTCTTATCTGCTCTGTGGCTTAGTTCCAAGATGGCTCCTCTGTTATTATTAATTGTTCTCTTTTTGCTTTTACGGATCATTTTCTTTGGATACTGGCGTTGTGCCAATTTCTCTTCTAGGTTGTTCCCAAAACTTTTGGAAAACACCTCTTCCAGAGCTGTTACAGACTCTATGGTAAAGTGTGCTTCAATGGACGAGGAAGGAAGCTCTGGTAGCGCAGCAGGGAATATCTAGCCATGAGTTTTATATATGGAGCCATTTTCAAAATTCCTTCTTCAGCATGGATGCTTATATCAAGAAATGTCATGTGTAAGGACCAGGCTGACATGTGCAGGTGTGGCCATCATATGCCAAGTCCAGTATGTCAAAAGGGTATCTAAGCCCACTTAGGTGCTCTTTTATAAATCCCCAGAGTGCACAAATGTGGTGCTTAACACTGGCGTAAACATGCTTATGGAATTTGTCTGTTTTTAGCACCTGCTCAAAGAACGCAAATATCATAGCAATCTGTTTCAAATGCCTCTTGCAATCCTAAATTGGAGGAGGCGTGTATGTGTGTTGCCTAAAAAGCACAAAAACACGATAACCTGGTTTTGTCAAGGTTTCCAGTTATTTTGCACTTCATAGTGAAAATGATTTTAAAAAATGCATGGAGGGCCTCAAGGTGTATGGAATTGGAAACATAGGGAGTGGCCTTCGTGCAAATGTTCACTTTTTTTAAAGAGCCCTTTAATGTTTCTTATACGTGGTATGTAAGGTGCAGCCTCATTTGCTCAGATGCTGAAATGATATACCCAGCGCACTCTCACACAATGTGGGCAGTTTAAGACCCCATGCATGGTATAGTCACCACACGCAGGGTGCAGCCTCATGTGGTACCCCAAAATGTTCTTTATTGCTGGTTAATTTCTGTGTATAGTCATCATGTGTAAGGCACAGCCGCCGCATGTCCAGTTCTTGTGCACGAGCAATAACAAGGAACCAGCGGATAAATCCGGGGTAGCCGCTGCTACTCCTGGGTGTCACTAACTGGTGTCTCTTCCTTGCATTCACTGGGGCCAGCCATGTTCACTCTCATCCAGACTGGATGATCTGCTGTGTGAATTTAAACATGGCTTGTTTTGCAATGGAACCTTGGGCTTGGACTGTGGAACCTTGGACTGTTTTCTTACGCCCAAGGTTCCACGTTCTTGTCAGTTGTTGGGCCGGGGTAGAGCTGCAGGGCGCTGGAGTTTGAGATGAATAACCTGCAGCCACGACTCTTCTAAATCATTACACTGCAGACGAGCACTGGTGCCAAACTCCAGTAAAGAACCCACGCGCGCGGAGAGACAGAGGGCACTTTGTCAGGGCCCTGCAGCATCCAATGACCTATTCGGCGGCCGTTTCCAGGGAGAGGGACTGCCTGAGGACCGCCTCGCCCTCCCGGACCGAAGCCAAGAAGGCAGGCGCAGGAACCGCAGCACAGCACGGAAGGTGGGTGAAGCGTTACGGACCAGAGCACCCCCCACCCCCCCCCCCCACCGCCCCCACCACCTCCTCCCAGCGCGGTCACGAACGGAGGGAACGGTCTAACAAGGCTCTGCTACCAGGCGCCGTAGCCTTGTCCATTGCGAAGTGCACAGTTGAGGCGTGGGGGGCACCAGTAAGGACAGGGAGAGAAAGCAGTCTACTAGGGGCGTAGCAAAGGCCCCGCGTGCGCGCGCACGCACACACAGAGAGGTTTCCAGGGCGACACATCACCAGCCTTCCCAAGAATCAGTGCATGCCCTGTCCAGTGTAAAGCAACAGTGGCGAGGATCTCAGTGTGAATGTAAAGATGAACACCTAAATAAATAAAGAGAGCTGAAAGAGCCCCCACCTGTACAAACCCAAATCCTCAGTACGCCTTAATGGAGTAGTGGCTGCGTTCAAGTTCAGGAGCCAGGCCTAGTGTAAGAAGAGCAACAGCAGTACTCAAAGTCACTAAAAAAACAAAATTAAGGAGAGCATGCAGCAGAGCGCTCGTCCTCCACCTGCATTTCTATCCAGTCCAGGGGAACCTCCCATTGCGTGGGATTTGTGGATAGACACTTTTCGAGTGTACCTGAGGGCGGCGGGAGGAGACAGATATGACGAGGATGTTAAGGAGGCAGCACTGTTGAATTGCCTGGGGATAGAGGGGCTACGCGTGTTTAGACACCTTCCTGGAGTAGATGTGCGCTTTCCTGGAGCCGGGGACGGAGAAGCTGTGGGGAGTGCCTATGAGACTGCTCTCAAGAAACTGGAAGAGTATTTTGGGAAAAGGCCAAATGTGGTACTGGAAAGACACCATTTCTTTTCGAGGGCCCAAGGCGTGGGTGAAGGCATAGACACATACGTAGCGGCTTTACGTGCACTCATATCCACCTGTAAGTTCTCAGGCGTTTCAGAGGAGTACATAAGGGACCAAGTTATGATGAAAACTAGCAATGCCAAGGTGAGGGAGAGACTGTGGACTGAGAACGATCCGCCACTTGAAAAGGTGATTGAGATAGCAAGGGCCATCGAAGAATCGCAAATAAGCGTGCAGGAAGTGACTGAAAGGAATGAGAAGGAGAGCCAAAGTACTGTCGCGCACACAGTAATGGCCAAGAAGGATACCGGTGAAGGGAAAGGGAGACCTAACAGAGACAATAAGGGGACATTCAGAATGAGAGAGGCCTGCAGAAGATGTGGTTGGAAGGGACACGCAACAGGAACCAAGGATTGCCCGGCGTGGAATGTGGAGTGCAGGAGATGCAAGGGAAGGGGACATTTCGCACGCATGTGCCGGACACTCGTTGAGAGCAGACAAACTGTAAAAATGTTGGATCCCGAAGGGAACTTTGACGGTGTGGTTGGTAATGTCAGCGAGGATGTGCATGATGGAATGTCGCATGATAGTTTACGCAAAGGAGCATTATTGAGTGTGGGCAGTGCACAGAAGAAAGGGCCTTGTGCCGTTCTGACTGTTAATGGAGTCCAGCAACAAATGCTAATAGATTCAGGATCACCCTACACTATGCTGTCTCCAGACATCCATGCATCTGTGTGTAATGATAAGGTGGCAGGAAAGGGTTATGAGCATGCGTGGCATGAATTGTCGGAAGGTCCGTGGGGTGTTGCGACGGGTGAGAGGTTAATTCCTCCATGCAGTTTGAGGGCCAGGTTTGTAAATTTGGCGCATGAAGGACATTTGGGGAGGTCATTGACGAAGAGAAGGTTGAGGGATTCGTACTGGTGGCTGGGAATGGATGATGAGGTGGAGTTGGCCATAAAAGATTGCACAGCATGTGCCGTAAGTGATAAGACTAAGGTACCCAGAGCGCAGCCTCTGTATCCTGTAGAGATCCCTGAGAAGGTGTGGTCAAAGTTGGCAGTTGACATTATGGGTCCCATGGATGTGTTAGGTGGCGAGTTGAGGTTCATTGTTGTGTTAGTAGATTATACTTCACGTTGGGTGGAAGCCACAGCATTGGAAACGGTCACGGCTGGGAAGATCGCAAGGTTTCTTAGCAAGGTTTTTGACAGGGAAGGTGTGCCGGCCAGTATTGTTACCGATAAAGGGGTGCAGTTTTTTTCCGGTTGCATGAAGGAGTTCATGAGGAGTTTGGGCATACAGCACCACAAAACTGCTCTATATAATCCATCTGCAAATGGTTTCGTGGAAAGAATGAAACGTTTCGTCAAGAGGGCCATACAGTTAGCAGTGGCTAATGGTTTGTGCTGGACCAAAGTGTTGTCTGAAGCGTTGGCAGCATACAGACACACACCGTCTGTGGTTACGGGTCGTTCTCCTTTTGAACTCATGAGGGGCAGGAAACCTGGTTCTAAGTTGAGGATTGCAGCTTTCGGCGGTGGTATTCGTTCGGAGGTGGACATGGTAGAAGTTTTGGAAAGGGTGCGGTTACGTCAGGAAAGGGAAAGGGTGCAACCAGGAAGGAGACCTCTCAGTGTGGCTGTGGGTGATCTTGTGCAGGTGTGAAATCCCCAATTTGTGCCTAAGGGGGCCAGTGTAATTATGGATCCCTGTGTGGTGGTGAAGGTTGGTGCAGGGTATGTGGTACTGGATGATGGTTCCAGGTGGAGCAATAGGAGAGTTGTGGTGGTAAGAGGATGTGGAGGTGCTGTTTCCAGCCCAGTTTGGTCTGATGATACTGGAGATGTTTTTTTTTGATGTGCCGAGTACTAATGAGGGAAGGGCAAGAGGTAGTGATGTGGAAAATCGCAACAGGGAGGCAGAGCTAGGAAGGAGGCCAGTGCAGCCGGGGTGCATTCCGCCTGGTCATGAGGATCAAGGAGGAGTTCAGTCCGACGGAAGTATTGGGCCAGGTCAAGAAAGTGTTTTGGCCAAGGAGGGTGTGGGCCGTTCTCGTTCCACAAGAATTAGGTTGCCACCAATCAAGTTCAAGGACTATGTGCAATGGGGTGCTGGGAGGAGTGCGGCAGTTGAGTGAAGTTTAAGCTAATGCTGGAGCCAGCAGTTGCGTGTATATACAAGGACTCCATTACAGTATTCTGAGTGTTTCTGTTGATGTTGTTTTCATATTCTTGCATTTCTTGTTCTGTTTTATATGGGAGGAAGAAGTGTTGTAATGGAACCTTGGACTGTATTCGTACGTCCAAGATTCCACGTTCTTGTCAGTGATTGGGAGCGGGTAGAGCTGCAGGGCGCTGGAGTTTGTGATGAATAAAGCTCCCTGTTATAACCTCCAGCAATGACTCTTGTAATCATTACACTTGCTTTCTATTATTCGTTCCTGCTATTGCAGATGTGTACCTATGAATCTGATGAGCTGTGTTATTGTGAAATGTAAAGAACTAACAAACAGTGCCACATGTTATGGGGATGAATTAGTGGTGCCTCAAAGGGCTCTCCTTGGGAGATGAGGTCGACTTTACTTAAGACGTTGTTGAATTCAACCCCCCAATCCACAAACCCCGGCTCTCCCACCCTACCCACTTATATCCACAGGAACTTAGAAACCATCTTAACTGTTGCCAAACTTAGGGACGTTTATTAAAGTATGTTCACTTTGGACATAAGCTCTTCTATGTGTATTCTTTTTATAAAAGGAACAGGTTGTTTTGGATGACCATTAACTTGTTACTTGGATCTTCCTGTTGGTGAGCATTGTTCTTCCTGTATGAACTCTGGATATTGGTTGATGTACTTTATACATTCTTGACCTGATTTATGCAAAACTCAATAAAATATGCAAATAAAAACAAACAAAACACATTACCCTCAAGAGCATTTCTGACCACGGAACAGGCCCCCATCCTCTCTTTTTTGCTGTAATTCTGTTGAAAGACAAGGAAAGAGAAAGAGAAACAGCATCAGGGTAAAGAACCTCTTTTCAAGTTTGGCAGTTAATTGAAAAACTGGCGGTTAATAGATTTATCCTCTGTTTATTTCCAGTCTGCCAAATTTCAGGTGTGACTACTTTCAGAGGAAATAACTCCAACATACTGATGGAGGTACTTCTCCTGAAAAATTGAGGTCTTTGTAGCGCAGTCCCTACATCTGCCGGTGCTGTACTCTTCATCGGTCTTTCTTCCTCTTGGTAACTATACATTGGAACACTTTACCTCTCTCTATCAGCTCTTGCACAACCTTAGCCTCTTTTAGTTCCTCTCCAAAAAATCACCTATCCCCTTAATGATCATGTGACCTGCTATTTTGTATCGCCCATTATTGTAAGGTCTCCTTTCTGTGCAGCGCTTCCCCGAAAGCCCTTTATAAATGCGATAAATAACAATTCCTCCAACCCGCCCAGTCCTATGGAGGAATAATGCAAACTTGTAATATGCTGATTAAGAGCAAAACAGAAAGATACATGAGTTGGAAGACATTTGCACTACTAATAGGATCAAATTAGTGATCATGACTCGCCCTGGGAACCGAGGAGGAGTTGGCAGCTCACACCTACCTTCAGACATGCCATGCAGTGTTGTCTTGGAAGCTGTTCCATCTACTGTGAATCGGGCGGGTGGGCCTCTGAATCAATATATCACAGCGTTGGTCCTGAGGTTAGAGTAGATTGTCCACAGGCTGTCCTTGAATACAGAGTACGATTGGGCTGCCAGTTCCTGCCAAATGATTGTCAGTGGGATTTAAAACCTTATTGAGATGTGTATGGCCAGTGATTGCCCTAGCTTTGTGGAGTGACCAGGAGGGAACGGTGGAAGTTCCATCCTTCACTCAAGAACCTCTGATGTCATCACTGCATCATAATCAACTAGGTTCTGGATTACACCATGGCAGATCCCTAGCAACGCTGGCAGAGAGGAAGACATTCGCTGATTGCAAATAAGACACACTTCTACATGGGAGGGCAGTAGGCAGGGTTTTTTCTGCATTGATAAAATGACTTTAGTTGAAATTCCAGTCGATCAGATCCAAGTGGATTCTTATCTATCACGTTGCACGCATATGGGTTCCTTCTACTGGCTCACTCTTCAAACACACATATGGGCTCTACTGGATACAGTTACAAGCATATGGGTTTTTCACCCTCTACTAAACTGCTATGGAGAAAATGCCTGTTTAATCCAGTTGCATCTGGGAACTGATTATTTGTGTCTAATTGAGTCTAATGGATTCAGCTTCTAGTTGTACAATTTCCCTTGTTTTTCGGGTGGTCATATGTAGGTTTTGAAAAAAACATATATGCCATAACTGGATCCAGTAGAAAAACCTGTTGTTTTTTCATTCTTATAACCAAAAGAAACGCTAAGTTAACACAAAAGAATGACAGACAATGAAGAACATTTGCTCAGTGTGTGTGTGTGTGTGTGTGTGTGTGTGTGTGTGTATATGTATGTATGTATGTATGTGGGTTAATTTTATAAAGCCCAACCTTCCCATTGAGTCCTATCAGACTGAAATGGGAATGGGGATTTACATTTTCCAGCGCCTGACTTCACAGACCGCCGAGCAGTCACTGGTTGGGAGCAGTCGGGAGCGGTGCTCCTCTACTTCTTTTAAGTACGTTTTACCATTCCTATACTTTTATTTTAAAAAGAAACTGTTCCGGAACGGTTTCGTTTTAAAGTAAAGGTGTAGGAAGAAGTTGAAACTTGCACATTCAGTGCACTGCACTGGATGTACCCTTAAACATCAGGCGCATGTGTTTTGGGGTTAGTATTGTGCATGGGAGGGGGTGAGTCAATGGGGTTTGTGGGGAGCGGTGCAGGCCATTAGGGAACATAGTTCCACTACTTATTTTCGTACACTTCGACCACTGCCACCGGGGCTGTAATCCCCCAGTGTTCCGTGAAGTCAGGTGCCGGAAATATTCGCAAGTCCGGCAGCCGCATGCCGGTTTTACTGGCACGGCTACCGCCAGACTTCTAGTGAGGGCCTGTGTCTGATCGATTCACCATCTGATTCTGAGTGGTGGTATGGCAGTGTTAACATCCATTTTTGGTGTCCACAGGACTCCATGGGGATATTGGCAGAATGACCGCTGGTGGAATTCCACCGTTTTTTGTCGTTAAAGTGGAGGTCAAACCTGGAATTTTATAGGGCCTCATTACACGGAAGGCGGTAATGGTTAACAGCCACCGTTAATGGTAACGGTGACCGTTAACCATTACCGCCTTACTACGAGGTCCCTTAGCGGGTTGGTGCTTTAACGCCTGCTTTTTGCAGGCGTTAAAAACCAACCCGCTAAGGGACCTCGGAGCTAATTACGGCACCGCAAAATTGCGGTGCCGTAATTAGCGCCTTCCCCATTCCCATAGAGCCCTATGGGGCAGAAATGGGAATGGGGAAGGGCAATGGCGGAAGGGGGATTTCCCGCCCCACCAACCTTGGAATGGGGCGGTAAATCCCCTTTCCGCCAAGGCGGTGCCGGTATTTTACCAGCATGAGCCATGGCGCTAGTAGCGCCATGGCTCACCGCCTTCCGTGTAATGAGGCCCATAGTGTGGTAAAAATTGCAGTTTTTCCATTTTCAGTAATAAATGCCAGTAACAGAATTGCCACACTGCCAACATCTGAATGACCCCTATCATGACATGAATAGTATAGAAGTTTAATCCCCTGTTCTGATCTGTCTGGAATACTATGTGGCTGTTAGAGTGGTGTGTGTGTCATGATGTCCCTGAGATGCTGGTGAGTCGATTGTGTAATGATCCAGTGTGAAATGTTAGAGTCTTCGGATAGCTGGAAGCTGGAAGATACGGACCGTGATGTAGCGCTTGGCTGATGGGTGTCTCGAAGATCTCAACCGCACATTAGTACTGTGCTGTAACTATGGATTAAGTGCCTCATTAGAAAAACAGCGGTGCAGGTAAAAATGGTGGTAATGAGGAGGTAATTCTGGCACTACAAGTTTGGCGGGTAAGTGGAGGATCTGCCACCTTACTGCAAAAAAATCGGCAGAATGAATCGCTGCCGGTAATTATAACGAAATCCCCATGATTCCTATGGACTCCATGAATGGGGAATTACACAGCTCTACCACTACTTGTAATCCCACGGTAAATCCGTGGCACCAAGAGGTGGTAAGGGTAATTGAGTTTGGTGGGAATTCAGAGGATTTACAACTGAATGACCACCAAACTCGTAATCAGGCCCTAACTTCTTTTTTTCCTTTTGTACCACTGGCAAGCGAGTGCTTCTTACAAAGGAAGCCTTTCTTTACAGTCGTGGTGATGAGTACTCAAAGAATTGAACAAGTGACATCGATGTGGAAGTCCGCACCCCACCCGCGTGCCATCTACCTGTGGGAGGAGTGGCCATCAGGACAGAAATGAGATGGGGGGGGTGGCGGAAGGGTGGATCCAAGCAAAGGAGGAAAGTATTGATAGATGAAGAATAAAGAAAGCGGGCCCTGTGAAAAAGGATCACCAGAACATGCAGAGGGTGACTTCATCACATCAACTCTTTCCTTCAGCTCCCTCACCGCGCTTCCTCCTGTCTGGGCGGACTACGCCTTAAGTAGTCAACATTCAACTGTTTTACCTTTTGGGCTTACTGCACAAAAATACGCAGACACGCTTTTAAGTGGAAAATGTCGCTTTAATGTGACAGGTCACAGCTCACAAAGAAACGCTAGCCTGGCTCCCTGGCCTTACAGACTAACACATCCATTTTAACAAATTGCCAAACAATTAAATAAATGAACAATTTCCATTCCCCACTATTAAATAATTAAAGCATTTCAAATGTCTCCCTTCCTATCCCTTGCTCCCTTCCGTCTCCTTAAAATCCTCTCAACCTTCATTGCGGCTTCCTCCCATCTTCTCCCCGATGCCACGCCCCTACTTCTTCAATACCTGTTCCCCTTCTTTGTACCCCTGGGGTAGCCCGTTCGTGCAAACAGCACCAACCCCTTCCTTTAACACGCTAGTACCCCATTGTGCTTCGCCACCCCTCCTTCAAAGGGCCATGTCCCCAGCCCCAGAAAAACCCTCCCCTGAGGTGTTCTTTCTGCCCCACTCCCTTAACATAGGGTTTCTCTATTTCCAACTTTTTATTTTGTCTTGCACTGCCAACGTAGCATCCACTAAGTAAAAGCTGGTTCCGTATACCGAGAGATGCACTCCGTCCTCCCGAAAAACAGAAAAATCCTCATAAATTATTTCCATAAACTCCAGCACTTGCGCCCCCACAGCACTACAAAACTTCCCCATCTCCCTGTTAATCTTCTTTCTTGTCCTTTCCACTGCCCCTTCATTCACTACCCCCCTCCAAACTATCTTCAGCAATACATTTGTCCAAACCAACCTTATCCTGGTCCATATCTCCCTTAACCAGCTAAGGTCCCTTTTCATTTTCCTTAACAATGATACTCCTGTGTCTCTGACTAAGTCATTCTCCCCTGTATGTACTATTATTCCCTCCGGGATCCCATGGTGCTCCCTCAATCCCACTAACATGGGCAGCAATTGGTCCCACCTAAACTCCCCTATCCCGACCATCTCACTAACGCAATGTTGTAGCTGCAACCCAGCTGTGTCCCAAAAATCCTTTTTTCTGCCTCTTTCCCTGCCCATTTTACGACTGAATGTTCACAAATTCATATCTGCGGCAACTCACTACTCCTCTGTGCCACATCTGCAAAAGAAAAATTGTTGTGAGTTTCTCTCTGTCACTTCCAAACCCCCCCATCACCCCAGCCCCTGCACTTGTCAACGTTTCTAAACTGCCCCTTGCACAAGCTCTCTGATGTACCCCTTGTACTTTCCAGACCTCCAGCGCCCCAGACTGTTAACCTTATTCTCTGATAGAACAATCCTGCTACCCTCCAATGTCACCCCCATCCTGAAAGAATGAGTTCCACAAACCTCTGCTCTTTACCCCAGGGCCACCAAAGCCCTCCTCATAACTCCCAAGACTTTTGCTGCCGACACTGCCGACCCGTCCTCGTGCTGAAAGACCAACCCTTCTCTTCCCCCACATGTCACCTTCCATGATACACCTATCCTCACTGGGCACAACTCCTTACTACCCCTATCCAGAAGCACCCAACATCCCTTTCCTTTCTGGTCCATCTTTGATCTCCTGATTTTAATATCCACACCTAACTCAGAGAAATGAATATCCCCCCACCTTAAACCTCATTCCCCTCTTCTCCCCCCACCAGCTCGAACACCCTAAATGCCCCAAAGAATAACCAAGTGAAACATTATGAAAACATGTGCCCATCCCATGCTGACCAGAACACCCCTTATAAAGCCTTACATAACCTAACCAACAAGGCCGCTGAGATCGGTCTCCTGTTGTCCTATTCTGTCTTGCCCAACCTTCCAACATTCTGCTTGCCAGCTCTTCGCCACTTGGCTGAAAGCCCCAGAACTATTTCCCGTAAAAATCAATGCCCACCAGTTTCCCCGATATCGTTGCCTTCGACCAGCCCTTGTCCACACACTCCAGTAGAAAGTTAATCACATCATCCCTTCTTCGCTCCTCTGCATCCTCCCTGCCCTTCCAGCTGTGCACTCCCCCCATTATAAATTCCGACCATGCACTTTTTTATGCTGTCCTAGACGGCGGGGCTTGAGAACCCTCCACTAAGGACAGTGCTCTCATTTTCCTATCCTCCACAGCTCCTCCGGGATCCGATGCCCGCTCCAGTCGGCTCCTGGTACCATTCCACGGAATCTCTGCCACTGAAAACGAGAAAATGCATCAGCGATGCCATTATCCTTCCCTTGCACGTGCATTGCTCTAAACACCACATTCCACTTCATACAACGCAGTACAAATTCTCTCATTAATCTAGCCAACCTCTGGTCCTTTGCCAACTGCCTGTTAACCATGTTAACCACTGTCTCATTATCGATATTGACATTTACTTTCTTGTTCCTCAAATCACCTCCCCACAACTCCATTGCCACCAACAAAGGGAAAAAATTCCCAAAAGGCTATACTTCTCCCTCCTCTCTGCCACTGTTCTGGCCACCTGTCTGCACACCACCTCCCCCCCCAGAAAACTCCAAAACCTCCTGAGCCTGCTGGGTCTGAAAAGATTTGCACTTCCCATGAAACTGGATCACTCTGAAGCCACATGGACACCCCATTGAACCCTTCCAGAAATCGCAAAATCCTGCAGTCCTCCCTAACCGCTCCACAGAACCTCACCTGGTGATGTGGGCACTTAGCTCCCGCCATAGACCACGCCATGTTTCTACAAAAAGTGCGCCCCGGGGCTGCTACCCTACACGCAAAATTGAGATGCGCCACTAGCCTCTGCATGTCCACCAATGTCATTTTGAGCGCTAGTATTGCCCTCTCTGGCAAACCTACTAGCCTGCTCACCATGTCGTGCGGCAAGTGTGAGGTCATTGCCACCAAATTCAATCCCAAAAAAGGTCAACACCACTGCCGGCCCTTCAGTTTTGTCCTCCGCCAATGGGACTCCCTACTCCTGCATCAGTGTCTGAAAGGTCCCTAGCATCCACCGACATTCTTGTTCTTTGCCCGTCCCACTAATAAACGAAAAATCGTCCAAATAATGTAACACTCATTCACCTCCTGAAGTGCATGTTAAAACCCACTGTAGAAAAGAACTAAAACACTCAAACAAGGCACATGAAATTGCGCAAAGCTTTGTCTATATAAATGTGTCCTTCAAACTGCATTCCTAGCAGCCAGAAATCCTCTGGATGCACTAGTACCAATCGGACCGCTGCCTTGATGTCGCACTTGGCCATGAACGCCCCACAACCTTCCTTCCTCACCAAACCCACGCCTGGTCCAAACTTGCATAGAACACCCCGCAATCTTCCAGTGAAATAAAATCATTGGGCCTCATTACAAGTTTGCCGGTCCGGTAACTACGGTACCAGTAAGCTTGCCGGTACTGTAGTTACCGGATCGGCAAACTACGAGTTCCACTCGCGGGTGCCTTCCTGCCCGACAGGTCTGACCTGGCGGGTGTACCGGCAGCCGCGAACAGAGCATGTCTGATGCACCGGCACCATTCATGAATGGTGCTGGTGCATCCAACCTCAGGCTCAAATGGGAATGGGGAGCAATTTATTATGGCACCCGCGAATGGGCAATTACCGGGTCCGGCGGGGCTGTAATGACCCGGTAATTGCCCATTCGCGGGTGCTGGAATATTTCGCAAGTTTGGCGGCAGCTTGCCGGTTTTACCGGCAAGGCTACCGCCAAACTTGCAATGAGGCCCAGTGACTGATATGCCCTCCGGCCATGATAAGTGGTGTATTAGTCTAAATTCCCCAGCAACCTTCTTAGGCACGACCTCCAATGGGGACACCACCAAATCTCCCATCAAGTCTGTAAATGGCCCTACCACTCTCACTGCTGCCACCTCCTTGTGCAGTTTGGCCCTCACCACTACAATATTTTCCCGGGCCAACTTCAAATTTTCTGCCAACCGTCTCAACCTTGGGCCTTGTTAACCCAACCTAAAACCCACGCAAAAACCTTCCCCAAAATCTTGGCCCCTTCTCTGTCCGGGTAAAAACTGAGCCACTTCTCCAAAACTGCAATTCTAACTGGAGTATAGGCCTTTCCCCACAACCGGATTCTGTCCTGTGTATCTGTTGCACTCGTGCTTAAATTTGCACACCGTCCTCGTGCAGCCTTCTTTATTGAAAGCCCAACATGCTGCTGAGGGCTGACCCCTGCCTCCTCACCACCCCTATGAGGCGGGGCAACCATGAAAGGGCCGGTAAGGCACAGGTAAACCGCTCGCCGTATGCAGCGTTGGTGCTGGCCGCGTAGTTGAAATCCATTGCAGCCAGAGACCCATGTCAATCTCTTCCCAAACTGCTTGACTATCCCCCGCCATCCTCGTGCTAAAATCTTTGTCGTATCTCACCCATGCAAAACCCCCAAAGCTTTTAAACGCCTTCCTTATTACATCAATGTATTTCAATAACGCTACACACCTCTCAGGGAACTTCTCACAGTAAACACTCGCATATATAATAAAAGTCCAATTGTCAATCGTGACCGGCGCCTTTGGTCTTGTGGCCAACTCCCTCTCCTCTTTAGACCCTTCCTTCGCTCTCACCTCCCTGTGCAGGAGTTTAAAAACATCCACAAACTTCCCAGCCCATATCTTTTCTTTTGTCATCCCCATCAAATGCGCCCAGAGGCTTTGTGATGCCCATATATGGCATCCTTTTTTCCTTCCCTTTACCTTCCGCAGCCTTCTCCTTAGGAACCTGCATTACCTCTAGAGCCACTGGCTCCTCCACCATGTCAGTCTGTACTTCCACTGAGGATACACTGTTCTCCCTTTCTGAGGCCACGTGGTCTGAAGACCTGTTTCCCTGCCTATCCTCCGTGCCCCAGCTCCCTCCCTGCATGTCCCCCATCTCGTGCCCGACCTGTGCCAAGCCGTTGACTATTCCCATTCCTGCTCAACTTTTTCTGCCCTGCCGTCACCTAGCCGCGGCATCCTGGCCTCCACTCCAACACTCCTCATTTCTTTTCTCACCGCGCTCCTGCTGCAGTGACAAAAAACATCAGCAGACTCCCCTTACCAATTTCTCAGCCGTCCTTTTGCATTTCTGCCCCCCTAACCTGACCTTACCCTTCAAACCTTAAACCCCTTCTAACCCTTTCTCTCCCCTGTAAACCATTTTGCTCTTCGTCCTCCCACTGTCCAACATTCTCCTCCTCCCATTTATCATCCCCAGTGAAATACCATTGTTGTTGCGAGCGCATGCTCAGGACTGGCAGCTCCTCTTAGCCCTGCCGCTCCATTGACGTCTTCTTGGCGGGGCCATGCCAACCCCTGCCTGCTCCTCTCTTCTTGGGCGAGGGGTTCTCTCCTCCACCCTTTGCTCCTCCATGCTAGGGGCCGTGCTGCGCCCTCTAGCATGTCCTCTGCATTCATCCGGAGAGGCCGTTCTCAAGCCCTCTCCTTCTGCCTCCTCAGGAACCACGGGGGCTCTGACTAAAGTCCTCCTAGGCGAGGAGGTCGTTCCGCACGTTCCCCTTTTCTCACTAACTGACGGGGACCACTCCCTCCTCCTCCCACCTGCATTCTTTTGCAGGTGTTCCCCCCCTCTGGCCCTCCACGCAGCGGCCCCTCTTGGGTCCGAGAGGCCCCTAACCTCGCCCCTAGCCTGCTTTGTGCCCACCTCTGACCCCACTCCACTAGAGGCCCCCCCGGACCTTTGGCTCCCGACCTGCTGCCTGACCCTTCACCTACCTCTCCCCCAATCCTGGATGCTCTCCTAGGTACCTTCCTCCTGCACCTTCTGGCCCCTTTGTTCCATACTCTGCCCCCCCCTACCTGCTGACAGGCTACAAGCCACAACTGCAGCGAGAGCCCTATCCGCCGCTGCTCTGCACTGTGCTCTACCCTCTCTGGCTCCCTTTACCCCCATAATTTCACCCACTGCCCCTTATTAGCGGGCTTTGGTTGCCCTGCTAATAATATTTAGAGCCTCCATCAATGCATGGGCATCCACAAACCCCCTCTTTCCAGCTCCTTGTCCTGCCATCCCGTTGCACCTGAAATAATTAAATTGATTGCGGCTGCGCATTGCTGCCTTCCCAGAACTCAGCTGGCCCCCGAGCCTAAAAAATGTTCCTCTTGCATGGCCTGCCCTAATATGTGTGTAGGAAGGATACCAGTCTTCCTGAACTGAAACTTGTAAAAGAAATTGATTTCTTTTAAATATTTTATATATATATATATTTTTTAAAAACCTTACCTCCTGCACCCCCCACCAATTATCCCCTGCTGGAACTACTCCTGAACTGCTCAAATTATAAAATACACAGGAAAAGCGTGCATTGCCCTTTAAGGGCTCTGCCCTGCCCCCTGGTGGCGTAGGAATGGAACTGCACTGCTGTGCACCCGTTGGCGTGGAGCAGCCTAATGTCTAGCGGGCTACGGAAGAACCCACCTTAACTGTGCCCTGTTGCACTTCTTCCACTTCCCCCACTGGAAGAAGGCACGCGGGGAACGACTCCCTCCCCCGAAACCAACCCTCACACGCCGACCGGACAGACCCATCTGGGCCCACCGCCGCCAAAATGCCTAAACAACAACCCGGATGCTGCTACACCCACCTAGTGAGTGTGCAGCGTGTGCCGGCCACGAGATGCGGCTCCAAACACGGTAAGAAGGGTACTTTATTTACAGCACCCCAGGCAGTGGTCGAGGTGTATGAAAAGAAGTAGTGGAACTATGTTCCCTACTGGCCTGCACCCACTCCCCACAAACCCCATCTCCACGCCCCCTCCCACACACAATAGAAACCCCCAAACACTTGCACCTGCTGTTTAAGGGAACACCCAGTGCACTGCACTGAAAGTGCACGTTTCAACCTCTTCCTACACTTTTATTTTAAAACTAAATCATTTCAGAATGGTTTCTTTTTAAAATAAAAGTATAGGAGCTGTAAAATGTAATTTTAAAAAGTAGAGGAGCACCACTCCTGACCGCTCTCGTTCACTTCGACCACTGACCCCAGGCTATTACTATATCACAGTTTAGTAAATGTTAACTGACTATCTACCCGCCCACTAATCTCCTTAAATCAGTATGACTAGCCCTCACGCCCTACCTCGGATGCCGCTAACAGGCAAGTCCCACATGCAGGGAAGGATCGGGAGCAGCGACCTGAAACAAACACTCGTCCCAACTGTTGCTTGCTCCCGAATCTTCCCTCCTCCCTTTTATACTCCCCCTGAGGTGCTCTATGCCCAGGCCAGCTTGTTGGCCTGTGCAGCGCCCAAAATCACCCCGGGGGGAAATGCTTTGTGTTCCCCCCAGACCCCCCTTTTCCATGTTGAACCCTATTTAACCATGAACACCATCTCATCACAGAAGCATTAGTAAACTTGTAAACTACCCAGCCAAACCAAGAGGGCATGGTCTGTGACAAGGCAGAACTTCCCTTCTGTGAGGTACTAGTAAGGGATTTGTTTGCTAAACTCTCAGTGCAATGTTGGGATTATTTCCTTCTGTGGGAAAAACGATTTTTGCTGATTTACAGAATCAGCTATTCCTTCACTTTTTCCGTAGACAGGACTTCTCCAAGCTAATTTTGCAAGAGCTAGTTTCAAAAATTAAAGGTCATGAAAAATCTGCCATTAGTATTAGGGGGGTTACTCAATAGTGAGAAAAAAGAAAAGGCTTGTTTTTTAGAGGATTCCATCTCAGCTGGGTGGGTTTATTATTTGGCAGTTTCTTGGTAAAGGGGCCTGGCATGTGTTGGGGTTTGGATAGCCCCAAATAAACACGGACACCAGCGGATGTGCATAGGACCTTCTTTATTCAAACTAAAACAATAAGTGCCTTGTCCCCGGCACCCCGCCTCCACTCTCTACATCACTTCCTGTAGTGACGTCTCCCCAACTAACGAGGACTGCCTTAAAGGCGCAGTCACTTGTAACAACACCCCCAGACAAATGTCCTTACAAGTAACTTGAAACTGTCCAACTGACCACGCTGTTAACACTCCTCCAATAACCTGGGAGGCCTCCTGATGCTTCTCTGGGGTCTTCCTCGCGGCTCTGGATGTGGGCCGCCGCCAGCGTCTTCCTCAGGGTTGACCTGATGTTGAACCTATGGTCCGAGGAGGACCCAGGCTTCATCATGAGTGTCGATATATTCTGGGTCAGGAGCTTCGGGAAATGGCCTGTCTTCTGCTCCTCTCACAACGTGCTTAAACCTCGAGCTATTGCGAGTCACTTCTTGCTCTCCATTCGCAGCTGTGATCATTGTTCCTTTTACCGCGATCACTTGAAGCGGCTCAGGTGCGAACTGCGAATCTGTCTTCTTTGTTGCAACCTTTCGTACCCACACTTCATCTCCTATTTGGAATTCCTTGGACTGTGCTCTCCTCCTTCTGTCAGTCTGCTCCCAAGTTTTCTCTTTTGTTTCTTCATCCCTTTTGATAACTTCTTGGTCTACTTCAGGCCACCTTGTTGGATTGTTGACGATTCTGGTCCTGAACTGATATTTCATCATGAGCTCTGCTGGGGTTCTGTTGGTGGCTTCAAGGAGCGTGTTGCGATAATCTCTCAACATTCTACATAGCGCTTGGTGGGGATCAGTCCCCTCTAGGCGTGCTCTTTGTATGGTCTTTTTGATGGACGCCATGAACCTTTCTGCCATTCCGTTCGCTTGCGGCCACCTTGGTGTTACTCTCTGGTGACGGAAACCCATGTGTTTTGCAAACACCCCAAATTCATGACCACTGAAGGGAGCTCCATTGTCTGATTTCAGTGTGTCCAGTATTCCCCATTCGCTGAAGACTTCCTCGAACGTCGCAGCGACGTGGGCGAACGCTGTTTACTTGACACGTTTTCCAATGGGAAATCTGGAGTGTTCATCGATGAATAGTAGTAAGTAGTCTCCTTCCTCCCGTGCTCCATAGAAATCAACCGCAACTCTTTCCCATGGATGTTCCGGGATTGTGGTTAGTCTGAGCGGTACTGGGGGCTCAGGTTTTGCTGTGCCCTGACATGCTGCGCAGTTCTTGACCCAGGGGAACCAGACATTGCATCTTAACTGTCTTTTCGTGTTCTCCGCTCCGCAATGTCCCTTATGTGCAGTCTTGATGACCTCCGAGCGCAAAGTAGTGGGGATAACTATTTTACAGCCTCAAAGCAGAATGGATTTATCCTGAACTACTAATTCCGTGTGTACTCTCGCCAGTCTCTCAATCTCGTCACAGCATGCGCCTGGGTGTTTTTGGACCGCCCTGCGAAAGTCTTTCCATTTGCTGTTTTCTGTCAAGCTGATAGCCAGCACCATTGATGGGTCTGCAGCCGACGCAACAGCAATAGTTTCACTGGATATGGCGGGCGGTAATGCATTGGCAGTGACGTAGCTAATGTATTCCGAGTCACCCTGCCGTGGTGCGTGGTTGCCAACCGGATGTCTGGAGAGGTAGCCTGTGGGGTTGTTCTCGCCCCCTGGTCGGTGTATGATGTCAAAGTCATACTCTTGCAGACGGATACACCACCTCTCAATCCTAGGGGGCATTTTCGTACGTGGGTTGCCAAAAAGACATAGTAAGGCTTGATGGTCTGTGATTAAGGTGAACCCCTTACCAATGATGAAATTATGGAAGTGTTCGGATGCCCAGACAGCTGCCAGGCTTTCCTTCTCTGCCTGGGAATAGGCAGATTCTGGTGGAGCTAGGGCTCTGCTGGCATACGCCACTATGTGCCTCGGGTGCTCATCTTGACCACTGGTTTGCGCTAAAATGGCATCTAGGCTCACCGGACTGGCGTCTACCACTATCTCGGTGTGCCACTCAGGGTCAAAATATGCTAACTTCCTTGCCTCTGTCAGGGAATGTTTGATAGTGTCGAACGCTACTTGGCATTCCTCCGACCACGCAAATGTGACATCTTTTTGCAGTAGGCGCCTGAGAGATTCAGTGATGGAAGCAAAATGTGGAATGTATCGAGCGCAGTATCCGGCCATCCATAGGAACAATCTGATGTCGGCTACCTGGGTAGGTTTGTCCAGCTGAAAGATGGTCGATACTTTGTCGGGGTCAGGGGTCATTCCATCCGCCGAGAAGATGTGGCCAAAGAACTTGAGTTTGGCCTTGCTGAACCGACATTTGTCAATGTTGAGGGTTAGTCCAGCATCCTGCACTGCTCGGCACGCTTCTCGGAGAGCGTCATCATGTTCGCTGCGTGACTTTCCGAAGACTAGAATGTTGTCACTGTAATTGAGAGTCCCTTTTACAGGACGTATGATCTGTCGAATTGTTTCATGAAAAATTTCGGCCACAGAAGAGATCCCAAAGTTTAGCCACTTGTAGCGGAACAGTCCATCATGGGATGCAAATGTGGTGATGGGTCGTGAATCAGGGTGAAGTACTAACTGGTGGTACCCCTGATTTAGGTCTAATTTCGAGAAGAGAACGGATTTGTTTAGCTGGACTATCATGTCCTCGATTTTGGGTCCGGGGTGCCGCTCTCGCTGAATGGCAGTGTTGGCTACTCTCATGTCTACACATAGTCTCAGGCGACCACCCTCTTTCGGGACGATTACAAGAGGTGAAACCCATGGTGTCGGTCCTGTGGCCCACTCAATGATGTCATCGCGTAGCAGTTGATCTAGCTCTTTCAACACTGCTTCCTGTAGGTGAAACCCTGCCCTGCGCGGGTGTTGTAGGACTGGTTGAATGGCTGGGTCTATGTGTAGTTTGATCGGTGGGCCAATCATTTTGCCTAGGCCATGACACAGTTGCGGGAATTCTTTGATGATGTCATCTTTTGTGATGGCTGAGTTGTCCTGGGATACCATAGTACGTATTTGCCCTTGCTTGCTGACGTTTGTCTCTGAAGATCCGACGACATCTCCCTCTCGGACTGGTATATTGATTAGACCCAGACATGATGCCGTCTTGTAGCTCAGCAAACAATGCCCTTTGGTGGGGCTTCTTATGACATGAATGAGGGTGTTAGTGGACTTGTCGGCAAAAGTGAGTTTCCTTTTAAATGACCCTATGCATTGCAGCGGTGCATCCGCTCCCCATTGGTATATTTTCGAGGTTGATGGGTTTAGTGCCGGTTTGTTGTGAAGTGATTGACATTCTTTTTCTCCCATGACGTTCACCGTCGCTCCTGAGTCAATCAGAAAGCAGAATCGTTCATTGCAAATGTCTATTGGTATTCTGGGTGCCTCCTGGGCTTCCTGTTCATCCATTATAAGATTGACAAACTCCTCATGGGCATATGGGTCATATGCGCTATAATAGTCATGATCCCTCTGATATTCGATTAATGGCTCGCGTCGTACCGATGGTGGTCAATCATACTCATCCATCACTTGCACAGTTTGTCCTTGCGCCGCATATTCTTGGCCGTCTTCATCAGGATATACTTCCTCCACCACTCGTACGTATCTCCTTGCTCCTTGCTGATAGAATCGTGACTGGTGGGACTGGGTTGCGTCCATCCTCTGGGTCGGTCTGACCTGCGAGCTCATACCCATGCGTGGTGTGGGAAACGGTTTTCCTTCCCTACATACAGACTGAAAATGGCCTTCCCTGCCACAGTTGCCACATTTTTGAGTGCGGGGCAGGATCCTGCATGCGGAAATGCCATCCCACATCTGTAACATTGTCTTTGCATACGTGGGGTCGATGTGCTGCTTCTGTCGTAGCTTTTAAGGTTGCCAGCATTGATTGCTGCTATGATGTCACTCTTGTTGTGTTTTGTGGTGGTGTTGCTGGCCATGTATTTTTCCACTCTCTCAAGTATGCGTGCCATTTCACTCACTTCTTCAATAGTAACAGGTTTTTTTAGCAGCTGCTTCTGTAGTGTCGACGATACGCAGCCCTCTATTACTCTGAGTCGAAGTGCTTCATCCAGGGAAAACGCATCAAACTGGCAATGCGCGCCTTTCATGCAAAGTCTCATGAGGAATTCATCCACCGTTTCATCACTGCGCTGTGAGCATTGGTTGAAGACATATCTTCCATTATCCCTATTGGGGACGATGATGAGGCGTTTGTTCAAGGCTGCTATAAGGCTATCAAAGTCATTGATTTCAGTTGGTGGAATGGTTTTAATCAGCGTTTTTATCTCTGTACCCGCAGTGTTAATGAACATGCTGCGTAGGCGTGGAGAGGTTTCTTCCCCTGCAGCGTCAATAAAGTTATTGAAGTCCTCCAACCATTCCACCCACCTTGCTCCTTTGTCGGCTTGAGGCGTCATGGAGAACAGGGGCGGCATGCGCCACGCCGTGGCGGTGGATCTCGTGGCTGCTGGCGGTGGTTGGACGTTGCTTGATCTGCTGCGGTACTCATGGTGAGGCGATTGGTGCTCATCACAGGCAGCGTTCCCCTCGAGCAATGTCGCTGCAGGCTGGAGTGGCCATGCAGTGCTGGTCACTGGCGCCTGGTTCAGGTAGGGGCGCTCCTGTGGCGTGCAGCTGTGATTGTGTGGCAGATGGGTCACCTGTGATTGTTTCTAGCTTGCACTCATGTCACGTACTGTGACGAGGAAGAGGGTCGCGTCGGAATGAGGAGTAGCAGAAAAAAAAGAAGGTTTTTTTTTTTTTTCCTGGATATGACTGCCAGGCACTTGATTGCAGGTGGGGACACAGTGAATTGCTGGATGGGCACTGTGGGGCACACACGACTCTTGTAGCAGCTTTGATAGTTCAACTAAACACGGCGGGATCGCACGTGTTGTGCCTTCCTTTGGGTGCACACGTGGCGGGATCGCGTGTGTGAGGGAGGTGAGTTCCAGGAGTAGCGCTCACCCGGGCGCTGCGCGCTTTGCAGGAGCGGGGATCCGCTGGCCAGTGGGATCACTGGTGTAGGAGAAGGAGCACGCACGGAGGGATCTCCGTCGTGGACAGGAGGAGGACCGCTGGTGGGAGACGTTCTCGTCGCCAAATGTTGGGGTTTGGATAGCCCCAAATAAACACGGGCACCAGCGGATGTGCATAGGACCTTCTTTATTCAAACTCAAACAATAAGTGCCTTATCCCCGGCACCCCGCCTCCACTCTCTACATCACTTCCTGTAGTGACTGTTATGTTCCCCTCTAGGGGCTCACGGGCACCAGGGAGCATGCGCGCTGAATGATACGCTGGAGCCAGGCATATGCACAGCATGCTTTATTCACGTTCAGGCGGCAACTGCCGCAACTATCCCCGACCCTCCCCTTCCCCTGACGTCACTTCCGGAACGTCATGTCCTGGGGCCACAACGGCGGCCCGCCCACACAACGATGTGGGCTATCTGACATCTCCCCCCTTTTTAGAATGCGAGTCCCATGCTTTTTCTCTCACCCCATTTCCTCTATGAGGCGAAGTGGTTTCATGCGGCTCCTCTGGGGGCGCCTCGCTTTGCTTGGGTTGCTCTCTCCGCGGCGGGTGGTGGAGTGCCTGCTTCACCTCCGGACTCTTCTCCGTCTCCTTGATAGGCTTCTTCATGTAGTCTGTCATCCAGCTATCTCTGTCCAATGCCCACCCGCCTCCTTGGGTCGGTATGACACGTTTGAAATGCAAGCTGTTTCTAGTCACTGTGGAGCAGTCACTCCTCTGGGCTGTGACCATGGTACCTTTCTTATGAGTTATGATGAGTGGGGTAGATGCGAAAGTGGCTTCCTCTTTGCGACTCTTGGGTTGTCTGAGCCATACTTCGTCACCGGGTTGCTTCTTTTCTTGTCAGTGACTTCCTTTGTCTTTGCCTTCCTCGCGGTGTCGTTTTCCTTTGCCTCTTGTTCCAGAGGCGTCAGTTCTTGTGGCCTCAGATCTTCTGGTAGCCTCGTGGTGATTGTCCTCCTAAATAGCAAGTCTGCCGGGCATACACCCGTCGTGCTGTGAGGCGTGTGCCTGTACTCTCCGAGTAGCTGGTTGAGAGCCTGCTCGAATGGCTTGTTTTGGACACGGGCGATTTGTAATGTTCTGTTGATGCTGGCCATGAACCTTTCGACCATGCCGTTGGCCTGTGGCCATCGGGGGGTTATTCATTGATGTTGGAACCCCATGTAGTTTGCAAACTTCTGGAAGTCGTGGCTTGTGAATGTAGGACTGTTATCCGACTTTATGACCTTGGGAATGCCATAAGCTGATAGCATTCTGTCGAGTGCTGGGATGACGCTTGATGTTGCACTGCTCTCCATGATCTGGGCGTCGGGGTATCTGGAATGTTCATCCATGAGCACGACCACATGTGTTCCATTACTCAGCGGTCCAAACAGATCTACTGCTAACTCCTCCCACACTTTGTTCGGCAGACGTGACGTCTATAAGGGGTTTGGATGAGGCGGTGGCGCCACTTGGGCACAGATGTGGCAGCTTCCTACAACAGTTTCAACCAGGCGGTCGAGCTGCGGGAACCACACTTTTTGACGGAGGTGCTTCGTGGCGACCACGTCTCGGTGTCCTTCGTGGGCCAGGTGTACTATTCTATCCCGGAGGGTTCTCGGGATGACGACTTTGCAGCCCTTTAATAGTATGTTGTTCTCTACCACTGTTAATTCTTCCCGGACTTGGTCGAACCATTTGACATCCTCACGTGTGGTTTCTGATTCTCCTCTGGCCTGTTGTCTCATGAGAGTCGTCTTATCAGTTTGCAGGCAGTGCCTTGCGATGCGGAGTGCCGGGTCTGACTCCGACTGTGCCGACAGCTCTGTCCATCTAATTGGCAGCGGTTGTAGATGATGTATGATGTAGTTTATGTATGCGTCTGCTATGGATGGTTGGGACGCGGTCGTGGTTACCGGGTGGCGGGAGAGGTAATCTGTGGGGTTCTCCTCTTTCCCTGGTCTGTGTAGTATCGTGAATCTGTAGTCTTGTAGGCGTAGACCCCATCTTGCTATTCTCGGCAGCATTCTGGCTTTCGGACTTCCATAAATGGTGAGCAGGGCCTGGTGATCGGTAATGATGGTGAATTCCTTGCCGAACAGGAAGAGATGGAAATACTCACAGGCCCATACTACCGTCAGGCTTTCTTTTTCCGCCTGTGAGTATGCCTGTTCCGTTGTTGTCAGGCTTCGGCTGGCATACGCTACTATGTGGGTGTTGTATGAGTCTTTGGGGTCTTTTTGAGTCAGTATGGCGCCGAGACCCACCGGGCTGGCATCCACGATCAGTTCGGTGGTGCGGCTGGTGTTAAGACGGATTTCTGAACTCTGTCCTGGTGGCGCAGAAGTTCAGAAGGCCAACCTAATTACTTGGAACAGGGTAACCTCTGGACAAGCCAGACCAATCAAGGTAGCGATCGCGGCGGTCAAGACTAGGTCTCAAGAGGGGTGAGGGTGACTGAAAGCCCGCAGTGAGCACACAAAGCAAGAGCGCTTACAAACTACTCCAAACAGTTGTTTATATCAAAAATAGATACACATTTATTATAAGGCCTTGAAACTAATAACCACAGTAAAAGCAGCAATATACAACGATATTAAACCAACACATACACTATCCACCCAATATATATACAGAATACACAGTTTCACAGCATTAGCAGCACGAAATATGTTATCCACCTGCAGGGGAAGGAAAACAGGCAGTGCGAACCAATGCGTGTGATATGTCCGCCTTCTGAGGCCCCTAACTAGATGGTAGTCCAATCCCTACGAAGAGTGGAGCCTAGCGCTCAAAAGTACCTGCACACGCCGGTGCCAATGGGCAGAAGGTGAAGCTCTTCGGAGGACGTTGGACAGCTCTGTAGGGTGCCCTAATGAAGGAGAACACGGTCCGCGACTCTAGCGCAGCCTCCACTGTGAGGCAGAAGTAGGGCGCGAGTACGGACAAGGGGAGCTGTATTTACAGCGGGGAAAAGCAAGGGGCACTGCAGGAGGGCGACCAGATCCTAGCTAATCTACTCACCGGTCCCCGAAGCAAGCAGGCCCGAGCTTCTCCTCGATAGATGCAGCTTCTGGCAGGTTCTGAAGAGCAGGGAACGTCTCGTCGTCGTGCAGAGTAAAAAGACGTCCCGATCGAAGAATCCTGCACAGTTTTGTCGCCACGGCAGGGCAACGGAACGGCCGGGTGTATTCAAGCCAAACGAGCACCGTTCACCTCTAGCTTAGGGTTGCTAAGCAAACGAAGCGTGTGAGCGTGCCCCGGACTCAGAATACCACCCAACCTGTCGGCGATTACAGAGCAGGACTCCTTAGTAAGCTGGTCAGTCAACTGGATGGCCCAGAGACACTTCCGAAGGCTTACGGCAGGAGTTGATGAAGGTGCCGGGAATAGCTGGTCCTGCTATTCCAATAGGTCGAAGCGCCAGTACAGGCCTTCTTGTTCGATCTTAGGTGGAAAGGGCTTCACCGGACGACAGCAATGAGGAGCAGAAGTTCTTCAGGGGGTCACCAGCGATTCCTCGGTCCAGCCTCGTGTTCGCAGGATACTTGGCTCCTGTATCCCTGGGTTTGTAAGAACTCAGGAGATCGACATGGTAGTGGTGTTTCCAGCTCCCTCTTATCCACGGGTCCCTTCGCGCCAAAACGGAGGGGAGCCAATGGGAGATCCGCTCATCAACACACATACCATACGTGGACCAATCACGGACCACAGTGGTCCCAGGCATTCACACCACCCTAGACTCTCTGGCACCCAGGATGTGTATTGGGACCAGACAGCCCAGCCCACATCCTGGGGGCACTCAAACGACATGTAGAAGCCCGCGAAAGCAACCGTGTTTCGCGGGAAACTACATGCCCAAATAAGGAAGGCCCCGGGTCGCCTGACCCGGGGGAAGGTAAAGGGAGCAAGACGGACAGTGGACGAGACAAAGGAGCCTCGTGGTCCGGCCATTTTGGGTAGCCGGGCCACCCTTTTGTGTTCGCGGCAAAAAGGTGCTCAGAACGGCAAAAGGAGCTCAAAATAAACCAAATGATCGCTGCCACCAGCCCAGTCCCTGAATGACTTGCACCGATCCAAAAACCATCCTACAAGAGTGTCTAGGGTCTGTAGAAGGCTAGAGACCCAAGAGAGCTGTAACTTAGCTTACAGTGCCCTCTTGTGTCGTGTTGCACTAAAATGGCGACACGATAAAAGAAACTACGGGAAACAGCGTTCCCCGGTACTGACTGTCTTAAGGGCATGTCAGTTTCCCCGTAAGAAAGGAGCGAAAGCCCAGAGGAGTACGGCAGAAGGCTGCACTTCTCTGGCAAAGTCAAGAAAACAGGTTGAAAACAATAGCAAAAAGTTTAGGGGTTGCCACATGGAAGGAAAGTTCCCTACAATAACGAAATCTTTCCTAACAGCTGGCATCAAAGTATGCCATGTCTTCGGCTTGAGATATGGCTTCTTGTATCGTCTCAAATGCATCTTGGCACTCTTTTGACCAGACGAATGGTGTGTCCTTGCGTGTGAGCAGGCGTAGCGGGTTGCTGACGGTGGCATAATCTTTCAAGTATCTGGAGCAGTAACCGGCTAGGCCCAGAAATGACCTGAGGTCCGTGGTGTTGACGGGGGGGGGCGGCTGAATTGAGTGCCTTGACTTTTTCCGGATCTGGTCTCATTCCTTTGTCTGAGAAAATATGTCCAAAAAATCTCAGAGATCCTTTTGAGAATTCACACTTCGACTTGTTTAACGTTAGACCTGCCTCATCAAGTGCCTGACACACTCTGTGGAGTGCCAAGTTGTGTTCTTCTTGTGATTTGCCGTAGACTAAGACATTGTCTGAATAATTCAAACAGTTTGGGACGTGTCTTATCACCTTGTGAATCTCCTCCTGAAAGATTTTGGCGGTGGAGGAGATGCCGAAACTGAGTCTTTTGTACTGAAAAAGACCAAGGTGGGTAACGAATGTAGTGATATATCGGGATTCAGGCGCAATTTCGATCTGATGATAGCCTTTTGTAAGGTCTAGCTTTGAGAAGATCCTCGCTCCGTGAAGGAGATGGATCATGTCAGTGATCCTGGGTGCCTGGTGCCTTTCTCTTTCGATCGCTGTGTTGGCTCTGCGCATGTCCACGCAAAGGCGTATGGACCCATCCGGTGATTTCTTGGGGACCGGGACGATGGGTGATACCCATGGTGTGGGACCCGACACAGGTTCAATGACGTTCATTTTGATGAGTTTTTCAAGTTCCTCTTCCACCTGCCTTTGAATGTTGAACGGAATCCCTTGATAATGTTGGGCAACCAGCTTGATGTTTGGATTTATGTGAAGGTGTAGTTTCCTGTTTTTCAACTTGCCTAGGTCGGTGAATAGCTTCGGGAATGATTGTTCAATTGCATCGGGTCTTGCAAAGTATTTATGCGCCATCAGCTGGTATAAAACGTGTACTAGTCCCATGTCTACGACGGTCCGGAAGCTTAGGATGCATCCGCTGTTGACTTCAGTTTTCAGAATATGTAGTGGGACTTTCGCCGTGTGTTCCTTATGGGTGCACCAGGCTGTGATCATGCCTTGGCACGGCAAGGGGTTCGTGGAGCCGTAGGGATATATGTCTACTGCGGCTTTCCTGATCTTGGGCTGCGGTGCTAATGCCTCGCGTGCTTGTTCGCTGATGATATTAACTGTCGCTCCGGTGTCTATCAAAAATTGTAGCGGGGTGTCATTCACGTGGAGTGTTAGTATGGGACTGTGTTGGGTGGCTGCTGTGTTGTCTTTTATGGCCCACACGTAGCCTTTCCTCCTTTCATCTTCCTCTGAGGACGGGTTGTCACTGCTTGTAGGTGATCGGGTCTCAACATATCGTACAAATCGTCTTCTGTGTGAGCGTCTCGTGTCTTCCGACAAACGTCTGCCCTCGCGGGTGTATCGGCTTTTGCGGTCACCGTCCTCTCTTATCATGGGTTTTCTGTCACTATCCCCCCTGGCCCTGGTCGGACTCTGGCAGATGTATCGTCGCCTGTCTTGATTCCTGTGTTTGTTCGGCGTGTGTGTCGGTGCATTTTTGCACATGGCCCGGTAATGATCCATTCCTCTGCATGCGGCAAATTGTTGTCCTACTGTAACGCTCACCTGATTCTCGCAGAGGCGCCGGTCTTGACTGGGCGACTACCGTATCTTCAAAGGTGATGTGCAGCACCCGGTTGGCTCTTTGGGCTGGACCTCTGTGCCCTGTATGCCTGACGTGCAGAGAAGATGTCTGCAGATAGAAAATACGGGGTTAATGAACTGGGGTTATTGGGGTGTCCCTATCTCTTTCCTCTTCTCCTCTCCTGTAGACCCCCACAGGTTAACGCTCTCACCTTAGGTAAGTGAATGCCGAGCTCACCATCTGCCTCGGGGCAGGGTGCTGTAACCAGTTTCTTCACTGGATAGGTAGCGCAGGTCTCTTGACTTCAGAGGACTGCTGTCCGTCGTTTACTGCACGAACGGTAAGTTTCGAGTAACTCAAATGTCTTTAAAGTCTTTAATAATGATGTCTCTTGTTTTGCAGGGTTCCGGCGATGGCGGATGACGGGCTGAAGTGAGTTGAAGATGGAGCCCGTGTGATGAGTAGAAGCGCCTGGAAGCACGTAAGTAAGCGCTTGTTGCCAGCTTCACAATGCGCTCTAACTGTCTTTTATTTTGCAGGTACAAGTTCGGAGCGGCTGCAGGGTGCCGGGATACCCACTGGGTTAGATGTGGAAAGGAGTAATGGCACGTGAGTATTAAAGTTCCCCAATGTCTTTAAACGCACCTTGTTTTGTCTTTCAGATGCGGGATGCAGCGCCGACGGCCTCCGGAGCGTGCGAAGAGTTGGTAAGCTTTTGTCTTTCAGATGCCGGAATGCAGTGTGAAGACCTCCGGAGCGCACGAAGAGTAGGTAAGCCTTTGCCTTTCAGATGCCGGAATGCTAACCTGTTCTTTCTTGTCTTTATAGGAGTTGCTGAAGACTGGATTCAGGATGGTAAGCCTTTTTCCTTAGGCCCAGGACCGGATGCAGAAGACACGATGAGCGTTCTGCTGCAGAGGGTGCAGAATAACGCAAAGCAAGATTCATCCACCGGGTGTGGTTTAAATAGCCTCCTGTAGTGCTTAGGTGTCTCCTTCCACAGCCATGCCTAAGTAAGAAAAGAGTTCCTGGTAAGAAAAGAGTTCCTGCCTTCCAGAAGAGTTCCAGTGTTCTGAATCTAGGGAGTGGCTCCAGCCCCACCCAACAGGAAAAGTAGTTCCAAACAGAAGAGGATCAGAGACTCAACTGGCAGGCAAGTAAGCAGCATGGTCTGCTGCAGGTAAGTCCACCCAAGCATTATGAGCCCGGCGCTTCCAGCGCTGGGACTGGGCATATTTATGAGCCTGGTGCCACTGGCGCCAGGACTGGGTCCAAAAGGTCCCAATTGGGACTGGTTGGCACTCGGAACCTGGGTTATGGATCTGCTTCCAAGGGAGTTGGGAAAACCCTGACCTTTTGGAAGCAGAGACCATGACAGTACCCCCCCTCAAGGCCCCTCCCAAACCGGGCTTCTCCGGGGGTTTTGGCTTGTCAGGAAATGTTCGGTGAAATCTTTTGATTAGGCGAGGAGCGTGGACATATTCAGCAGGTTCCCAGGATCTCTCTTGGGGGCCGTAGCCTTTCCAGTCAATTAGGTAGAATAGTTTAGATTTGGAGATCTTGGAGTCCAGAATGCTTTTGACTTCAAACTCGAGTTCTCCATCAACTAGGATAGGTTTTGGAGATTTGGTTAGTCGGGTTTGAGGTTGCACGGGTTTTAATAGAGAGACGTGGAAGACCGGATGTATCTTCATGTGCGGGGGCAAGTCCATCTTGACCGCTACTGGGTTTACTATGGTAGTGATGGAATAGGGACCAAGGTATCTTGGGTTGAATGTGCGTGGCCCTTTTAGAGATAGATATTTGGTGGATAACCAGACTTGATCCCCTACTTGGTAGTGAGGGGCTTCCTTCCGATGTTGATCTGCTCCTTTCTTGTATTGTTCTTTAGCCCTTTGAAGGTGAGAAACAGCTTCCTTAAAGGCTTGGGTGATTGTAGAATGCAAGTAGTCTACTGCTGGTGTTTCAAGATCTTGGAGGGGATCCAACTCCGAGGTTCGAGGGTGACTGCCGTACAAAAGAAAAAACGGGGTTTTCCCAGTTCCCGAATGGACAGAGTTATTGTAGGCATACTCGGCTATCCAAAGGATATCTTTCCAAGTTTTTTCAGTTTGTTGCAGCATGCAGCGTAAATACTGTTCCAGAGTTTGATTGGTCCTCTCGGTTTGTCCGTCGGTCTGAGGGTGGTGACTGGTCGATAGTCTCACATCAATTTGAGCCGACCGACAGCAACTTCGCCAAAAATGAGAAATAAATTGACTACCTCGATCCGAAATTAGAACCGAAGGAAAACCGTGCAGTCGGACGATGTTTTTGAGAAATTCTCGGGCCAGAGTTGCTGCTGTTGGCAAGCCTTTGAGCGGAATGAAATGCGCCATCTTGGAGAATAAGTCCACGATTACTAGAATCGTATTGTATCCGGAGCATGGAGGTAGATCGGTGATGAAGTCCATAGAAAGCGTATGCCAAGGGCGAGGTGGGATGTCAATAGGGCGTAAGAGGCCTGCTGGTCTTTCCTTTTGACCCTTGTTTTGGGCGCATACTCCACAGGACATTATAAAGTCTCTGATATCTTTTTTCCAAGACGGCCACCAGAAGTAGCGCTTGATCTTTTCTGAGGTCTTGGCTATACCGGGATGACCTTCCATTAAAGAGTCGTGATAACAAGAGATTACTTTTTTCTGTAAATCTGTGCTGGGTAGGTATAATCGTTCTTGGAAATACAATAAGTTGTCCTTTACTGCAAAGTCCTTTCCCTGCAGATGCCAATTCTGTATGTCTGCTGGAGTTACAAGTTGCCTGGCTTTATCCTTAACTTCCTCTATGGATTCTGTGGCGATTACACCCAGAATTCTTTGTTCGGGAATGATTGGTACAGGTTTAGGGTTGATCAAGTGTTCTTCCACTCCCATCCGAGAAAGGGCATCGGCTTTACCGTTCTTTGTACCAGGTCGATAGGTAATTATGAAGTCAAACTCGGCAAAGAATAATGCCCAACGAAGTTGTCTAGAGGATTGGGCTTTTGCGGTTTTCAAATATTGCAGGTTTCGGTGATCCGTAATCACAGTAACGGTGTGTCGGGCCTCCAGCAGATAATGCCGCCAAGCCTTAAAGGCAGACTTGATAGCCAGAAGTTCCTTGTCATTAATCGTGTAATTGACTTCAGGAGGCGAGAATTTGCGGGACCAAAATGCCACGGGATGCAACTGATTGGTTACCGGGTCCTTTTGTGATAGAACTGCCCCCATGGCAAGGCTTGAAGCATCAGTTTCCACGATGTAGGGGAGTTCGGGGCGAGGGTGTTTTAAGATTGGTGCAGAGATAAATTTAGTCTTCAAATCCTGGAAAGCTTGTTCCGCCTCGGTAGACCATTCAAAACGTTTGTTTTTCTTTATCAAGGCAGTGATGGGCTGGACTATTCGAGAGAACTCGGGGATAAACCTGCGGTAAAAGTTAGCGAAGCCTAACATGCTTTGCACACCTTTTACGGAGGATGGTGATGGCCATTTGAGAACTGCATCGACCTTCTTTGAATCCATACGCACTCCGCCAGGTGATAATATGAATCCCAAGAATTCAACTTCAGTCACGTTGAAAACACATTTTCCCAACTTAGCGAAAAGTTTGTGTTGACGCAATCTTTCGAGGACCATTTTCACGTGTTTCCGATGTTCAGATTCCGATGAAGAATAAACGAGAATGTCGTCGATGTAAACAACCACACACATCTATGAGCTCTCTGAGGACATCGTTCATAAAATATTGAAAGGCGGCTGGGGCATTGCAAAGTCCGAAGGGCATGACCTGATATTCAAATAGCCCATACTTGGTGCGGAAGGCCGTCTTCCATTCATCGCCCTCTTTTACTCGTACCAAGTGGTAAGCTCCTCTAAGATCCAGCTTTGTATATATGCATGCTTTTCTGACTTGGTCCAGGAGTTCAGGGATCAAAGGTAACGGATATCTATTCTTAACGGTGATCTGGTTCAGGGAGCGATAATCGATACAAGTTCTAAGGTCTCCTTCCTTTTTTGGAACGAAGAACAAAGCTGAAGAGGCAGGGGACTTGGAAGGACGAATAAACCCATTTGCCAGGTATTGATCCAGGTATTGTCGAAGGTGAAGGTTCTCAGGCTCGGTGAGGGCATAAATTCTACTACAAGGAGGAGTAGATCCAGGTATCAGGTCTATCTGGCAGTCATAAGACCTATGAGGAGGTAGAGAGTTAGCCTGCTCCTTCCGGAAAACATCTTGGTATTCTAGGTATTCGGGAGGTAACTGGGGAGTCTCTGAAGAAATTGCTGCCAGTGCAACACCAGGTGGAGGGTGACAAGTAGAGACACATTCTGGAAACTGGACCGTTCTTGCTCGCCAATCGATCAGAGGATTGTGTTTCTCTCAAGGTATTCCTAGAATAATCTGGAACTGAGGGGCCTTGATCACATCGAACACGATCTTCTCATGGTGTCCATCTTGACTTACTAGCGTCACCTCTTGAGTGGTATGCGTTACTGGCCCGGAGGCTATCTCCGTACCATCCACCGTAGTAATGACGTCCTTTACAGCCTTGGGACAAAGAGTTAGATTCATCCTCAAAACCATTTCATGATCCACATAATTGCCGATGGCACCGCTGTCGACGTAAGCTTCAATTGCATGTAATCGATCCGGATTATCAGGGCTAATGAGGACCATAGGTATCACGAAATGCGAGGTCACGGAACTGGTTTTCACGCTCGGCAAGAGGACCTCTATTCTTGTCGGGCGAGGTCGTTTCCCTGCTCAGAGTTTGTAACTGTGGTAACTGCAGCTCCTACTGCCTTCTTGGCAGGTTTCACCGGACAGTCTCGAGGAAAGTGCCCTGAGTTTCCGCAATATAGGCATAATTGCAACTGTTTTCTCCTTTCCCGCTCTCTTTGTGTTAGAGGACCTTTCAGACCCCCTATTTGCATGGGTTCCCCGGAGTCTACTCCTTTGGATGGAGTTGGCGGTTTGGAAAATACTCGAGCATCAAACTTGGAACGATCGGCCTTCCTGTTCTGCAGTCTGTGATCTATTTGAACGACCAAGTCTATATAATCCGAACAGTCTTGTGGGGGATTCACTACTTGGGCTAAAACGTCTTTGAGCTCTCCACGTAGACCTCTATAAAACAGCGTAATCCTTTTGTCCTCAGGCCATTGAGTTTCCACTATTAGTCTATTGAAAGATGCAATATAAGCCAAAAGGTCTTGATTACCCTGTCGCAACGAAAGAAGCTCATTGTCCAAGGCCTGCCCCTGTGCATGTCTTGCGAACAGTTTTTCCATACTAAGCTGAAAGGCTTGAAAATCATGGAGAACCGGATCATCTTGATTAACTAGAGGGATCGACCAGTCTGCCGCATTGCCACTAAGGTACGAAAGTACAAAAGCTACTTTAGCTTGATCAGTTGGAAAGGCTGCTGGCCGGCATAAGAAGTGCAACCGGCACTGATTGATAAATACCGCAAACCTCTTTGGGTCACCAGAAAATCGTTCGGGCGGAGCCAGAGGTACATTCCCAGGTAGGTTGATCTGCACTGGATTCATAGAGGATGTTGAAGGAAGATTTGCCCCTGATGCGGGTAGCGGAGTCTGTCCGGCTTGTGACTGTAGCAATTGTCTAGCAAGATCATCTGTTCTCTCCTTGGAAATAATTAGTTCCCTTCTTAGAGCGTTAGTTTCCTGACGAGCTGCATGCACTTCTGCCCTTAGTTCCCCAAGTAACCGGGCTAGGTGGTCACTATCCGAGGTTTCCATAGCGCCTGGGCGAGAGTTTTGCGGTAGGCTTTGCTCACCTGATTCTCGCAGAGGCGCCGGTCTTGACTGGGCGACTACCGTATCTTCAAAGGTGATGTGCAGCACCCGGTTGGCTCTTTGGGCTGGACCTCTGTGCCCTGTATGCCTGACGTGCAGAGAAGATGTCTGCAGATAGAAAATACGGGGTTAATGAACTGGGGTTATTGGGGTGTCCCTATCTCTTTCCTCTTCTCCTCTCCTGTAGAGCCCCACAGGTTAACGCTCTCACCTTAGGTAAGTGAATGCCGAGCTCTCCATCAGCCTCGGGGCAGGGTGCTGTAACCAGTTTCTTCACTGGATAGGTAGCGCAGGCCTCTTGACTTCAGAGGACTGCTGTCCGTCGTTTACTGCACGAACGGTAAGTTTCGAGTAACTCAAATGTCTTTAAAGTCTTTAATAATGATGTCTCTTGTTTTGCAGGGTTCCGGCGATGGCGGATGACGGGCTGAAGTGAGTTGAAGATGGAGCCCGTGTGATGAATAGAAGCGCCTGGAAGCACGTAAGTAAACGCTTGTTGCCAGCTTCACGATGCGCTCTAACTGTCTTTTATTTTGCAGGTACAAGTTCGGAGCGGCTGCAGGGTGCCGGGATATCCACTGGGTTAGATGTGGAAAGGAGTAATGGCACGTGAGTATTAAAGTTCCCCAATGTCTTTAAACGCACCTTGTTTTGTCTTTCAGATGCGGGATGCAGCGCCGACGGCCTCCGGAGCGTGCGAAGAGTTGGTAAGCTTTTGTCTTTCAGATGCCGGAATGCAGTGTGAAGACCTCCGGAGCGCACGAAGAGTAGGTAAGCCTTTGCCTTTCAGATGCCGGAATGCTAACCTGTTCTTTCTTGTCTTTATAGGAGTTGCTGAAGACTCGATTCAGGATGGTAAGCCTTTTTCCTTAGGCCCAGGACCGGATGCAGAAGAAACGATGAGCGTTCTGCTGCAGAGGGTGCAGAATAACGCAAAGCAAGATTCATCCACCGGGTGTGGTTTAAATAGCCTCCTGTAGTGCTTAGGTGTCTCCTTCCACAGCCACGCCTAAGTAAGAAAAGAGTTCCTGGTAAGAAAAGAGTTCCTGCCTTCCAGAAGAGTTCCAGTGTTCTGAATCTAGGGAGTGGCTCCAGCCCCACCCAACAGGAAAAGTAGTTCCAAACAGAAGAGGATCAGAGACTCAACTGGCAGGCAAGTAAGCAGCATGGTCTGCTGCAGGTAAGTCCACCCAAGCATTATGAGCCCGGCGCTTCCAGCGCTGGGACTGGGCATATTTATGAGCCTGGTGCCACTGGCGCCAGGACTGGGTCCAAAAGGTCCCAATTGGGACTGGTTGGCACTCGGAACCTGGGTTATGGATCTGCTTCCAAGGGAGTTGGGAAAACCCTGACCTTTTGGAAGCAGAGACCATGACACCTATGGCGGGGCATTCCCCCGTGTGGGGGTATTCGTATCCACATTTGTAACACGTGGCTTCTGGACGTTTGTTTCCTTGAGTGGGGTTGGAGTATAATTTGTTGACTGATTCAACGTTATCACTGTGCTGTTGTAGTGACACTTTTCCTAGATTGTCCAGTTGTAAGTCCACTGCCGCTTCCATACGGGCCAGTGCTAGGATTTCTTCCAGGGACCTCTATTTCTGTAGAAGTTGCTTACGAAATGGTTGTGAGAGGCATCCTGCGATGACTTGCGACCTGAGCGCCTCTTCGTTGGAGTATTTGTGGAATTCACAATGTTTCAGTTTGATGCGGAGGCGCACCACAAAATTGTCTATTGACTCGCCCTTCTCCTGTCTGGTCGTATGAAACATGTGGCGTTCATAATCCACGTTGGTATGTGGTGCATAATAGTCTGATAGTTTGGCATGCAGTTCTCCATATGTGACAGTGTCCACGCTGAGTAATTCCCCCGCGATATCTCTTACTTCCGGTCCTATTGCCATGAATAGTGTATTTTTCAGTCTCGTGTCATCTGTTAGACCTATGGCACCGGTGTAGAACTTGAAATCCCGCAGCCAAATGGTCCAGCGGGGACCTAGATTCAAGGTATCCCGTATTTCAAAAGAGTTTGGCATGTGCATGACTTGGGATGCACCCCCTTCATTTTGCGTGTGTTGGGTGTTGTCCTGTGCTGCATTTGTTGCTCCTGGTGACGTTGTTGCCGCCGTTCCCGCCCCTCCTGAGGATGAGGCTGTGGTACTCGCCGAGTCCGACATGTCGGAAGCTATGTAAAGGTTCTATGCGTAGATAATTGGTGTCGATGCTGGAGTCGTGCTCCTTAGGGGCGTGGATTGAGGCCCCCGTTGCTTGAGATTCGTATTTATCTCAGCCCACGTATGGAGTGGGATGCGTATTGAGGTTTATCTGTTGCTTCGATCCGCACGTGGGGCGGAATGCCTGCTGCATAGGAGCGGTACACGCTCGAGATTCTGGTGCCCCGACTGAGCACCAAGCAGGGGTGGTGCATATGCTAGCGCTGCCTTGCTGTGTGGCCCATCTCGCCTCGCGGCTTGCACAACTCCACATCGCGTCGGGGATGAGCGCACCTCACCTCGTGTTGTGGGCGGGTTTCTCCAACGCTCCTCGCTTTGGGCCCCGTGCTTTCACGCTGCCTTCACCAGGCGTGCGGGCGCCTCATCAAACTGTATGGAGCGTCGGGCGCGGGTCGCCTGGGCTCTTTTCTGGGTCTGCCGTCTCTCGAGGGGTGGCACCACGTTGTTTTCGCTGATGCCGTGTCCGAGGTGCGCCGACGCGCTACCCTGCTCGGCTGCAGACCTCGGCAAGGTGTTAGTGGGACACGTACCCGCTCGTCGCAATTGTTATGTTCCCCTCTAGGGGCTCATGGGCACCAGAGAGCGCGCGTGCTGAATGATACGCTGGAGCTAGGCGTATGCACAACATGCTTTATTCACGTTCAGGCGGCAACTGCCGTAACTATCCCCGACCCTCCCCTTCCCCTGACGTCACATCCGGAACGTCATGTCCTGGGGCCACAACGGTGGCCCGCCCACACAACGATGTGGGCTATCTGACAGTGACGTCTCCCCAACTAACGAAGACTGCCTTAAAGGGGCAGTCACTCGTAACAGCATGTTGGAAAATGAGATTAATCTATAATCCGCAGCTTTCAACACTGTGGATCGCTCTGCCCTCTCTTACCTCAGTTGGGCTCTCCAGCTATGTTAAATGGTTTCATTCTTATCTTTGTTACTGCTCCTATTCTGTTAGTTGGTCCGGCCGCACCTCTTATTCCTGTCCACTTCTCTACGGTGTGCTTCAAGGCTCTGTACTTGGCCTTATCCTTTTGTTCTCTCTACACTATCCCTCTTTGCGCTCATATCCTCTTACAGCCTATCCTGTAATTTCTACGCCGACGACATGCAAATCTTTTTTTCCTTCTCATTCACTGACTCGCTACATTCTACTGTGTCAAAATGTTTTTTGCTATACAGCTATAGTGGGCTTCTCACTTTCTCCAACCCAACACCTCTAAAACTGAGGTTCGCTTCTTTCCTGCCACTAACCTACCACCCCCAACTCGCTTAAACCTGATTTACGTCTGCCAGGTGTGGCCCAGGGAGTCCTGGTGGGCCACCTGACAGGGGGGCGGCCTCTTAAATTTTATGCAGCCCAGGAGGACTGAAAACGTTGGGCGCTCCCTGCTGTGGGGAGTACCAGTAATTAGAGTACTCGGGCCCGTTGGGCGCTCCCCGGCTTGTCAGAGGATCCCTTCATTGCAGGCCCAAGAAGCGGCAGTGAATGGGAGCAGAGCAGAGCGGAGCACTTGTAAACCCTCTTGAAGAAGGGTTGAATCCGTTATCTTCACGCCACTCTGATCGCGCCTGTAGCAGTTTTGTCTCTTTTCAGAGTAAAGGAACGCTCGCACGATTATGCATGAGGGTCCTTTACTCTAACCATTTTTCCTTTTTGTTCAAGGATCCCCGACATGCGACACTTTTCTTTTTTCTTTTAATCCCTGCACGCGGGTGACATAACCCCCTCCTTTGAACTATCCTCTGCCCTGAGCTTAACCTTGGCCTGTTCGATAAACTCGGAAAGAAATCATTTAGAAGGGCAGGCCACCCAATGCCATCCAGTAACCTTAATGCCAGGCACCTTTCTCAATCACCCTGAACTCCCTTGGAACCTGCTCTAGAGAAGGGGGAATGAAAAACTGAGAGGAACGGGCAATGGGAACCTCACACTGGACCCCTGGTGGATCATAATTTAATTTCATAGCAGGTCTGTTCTCCATGGTGGGATGCCGGAGAGCAGCTAGGGCCCTCTTTCAGGATTTGCCCCAGACTCAGCAATCCACCCTGTACCGAGTCAAGGTCCCCATCTTCTAGAGGAGAAATGGGTAATGGTTCCTCTTCTACATCCAGATTGAGGTTCAGGTTTCCTAGGAGTAGGATCTGGATCTGTAGGTGTAGGGACAAACACTAGTGTATGATTTAACCATTGTTCTGGGTAGACACCAAACTGCTTGCTCTCAAGCGTCAGCGTCTGCACTGGCCTCTGGCTGGCCTTCTACTGTTTTCACAGTCTTGGTAGCTAGAGAAGCTTCTGGGGATTGACCCTTCAAAGGTTCTTCTTTGGGCCTTTCAGCACATAGTCGCTTCTGTTTTGTTATCGGCCCCTTGGCAGCGTCTTCATCAGTCACTTCCGGTGCCAGCTCCACCTCATCCCCGACGGGGAACAGGTGGTTCCAGTGTAAGGTCTTGATGTTCCTTGGCCGCCCTTCCTCTCACAGTCGGTACACAGGTACTCCTAGCTGATGATAAATGGCTGAGACTCCCACTTGTCACCTGGCTTGTTGTGCCCTCTCTTTCCCGAGCTGCGGATCAGTACACGATCACCAGGCTGAAGTGCATGAAACCTGACCTTGGTGTAGTAGCAGCTTTTGTTTCCTTCCACTCTTTTCTCAGCGGCAGCTTGGATGAGCTGATGTGCTTGCTCCAATTTATGCCTGAGTTGTTTTACATAGCTGGGGTAGTTCGCGCTGCCTGTTCCATCTACGGACATCCAAAACACTGGTTTACAGGCAGCCAGGCATCCCTTACAGACATCTAGAAATCCAGTGTAAATCCGGTGGCATCAATATTCGTACATTGGTAAGCATGGGTCAGGGTAGTCACATGCTGACTCCATCTGTTCTCTTTATCTGGCTCAAGGGTACCCAGCATTGCCAAGAGTGTTTGATCAAACCTCTCCTCTGGGACATCCCCATGAGGGTGATATGGAGTTGTACATGACTTATTGTTGCCAACCATCTCCAGCATCTGCTTTATGAGCATCTATTCTAAGTCCGGTTTAGCAGTTCCTGGTCAGAAGTAATCATGGCCGGCCAGCCTTAGTGAACAAAGTATTTTTCCCACAACACGCAATCAACAGTGGTGGCACGTTGATCTTTGGTGGGAAACGCCTACTCGTTCCGAGTGTCATCACCATGGTGTTCTGTACACCTCGCCTGTCCATCTTCAGCTTGAGGAACTAGAAGCAGACGAGATCCCTAGGCCTGGAACTCTACTGGTGATGAAGACAGACTGCAGAACGAGCTGCAGTCTTCCTGGTGACACACCTAGCGCAGTGCTGGAAATAATACTCAACATCTGCTGCTAGCCTTTGCTAGAAAATCTTTGAGCGGACCAACTCAAAGGTTCTGTTGCTTCCAAGATATCCATGCTGGTCATGGAGTGTACACAATACAGCTCTGCAGAATCTCTATGGCAACACCAGGCGATGTAGAAGCTGGTCTTCAACTTTGCTTTCCTTGTACAGGATTCCACCCTTGTGCACGAGTCTTCAACTCCTTCAGCACTGCAACTTGCTTGGGGTCATGAGATAAGTCTTTGGACATATCCGCTGCTGTGGTCTTGGCTTTTAGGATTGGAGCCTTGCCAGGATCCACTAGTTGTGTGTCCGGTCCTGTCTTCCCAGTCTGCGGAGGATGCTGAGCCCCACAGATCCCTCAAGAACGTTGAATCAACAGATACTACCCAGCTGAAGAAACAACTCTCCCAAGGGAAAAGGGGAAGTGGAGAAAACAACAAACGACAGACGCCTGCTTCTGGGTGGCTGCAATCTGTACAGGAAAACAACTGGGTTAGTCAAGAGCTTACACTTCACTGCACAACTTTCTAACATCTGATATTTACTTAATCCATACCTGTCAACCTCCTTAAATTACTTGGAGGTGGAAAGGTTTATAAACCTTGTAATGTGACTCCTTGTTACACCAATGAAAGAAATTATTCAAACTTCCAGGATTCCAGGTGAATTCTCAGATACATTAGGCCTCATTACGACGCAGGCGGTAAGTTACCGCCTGGGCCGTGACTTTACCACCATGGCGTAAACTACGTTTACGCCATGGTGGTTGGCGGACTTACCGCCCCATTCCGACCTTGGCGGGGCGGTAAGTCCCCAATCCCCATTTACCCTTCCCCATTCCCATTTTTGCCCCATAGGGCATAATGGGAGTGGGGAAGGCGTTAATTACGCCACCGTAAATTACGGTGGCGTAATTAACTCCATGGTCCCTTAGCGCCATGGATTTTAACACCTGCTAAAAGCAGGTGTTAAAAGCACCATGGCGCTAGGGGACCTCGTAATTGGCGGTAAGGGGTCGGCGCAGCTAACGCTGGCGTAAACCCCTTACCGCCAGGGTCGTAATGAGGCCCATTGACTTCAATTCTTTAAAGCTTCCCTTACAGGGGAAAGGTTTTTGTGTAGCTAGAAAACTGAGGACTTGGTAATTGGGAAAGAATCTTTGTTCCTCAACATCAGCAATTCAGACTGAATGACCTTACTGCAGTTCTTTCTTTAACTCACTGTGCTCCTACTTGCAATGTTCATTTCACTTTCAGATAGTTCATATACTCATGCACAAGTTCGAGCCGTAATATGAAACACTTTTATTTCAAATATGGAGAAACAGTTCAAATGTTAAAACAAGCCAGCAAGACTTGATTATTCATCATTCCTTCCATGCACGCCCGATCCGATCAGGAATAACAGAAATTCAGTCGGAAATACGCCGCAGCAGAAAGGAGGAATCTCTGTTTCAACTCTTTCTCCAATGCACATGCTCCCAACCAGATAGCGAGTCTCAACTTAACACATGCGCGGTGAACGTTATGAAAAATAATCAACGTTCACTAATCTTGGGCGCCTGCGTAGTGAAAGAGCCATTGCCCAATTCAAACCCAAAGGGTACATTAACAGAACCCTGACACTTGAGCAATGAAACCAATTTGAGAGACAGCGCTCAAACAAATAAATGGCTGCGCCTCTCTCAAATATTCAGTACGAACACCGTATGAGGAAACAGCGTTCTTTAAGTTAAACAGTTCACATAGAACACTTCACATTAACACATGCGCAAGGATCGTCGGTTGGGAGACGGCGTCTCTAGTTTTACAACTGCGCAATGACTCCTCCTTTAAACACTATCTCCTAAAACATTGGTTCCGGAGTGTCACAGATTCAGCAAACAATATTACAATTTAGTTTCAGAAACATTGACAGCAAGATTAATAATAAGTCATTTTAAACACTGGGAATCTTCTCTTGTGTAGAGAATCTCAAGAAAAACATATTAATTAACTTGTTGAATAATAAGCTTGAGAAAGATTAATCCTTAAGTCTCAAATGTAATTCCTAAATACCTAACTAACTAAATACCTAATATAAATGAATTCATTGATTGAAATAACTTTTCTTCAGCTTAAAATACACAGCGCTCCCACCAAATAACCAGCTGAGTTTGTCCCTCGCATATTTGCACTCCTGAAAAGTGATTGTTCAAAGTTGTCATCACCAAAACTCTCTCAGATGTCCTTGAAACTGGAGCTTATCAAAACAGGACCTTCCCACATGAAGGTGAACAATGAAAGGCAGTTTAGAACCTTGGTAGTGGTCTGAAGCTCCCGAACCCTCCAATCAGGAATCAGCACCACCTCCACCATTTGGCTTGGGGATCTCTCATTCTGAAGAATGGTTGTTAAGATTAATAAATTAAAATGTGTTTAAAGCCTTATCACCCAAATCTGATACTCTCCAAACCATATTCAAACAACAGTTTCTTTTGAAAACAAATTTACAACCTTCCCATTCATACTGTCATGATTCCTGCCCCTCATGTCTACAGCCCTCCAAGATGTCAGGCTGGAGCCAGGCCACGATCACCTGCATGGCCCTCAAGGGCCTCTCCATTCCTCCAAAGACCCACTTGGAGTCAGACTTGGCGCATGTGGCACCAGACTCACTCACTCCCATAGGATAACATTGGGGATTGGACTTGTAGTGCATTGATGGGGACAAGATGGATGCCCCCACATATTTCGGTTCCCAGAACTGCATGTGCAGTCTAGACTTTTGGGTGTGGTTCAGCCCAGAGACACCTGGGATACCCAGAAACTATTAAGTCACGCCCAGGCTGAGAAACATGCTTTGTGTTTTCGGCACCTGCAGCGTGACACTCACCGTGTTCGGATCGGTCTCCAGTAGGCCTGCATCTTTCTTCTGCGCTCAGCTCCTGCAAGAACTAGAACACTGTTAGGAACAGACTTACCTTGCGGCGCTTCTGCCCATCATTCATTGCTTCTTCTGGCATCTTCGGCGGTGTCATTCCCATCCCGGCACGCCGATTCCTAAGGAAAAGGGAAAAGAACAGAAAAAAGGCATTAGTAAGCATTCAGCAAATCTTCACTTATTTTTAAAGACTGTACGAGCTTCAAATGCTTACCTGAATCCCAGCCGCTCTGGGGGAATTCTGTCTCTGGAACTTCTCATCCATCTGCAAGAGGGAAAAGACACTCCAGGTTAGCGTGGAAACAGCTAGAGACGCCGCATACCGCGCTTACTCACCGCATTTCTTCTTCATAGCCAGCATCCACGCTGAAAACATCACGGCACCTACAAGACACAGAAAAAGAACTCAATTCAATACAAATACGAAAGGGTCGCATCGTGCATCGCGCTCTCACTCACCTTCAGCGCTACTCATCTCAGCAGCACGTCACCATCCCCGGACGCCGGCCATCATCTAAGGAAGGAAAGGAACGAAGTTAGAGAACTGTTCAAAAGACTCATTATACTTACCTGTCGGACTCTTGCCAGTGAAGTAACGAGGCAGCAACAAGCCCGCATCAATCAACGCGCCCAAGCACTGAAAGCAGGACGGAGAGCACACTTTCCAAGAAAACAAGGTGAGCTGGGGATCAAAGGGAAGGGTTGGACCCCAGGGAAGAAGGGGTTCAAGCACACAGAGACAATAGGGAGTTAAACTCTACCATTCCTGTGTTTCAGGCCCGGTCTCCAGTCGAGTAGACTCAAGGGAAGGGTTCGAGGTCGTAAGAGGTCAGAACAGGCTGAGTGACATCCCCGTGGATACCAGGTGAGCGTTACAGAACACAAAGCCTCACATCAAAATCCACCTGGGCGTCATGGAAACGTCAGAAACCAACCAGATAGCCCACATGTTGTGGCAGCTACGTTCCGAAGTACATGCAGTCAGGCAGGAGACCAACACCCTGAGGAGAGAGCTGATAGTAGCCAAAGAACGCACTGATGATTTAAGCCGGTAACTTCTCCAGTCACATGCAGGGCATGCACCATTGCCGGGAAGCGTGCCCTCGATGCCAGCACCATCAGCCAATCCCATTCAGATAACCCTTCCTGGGGCAGTTCCCTTGGCCCCGCCCAAACGATTTACGGGGGATCCCAAGAGGTTTGCAACGTTCATGAACCAGTGCCGCCTGCACTTCCTTTGTAGACCTGGGGCCTTTCTGAATGACCAATCACGGGTCGCTTTTGTGCTATCCTACCTGAGTGGTAGCGCCGCAGACCGGTCTGTACCCTTTGTGGCCCAAGACGATCCTTTGCTGCATGACTTCAGGGGCTGTCAGCAGGAGAAGGAAAAGCTGTTCGCCCGCACTCATGGCACGCATTAGACAACAAACTTCTGTCCCTACGCCAAGGGAATCAAGACCTATTAACATACATAGCCACGTTCAATAGACTCGTAGTTGAAGCAGAATGGCCAGTGGAGAAGAGAACCACGTTATTTCACAAGGGGTTGCGGGGGGAGCTCAAGGATGTTCTTGCACAAGTAGTGAACCCCCGAAAGACTGCTCAGAATTCATTGACCTTGTTGTTCAACTGGATCATAGGTTGCAGGACCGAAGAGCAGATCGAAACAGACCGGACCCTCGCCCTATGTATGTGCGTTCAAAGGACAATATTGCCCGCACAACGGAAGGTTCAGGAGAACCAATGCAAATCGGGGGGGGTCAGATCCTCCTTGACTAAAGCGGAAAGGGATAAAAGGAGACAGCAGCAGTTATGTCTGTACTGTGGAAGGTCAGGTCATTTCCTTAAAGAGTGCCCTGTGAAGCCACCGAGGAGGACGGTAGGGGCCACGGACAAGGAAGATACCATCAAGGAATCGGAAAACTCCCCAGCCCGGCAAGTCTAGGGGTCCACTTGTCGAGCGAAGAAAGTGAACTACAGACCTCCCATTTTGCACTATCGTTGGTCTTGATCAATTCCCAACAACCATCTCGGATGCACGCAGTAAGAGCGTACATTGACAGTGGAGCCATTGGGAATTACATCGACCAGGATCTTGCGGCAAAGATGGGGCTTCCGTTACGCCCTAAATCAACCACCGACACTGTTACCATTGTCAACGGCACGGAAATAGCTTCTATGCCAGGATGGACACCAAGAATCTATCGTTTTGACCTCATTAAGGCACCACAGTTCCGGTTGATTTTGGTAATGCCATGGTTGGTAGCTCACAATCCTCGAATCGATTGGTGAGCAAAAGAATTGGCCTTTCCCGAGACTTGCACCCATACATGTTATCGCCAAGAGAAACAACCAATAGACACCAGAACCTCCACGCTTGCGACTGTGGCAATCGGCACCCTACCAAGTGAATACTAGGACTTTCAAGATGTCTTTCAGAAAGAACAGGCTAATACACTGCCACCGCATAGACCATCCGATTGCCAAATTGACCTGATACCCGGCGCACAAATCCCTTGTGGGTGAATTTCACAGAACCAGAAAACCAGCACCTGAAGGCCTATCTTGACCAATACCTGGCCAACGGGTTCATCCGTCCCTCGAAGTCTCAAGCAGCCAGTCCTGTATTCTTCGTACCGAAAAAGGAGGGGGACTTGAGAACAAGCATCGACTATCGCGCACTGAACCAGATTACCGTAAAAAACCGGTACCCCCTGCCACTGATCCCTGAATTGCTTGATCAAGTCAAAGATGCCCAAATCTACACAAAACTAGACCTGAGGGGGCATATCACCTTGTTCGCGTAAAACAGGGGGACGAATGGAAAACCGCTTTTTGCACCAAATACGGCTTGTACGAATATCAAGTAATGCCCTTTGGCCTTTGCAACGTGCCTGCAGCATTTCAATACTTCTTGAACAATGTCCTACGGTAATTGATTGATGTCTGTGCTCTAGTGTACATTGACGAGATTCTAGTATATACTGCATCAAAGCAGGACCACGTTAAACACGGCCCATCCATATTGGAGAAACTCCGTCAACACCAGCTCTACGCCTAGCTCGAAAAGTGCTCATTCCACGTCCCCGAGGTGGAATTCATGGGCTTTATTCTCAGCCCGAATGGAATCCGAATGGATGTGCACAAGGTAGATGCTATCCTGAACTGGCCATCCCCAAATTCATTCAAGGGGGTTCAAAGTATGCTGGGCTTTGCAAACTTCTACCGCCGGTTCGTCTCAAGATTTTCACAAGTCGTGCATCCCATCACGTCATTGCTAAGGAAAAGCAACAAAAAGTTCCAGTGGACAACAGAAGCCGAGGAAGCTTTCCAGGAACTGAAAGCAAATTCACATCTGCCCCAATCTTACGCCACCCTCGCCCTGATCTCCCATACCTGGTGGAAATGGACGCCTCAAGCATGGCTATGGGAGCCGTCCTCTCACAAAAGGACCCCGAAACGGGCCAGTTCCATCCTGTTGTCTTCTGGTCGCGTAAATTCACACCCCCTGAACTCAATTAAGCTATCACAGTCAAAGAACTCCTGGCCATTAAGTCAGCCTTTAAGGCATGGCGGTACTACCTCTTGGGCGCCAGACACACAATCACCGAAATAACTGACCACCGGAACCTCCAGTACCTAAAAACGGCAAAGGCGCAATCCTCACGACAACTACGTTGTGCTCTTTTTTTTGCTGAATATGACTACGTGATTACATTTTGACCAGGGTTGAAAGACGGGAAGGCTGATGCCCTTTTCCGTATGGTGGTGGAAGAGCAAGGGTATCAGACCCCTGACCCAATAGCAATCATCCCGAGTGACAAGCTCCTAGGAATCACAGCAACCATAACTCAGAAAGAATTACATGAAGAAATCCAAAACCTGATGAGTCCGGAGAAATTACAAGCGTGTGTCATGACCCATAGAACTTGCCCTTTCTGGACCTCCTGGTCCTTATCGCGCCGGGGCTTGTATTCCTTGTTACTCCCAACATGGCCGCAACAAGCGACTTGCCTCACACCAGCTTTCACGTCGCACACGGCACGTCCTATAAATTGGCCACACCCCCGCGGCCCAGCGCGTCTCAACGCTATCATTAGGTAGTGACTTGACGTGTGTGTGCTGTTCGGCGAATCTTCTATCCAAGATCCTGGTTTCCTTCCTCCTTCCTTCTCCCTTTTCCTCTATTCGACTCCTGGAATCCCCATTCATAGCGACCGCTACCTACTTTCCTGGACATCCTGGAACAGCGGCCTTCCCGGAACTCTGAACGCGCTCTGCAGCCGGACGAGACTCGAGCGAGACCCGATCCGTCCACAAGAGGAATCCTCCCGCGGAACAGAGCAAGAAGCGATCCCAGGTGAGATGGGGGAGATTTACGACAGTTTGAGACGCCAAACGACCAACACTGATACTGCTATGGAGAAAGCAGTCCAGGACCTTATGCGTGGCAAGCAAGAGCTCACAACTGAAGTACAGAACTTAAAGGCTGAGAATGCTGCGGTAAAGCAGCTAGTTTTGTCTCGCGACCCCGCTAACAAGGAAAGTGTGTTACTTGGTGGAGTGGTGGACAAATATGATGGATCGCCAAAATCCTTACGTGGATTCCTGGATTCCTGCTTGGTGCATTTTACCTTTAAGCCCTATTATTTTTCAACTTCTAGGGCGAAGGTGGGCTTCATTATCTCGCACCTCAAAGGGAACGCGTTAACCTGGGCTACGCCCTTAGTCAACTCAGGGGATACCCTCCTGGATGATTATGATGGATTCATTCAGGAACTCAAGACTATGTTCGACCACCCAGAACAGGTTTTTAGTGCTCAAGAACGCTTACTTGATTTCCGACAGGGTACCCAGGATATGCTAACATACGTTACTAGATTCAAACAACTGGTCAAGGAAGCGGATTGGTCCTCGGAAGCAAGTTTCACTCTATTTCGCAGGGGTCTAAACGACGACAATAAGGATGAATTAGCCCGGGTGGCTTGTCCTAGTTCCTTCCAGGCTCTTATGGATCTAGCCCTGCAGATAGACTTTCGAATCCAGGAAAGAAAGGCTGAAAGAAGAAAGACCAAGACAATGTTTCAAAAGAATTCCCTTGCGACCTCTGTTAAAAACCGATTCTGACCCAACCCCTGACACAGATCCGGAACCCATGCAAATCGGAGCCTTCCGTGGGCCTATTTCACCTCAAGAAAGGATGAGAAGGATCCACACAGGCCTGTGCATGTATTGTGCCTCGGATAAACTTCTTGTTAGAGAATGCCCTCTAGCCCTCCACGACGTTCGGGAAACGCCAGCTCCTGATCCTAGATGGAGCGAGGTGTCGGGAGAGAGGTGTTTGCTCCACATCAATTCCATCCTTGAACTCTCCTGGACAAAATAGTTTGGTGATACTACAGGCCTTCCTCTCGCCCTCCAAAGACAAGACCTATCCAATTCTGGCCTTGGTGGACTGCAGAGCTATGGGAATTTTCATTGATCAAGACTGGGTTGTTAGTCATCATATTCCGTACGAGACACGAAACACCATGCAGCCGGTGGAAGCAATTGACGGAAGACCCCTCTCTTCAGGACCCATAAGCCTGCAGACTAAAGAGATCCAACTTTCCATAAATCATCATCAAGAGCGGATTACATTTGACATCATTAAGTCAGCCCATTGCCCCATGGGCTTGGGTATGCCCTGGTTACAAAAGCACAATCCATATATCAATTGGACAGCAGGATCATTATTCCTGGGCTCAGAGTTCTGTATGTCCCACTGTCTATCCCTGGACCCTTCCTCAATAACTCCTAAAGAACCTCCTAGAGACCAAGAAACACCATTCAGAGTTTCCAATATCATACAAGTTCCAGGAGTATACTGATGTATTTTCTACCGCCATAGTCCAAGCCTTACCCCCTCACAGGCCTGAAGACTGTGCCATGGATACAGATCTCTCAGCTGTAATTCCCTTCGGCCGAATGTTCATCCTTTCCGAACCTGAGAAAACGGCCCTTCGGGAATACCTCGACACCAATCTTGAAAACGGCACCATAAGACCCTCGAAATCTCCAGCGGGTGCTCCGTTGTTCTTCGTTCCCAAGAAGGACACCAAGGAACTCAGACCTTGCCTCGACTATCGAGGCTTAAACCAATGCACCCTCAAAGACCGATACCCACTGCCCCTGATTTCGGATATCCTGGAAGCTGTGAGAGGAGCCGTAATTTTCACGAAGCTGGATCTCCGGGGTGCCTACCATTTAATTCGAGTCCGGGAAGGGGACGAATGGAAGACAGCCTTTAGAACACCCTTTGGTCACTTTCAATACCTATTCATGCCTTTTGGACTAGCCAATGCTCCCGCAGTCTTACAGCGTTTCATGGACAGATTGTTCTCTGACATGTTGTTCCTCTTCGTCCTTGTCTATCTGGATGACATATTGATTTTTTCCAAAGATCCTCTAAAACATGAAGAACACGTAAAGGCAGTACTACAACGACTTTGTGAAAACAAACTGTTAGCCAAATCCGAAAAATGCTTGTTCCACGTTACTTCTGTTCACTACCTAGGATTCATCCTTAGCCCAGAAGGAATCGGCATGGACCCTTCGAAGGTAAAGGCCATACTGGCTTGGCCCACTTCTGTGAAACAGGTGCAATCCTTCCTGGGGCTCGCCAACTTCTGCCGGAAGTTTATTTCTACCTTTTCCGAGATTGTTCAGCCGATCGCAGCTCTATTGAAGAAGGACACCCCCGTTATCTGGTCTACATCGCAAGATAAAGCATTCCAACGATTGAAGACAGAGTTCACGCAAGCCACCATCCTGACCCAGCCAGACACAAATCGCCCATTTCTAGTGGAAATGGATGCCTCTAACTACGCCATAGGGGCGGTCTTGAAACAGGAACTTGAGGATGGACTGAAACACCCCATTGCTTACCTTTCACGAACCCTGACCTCCAGTGACACTCACTATTCCGTCCTGGAAAAGGAACTCTTGGCCATCCGCCAAGCTTTCACTGAAAGGCGACACCTACTTCTGGGTGCTAGATATCCAGTTCAGGTCCGCAGCGATCATCGGAATCTCCAAATCCTACATTCATTGGAGTGCAGGAACAGTCGTCAGGCCCGTTGGGCCTACTTCTTTGCCCAGTACCAGTTTCAAATCACTCGCGTTCCCGGATCACAAAACATGATTGCTGACGCCTTATCTCGACGTCCAGACTACGCAGCCACTGAGGACAAGGCCTATCCTAAGATGTTTCCCCAAACTATCTTTGTCGCTCAAGCAATCAACCTCCTGGAAGAAATCCGAGTGCAAACCCAGTCCTCTGACCTCTGGAAGGAAATTTCAAGGAAGAATCCATTGAATCTAAGAGTCAAGGAAGAATATCTATTCAAGGTCAATGCACTTGTCATTCCTACGCAGAAATTACAACACAAGGTAATAAACCGCTACCATGATACCCCTCACTCCGGTCATCGTGGTATAACTAACACCCTCCGTCTTATACAAAGACAGTTTTGGTGACCTCAAATGAAGACTGACGTACAACAGTACGTCAAGGCTTGTACTGTCTGCAGTCAAAACAAACCTGATAACAAGAGACCGACGGGTCTTCTACTGCAACCATCGCTGCCAACAAGACCATGGGAGTTTATTGCTACAGACTTCATTGTGGAGTTACCACCTTCCCGAGGGTACACGACCATCATGGTAACCATAGACTTGTTCACCCATATGGCTCATTTCACACCTTTGTATAAACTACCATCCTCCTCAGAGCTTGCTGGAATCTTCCTGGAACATATTTTCCGTCTCCATGGACTTCCTTCCAAGATCATATCGGACCGAGGACCCCAATATGTCTCACAATTCTGGAAACATCTCTGTCGTATTCTGGGGATCCAACGTGCTCTCTCATCAGGTTATCACCCACAAACCAACGGAGCCACGGAATGTGTGAATCAAAGTCTGTAGCAATATCTTTGTTGTTTTGCCACCAAGGTTCAGGATGACTGGTCTCTCCTCATACCCCTGGCCAAGTTTGCCTACAACAATTCTGATCACTCAGCACTCAAGATCAGCCCTTTCTATTGCAGTCAAGGTTTTCACCCGTCCGTTTTACCTTCTGTTCTTCCACATCCCACTCCAGTACCTACTCTCGACTCTTGGATACAGACTCTCATCAACATTCACAAGGAAGCCAAGAAACAATTGAAAGAGGTTCAAACACGCACTAAGCTCTATGCGGATTCCAAGAGAAGACCAGCGCCCTCTTATTCTGTTGGTGATCAAGTCTGATTGTCCTTGAAACTATTACCCCGACATCTACGGCCAAACAAATTGGCTCCTCGGTACTATTGACCATTTTCCATAAAGGAAACCGTCAATCCTGTCTCATTCCGAATCAAGCTACCCGATTCCTGGAAGAAAATACACCCAGTCTTTCACACCTCCCTATTGAAACCTTACATCCAATCCTTCCGTAAATCCTGCAGACCCATTCCTGTTGTTGTGAATGATCAGCTAGAATATGAAGTGTCCCGAATATGCGATTCCAGGTATAAACGGGGTCGACTTCAATACCTGGTTGAATGGAAAGGATGCCCTCCCAGCGAGAGAACCTGGGAACCAGTTTCTAAATTAAATACCCCTCGACTGCTTAGAAGATTCCATCTCATACACCCGGGCAAACCTGGTGGAACAGGTCTTTGGAGGAGGCATGCTGTCATGACCCATAGAACTTGCCCTTTCTGGACCTCCTGGTCCTTATCTCGCCGGGGCTTGTATTCCTTGTTACACCCAACATGGCTGCAACAAGCAACTTGCCTCACACCAGCTTTCACGGCGCACACGGCACGTCCTACAAATTGGCCACGCCCCCGCGGCCCCGCGTGTCTCAACGCTATCATTAGGTAGTGACTTGACGTGTGTGTGCTGTTCGGTGAATCTTCTATCCAAGATCCTGGTTTTCTTCCTCCTTCCTTCTCCCTTTCCCTCTATTCGACTCCTGGAATCCCCATTCATAGCGATCGCTACCTACTTTCCTGGACCTCCTGGAACAGTGGCCTTCCCGGAATTCTGAACGCGCTCTGCAGCCGGACGAGACTCGAGCGAGTCTATACAAGACCCGATCCATCCACAAGAGGAATCCTCCTGCGGAACAGAGCAAGAAGCGATCCCAGGTGAGACGCGGGAGATTTATGACAGCGTGGAGTGCACAAGGAGAACATTACATGATAAAAGATCAGTTGCCCTACTTCAGGAATCGTTTATTCTTACCAAACTAAGAACTATGAGAACAAGTCAAGTCCGGTTATCATGATTCCTTGATCGAGGGCCACCCCGGAATCGCTAAAACCCTAGCCAAGGTAAAACAAAATTATTGGTGGCCCACGTGACGTAAAGACATTATCCAATTCATCCTATCATGTGGAGTGTGTGCTCAAAACAAGTCATCCAAGCAGAAACCGGCTGGGCTATTACAACCATTGGAAATCCCACCTGCACACTGGCACATGTTGTCCCTCGATTTTATTACTGACTTACCACCCAGTCAAGGGTTTAACACTATTCTTGTGGTCGTGGACCTATTTTCAAAAATGGCACATTTCATTCCTCTTAAGGGGCTCCCAAATGCTTCCACTCTGGCAAAGGTATTTCTTGAAGGCATCGTACGGCTCCATGGGTTTCCTTCAGTTTTAGTCTCAGACCGAGGTACTCAATTCGTAGTTAACTTCTGGAGAAAATGCTGCTCTATGGCCCAGATCGACATCCGGCTATCCACTAGTCACCATCCCCAAACGGATGGTCAAACGGAGAGGACAAATCAGACGCTCGAGCAGTTTCTGCGTTGCATGTTACACCAAGCTGAAGGAAGCTGGTTCGACCTATTGTGGATAGCTGAATATGCTTATAATAATTCCCTACACACCAGCACTGGGCAGACACCCTTTTATACCATATATGGCAGGCACCCATGTACTTCTGAGTTGGACGTTCCTACAACCCTGGAAATGCCAGCAGTCAAAACCTTGCACACAACCATTTCTCAAACCTTTAATAGGGCAACTGAACACCTACTTCAAGCTAAGAATCGCCAAAAGAAGTTTGCTGATCAACACCGAGCAAAGGCCCCTAACTACCAAGTGGGAGACAAAGTCTGGCTGGCGTCTAAACATGTGTCCATGAAAGGAACCCAAACTTTCCGTCCAAGATACCCGGGTCCATTCACCGTCAACTCTGTGATAAATCCTGTGGCGGTCAGACTAGCTTTGCCGTCAAACATGCAGATTCATCCTGTGTTCCACGCGTCTCTCCTTAAACCTGTTCATCCTGGGACCCGGGTAGCAACGCCACCGCAGCCAGTAGTAGTCGCCGGGGAGCCAGAATTCGAAGTCAAGGACATCCTGGATTCAAAGTACGTCAGATCCAAATAATACTACTTAGTAGACTGGAAGGGGTATGGTCCACAAGACAGGACATGGGAGCCTTGTGAGTACATCCATGCACCTCGCTTGCTTAGACGATTTCATCAAAACCATCCAAACAAACTGGGACCAGACAGAAGAGCCACCTTGAGAGGGGCCTTGGGGGGGAGTGCTGTCATGATTCCTGCCCCTCATGTCCCCAGCCCTCCAAGATGTCAGGCTGGAGCCAGGCCACGATCACCTACATGGCCCTCCAGGGCCTCTCCATCCCTCCAAAGACCCACTTGGAGTCAGACTTGGCGCTTGTGGCACCAGACTCACTCACTCCCATAGGATAACATTGGAGATTGGACTTGTAGTGCATTGATGGGGACAAGATGGATGGCCCCACATATTTCGGTTCCCAGGACTGCATGTGAAGTCTAGTCTTTTGGGTGTGGTTCAGCCCAGAGACACCTGGAATACCCAGAGACTATTTAAGCCACGCCCAGGCTGAGAGGCATGCTTTGTGTTTTCTGCACCTGCAGCTTGACACTCACCGTGTTCGGATCGGTCTCCAGTAGGCCTGCATATTTCTTCTGTGCTCAGCTCCTGCAAGAACAAGAACAGCATTAGAAACAGCCTTACCTTGCGGCGCTTCTGCCCATCATTCATCGCTTCTTCTGTTCTGCGGCATCTTCGGCGATGTTATTCCCATCCCAGCACGCCGCATCCTGAGGAAAAGGGAAAAGAACAGAAAAAAAGGCATTAGTAAGCATTCAGCAAATCTTTGCTTATTTTTAAAGACTGTATGAGCTTCAAACGCTTACCTGAATCCCAGCCGCTCTGGGGTAACTCTGTCTCCGGAACTTCTCATCCATCTGCAAGAGGGAAAAGACACTCCAGGTTAGCATGGAAACATCTAGAGGCGCCGCATACCGCGCTTACTCACCGCATTTCTTTTTCATAACCGGCATCCACGCTGAAAACATCACGGCACCTAAAAGACACAGAAAAAGAACTCAGTTCAATACAAATACGAAAGGGTCGCATCGCGCATCGCGCTCTCACTCACCTTCAGCGCTACTCATCTCAGCAGCACGTCACCATCCCCGGACGCCGGCGATCATCTAAGGAAGGAAAGGAACAAAGTTAGAGAACTGTTCAAAAGACTCATTATACTTACCTGTCAGACTCTTGCCAGTGAAGTAACTAGGCAGCAAAGAGCCCGCATCAATCAACGCGCCCCTGCGCTGAAAGCAGGATCAAGAGCACACTTTCCAAGAAAACAAGGTGAGCTGTGGATCAAAGGGACCCCAGGGAAGAAGGGGTTCAAGCACACAGAGACAATAGGGAGTTAAACTCTACCAATCCTGTGTTTCAGGCCCAGTCTCCAGTCGAGTAGACTCCAGGGAAGGGTTAGAGGTTATAAAAGGTCAGAACAGACTGAGTGACGTTGTCAGGCTCAGAGTCTACCTCCGCCTTCTCCTCACCTGATTCCTCAGAAGTGAGATCCTTAAGAACCGCTTCAGTCTTTTTCTGATCCTTCTTCTTCTTTTTGGGATTCTGAACCTTGAGTTTCTGTCCCTTCCGCTCGTGTAAATAAGGCCTGGCCCCTCAGGAGGCCACCTTGGCAGAAATGAGAATCTGCCCTCGGGGGATCCCGGGAGCCATCCTCGCTCCCAGGGAAAAGCCAGAAGGCAGAAAAAACCCTGGAGATGATGGTGGTTCTCAGTGATGGTGCATGTATCCAAAGACCAAAGTCCATCAAAAGAAATACTGTCCACCTGGATGACTAGATTTCAAATCAGGTATAGAGGAACCCAGGTAAGAAGAAACACAGAGGAAGGACAGAAGGAACAATATCAGGAGGAAGGGAAACCGAGAACAGGTAAGAGAAAGCCTCAAGGAACAGACAATTTGTTAAAGAATACACAGGCACAGTCAAGTAGGAAGAAATATTAATAGAAATGATAGCGGGTGCACCCTAGACGTGAGCAGGCTCTATGCAAAGGTAGCCAGAGTTTGCAGGTGGAACGAATTGCCGTTCACGTCTAAGGTGTGCAGGGGCAGCGGTGCAAGAACAGACAGGTGCCATGGAAGGGAAGGCGAAGAAAAGAATAGGAAAGCAAACGCTGTTTACATCCAAGGTGGGCGAGGTCAGCGGAGCACGAATGGACAGGCGCCGTGAAAGAATAGATACTGAAGGAGGAGCAAGAAAAGCAGAAAGCAGAATTCAGAGAGAGTAGACACGGAAGGCAGGAAGAACGGAAAAAGCTAAGGAGGGATGAAAAAAACCAGAGAAGGAAGAGTGCTAATACAAGATTATCAAAAAAGGTAGCAGGCGCCCCTCTCTCAAAAGAACAAGGCATGATAACCTGTTCAGTAGTTATTAACCACATTGAGAGTTCGCAGCCATTGCTTTTTGCTCACTGTACCTTCACAGATGGGAAATATCCATTTGCATATCAGTCTTTGTCCCGCCCACAAGGGCAGTCCAGCACCGAAATGCTATGGCAATTCCTCTCTGAACAAGAGTACCATCAGCAACCCCATACACGTGTTTCAGCCTTGTTGGACATCATCAGTGAGGTGAAGCTGAGCCTCTCTAAGCACAGTGAGCAGGGAGTCCACGTCTGGTTGCCCCCAGGTAACATAGAGTGACCAACCCCAAGTTCCTTTCAAAAATACAAAAAAAGGTAGCAGGCGCCCCTCTCTCGAAAGAACAAGGCATGATAACCTGTTCAGTGGTTATTAACCACATTGAGAGTTCGCAGCCATTGCTTTTTGCTCACTGTACCTTCACAGATGGGAAATATCCATTTGCATATCAGTCTTTGTCCCGCCCACAAGGGCAGTCCAGCACCGAAATGCTATGGCAATTCCTCTCTGAACAAGAGTACCATCAGCAACCCCATACACGTGTTTCAGCCTTGTTGGACCTCATCAGTGAGGTGAAGCTGAGCCTCTCTAAGCACAGTGAGCAGGGAGTCCACGTCTGGTTGCCCCCAGGTAACATAGGGTGACCAACCCCAAGTTCCTTTCAAAAATACAAAAAAGGTAGCAGGCGCCCCTCTCTCGAAAGAACAAGGCATGATAACCTGTTCAGTGGTTATTAACCACATTGAGAGTTCGCAGCCATTGCTCTTTGCTCACTGTACCTTCACAGATGGGAAATAACCATTTGCATATCAGTCTTTGTCCCGCCCACATTCAGGTTGGAATTGCCATTGCATTTCGGTGCTGGACTGCCCCTGGGCAGGACAAAGACTGATATGCAAATGATATTTCCCATCTGTGAAAGGCACAGTGAGTAAAAGCAGTGGCTGCGTACTCTCCAGTGGTTAATAACAACTGAACAGGTTATCAGGCCTTGTTCTGTCGAGAGAGGGGCACCCGCTACCTTTGCAAACTAAATTTCAAGGAACCTGGGATTGGTAACCCTAGGTTTCCTGGGGGCAACCAGACGTGGTCTCCCTCTCACTGTGCTTAGAGAGGCATTAGCATCAACTCACTGATGATCCCCAACAAGGGTGAAACATGTGTATGGGGTTGCTGGTGGTACTCTCATTCAGGTTGGAATTGCCATTGCATTTCGGTGCTGGACTGCCCCTGGGCAGGACAAAGACTGATATGCAAATGGATATTTCCCATCTGTGAAAGGCACAGTGAGTAAAAGCAGTGGCTGCGAACTCTCAAGTGGTTAATAACCACTGAACAGGTTATCAGGCCTTGTTCTGTCGAGAGAGGGGCGCCCGCTACCTTTGCAAATTAAATTTCAAGGAACCTGGGATTGGTAACCCTAGGTTTCCTGGGGGCAACCAGACATGGTCTCCCTCTCACTGTGCTTAGAGAGGCATCAGCTTCACCTCACTGATGATCCCCAACAAGGGTGAAACACATGTATGTGGTTGCTGGTGGTACTCTCATTCAGGTTGGAATTGCCATTGCATTTCGGTGCTGGACTGCCCCTGGGCAGGACAAAGACTGATATGCAAATGGATATTTCCCATCTGTGAAAGGCACAGTGAGTAAAAGCAGTGGCTGCGAACTCACAAGTGGTTAATAACCACTGCACAGGTTATCAGGCCTTGTTCTGTCGAGAGAGGGGCGCCCACTAGCTTTGCAAACTAAATTTCAAGGAACCTGGGATTGGTAACCCTAGGTTTCCTGGGGGCAACCAGACGTGGTCTCCCTCTCACTGTGCTTAGAGAGGCATCAGCTTCACCTCACTGATCATCCCCAACAAGGGTGAAACACGTGTATGGGGTTGCTGGTGGTACTCTCATTCAGGTTGGAATTGCCATTGCATTTCGGTGCTGGACTGCTCCTGGGCAGGACAAAAACTGATATGCAAATGGATATTTCCCATCTGTGAAAGGCACAGTGAGTAAAAGCAGTGGCTGCGAACTCTCAAGTGGTTAATAACCACTGAACAGGTTATCAGGCCTTGTTCTGTCGAGAGAGGGGCGCCCGCTACCTTTGCAAATTAAATTTCAAGGAACCTGGGATTGGTAACCCTAGGTTTCCTGGGGGCAACCAGACATGGTCTCCCTCTCACTGTGCTTAGAGAGGCATCAGCTTCACCTCACTGATGATCCCCAACAAGGGTGAAACACATGTATGTGGTTGCTGGTGGTACTCTCATTCAGGTTGGAATTGCCATTGCATTTCGGTGCTGGACTGCCCCTGGGCAGGACAAAGACTGATATGCAAATGGATATTTCCCATCTGTGAAAGGCACAGTGAGTAAAAGCAGTGGCTGCGAACTCTCAAGTGGTTAATAACCACTGAACTGGTTATCAGGCCTTGTTCTGTCGAGAGAGGGGCGCCCGCTACCTTTGCAAATTAAATTTCAAGGAACCTGGGATTGGTAACCCTAGGTTTCCTGGGGGCAACCAGACATGGTCTCCCTCTCACTGTGCTTAGAGAGGCATCAGCTTCACCTCACTGATGATCCCCAACAAGGGTGAAACACATGTATGTGGTTGCTGGTGGTACTCTCATTCAGGTTGGAATTGCCATTGCATTTCGGTGCTGGACTGCCCCTGGGCAGGACAAAGACTGATATGCAAATGGATATTTCCCATCTGTGAAAGGCACAGTGAGTAAAAGCAGTGGCTGCGAACTCTCAAGTGGTTAATAACCACTGAACAGGTTATCAGGCCTTTTTCTGTCGAGAGAAGGGCGCCCGCTACCTTTGCAAACTAAATTTCAAGGAACCTGGGATTGGTAACCCTAGGTTTCCTGGGGGCAACCAGACGTGGTCTCCCTCTCACTGTGCTTAGAGAGGCATCAGCTTCACCTCACTGATGATCCCCAACAAGGGTGAAACACGTGTATGGGGTTGCTGGTGGTACCCTCATTCAGGTTGGAATTGCCATTGCATTTCGGTGCTGGACTGCCCCTGGGCAGGACAAAGACTGATATGCAAATGGATATTTCCCATCTGTGAAAGGCACAGTGAGTAAAAGCAGTGGCTGCGAACTCTCAAGTGGTTAATAACCACTGAACAGGTTATCAGGCCTTGTTCTGTCGAGAGAGGGGCGCCCACTAGCTTTGCAAACTAAATTTCAAGGAACCTGGGATTGGTAACCCTAGGTTTCCTGGGGGCAACCAGACGTGGTCTCCCTCTCACTGTGCTTAGAGAGGCATCAGCTTCACCTCACTGATCATCCCCAACAAGTTTGAAACACGTGTATGGGGTTGCTGGTGGTACTCTCATTCAGGTTGGAATTGCCATTGCATTTCGGTGCTGGACTGCTCCTGGGCAGGACAAAGACTGATATGCAAATGGATATTTCCCATCTGTGAAAGGCACAGTGAGTAAAAGCAGTGGTTGCGAACTCTCAAGTGGTTAATAACCACTGAACAGGTTATCAGGCCTTGTTCTGTTGAGAGAGGGGCGCCCGCTACCTTTGCAAACTAAATTTCTAGGAACCTGGGATTGGTAACCCTAGGTTTCCTGGGGGCAACCAGACGTGGTCTCCCTCTCACTGTGCTTTAGAAAGGCATCAGCTTCACCTCACTGATGAACCCCAACAAGGGTGAAACACGTGTATGGGGTTGCTGGTGGTACTCTCATTCAGGTTGGAATTGCCATTGCATTTCGGTGCTAGACTGCCCCTGGGCAGGACAAAGACTGATATGCAAATGGATATTTCCCATCTGTGAAAGGCACAGTGAGTAAAAGCAGTGGCTGCGAACTCTCAAGTGGTTAATAACCACTGAACAGGTTATCAGGCCTTGTTCTGTCGAGAGAGGGGCGCCCGCTACCTTTGCAAATTAAATTTCAAGGAACCTGGGATTGGTAACCCTAGGTTTCCTGGGGGCAACCAGACGTGGTCTCCCTCTCACTGTGCTTAGAGAGGCATCAGCTTCACCTCACTGATGATCCCCAACAAGGATGAAACACGTGTATGGGGTTGCTGGTGGTACTCTCATTCAGGTTGGAATTGCCATTGCATTTCGGTGCTAGACTGCCCCTGGGCAGGACAAAGACTTATATGCAAATGGATATTTCCCATCTGTGAAAGGCACAGTGAGTAAAAGCAGTGGCTGCGAACTCTCAAGTGATTAATAACCACTGAACAGGTTATCAGGCCTTGTTCTGTCGAGAGAGGGGCGCCCGCTACCTTTGCAAACTAAATTTCAAGGAACCTGGGATTGGTAACCCTAGGTTTCCTGGGGGCAACCAGACGTGGTCTCCCTCTCACTGTGCTTTAGAAAGGCATCAGCTTCACCTCACTGATGAACCCCAACAAGGGTGAAACACGTGTATGGGGTTGCTGGTGGTACTCTCATTCAGGTTGGAATTGCCATTGCATTTCGGTGCTAGACTGCCCCTGGGCAGGACAAAGACTGATATGCAAATGGATATTTCCCATCTGTGAAAGGCACAGTGAGTAAAAGCAGTGGCTGCGAACTCTCAAGTGGTTAATAACCACTGAACAAGTTATCAGGCCTTGTTCTGTCGAGAGAGGGGCGCCCGCTACCTTTGCAAATTAAATTTCAAGGAACCTGGGATTGGTAACCCTAGGTTTCCTGGGGGCAACCAGACGTGGTCTCCCTCTCACTGTGCTTTAGAAAGGCATCAGCTTCACCTCACTGATGAACCCCAACAAGGGTGAAACACGTGTATGGGGTTGCTGGTGGTACTCTCATTCAGGTTGGAATTGCCATTGCATTTCGGTGCTAGACTGCCCCTGGGCAGGACAAAGACTGATATGCAAATGGATATTTCCCATCTGTGAAAGGCACAGTGAGTAAAAGCAGTGGCTGCGAACTCTCAAGTGGTTAATAACCACTGAACAAGTTATCAGGCCTTGTTCTGTCGAGAGAGGGGCGCCCGCTACCTTTGCAAATTAAATTTCAAGGAACCTGGGATTGGTAACCCTAGGTTTCCTGGGGGCAACCAGACGTGGTCTCCCTCTCACTGTGCTTAGAGAGGCATCAGCTTCACCTCACTGATGATCCCCAACAAGGGTGAAACACGTGTATGGGGTTGCTGGTGGTACTCTCATTCAGGTTGGAATTGCCATTGCATTTCGGTGCTAGACTGCCCCTGGGCAGGACAAAGACTTATATGCAAATGGATATTTCCCATCTGTGAAAGGCACAGTGAGTAAAAGCAGTGGCTGCGAACTCTCAAGTGATTAATAACCACTGAACAGGTTATCAGGCCTTGTTCTGTCGAGAGAGGGGCGCCCGCTACCTTAGCAAAATACAAGATTATTGCAACTAGAGTATTAGAGCGTAGTAACCGGAAGAAAACAGATACAACGCACCGGCTGGGGGGGCGGAGTCAGAACTTATAGGGCAGGACGGCATGTTTGTTGAGGACTAGAGCGTACCATGTGTAAGTAAGTGCCTCCAACCATCCCATAGTTTCCACCGGCAGTTCCTGACAGACGTCCCCATGGATACCAGGTGAGCGTTACACATACCTAATCACCAATTACTAAACCCATCAGACATGACATTTTGACATACAGATCTCATCTCAGCTTAGATGTGGTAGCTCAGATACCGCCAGACTGGTGATGTTGCAGTAGACAGCACGTGCAACCTCAGTTAAGGATGCCAAGCAATCCACGCCCCTGGCTCTGTCTGGCTTCTGCTGACTTGCAGCCTAGCAGATAGCTCTAATGCCTGCTGAGGACAACTCCTTCCACAAGGTGGATCCAGCTGTATCATCTGGCTGAGCATGAGGCCTCCAATAGAGAGCATCACCATTGATATTAGTGCATCCAGGTCTGCATTGTTAACTGAAATTATATAAGGACAGTGCGGTTAGCCATCAGTGTCCAGTAGCATCCAGCTTCACGAACTTCAACACATACGCAAGGGCATTGTTGTCTGTCCTCACTGTGATGGTGGCATCAGAGAGGTAATCCTGGAACTTCTCTGTAATGGCCCATTTCAATGCCAAAACTTCCAGCTTGTCAACTGGGTAGTTCTTCTCTGCCGAATGCATGCCTCGGCTGGCAAAAGTGGCAAGTCTCATCTCACTGTTGGTCTCCTGCTAGAGGACAGCTCCAAACACCTCCAGAATTGCTTCCACATGCAGGATGTAAGGCAACTGCGGATCTGCGTAGACCAGGACTGGTGTTGTGGTGAGGGTCTGCTTGAGCATTTTTGAAGGCCTTCTGGCATCAGTCAGTCCACCGCTCACCAAAGTTCTCCTATGGATGGAATAAATGGTCCGCAAAGTTGACCATGTTCTTTCGGCCTCTCTGGGTAGGTAGGTATCCTTTGGTGAGGTCCACAAGTGGTTGGGCGATTTTGGCATATCCTGCGGCTAACCTCCTGTAGTAATTACAGAATCCCAGGAAAGGAAACTGTGTAAGCCCTAAAGGGCCTGAAGCCTTGGACAGGTGAGGAGGGCATCCATGATGCAGTCCACGGAGACGGTGTGGCTGATATATTTGATGCTCATCCGGCAAAACAGGCACTTGTCCAGACGTACCTTTAGCCCTTGCTCCCGCAGACAATCCAGAACCTCATGAACCTCCTGTTGTGTTCTTCAAGGGTCCTCCCTTACACAATGATGTCATCCAGTTATACAAGTATCTCCAGAAGGTTCATGTCGCTGACAGTCTCTTCCATGAGGTGCTGGAAAGTCGCTGGCATCCCGACAAACTCGTACAATACTAACTGACAGATGAAAGCCATCTTTTCACGATCCGCAGGATGCCTCGGGATCTGGTAATTGCCACTTCACAAGTCCAGGTCCGGAAACCACGTACTCACAGTCAGGACAGTCCAATGCCTCATTCACCCGGAGATGGTGTACTGGTCTGGAATAGTACTGGCCTTAAGTCAATGCACATTCGGAAATCCCTATTCTTCTTCCGGGCGAGGGCGCTGGGAGAAGCTTAGGGACTCCTGGACTATCCCTGCCTACAGAAGATCATCCACATGGCAGCGTACATCATCCACGTTTCTTAGGGTCAAGTGTCCCGACCGCTCCCTGAAGGGAGTGTCAGGTGACACCCGGGTCCGGTATTCTAGTTTGCGGGCCTTACCGATGTCCCAGGAACTTGTGGAGAATGCCTCGGTGTACAGGGCAAGCTGTTCCCCGAAGAGGCCCTTGACCCTCTTTGAGATCAGGGAGCCTCCAAAGTGCAAGGAATTTTGGATCCAACGCAGCCTCAGATGGCTGGTAGCAATTCTAAATGGACAAACACCCAAGCCGTATACATGACATGTCCCAATACAATGGTCAGACAGGGTCAGGCAATTACTGATCATCACACACACCAGACTTCCATCACACTTCCCCACACAGATAAATGGTGGAGCATGAAAGCACACTCTGAGCGAGGCAAAGCACACATGGAAGCAGCAGTTCCAAGATGGCAGATTAATACGAGGCAAAAGACGGAGATACCGAAGAGGATTGCAAGGAGGGAAGGGCTATTGACCTTTACACCGAAAGACCGTAACTTTCATGAGCCTTCGAGAATAGGAAACGTGTGACCTGGAATCAAAGCTGAAGAGTCCTGCATTGTGAGTCGGAGGAACCCCAGGCTCTCCTGCATCGATAGTCAAGGCGGGGAGAATCATTTGCCGCTGTGGTAATGTCCTTGGCTGCTACAGAAAACCAACACTAGTGAAGACAGCACAGCCAGTGAGTTGAGGTGAGTGATACGAACCTGGTCAGTGTGGAAACCAAGGTTGCAAGCAGCAATATTGTATAAAGGAGATTGAAGGGAACAGTGCATGAAGCGTATGTGGGAAGTGATGCAAAGATAATTTAAGCAGCAAATGAGTGACTGAACTTTGAAGGTACGACAGATACCATAAACAGATGGGGCCTCATTACACGGTAGGTGGTAGGGATTTACCGGCACCGGTAAAATACCGGTACCGGTAAATCCCTGCCGCCTTACTACGAGGTCCCTTAGCGGGTTGGAGTTTTAACGCCTGCTTTTTGCAGGCGTTAAATACCAACCCGCTAAGGGACCTCGGAGCTAATTACGGCACCGCAAAATTGCGGTGCCGTAATTAGCGCCTTCCCCATTCCCATAGAGCCCTATGGGGCAGAAATGGGAATGGGGAAGGGCAATGGCGGAATGGGGATTTACCGCCACTCCAACCTTGGGATGGGGCGGTAAATCCCCTTTCCGCCAAGGCGGTGCCGGTATTATACCGGCATGAGCCATGGCGCTAATAGCGCCATGGCTCACCGCCCACCGTGTAATGAGGCCCATGGTCTGGCACCACGTGGGTGCTCATTCGAAAGTCTGTGGGGGTCATTATGAGGTTGGAGGTAAGGGATTACCGGCACCAGTAAGGACACCGGTGCCGGTAATCCCGTACCACCCTATTCCGAGGTTCCTTAGCGGGTCCCTTCCTTAACGCCTGGTTTTACCAGGCGTTATGGAAGGGACCTGTTAAGGGCCTTCAGAGCTAATAACGGTACCGCAAATTGTGGTACCGTTATTAGCTCCATCCCCATTCCCATTGAGCCCTATGGGTGCTCTAATGGGAATGGGGAATGGTTCCCGGAATGGGGACTTACCGGGTCCTCCAAGGTTGGAATGACCCGGTAAGTCCCTATTTCGGGAACCCGGACCCGGAATGCGGTAAGGGGGTAGCCATGATGCTAATAGCACCATGGCTACCTCCAACCTCGTAATGACCCCCTATGTTAGGTAACCAACTAAAAGGTAGCAAATGTTAAAGCTAAGGAATTGCAAAATCAAAGTGGTCCTGCAACAGGTCAAGCCAAACCCTGTGCACATTCGAAAATCTTCGATACTTGATTGAAATCGGCCCGAGCCCGGCTCAGGGAGACTAATTGTGTTAAAAAGGGATCTGAGACGGCTAAGGGGGATAAGGGGTGGAACGTGAGTCACCCGAAAAGAATATACTGCATACATTGTAAAAAAGAGATCTGAGCCCAACTGAGGCGGATCGGGTGAACAGTGTGCAGCTGTGTGTTCCGTGGCTGCCGTGTTGATTCTACCCTGTTAATTACTTTGCATATTTTGGCAGGGACCCAGAGTCTCTTTTCCGTTTCTACTGGAAGAGGAGGCAGCGGCAGCACAAGCCTTCAAAACCCTCACTACAGCGAAGAGCGCAGCAGTGAGCAGCTGCGTGTTCTGTGGCTGCCGTGTTGATTCTACCCTGTGAATTACTTTGCAAATTTTGGCCGAGACCCAGAGTCTCTTTTTTGTTTCTACTGGAGGAGGAGGCAGTGGCAGCACAAGCCTACAAAACCCTTAGTAGGGCACGGAGCGCAGGGGTGTGCAGCTGTCTGTTCCGTGTTCCTGGAGTCTCCGGGGGCCAGGCAGAGGATGCTGCACAAACTTATGTAAACTTATGTTTTTCGTTTTCATTTCTTTATTATTTAGCACACTTTGAGTGGGCGGCGGATACCTACGTTATGAACACTTAATTCTGCTTTGCTGTGAGCAGTTACGCTTTGCGAACCTGCTCTGTTTCCTGCCTAGCCGCTCCCCTTTTCGGGGCAAACCCTATGAGCTGTAATGTGCTGAAACCGGCTGAGCAGTGCCAACCTCAGTCCTCTGCCTACCCCTTCCCCTGCCGGATTCACCAGCACGAGTACCAGACCAGACTTTAAAAATGCCAAATGTCTCATTCACGATGACCAGCTCTACGGAGACAGACTCTAGCCAAATTGGGGCTCCACAAGCAAATCCAATAAAACGCATTCAAATATAGTCTCCAAAACAGTCTGCCTCCATGCCTGTGCTACCTCCTCCACCCCAAAACTACCGTTTGGACCTCATCAATACAACAAAGCTGCCTCCCTCAGTCAGCAGCCCCCAGCTTATCCACAGATACGTCAGCCCCTCAAGTCTTTCATTTTGGTAGGACTCGGGAATCCTCCTTCTATTTCCACAGTGGCAGTGGTGTGGGCCAGAGTGCCGCTTTTATGGAGTTTTGTGAGCAAAGCCAAGACCTCTCACGGATACCCAGGGTGGGCCAGGTTTGGGAGAAAAGTACTACAGATGAGATGGTTGAGGTGCCCTCTGACCCCAAACAAGGGAAACTGAAGATTCATTTTTAGCTCTGATGAATGAGAACATCAGCATTTTATGGGAAATCACAAACTTGGAGCTGGGCCATGGTGATGAGGAAAATAAATCTCAGCTCCTGGCAAATCAAGCGCTTTTGGATGAAAGCGATAAGGACTGAGGCTCCGTGGTGGGTGCTGCTCCCCTAAAACACCTAAAACAGCAAATTAAGTTTGCTCTGTGCAAACCAAGAAGTTGCCTGCAGACACTGCCTTTATTAACAAAGATCATGAACTAAAGGGTTTACTTGTAGCACTGGCACCCCCTTGTTCTTCTTCTTGTGTGTGTGTCAGGACGGACGCGTACGATCCTTGACCCATCCCTGCCGTTTTTGTCTAATAAACAGCAGAGTCACCTTGCTTCTTGCATGTGTCTCATACTCTATCTCATCTGGGATATACGGGAGGAGTTGGGGCCTCCCTGCCCGGAGATCTGCGGACGGCCCGGCCGACCCCGGCAGAATTTCCCCCCCGACAAGTTGGAGGCACTGCTGAGATCTGTTTAAGATCCACCTTTTTATTTTTACTTTTTTCCAGGCACTCCCGTTGCGAGGAGGCCCGGCGGCGCGGCCCCCTCTGCCGTTGCCCCCTTCTGAGGACTACAGGACCATCACGGAGCTGCGAGAAGACCGGACAGCGCAATCCGGATATTGGCCCTCGGGAGCCGGTTGAGAAATATCCCGCCCGCGGTTGGCGAGTGTCCAGACGTGGTCCAGACGAGGGGAGGTGACGAGCCGCTTGGAGGGGTGCACGCAGTCGAGCGGCCCCGCATCAAGAGAACTTGGTGAGCATGCCACGCACAACAAGCAATGTGAAATTGTGAGGGAGGGGGGAGGAATTAAATACGGGAGGTGGGAGGTGTTGCACAGGTGCGCGGCGAAGGTTTGACAATTTAGTGTTGGAATTAGAATGAATGGTAGCCGAACAAGTGCGAGAGCAGTCGGCTACGTTACGCGAGAGAGGGGGGCAGAGCACGAAAATATCACGTGCGGCCGCTCGTAGAAACTGATTGGCCTAGGTCGCGACTACGTGCAAGGGTGGGTGTGTGTGGTTTCCTGCGATTTGGCATTTATTGATCAATGAGTAGATGAGGATCCCTATTGTTCGAGCAAGACACTCGATAGGTAGATGACGTTTCCCTGTAGGCGGTAGCTAGTTAGTTGCCCAATACGGAAGATAATTGGCTGGTTAAGCCCTCCTGTCGAGGGGCGTATCACACGCGAGGCGACGCAGCGTGCGCAGTCCGATTATATTATTGATTTGATTACCTTGTTCCTGGAGTGACAGGAAGACAGCTGTAAGGTTAACGGGGGTAGATTGCAAGTGTATTTTGAACTTAAAGAATATATGAACAACTTACCAGTAGCTCGAAGAGATCGGTGACGTCACCAGTAGGGCTTTCATAGGATATCGCAAGCACAAGGCATCTTCGTTTTGAGAGTGGTGGGGAAGAGAAGTGTGGTAAGGGAGTGGAAACGGAGATAAACGGTAAATGAGTTGATCGGGGAAAGGCGAAACGGGGAACGTGGCTGCGCACGGAGAACGCCGGCCACGGCAAGTGTAGAAGGGGGAGGAGCACGTGAAAATAGGACGAATGTATAAGAACGTCATAAGAGGTACGCAGCCGCAGGGGGCTACGTGCGCCTCGGCCGCAGGGGGCCGTAAGGTTGTTGTATAAAGGAAGAAAGACAGAAGAAAATATACAAATGTAAAAATACTATATTTTTTATAATTTTTCTTAGCGGACTATCGCAAGTCCCCAAACTTACGGGGCCAGGTAACGATATAAGGCTGTATATTGTAAACTGCTAGTGAGATAAACTGCTACCAGATAGGGGAAGGGTAACAAGTGGAGCGCTACTATGTCATACGGGACAGGATCGGGAGGGTGGGGGAACACCCTCACTACCCCACTACAACACATATGCACAACACTGCCACCCCATAGGGAGAAACTGATTAAGTACAGCATAGAATGGACCCAGGGGACGGATAACAAAATGCTAACACCGTGGCCGCCTAATGGTAGCTTCGATCCATATGCCCAACATTCACTATTAAACCATCTGCACAATACATATAAAGGGAAGAAGTTGGCAAACCACGTGGAGGTGTTTAACTTATGGAGGATGTTCCAAGGGTCCCGACCAGGACCAAATGGAATGTTCACTATGGGGGAGATACCGGAAGAAAAAGAGATTAAGGAGGAAGGAGAGGATGGGAAAAAGGGGAGTGAGGACCCAAAGAACACGGGGAACAGATGAGAGGGAGGAGAAAAGAATAATACATCAGATGAAATAAAAAAGGAACCGAGCAACGGTATACCCCTAGCAAAGGGAGTGAAAACAGAGGGAGGGGGGTTGTACCCTTTAAGAGAACTAGGAGAAATTGAAAGAGGACAGTTAAGGGCGGCTGAGGGATACTCAAACCCGGCATACAGCCCGCCACCATATGTGGCTCATAGGAAGATGCCAGCAGGGGAGGGGAGGACTGGAGAAGACCAGACTGTGGAAATAGGAAATGATGAGTGGGTAGCTGCACAGATATTATTAAAATTACGAGGTTCATTAACAGGAGAAGAGAAGGAGGTAGTAAAGAAAACAGACAAGGATAATGCCAGGGAAAGTGAAATGAGGGGGGAAGAGCTGTTACGACAAAAGGAAGAGATTTTGGAGGAACGACTAGCAAAATTAAGAGATGAGCAGAATGAATTGATCAAGCAGCTCGAGAGGGAGGAGAGAGAGAGAGCGAGGAAAAGGAAAGAAGGTAAGAATGAATTGGAAAAAATAAGGGAACGAACTGAGGAGCAAAGGAGAGAAGCTGAAAGGGTAAAAGCAGCAGCAGAAAGGGTATCAAGAGTAGTGCTGCGAGAAAAGAAAAGGGAAGAAGAAGAAAAAGAAATGGCAATGTGGAAGAGGAGGTTACTATCAGAAACAACTAAGAAATACGAAGAAGGGAGGGTGATAGAGAGTATAGTAGAAAGAGAAAGGGTGAAATGGGAAAGGAAGAAAGAGGATGAAAGAATATTGGAACAGATGAGAAGTGAAGTGATGGAGGAATTAAAAAGGAAAAGGGAGGAAAATAGTAGGGAGATGGAGGAGAGAAATGAAGGACAAAGAGAAGATAGGAGAAGGGAGAGTGGAGCATGGGGGGATGTATATAGAAACACAGAAGTAGCAACAACATCAGCACAAAGGGGAGCGGTTGATAAAGGAGAAAAAGGAGAACTGGACCTAATAGACTTACAAACAGTAACGATCAAGGGGGAAAAGACCGAGTGGGGGGTGCCGTTTATGACTGACTTTTGTAGTGAGGAAGAAGAAGGAGTGGAGAAGGAAGGAAGAAACAGTGAAAGGGAAAGCTTAGATAAACTATGCATCACCCGGACCAACACAGACTCACCATGGATCAGTAGGAGAAAGGATGAGCTGGAGAGAAGTGAGGAGGGAGAGCAAGGAATAGCGGAAAGACAGACACATGAGGCCGCACCATCCCCATCCCCATCACGCCCTCCCCCATCGCACCCTACATGCTCAACCACCTCACGCTCGTTACGCAAAATAAAACTCGCGCCCTTCACAGACGAACTGACACCCTATGCATGTCGGCTTAGAGACCTCCCTAGTCGCAGGCAGGAAAGACGAATACACATGCCCACATTAAATACAGGAAATGATGGAAGAAGGGGAAAAGATGGAGAAGAAAGAGTTACGAGCAGGGGAAATACGGACGAAATTGAAGATGTAGAAGAAAGGGAAGAGGAGGAAGGGTGTGAGGACTCGATATTATGGAACACAAAGGGTGAAACGAGACATAACTTAATGCCACTTTTGGAGAGAGGAGGGGTTAGACCACAGTATGTACCTTGGAAGCATACCGATAAAGAAAATATAAAATGCAGGCTCCCATCATTAAGTGGAGGTGCGGGTAAGTGGATATATGAAATGGAAAAACACACCGCAGGACAGAAACTGGCAGTAGGAGATGTAAAGGGCCTTTTAATATCAATATTAGGGGATAGAGCGGATGACATTTGGAAGAGAGCGGGATTCCATGGGGTAACAATAACAAACACATCGCATGATGGGGCACCATTCGCAAACTGCAGACATGCACTATGGCAGGCACTGAGGGTACAGTACCCAGACACATCAGACATAGGAGCAATTACCTCCCACAAGATGCGTGAGAATAAAGATCCTGTTGATTATATCCAAGAAATCCAAGAGAAGTGGCGCATGGAAACTAGAGAACAATGGGATAAAACACCAGCAATATTTTACCATATACTAGTACAAGGGCTCCCAGAAGGAGTTCAGAAACAACTAAAGAAAGTAGTGGGAATGGAAGCAAAACCATGGCCAGAAATACAACTGACTATAGTACATCATTGCAGGACATGGCAAGGGAAAATGAAACAAAAGGAAGAGGACAGGAAAACGGAAGAGGCTAAACTAGTACAGAAAAAGCATACTAAATACACAATGGAAGGGGCACTAATAACTACACCTACAACAATGACCCAAAGCCCCACACAAGTAGTGGCTGCACAAGATTCCTCCCAAATACCACCTTCACAGACTATAACACAACAGGCGCCGCCAATCCAACCATACACGAATAACATGGGAGGAGGACATCCAATGGCAGGAGCTGGGTATTATAACAGGGGCAGAGGAGGAATTATGAGAGGGAGAGGATACGGATATAACACCCAACAGCAGGTGGGAGGACTTAGAAATTCCTACCCCACAGGGCAATCAGTATACCAGGACAACACAGGGAGCTTTCCATGGCAGAGTAGGGAACCACCGGTGTGTTGGAGTTGTGGACTATTAGGGCACATGTCACGCACGTGTAGAGTTAGACCAGGAACACCATCATGGAGTGAACAGGGACAACCAAGGCCCTCACAGGAACAGCAGGGCCTACAACAACAGCAGACGTTGCAACAGGGAAATGAACAACAACAACAAATAACACAACAACAGCCACAAACATATTCACTGCCACAACAACAGGTAGCGATGACACAACAACCCCAAGCACAACAAACACAACTGGGTAGGGTGACGGTTTTGGGACACAACCCTACACAGGAAATGGCCAGTCGTTGTACCCTCAATAGGACAGCCCACAGACGGCCTTGGTGTGTCCCATCCTGTCAGTAACACCTAATAGTGCGGAGGAACCACGCATAGAGGTAACGATAGGTGACAAAAAATTATCATTCCTTGTTGACACCGGGGCGACCCGGTCTTGCATAAGGGAAGGTAAATTTAAGATGTCAGGCGAAGCCATGAACACCCAAGGATTCTCTGGGGCTAGAGGGTTGGTTCCCTTTACTGATAACATTCCCTTATCTATTGGAGATTATGATCTGTCAGTTCCACTTCTATATTATAGTGCCTCACCAGTAAATATACTGGGGAGAGACATAATGAACAGGTTGAATATGACGATCTCCTTTACTGAGGACGGCATAATTTGCTCTACTCCAGGGATTAACATGCTCACAGCATGACAGATTATGCAAGCATACTGCGGACAGACAGTGATTAGGGCGGAGCCAGTAGATGGCGAACTATTCCAGTATGGAACAGATATGGCAATTGCATGGATGCCAGGGATAGAAGGGAAAATATGGAGGAGGCCAGCAGCCTATCTGTTCAGACCAGAAACACCTGTTAATGAACCAGAAGGAAAGGTGGTTCTAATGGACATTGAGAGCATTATTGCAACAGCTGATTACATTGCTGTACATGCCCAAGACAGAGAAGGAAGAGCATGGAGGGCCGTGATAGCATTAGCAGAAGGATGTAGGCTCACCCAGGTGTCAGATGAGGAGCTGTTCTCAGATGAAAAGGAGGAAGGTGAAATGGTGTTTATGATGAGTGTGGAAATATGGCTAAGAGTGGCTTACAAACAAGTAGCACAGAAAATTGCAATGGCACTTGAGGCACCCGCATGCACCCAAGTCCCCTTCTTTAAGGAGGATATGTCAAAGGTACCCAAATCATTGTGGACTACTGGCCCCTATGATGTGGGGTGCATAAACAGTATAGGGGGAGTAAGGATAAAATTGAAAAAAGGGGCAATACTCCCCAGAGTAAAACAGTACCCACTATCAAAAGAGGCAGATGAGGGCATATATGAAACCATAACGGCCCTTATAAATAATGGCATATTGGTCCCCTTAGAATCACCATGTAACACGGCTGTGTACCCAGTGCGCAAGGCTAAAGGGGGTCCTGGCGCTTCATACAGGATCTCAGGCCATTGAACAACATAGTAGAAGCAGAATATCCCGTAGCAGCAAACCCGGCCACAATATTGTGTGGCATTCCAGCAGAAGCATCACGATTTACAGTGATCGACCTTAAAAATGCTTTTTTCTCAATACCATTATACCCAGACTCACAAGATCTGACGAGCTTCACTTACAGAAACACAAAGTGGAAGCACACTAGATTGCCACAAGGGTATTGCGAATCACCCTCAATTTTCAATAGAGTAATACAGATGGATTTGGGTAACATTGAAGTGGAAAGCACAGTGTTGCAGTATGTGGATGACATAATAATTTGCAGTACAAACGAAAGAACATGCAGAGAGGACTCCTTACAGATGTTGACAATATTGGCTGAACAAGGTTACAAGGTAGACATGGAAAAGATACAGTACTGTCAAGAACAGGTACTTTACATTGGTCAGCTTATATCCCAACATGGAAGAAAGATTGCACCACAAAGAGCACAGGCCATTTCGAACACTCCAATGCCACAAACTGTGAGGGAACTGCAGCAGTTCCTGGGGCTGTGCAACTACTGTAGAGCATGGGTATTTGATTACAGTTCGTACATAGGACCCCTGCTTGAGGCGTTAAGGGAAGCTAATAAAGGGGAGAAAAAGCTGGGGTGGACGATGGAAATGAAAGAGGCTTTTGATGAATTGAAAGATGCGATATCACATTGCGACTCAGCAGTAATGAAAGCAGTGTTGGCTCAAAAAACAAGCATGGGCTACAAACCAGTAGCATTTTACAGCGGCCACTTAGATCCTGTGATGTTAGGTCACTTCCCTTGCGAACAAGGTCTCGCCGCAGCTGCTTTTGCGGTGGAAAAAGCATCAGCAATCACCATGGGGTGCCCAACTACACTGTTTGTGGAACACGCACTATTTGCGATATTGAATAAACCTAAATCCACCCTAACCACGCAAAGAGCATCAGGTTATGAGATCATTTTATCCAGAGCTGAACTATCAATTGTTAGATGTAGCACGGTCAACCCTGCAAGGTTCCTAGCAGAAGTAATTGAGGAGGGAGATTATGCCCATGACTGTACGCAAATAACTGAAATGTACTCATGTACTAGAAAGGTTGAAGAAAACGCACTAGAGGGAGGTGAGCTCTTGTTTATTGATGGGTCATCAACTATCGATCAAAGGGATGGGATAAGGAGGACTGGGGCAGCAGTGGTAAAAATGATGGAGGTACCGGTGTGTGTGGCAATGAAATGTGTACAATTACCACAGCATTTCTCCGCCCAAGCAGCGGAATTAGTTGCACTGATCTTGGCGTTGAAGGAAAGCTTTGACAAACGGGTGACCATATACTCCGACAGCGCATTTGTTACATCCACCGTCCACTCAGGGCTGTCGAAATGGAGAAGAAGAGGGTTTAGGAGAGCTGATGGCACTCCAGTGCAACATGCTCTCTTATTGGCTGAACTAATTGAAGTAATAAATGACCCCCAAGAATTAGCTTTAGTAAAATGCATCGCACACACCAATGGTGAAGACCACGTCTCGTGGGGAATGCAGCAGCAGACGCACATTCGAAGTATGCTGCATACTTTGGTGAGATATGGAACCCCCCAGAGTCACAGAGAGGGAGAGGGAGGGGAATGGGTAAGGAGATGTTGATAAGAGAAGGGTACACCCATCTCCCAGCCACACAGATTATGGAGCTACAAGCGGCTGCACCAATGGCCGAAAAAGAAATATGGGTAAAAAGAGGATGCACAATGTCACCAACCGACGCAATATGGCGCCAGGGTGGCACTGGAAAGGTTGTAATACCATTGGCACTTTTGAACACCGCCCTGAGCCAACTACATCATCCAGCCCACACAGGCAAGGAAGTAATTGCAGCACGAATTAGGGAAGACTGGTTCTGCCCCGAGTTAAATTCTCATGTGTCAAACTTTATCAGTAATTGTCTCACATGTCAACAGTTTACGGCCGGCCATACTCTAAAGGTGATAAGAGGTACTATAGCCCGGCCAGAGGGACCGTTCCGGCATCTCCATATTGACTATGTTGATATGATCAACATATGTCAAGGAAATAGGTATATGATTGTAGTAGTATGCCCATTCTCTAGGTGGATTGAGGCAGGGCCCTGTTCACACCCAGATGCATTTAGAGCAGCTAAATTCCTAGTGAGGGAGGTCTTCCCCAGGTGGGGAGTGTGCGAGGTGTTAAGGTCAGACAATGGCCCACATTTCGCAAACGAAATGTTCCAGCACATCACATCCTTGCTGAACATCAAGCATAAATTTGCATGTGCATACAACCCACAGGCCAACGGTGTATGTGACGCCTGAATGGCCTATTAAAGGAGGCAATTGCAAAGATACAGCAAACAACAAAGAAGAGTTGGTTATATTGCCTTCCATTAGCCCTATTTGAACTAAGGAATAGAACAGGGTCCGACCACCACCTCACCCCTCACGAGGTGGTTACCGGACGTCAAATGCGCCTTCCCCTAACGCCAACATCGAGAGCATTTACCGACCACGAAAGTACAGCGAATGTTCTTGGTGATGAAATGTACCAATATGTGTCTTCTTTGATTACTAGTGTAGTGTTTGTGTCTCAACAGCTCGAGCGCACACAGGGCGGGTCTAACAGCAATCAAGAAGAAGACGCGGATAAAGAATTGGAAAAGGAAAAACTGTGTAAAATTGCTAAAGGTGACCACGTACTACTTCGCAATTTCAACAGGAAATGAAATAGTCCACGATTCACTGGCCCCCATCTGGTAGAGGAGGTATCAACGAGAGCAGTAAAGCTACAGGACAAGCGTGCCTGGAACCACCTACACGATGTAAAGATCTACAAACTCCAGACCCGCCCCAGCGCCACCGACAGGTCCATTGGGAGAACAGCAACAACATCACCAACGGAGGAAGAAAGGTCCATTGGGAGAACAGCAACAACATCACCAACGGAGGAAGAAAGTTCTACCACAGCCAACGGCCCAAGTGTTCCCATACCCTGTCACTCCCCAGACTCCCCAGAGACAATAACTGAAGAAGAAAGGGGTGATCCCCATACTGCCCACCCCATGGTCACACGCTCAAAGAGTAAAGATACTTCCGCCAGTTGAGCCCCAAACCCCCTGCCCATTGACCCCTACCCCCATTGCAGTAATAACTGAACTGAAGGACATTATCTTGCACGCGTACACATGTAAACACGTGAATGCTCTCTTTTCTTTTCTCTCGCACATGCAGGAACTGCGTATTATTGTACTGCTAAGAAAATAGATAACTAACAAATTCACTGCCCAGGAGTAGATGGTACCCTCAGACGATAACTACCCAGAAGAATTGTCACACCAATTTGTATATGAAATAAAAAGGCCAACGTACCTGAAAAGAAGTAGGGTACATGTCTACTACACAGCATTCCTCTTGGCCATAGAATATTCAATGCCCCACCTCCACCCGTACTTGCCTGTCCTAAGAGATAGATCGCTTAGATTAGCGTGGGAACAGCTCTTCACCTGGGCACTGAATGACTATTTGATAGGGAGAGCTTAAAAAAACAACATTTAATAACCAGCATATTGAGAATTTTCAGGCGGGCAACTCTAACGTCGCAAGAATACGCTGCCGGACTGCAGCAAGGTAAGAGCAAAATGCCGGTGAAATTAGCATGTGTAATAAAAATAATAGGGATTTTGATGATCACTGGGTTCTTGGCTGCCTCTGTATGGCAGTACAGCTATGCTATCAATATTATTGCTGTACCCAAACCTAATCCACCCCCATCCCCAGCTGCAACAGGTGTTATGTCAGGTGATACTAGTAAAATTGCGCACAAGCAAAATAGAGTTCAACGCAGCACATACTCAGATAATAAAGGTATTGAAAATTATATACAAGATTCAGCACACGTCTCAAACAACATATGGTACCAACACATGACCCGCATTGGTAAGCAGACAACAGAAGACAGCTGCTACGTTTGCTCATTAATACCATACGCCATGAGCGCTTCTCGAACATTTGTTGCCACAGAAATAGATGAAAAGACAGCACGATGCATAATATACTTGGCACTGTTCCAAACGAAAGGAAGATTTCAAGGGACAGTGGTGCATATGGTGCAGAAAACACGAGACTCATACCCAAACAACTTCCTCAAGACTTATTTGAGTTACCACAAGAGCAGTTTACATGCTGAAGCATTCAGATACATAACAAGTGGTCCTGCAAAAGGGGAAACAAAGAAAGTAACACTGCAGTATTTACCATGTGATTGGTACGCCACTGAAGTTCCTGGTAAACCAGGATGTTGGGAGAGGCCATTGGTGACGATAACAGGGAAGGTGTACTTGGACAACAAATGGGAGATAGGAGTGGTTGGCAGCAACATGGTAACAAAAGAAACTATCGATGCACACAACCACAGATGTTGGACGACTTGGATCAAGTACGTGCCCATGCTCACGTGGATAGAGACGGATGAAGACCCAATAACAATACTGCCGCTGACTGCGCCTAAGGTATGCTACCAACATAAAGGAGAGGTGGACGTAGGATACAACACCAACTGTGCAAGCGTGATGGAGTTACCTGAGGGGGGAGCAGGAACAGCAGTGATAATGGACCATTACTGGGCCTGTGGAGAAAAGGCATACCACACACTGCCCCCTCTGTGGAATGGTGTATGCACGACGGTGCACGTCAATGTACCATCACTAGTGGTACCCCAGAAGCATGTGAATGTGGCGAACTTTCCCAAAATGGATGAAGGGGACAAGAGAAAGAAGAGATCTGCACCACCTCAGGAGGAGCCAGGGAACAGGACCAACGGCAATAATACTGTCCTAAATAGAAGGAAAAGACCAGGAGAACCTCTGACAGGAAATTACCTATGGGGAAGGTCGGAAACGGCACTCACCTCAATTCCGCCAGAACACAGACTATTCAGCAGAGCAGCAATGTTCTTCTCCTCAATAATACATCCGGGACTGCAGGCTTACGCAAACGCTAAATGGCTCCAGATAACTAGATGGGAACTAATGATGACCATCAATTCTACAGTAAATGGATTCAACGCAATAAAAGAGGAGCTGCGAGCTATAAGGATGGTAGCACTTCAGAACAGATATGTATTGGACCTCCTCACAGCCATGGAAGGAGGAGTCTGCGCAAAGATAGGACAATCATGCTGCACGTTCATTCCTGCCAACGATGCTGACAACGGTACACTGACAGAAGCAGTTTCACAATTGGCCCAGATGCACTCCAAAATGATGGATGAAAGTAAAGGTGTGAAAAAGGATGAGAGCTGGTTTTCGCTATTATGGTCATGGATGCCATCTTGGCTGTCAGATGGACTGAAAATTATAGTTGGTTGTACTATTTTGGCTGGTGCTACACTGATCATAATAAGATTTTGGAAGGCCCGGAAGGCACGCACCACTGACGAGTTGCTTGAAATGGTCGGTATGCACCCCTTGATGTCAGCAGATGACGGCCAACACACAGGCATAATAATACAAGAGAGAGAGAAATTGCGCAACCAGATCATCACCAATCACCTGGACCCACCATCGGTGAAGATCGAGAACCCAAGAAACCCCAGGAGTTACATAGGGAAATGGGTATACTGTACTCCTGGAGGAACCTGTGAATATATGTATTGGTCATTTGAAGATCATGTTAACCACTATGGACATTTAGGAGGAATAACTAAGATATGGAGAGTAAGAGGAGATAACGAAAAGGATATGTTTGTGGTCGACAAGTCGACCAGAGGGGGGACTGAAGTGGGAGAATGGAAAAACAGGCTCCCGTCCTTCCCCTGTCGCGCCTGGCCTAAAGGATCACGGCCCAGGCACCTGCCACGAGAAGAGTTTGCCCATCTACCAGACGACCAAATACCCTGGTACAGGAACATACGGATGTGTCCATCTGCCTGCCCAGCAGCCCGCCCTGCCCATGCCGACACCTGCGGCACGGATCAACTAGACTAAAACCTACACGTCGTTAGAGATGCCATGACGACCTAGCCAAAGGTCAGCACACCTGTGCAAATATACACACTGGACACTCCCGCACCAATCTACACGAAGAATATACTCAGTGCTATGACGTAGGCGACAGACATACTCACGGACGTGCATCTTTATTATTTTCCACATAGGCTCTCAAAATGCAGAAACGCAAGACGTATCATGAACTCATCTAAAGAGCTTGCTTACGCTTCTCCTAAACCCAGGTGCCATAATGAGAAATATAACGAAGACACGTTACTGGTCATAAGACAATATGATACTATAACCTAAAGCGCCTGTGCACCAAACGGTTCCACCTATACACCAGGCCTAAGTAGGCCGCAAGCAAGAGCTCCCATGGACGTTAAAAGAACAAGAGTCAGGCTGCTGATCCTGCAGCATGAGCCTGGCGAAAGCAAACAGCCAAGGTCGCAATGTTGCAAACCCACATTCCGAAAGCAGACCATCAAGGGCACGATGTTGCAACCTCGCACGCCGCGCACCAACGTTAAAATCACACCTGCAAATTAAACCAGGCACACAGTGGAAAAACAATATTAATTGTGCAGAATTCTGCCTCAAACACGGTCCTACCACACGTGACCAAGCCGAACCTGACAGGATGCCAAGCCCAGGAGGAAGAAGGCGTCTGGATCCCTCGTTACAAGACACAGGCAGATACACTTAAAAGGCTCAATGGACATCTGCGACAGTGGGAGTAGTCGGCCTTCCAGCTCATGAATAAGTCCTCACATTGTCTGCACGTACTCATAGTGAAACATTGTTGAAAATGACAGGTACACCGAGAGCTGGGAACAGCGATGGTCCCAGGCTGGGAAGCTCGCGGGCGCATCAATTAGAACATGGGGCTCTTATCACTGACGCCATTAACATTAACCAATCATCAGGGGTCTTCATGTAACAATTCTCATGTATCTAATTGTAGGGACAACCCAGATATATCACCTGACTAACCCTTGTCCACTAATATTGTTCTCTATACGTATGCTATACTAACCCTACCACTCGAGCAACCAATTAAGAGTGGCGATAGGTTTTTTGCTAACTTTCCAAGGTGACGCAAGTAGCGCGTCATAATAATCTCTCTCCGCAGCAGGGGCCTCCCTCTGGAACAACCTTCCTGCCTCCCTGAAACTTGAGGAGAACCATCTCCGGTTCCGGAAGCACCTCAAAACCTTCCTCTTCGCTTCTGCCTTCTCTCTCCCTCTCCCCTGCTAAACCTGCTTAACTCCCCACTGAATTCTGCACTATACCTGCATCTGGGCCACTCTCAGCGACCTCGGTCCAGGGCCCAGCCACTCTCCACTTGCACTGCCTCCCTGGCTCCCCCTGCACTGCGGGACTGTCACTGTATCCCTACAGCCCCCTTCCCAGCTCTGCACTTACCTCGCACTTGCCACCAGCTGGCCCTTTTTATTTATTATTTATTATTTATTTACGCTACTTACCTTGTACTGCACTTTCCCCCCCACCTCCTCCCCCTGCACTTTCTCCTTTTCCCCTTCCTCTGCACTTGCGCGATCTGAATGTCACCTGGCCTAGTAGGATCGTTTGTCTGTCTTCCCCTTGTTTCCCTCCCTCCCTGCCTCGTCGCGCCTTGAAACACTTGTGTATAGGCGCGTTACAAATACCTTATCATATCATATCATATCATAAGGTAAAAAGGGCCTGCGAGCCCCACGATTGTGTGTGTGTCAGGACGGACGCGTACGATCCTTGACCCATCCCTGCCGTTTTTGTCTAATAAACAGCAGAGTCACCTTGCTTCTTGCGTGTGTCTCATACTCTATCTCATCTGGGATATACGGGAGGAGTTGGGGCCTCCCTGCCCGGAGGTCTGCGGACGGCCCGGCCGACCCCGGCAGAATTTCCCCCCCGACAGGTGAAGTCAAGGAGCTGCTCCATATCACCCCCTTAAGAACAGCCGTTTACCATCCCAAAACAGACAGATTGGTAGAAAGATTCAACAAAACTCTTAAAATGATCCTGAGAAAGTTGGTAGATAAGGATGAGAAAGTCTGGGACCATTTGATCCCCCTCGGCACTATTTGTAGTAAGAAAAACCCCTCAGGTATTCACAGAATTCTCTCCTTTTGAACTACTGTATGGTAGAGAACCTCAGGATGTCCTGGATATGCCCAGGGAAACCTGGGAAGAAAGAAAAGAGGCACCCATTCCCCTTTTGCAAACTGCTACCCGATTACCCAATTGCGAGAGCATAGGAGACAAAAAAGTAAGTCTAAGGTCGTTTTCGGTGCGAAAAAAAGTATTGGTCCTCTTGCCTACTTCGGAAAACAAACTTGTCTCTAAGTGGCACGGGCCATATGAAATATTGGAACGCACAGGAAACTGTACTTATAAGGTAGCCCAACCTGACATAAAACAAAAGACCCATCTACACCACGTAAATCTCTTAAAAGAGTGGATGGAAAATCCTTTAGCCGACAATGCCACAATACTATCTTGTTTAGTACCAGAAGAAATAGACAACTTTGAATTGATTACACAAGAGCTATCTAATCAACAACAAGAAGATTTAAATAATTTAGTTATAGTATTTCCTGATGTCTTCTCAGAGAAACCAGGAAGAGTGAAAGGCACCTATCACTGTATTAGAACACCCAAATGAAAAGTGGTCCATCTGAAACCATAGAGACTCCCGGAAGCTTGTGAACAGATAGTGGTTGAGGTCGTAAACACAATGTTAAGAGTGAATATCATCGAACCCTCTTCAAGCCCTTGGTCCTCCCCTATAGTATTGGTCACAAAACCAGACCATTCCTAGAGGTTTTGCATGGACTTCCGCCGAGTTAATGCCATCTCCGATTCCGATTCCTATCCGATGCCACACAACGACGACTTGATGGATAAACTCGGAAATGCCACCTTTCTATCCACCCTAGACCTAACCAATGGGCACTGGCAGGTCCCAGTACATGGACCTGATAAAGAGAAGACAGACTTTGCGATGCTCCTGGGACTGTTTCAGTTCAAATTCCTGCCTTTTGGCTTACACGGGGCCCCAGGCACTTTCCAACAACTCATGGATAGAATATTACAGCCCTACTCTGATTTCTGTGGAGCTTATATTGAAGATATAGACATTTATAGTCAAACCTGGAAAGACCATATTTTCCATCTCTTTATTATTATGAGAGCCTTCAAGGGAGCTGGCCTAACTGCCAATCCATCCAAATGCAGGCTGGCCCAATCAGCTGTGAAATACCTTGGCTTCATTGTAGGGAATGGTAGTGTCCAACCTCAACGTGAAAGTGAAGGCCGTCATAGATACCCCTAAGCCTAAAACTAAGAGAGACCTTTTTATCTCTAATTTCTCAGAAAGAACAGCTAAACTGACCAACAAATTTAATAATGCTGCACCCCAGAGAATTAATTGGACTGACGAGGACGGTGTGTGTTACAAAAACCTAAACCAAACCCTGTGCCAGAACCTGGTCCTAAAGGTAGTAGATTTCTTGACAGAGTTTGTATTACAAACAGATGCCTCCCTTACAGGGCTAGAAGCAGTCTTGTCATAAATGTATGATGGATTGGAACATCCCATCCTATTTACTAGTTGCAAACTCTTCTCACATAAACACAATTACTCTATGCTGGAATTAGAGGCCTTTTCAATAAAGTGGGCATTACCCATCTTAGATATTACCTCCTAGGAAGAAAGTTCACACTTGTTACAGATCATTCTCCACAAGTTTGGATTAGCCAACGGAAACAGTCTAACCCTTGAATCATGCGATGGTTCTTAGACCTGCAACCCTACTGTATCACTGTGGAGCACCGAAAAAGGCAAAGTTCAATGGAACATGGATTTCTTTTCTCGTTTCCCTTGTGAAACATATGCAGCTACTTAGCAAAGGGGAAGGGCATGCGAGAAACCTCAAGGTGTCTCAAATGCTAGTCCCCGGGGATCTGTCTTCCAGGTGGACAGATACAGCCATCGCTTTTGGATCCAGTTCCTGAGGGTGGACTGTTAGGTAAGACAACACTTACCTGCTTGCTATTAGGTAACCCACCTTTAGGTATAGGTCTGTAATACACAAGTTGGTAGTGTGACTGAGCAGCCAGGCCTATCTCAAGTGGGGTAAATGTGCACTGTAGAGCTGAAGTAATGAAATTCGTAAATACAAGTATCCAAATAACACTTACACTCAAGCTTTCAGTTATAAATATGTGTTTATTTATTTAACATCAAGTTTTAAATAAGCATTATTTAAAAAGACAATTCGTGTAACAAGGTAAATATACTTTAAAAATACTTTACAGAATCAAAACAAGTTAGTGGATAATCTTTGAATATGCTTCTTACACAATTCCTACACTCTAAGGGGACTTCAATTACAAGGACAGTAATGGCATTTATATATCACACTAGTTACTTTGCAGATTCTGAGGTTGCAGAAAGGAAAGGTTAAAGGAAGGAAAAGGGTTAACGGGTTCTCAGTATTTGTGAGGACATTTAAATCTTCCAATGAAATCCAGACAAGCCGTTCCCAGCATTAACAGTCTAAAACAAGTTACCACCTATGAGTGTCAAACAATATCAATGTCAATGAGCTAGATGTCATGATGCCTAACCCCGGACCACCAGGCCAGGCCCAGCACCCCCCGGAGCAGGCATCATGCCCCCGGGTAAAAGCCCAGCGGCCCCTTATAGGGGCTATTTGGACTCTGTCCTGGCGCCGTTGGCGCCATGCTCATGTTGGACATCAGTCCTGGCGCCATAGGCACCAGGCTCATCAAGGAAGGTGTTTTGTGCACTTACCTGATGCAGACCATGCTGCAAGATTCAGGCCTCCCTGAGACCTGAAAGGGACTATTTTTTCATTGGGACTATTTTGCCACTCGGGCGTGGCAAGGGAAGGATACTTACCTGGAACTACTTTGGGGGCTATTTAAGCCACGTCCAGACAGTAGCTCATGCTTTGCGTTGTTCTGCATCCAAGCAGCTGAATGCTCACCGTGTCTGCTCCTGCATCTGGTCTCCAGCCACGCCCGCCTCGATCCTGGAACACCTGTAAGGAAAGAAGAGAAGAGAAAGGTGAAAACCAAGAATTTGATCAAACTTCTTACCTGCATCCGGAACCTTCACGCCAGCTTTCCTGAGAAAAGACTTTCATTTAAAAGCACCGCATTGCTCGCTGCAGCGCCGCGCTTCACTCACCTGTCCTCGGGAGTTCTTCTGGCTCCACCGCGACTGTCTGCACCGGTCGCCACATCTCTGCGCCTATGGGAGAGAAGAAGAGACAAAAGGTGAGCAGAAGGAACATATGAGGAAAGCCTAATTTTCCGCCACAACACTTACCGGTCTTCTGTTGGTGGACCATTCCTCATTTCGGGTCGGCGCCGCTTCGTTGGCAGGTACCGCACCCCGGCCCCTATGGGGAAAGGACAAAAGACATTACTGGAGGAATATAAAGACATTAAGAGGGATCGCCCACCATCGGCAATTCAATCCCTCAACGCTTCGCCTTCATTCTGCACCTGAAATAAAGGACAGATCACAGGTTAGGAAGGCAACAGAAAAGGAGGCTCTACACTTGAACTTTTGTAATCTTCATACTTACGGCTTTCCGCTCGGAAAAGTCAAGTGGATTTAGCCAGCCCATTCTGAAAACCAGTGAAGTAACTGGACAAACACGCGCCCCTGCACCAGAAGCAGGATGGAGAGTTTATTCTTTCAAACCATAAGGTGAGCTTCAACCTGGAATTTCGGAGGAAGTTAGAGAAGAACGAAGGGGGGCAGGGGGGAGCAAGCACACTATTCTGCAGACTGTTAATCCCCTTTCTCATCTGCAGAAGGATATTCCTACGGGCCAGACAAGCAAGATTTGAGGGTCCTGTTCAGTCTGTGTTCCGAGTTCTGCGCATCACGCTCGAAGAGGCCACAGCAACCCAGACTAGACCAGCGCCTCCGTTGGAGTCAGGGGAGCGTTACAGAATGTGAAGCCTTCCTACAAATTCCCACCCAGGGGCTATGGAAACTTCTGAGACTGATCAGTTGGCCCAACTACTGGAGGAATTACGGGCCGAAGTACACGCCGCTCGTCAAGAGACTAATGCTCTCAGGAGGGAAGTGATTGTATCAAAGGAAAGAACTGATGACCTGGCTAGACAGTTTTTGCAAGGACAAGCTGGACACACTCCTCTACCCGGTTCCCCGCTCCTGTGGTTCCCAGTAACCCTGTGCAGATTAATCTACCTGGAAACATGCCGCTGGCCCCACCAGAACGCTTTGCTGGGGACCCCAAACGATTCGCCGTATTCATGAATCAGTGTCGTTTGCACTTCCTATGCAGACCCGGGGCCTTCCCTAATGACCAGACCAAGGTAGCCTTTCTATTGTCATATCTCAGCGGCTGTGCTGCCGATTGGTCAGTTCCACTGGTTACTCAAGATGACCCGATTCTTCGTGATTTTCAAGGATTTCAAGCAAGCATGGAAAGGTTATTTGCTCGACACTCTCAGGGGCAGGCTCTGGATGACAAACTCCTATCCCTGCGACAGGGCAATCAGGACCTCCTATCCCACATTGCAACCTTTAATAGACTAATTGTGGAAACTAGGTGGCCAGAGGATAAAAGAATCACATTATTTTATCGAGGTCTACGCGGAGAACTTAAAGATGTCCTGGCCCAAGTTGTAAATCCGCCCCAAGAATGCACAGAATATATAGACTTAGTGGTCCAATTGGATCACAGACTTCAAAACAGAAAAGCAGATCGGTCCAAGTTTGAGACCCGGGTGTTGGTCAAGACCCACGCTAACCCCAAGGGTGCTGATGTCTCTGAGCCTATGCAAATCGGAGGGGTTAAAGGACCTTTAACTCAAAAAGAACGTGAAAGAAGATGGCAGATGCAATTATGTCTTTATTGTGGGTCCTCTGGACACTTTCTACGAGATTGCCCGGCAAAACCGCCCAAGAAGGTGGTAGGAGCCGCTGATAAAAACCATGAAGACTCTGTTTCGGGAAATGACCGCGCCCGACAAGCGTAGGGGTCCGCTTGCCGAGCTTCAAAACTAACTCTCAGACCTCGCATTTCATTGGGCCAATGGTCCTCGTAGATCCGGAACAGCCTAAGAGGTTGCATGCAATAAAGGCATAAATCGATAGTGGGGCTATAGGAAATTATGTGGATCGTGAATTGCTCTCTAGGATTAACCTCCCTCTGCGTCCTAAAACCAGCAAAGATGTCATCACCACAGTCGATGGAACCGAAATTGCCTCTGGACCGGTAACATATTCCACTGCTGAGGTGACACTTATAGGTCCGGACGGCCATCGGGAGGAAGTTGTGTTTGATGTTTCAGGCTATTCTCGGAATCCCTTGGTTAGAGACACATAATCCTCGAATTGATTGGCGAGCGAAGAGAATAACCTTCCCGGATTGTGCACAAACCTGCTACCCAGAAAATCTGAAGATTAGTCTAGCGTCTGTAACCTCTGTCTCCATGCAACTACCTCCGGAATACCAAGACTTTCAGGACGTCTTCCAAAAGGAACAGGCCAACACGTTACCTCCCCAAGATCGTACGATTGCCAAATCAATCTGGTGCCCGGTGCACAACCCCCTTGTAGCAGGATTTATGCCCTTACTGAACCTGAGAATCTGTATTCGAGACAATATTTAGATCAATACCTAGCCAATGGTTTTATTTGCGCGTCAAAGTCTCCGGCATCCTTGGCTTTGTTCTTCGTGCCCAAAAAAGAAGGCGACCTTAGAACTTGTATCAACTACCGCGCATTGAACCAGATAACTGTTAAAAACCGTTACCCTCTGCCTCTGATCCCTGAACTCCTTGACCAGGTGAAGGACGCTTGCGTATACACCAAGTTAGATCTCCGGGGGGCTTATCATCTGGTGCGAGTAAAAGAAGGCGACGAATGGAAAACGGCCTTCCGTACAAAATATGGATTATTCGAATACCAAGTGATGCCTTTGTGCAACGCGCCTGCTGCCTTCCAATTCTTCATGAACGATGTCCTTCGGGAACTCATCGATGTTTGTGTTGTCGTATATATCAATGACATTCTTGTGTACTCCTCTTCGGAATCTGATCACAGAAAGCATGTCAGGGCCGTCCTTGAGAAATTGCGCCAGCACAAACTGTTTGCAAAGCTGGAAAAGTGCGTTTTCCATACCACCGAGGTTGAGTTTCTTGGATTCATCCTGACACCTAAAGGGGTCCGAATGGACTCATGAAAAGTGGATGCAATCCTCAAATGGCCATCACCTAGTTCGGTGAAGGGTGTCCAAAGCATGCTTGGTTTTGCTAATTTTATCGCAGATTTATCCCGGAATTTTCATGTGTGGTACAACCCATCACTGCACTCTTGCGAAAAAATAAACACTTCGAATGGACCGAGGAAGCCGAACAGGCCTTTCAGGAATTGAAAGCTAAATTCACGTCTGCACCTATTTTGAAGCACCCGCATCCCGATCTCCCACATATAGTCGAAACCGACGCGTCCAGCTTAGCCATGGGAGCTGTCCTGTCTCAGAGAGACCCTGAAACCAACCAACTGCACCCCGTAGCATTTTGGTCCAGAAAGTTCTCGCCGCCTGAGGTAAATTATACAATCACCGACAAGAAATTATTAGCGATTAAGTCCGCTTTTAAGGCTTGGCGGCATTATCTTCTTGGCGCCAGGCATACCATCACCGTGATCACTGATCACCGAAACTTAGAATATTTAAAAACTGCCAAGGCTCAATCGTCACGTCAGCTCCGATGGGCTTTGTTCTTTGCTGAGTTCGATTTTGTAATCACTTACCGCCCCGGCTGTAAGAATGGCAAAGCGGACGCGCTATCTCGAATAGGAATGGGAGAAATAGACACAAACTCAGAACCTGTGCCGATAATTCCCGAACAAAGAATTTTGGGGATAACCTCTTTACAAACCCTTGAAGACATTCAAGCACGGGTAAAACAACTCCTGGACTCTACAGCCTTGCAGGATTGGATCCAAAGGGGGTCTTCCTTTTTGGTCAACGATGGCCTACCTTACTTCCAAGGACGCTTATTTCTGCCTGAAAAGGAATTGCAAGAACTGGTTATTTCCCGTCATCATGATACCCTGATGGAAGGACATCCTGGCATTGCCAAAACTGAGGAAAAAATTAAACGACAATTCTGGTGGCCTTCCTGGCGAAAGGATATTAAATCATTCGTGATGTCCTGTGGAGTTTGCGCCCAAAACAAAGGCCAAAAGACAAAACCCGCCGGTCTTCTTCAGCCTTTAGACATTCCACCAGCACCTTGGCACACCTGGTCACTAGATTTTATCACGGACCTACCCCCTTGTAATGGATACAATACTATTCTGGTTGTGGTGGATTTATTTTCCAAGATGGCCCATTTTAGTCCGTTGAAAGGATTACCTTCAGCTTCTGTCCTAGCCAAGGAATTCCTCGAAAATATTATCCGTTTGCATGGATTCCCGTCCATACTAGTCTCCGACCGGGGAAGCCAGTTTATTTCTCATTTTTGGAGAAAGTGTTGTCAACTGGCACAAATCAACGTAAAACTCTCAACCAGCCACCACCCACAGACCGATGGTCAGACGGCGAGAAAGAACCAGACCCTTGAACAATACCTGCGATGTATGTTGCACCAATCGGAGGGTAATTGGAAGGATATTTTATGGGTGGCCGAATATGCATACAATAACTCGGTACACTCTGGAACTGGACAAAGCCCCTTTTATACCCTATATGGACATCACCCTCGTACTTCAGACGTGGACTCACCTCTGAGCCTTGAAATGCCCGCAGTGGACCATTTGCATTCCACGATAACTCAAGCCTTCAAGGATGCAACTGCACATTTGCAACAAGCGAAAGGGAAATACAAAAAGAATGCGGATCTGCATCGGAGTGAGGTGCCTCCATACCAAATAGGGGATCAAGTATGGTTGGCTACCAAACACTTATTGCTCAAGGGACCTCGAACTTTTAATCCAAGGTATTTGGGCCCTTACTCGATCAAAGCTATAATTAACCTAGTGGCAGTCAAGCTCGATCTACCAGCTAACATGCGGATTCATCCCGTTTTTCATGTGTCACTTTTGAAACCAGTGCAACCAGGAACCAGATTAATAAAGCCACCAGAACCAATCCAGATAGATGGGGAGCCTGAATTCGAGGTGAAGAACATTTTGGATTCTAAGATCTCAAAATCAAAACTTTTCTATCTAATTGATTGGAAAGGGTACGGGCCTCAGGAAAGGTCTTGGGAACCCAGCGACCACGTACATGCACCTAGACTGGTAAAAAGGTACCATCGGAATTTCCCAAACAAACCGAAACCTCCAGAGGGAACGACCTTGGGAGGTGATTTGGGGGGGGGGGTGCTGTCAAGATGCCTACCCCCGGAGCACCAGGCCAGGCCCAGCACCCCCGGGAGCAGGCATCATGCCCCCGGGTAAAAGCCCAGCGGCCCCTTATAGGGGCTCTTTGGACTCTGTCCTGGCGCCGTTGGCGCCAGGCTCATGTTGGACATCAGTCCTGGCGCCATAGGCGCCATGCTCATAAAGGAAGGTGTTTTGTGCGCTTACCTGATGCAGACCATGCTGCAAGATTCAGGCCTCCCTGAGACCTGAAAGGGACTATTTTTTCATTGGGACTATTTTGCCACTCGGGCGTGGCCAGGGAAGGATACTTACCTGGAACTACTTTGGGGGCTTTTTGAGCCATGCCCAGACAGTAGCTCATGCTTCGCGTTGTTCTGCATCCAAGCAGCAGAACGCTCACCGTGTCTTCTCCTGCATCTGGTCTCCAGCCACGCCGGCCTCGATCCAGGAACACCTGTAAGGAAAGAAGAGAAGAGAAAGGTGAAAACCAAGAATTTTATCAAACTTCTTACCTGCATCCGGAACCTTCACGCCAGCGTTCCTGAGAAAAGACTTTCATTTAAAAGCACCGCGTTGCTCGCTGCAGTGCCGCGCTTCACTCACCTGTCTTCGGGAGTTCTTCTGGATCCACCGCGACTGTCTGCACCGGTCGCCACATCTCTGCGCCTAGGGGAGATAAGAAGAGACAAAAGGTGAGCAGAAGGAACATACGAGGAAAGCCTAATTTTCCGCCATAACACTTACCGGTCTTCTGTTGGTGGACCATTCCTCATTTCAGGTCGGCGCCGCTTCGTTGGCAGGTACCGCACCCCAGCCCCTATGGGGAAAGGACAAAAGACATTACTGGAGGAATATAAAGACATTAAGAGGGATCGTCCCCATCGCTAACTCACCTGAGTTCACCATCGGCAATTCAATCCCTCAACGCATCGCCTTCATTCTGCACCTGAAATAAAGGACAGATCACAGGTTAGGAAGGCAACAGAAAAGGAGGCTCTACACTTGAACTTTTGTAATCTTCATACTTACGACGTTCCGCTCGGAAAAGTCAAGTGGATTTTGCCAGCGCCATTCTGAAAACCAGTGAAGTAACTGGACAAACACGCGCCCCTGCACCAGAAGCAGGATGGAGAGTTCATCCTTTCAAACCATAAGGTGAGTTTCAACCGGGGATTTCGGAGGAAGTTAGAGAAGAACGAAGGGGGCAAGGGGGGAGCAAGCACACTATTCTGCAGACTGTTAATCCCCTTTCTCATCTGCAGAAGGATATTCCTACGGGCCAGACAAGCAAGATTTGAGGGTCCTGTTCAGTCTATGTTCCGAGTTCTGCGCATCACGCTCGAAGAGGCCACAGCAACCCAGACTAGACCAGCGCCTCCGTGGGAGTCAGGTGAGCGTTACACTAGAGGAGTCTGCAGGGAGCCAGGACAGCCAAAGTCAATTTGAAACAGTCTATTGAGCTGAGGCACTTCTTATAATCAAAGTCTTGCACTAAGTTAGAGAGTTTGCAGAAAATCACTTGTAGGGTCACAAGCTGTTAAGCATGTGAGAAACAGAGTTGGAATTAACTCTAAAAAGAAGCCACTGCGAATCTCAACTGAGAAGAGCACAGCTAAAAGACAATGAGGTAAGTACCCCAAATCCAAACAGTACCTCTGATGTGAAGAAGAGTGGTCTAGCTGGATTCTGTCCTGTTACAGCGATGCAGACCCTGTGTTCCTGAGCCTCAGTCGTGGGGACAAGAGGGAGGACGTCTGGAAGGCTCATGCAGCGGTAGTTTGGAGGTTGTCTGCAGCTACGGGCTCTTTTTGGTTCAGCGGCACTTTGCGGTTTCTGCACTTAGTAAACAGCACCATTGCGGATCTCGGATGCCGGTTGGGCTTCCTTCACTCCTGGGTCCTGTACTCTGGTGAGGGCACTCATGCTCTGGTTGTCCTGCTTCTGGAGGTTCTTTAGGAGACCCCTGGAGCTTCTGGCCAGATTTCAGACGTTGCACTCGACTACGGATTTCTCGACCCCTAGCACTTGGTTCTTGCAGCAGCAAAGAAGTACAGCCAGTCAGGGAAGATGGTCCAGTGGAATTCGTCTCGGGGTTAGTTGGTCCCACTAACCCAAGGGAAGAAGTCATCCCTTCCGGAGCTTCTCTGTCGAATTGAAAAAGGAGTTTCAGCACAGCAGCAGGGCTTCACCGGGCAATTCAAAGGTCCAGGAGAATGCAGCAAGCTTCGTTCATGGTTTCTTCATTGGGTATTTCTCCCAGTGGTCGACTCTGCCTCTAGTCATCTATCAACGTTATCTAACATCCTTGCTCCAACTTGGACTTGACTCTCTCAACATAAACATTTGTTGATGGACTAACTATCCCTATTATCCGGACTGTACGTACCCCTCAGGAATTTACGTAATTAACACCATCACCTTATATCTATCACACAAGTCGATTTAATTGTCCGTACCTTCCTTTTCGCAACACCAGTTGCTTCCAGTTCTGCCGCAGATATCATCTCCATGTTATTTACTTACTATTATCATGCACAGTTCATAACAGCCCACCTGGCATTTATACTCATTAGCCTCTACCTTCACAATTGTTAAATGATCGCCATTTATATCATCTAGATATGTAGGATTTTTGAAATATTTATATGCCACTCGATCACTATTGCCATCCTTCTCGCTATGGCTGGCACCTAAATGTTTTAAATGCTGCACCATCAGTTAACACTCATTGTGTCTATGCTTAATTTATCCTATGTTAAGTCAGCAGTACCAGCCTCCTATTCCTTTAACGCCTTGGTTGAATGTAATATGCAGCCTTCTCTGTGCCCTTCATTCCTGCAACCTATAGGTCAGCGCTACCAAATGCTTGCATGATAGAGCCAACCCACTCCCTTATACTTCTCTCGACCTCCTATGTATCTGTTGTAACTCAAACTCTCTATTTCGTATTTATTCTGCTACCCGATTTAACCCCATATATTATTGATGTAGTCCCTTCATGTCCTTCAAGAGGTGAACTTTCCCCTTATGTATTTATTTGCTACCTGATTTGACCGATATGTATTTGTCGACGTTCCCTATAAGAGGCGATCTTTTCATTTATGCATTTATTTGCTACCTGATCTGACCCATATGTGCTTGTTGAAATTCCCTACAAGAGGCGAACATTCCATTTATGTACTTATTTGCTACCTGATTTGACCCATATGTATTTGTCGAAGTTCTCCCTACAAGAGGCAAACATTCCATTTATGTATTTATTTGCTACCTCATTTGACCCATATGTATTTGTCGAAGTTCCCTACAAGAGGCGAACATTCCATTTACGTATTTATTTGCTACCTGAAGTGACCCATATGTATTTGATGAAGTTCCCTATAAGAGGCGAATCGCTTCATCTGTGTATATACCTGATACCTGGCTTGACCCAATATGTATTTAATGTTACTACCTACTAGAGGCGAAAGTTCCCATTTTTCTATCTGCCTGCTACCAGATTTGCCCCCTTTTTTACCTATTATTATGTCCTATTTGCTCAACCCTGCCCCCTTTTATATGTCTTACCTAACAGGCGAAGCTCCATGCATACTAATGTTCATGTATGTAGCCCTCTTACGTAACTATCCTCAACTGTTTCCCTCCTTTATGCCTCTCTTTGTAACCATTTATTGCACTTATTGCATTATTGTAACCTTGTCTTAAGTTAAGCGTCAAGATCCCTAAGGGCTGTACGGGCTATACAAAAAATAAACCAAACCAAACTGTGTGATTATAATCCTAACCACACAGAAGCTAAACATGATCAAAACAAACAGGACTCCAAGGAACTTGAAAATGTTCGCCATCCACTGTGGAACCTATGAGAAGATTGATGCAAACCAGCTGTCATCAGCAATGTCTTCCACTTCATCTTCCATCTTGACGTGCAAGTTTGTCAGCATCGTTATGGCCATTTTCAATGTGCCATTCTCGTCATCATGAGAAGGGATTGAATGTGCGACACGATTCTCTGATTTTGACACAAACATCTCCATCCATATCTGTAATCATGTCCAGAGCAGAACTGTTCTCAAGAGTCATAAGTCGTATGGCTCTCAGCTCTTTCTTGATAGCATTGAATCCCTTTATCGTAGTATTGATTGTCCGCAAAAGCTCCCATCTGGTTATTTGCAACCATTTGGCATTCGCCATCGTCTGGATCCCTGGCATGAAGATAATTGTAAAAACTAAAGCAGTCTTGCTGATTAGTCTGTGTCCATATGGGATACCATCAAAAGCTTCTATGGACTTAGCTGAGAAGTAATGTTCCCTCTTCATTTGATCAGGAGTTCAACAGGCCTCTTCTATCTCAGGTGAGCATCTGCTTTTGGAAACTCCCCAATGTTCCTGTCACTCTTTGGAATCACTAATGCTGGAACATGGATAATCACCATGGAATATAGTCCTCCCCAATCTCTGGGCAGCTTCATATATGCTCGGGATCCGCAGGCCCAGTAGTGGTGCATTATCACTACTGTCCCATCCTTCATTCCTGGCACATCGAAGATTCGCCCACATTGTTGGATTTCTGCGACTTTCCTTGTTCAATTATTTCTGAAGCACAGTTCTGCACTGGCCAAAGGCACTATCTGCAACGGGCCTCCTCTGTCTTCGACCCACGTCAATAATTTTGCAAGCCTCGGCCAGAGAAGTTTGAATCATTTTTCCACATGGTCTATAACTGGTTTATGATGTCCAGTCACTGCCACAGCTCTTTCAGGTGTACCCTTCTTTCCTTCATGTGAAATCAACTGACCTATGTACAATACCTCTTCCTGGCAATATTGTAGCTTCTCCTTATCTACCTTATATCATTTGTCTGCCAAAATAGTCATCACCCGAATTGAATCTTGCCTAAACCAATCTTCTGCCATGCTACAAACTAAAATATCATCTACCTATTGCAGCACAACACTTGGCAAATCAATATTGCTTAGGTCCATCTGCAAGACCCTGTTAAAGATCGATGGGGACTCGCAGTACCGCTGTAGCAAACAAGTGCTCATCAGCTTAGTCTGACAGAATGTAAATTACATGAGGTTTTGAGAGTCCTTATGCAACGGGATTGAGAAAAACAAATTTTTCAAGTCAATCACCCTGAAATATCGTGCCTCTGTTAGAATACTACATAAAATTGTCGCAGGATTCAGAACTAAAGGAACCTCTGCCTCTACAATCTGGTTAATCAGCCTCATGCCCTGAATTAAACACCACGACCCCCCTTCAATTTATTCACAGGATACGATGCGGTATTACAAGGCCATTCTGACACCACCAAGATGCCTTGTTCCATCATAGCATATATAGCCTTAAAAATACCCTCATCTGCCTCTCGAGACATTGGATACTGCCTTGCTCGATGTAAAATTGCTCCTGGTTTCACCTCAATCTTAACTTCTCCCACCCCCATCAATAGGCCTACGTCATAAGGGCCTGAAGTCTATAAAGAGGTTGGCACCTTCTGCATGTCTTCATTGAAAAAATGTGTGATGTTGCTGCACAATCACCATTCGCTGTGGGCTCTCCCTTCTCTCTGTTCGGACCCAATAAGTTATACTCATTTCGAATACTACTTCATCATCTGATGGATCATACCTAAATATGTCTTCATCTGTGACATCAGTCAACCTATACCCTTTCCCAATGGCAATCAGTGTTCTTCATGGCCTGCCTTCATCATCAAATCCTTCAAGCATGGCTAATTCAAGCATGTACTATAGCTGCCTGCAACTGTAGGGGAAACATCTGTCCCACCTCTTCGTCCATAGGTATCTGTGGTCTGAACAAAAATTCATCAGGTATTCTCATAATCTTTCCCATTAAGCCAGGTAAACATGTTAGAAAAATGCGTACCCCATACAGAAAAACCTCTGTCTCTAATGGCGCTCCTCGCAGAGCTATCTGTGCCGTAAATGCCATAATAAATTCACCCACGTTTAAATAATGTATCTGTGGAGTGGAACACAGTGTTCCCTCATCAGTGAAGGAAATTGTCATATTTAATTTTGTCATTTAATCTCTGCCCAGAATGTGAACTGGTGTCTGCCTTGAATACAATAAAGGTACAGACATATCACACTGCCCTATAGAGACTGGTCATTCGTCAGTAAAGGGAACTCTACTTGTAGCTCTAGAGAAGCCTTGAGCATTCATGGCATTTCCTGATGACAAAAACCTTCCCTCTCGTATGCATGAGCGAGTTGCTCCAGTGTCTACTAAAAAAGAAAAAGATTTGCCTCCTATGGTAACATCGACCCTTGGTTCCTCTTGAGGATTTGGTGTTACCGATAGTACTGAACACAACAAGTCACCCTGTGAGCTGTCCTATTGTGGGTATATGCTTATTCCCGTGACCGTGAAAGGACTTCCTCCCGCAACAGTGACACCCCCTACTCTAGGAGTCAATAACTGTCCCGTGTTTGCACTCTGGTGTATCTGCATGGGTGCATGCTGCAATTGCCATTGCAGTGGATTCCATGGTGCTTGCTGTGGTTGTAAAGCCTGTTGTGTTCGTGGCACTTGTGCTTGGCACACTGTCTGATTTTGGGCAACCCCATACCTACCTTGTGGCCTATGTGCTGGAGGATAAGCTGTCCCCCCTCTTGAGAATTGCCCATTCTGTACATACCCTTGGCTCCTCATGTCCGCGCAATATGCCCTGTCATACCACATGTCCAACATACAGGGGAAAGCTCCTCAATTGCCCTCCCTGTACATTTTGATTATCATTCTGTAGATTCTGAAACCTGCCTTGATTATTTTGAAACCCCCCGTGATTATTCTGAGAGCCACTTCTTCCTCTAAAGCCTGGACCTCTGCCTCTCAGTCATGAACCCATTTCCTCCTTGATCCAACTGGTGTTGATTATTCACCTGTTACACACCCGCTGTTTGCTGTGTTCCAAGTCCCTCTCCACTTCAGTACTGCTCCTTCTATAGCATACGTTGAGAATTTCTTCTGGACTAACTTAGCTTCCTCAAGTTTTCTGTCATCCTCCTTCTTCTTATTTTTCTCTTGTAGCAATCAGCAGTGATGAGCGATAGTCAATTGTCTTTCCGCCCATGGCTTCACTTCCATTCCCACTCGCTTCTTGAGCAGTCTCTGTACCTGTTCTGGCAACCCCAGACACAATATATGGTAAAATACTGGCACAGATTTCCTCAGAGGCCCTCAAGTTTCCAAGGTCCACCATTCCTGAACATTTTGAATATAAGCAAGCAGATCTTCAATTTCTTGCATCTTACATGCCGTAATTGTACCCATATCTGACGGATCAGGATACTATGCTCTGAGCGCTTTCCAGACAGCCGCCCTACAATTATTAAATGGTGCTCCATCATGAGCTGTGTTCTATGCTGTAACACTCGAATAACCTGCTCTCGTCCATATATCATCAGCTCTTTCCCTAAGAATAGCTATTAGGAGACCTTTAATGTCCCGTATAGCTGATGTGTTTCCTCCTATCATCTTTTTGAACTGAAAAATCCATTTCCCCGCACCGTCCATTAAGCTGGGGAGTTTATATCTTAAATTATCCTTGTCCATTTGGGGCCAAGGAATACACTGTGGTCTGTCCACTCCTTTCTCTAGTAGGGGGAATTGCGTAAACCCAAATCCACAATCCGCTCCCATTTTCTGTCTACTCATAGTGGGAACCATAGTTCCTGATTGCCTTCTACCTGGCAATGACCTCAACCTGCTCACATATGCTGGCGATTCTCCTCTCTCGCTGTGCGACCGCCCTTTAGGTCTCTCTGGGTACGCCATAGGGTCTGGCGTCCTAGCTTTAGGTTGGTCTAAATCCGACCATCTTACTTCCTTATCTGTCTGCAGACATCCCTCAGGACCGAATGCGCTTTCTCCCTTTTATCGACGGGAGGTTTCTCTCTTCTTCTGACATGTCTAGTCCCCAACTAGTATGACTTTCATCTTTCTCATCTCTGTTTAATGTTAGCCTGTCCAAAGACAGGGCTTTATGGTCGAGACTAAACAGGCTTCCTTCCTTGCCTCGTGATTGGCCACTCGTGAGTCAAACTTCGTTTCCTTTACATCTCAATACATTTTTTGTCCTCATCTCTTGATATGTTTTATTGATTCTATCTCCGATACTTCCTATCTCAAAATTCTCATCTAGAGTTACCCGAGATCAGAGGTCTTCAATCTGTGGGGCGCGTGGTGCCTGGCAGAAGAGGAGAAGAAAGAGTAACGCATTTCTTTTTCATTTTTTTTTTCCTGCTGCACTGAACTGAGCATGTGCAATGGGGAGCCACTGGCTCACATGCACATGCTCAGCCAGTGCAATGTGATAGGGGCGTGGCCATGAAACAGGAAATAAACGCAGCCTGGACGCGCGCTTTCCTGCATTTGGATCGCACGTCCAGGCTGCGTTGTGGTGTCCTGTGTTCCTTGCTTCTGCTGCCGCCGCCCGTGAGAGGTAAGTGACCCCTTTATTTACAACGCGGCTCTCCCGTGGCAATCTGCCACAGGGGAGCCGTGTTATTAATACAGCACCGGTCCCCGCACTTAATACAGCACATTAATACAGCACTTCGCCCTTCTCCCTCTGCAACCCCCACATTAGGGGGCATGGAGGAGAGGAGGCAAGCAGGGGACCGAAACTGCCCTGCCGGTGTTGTATTAATGACGCAGCTCCCCCATGGCAGATTGCTGTAGCCCAGCAATCTGCCATGGGGGAGCTGCGTTATTAATGCAGCACCGTTCCCCCTGCGCCCCTCTCCCTCTGCAACCCCCACATTAGGGGGCATGGAGGAGAGGAGGCGAGCAGGGGACCAAAACTGATCTGCCGGTGCTGTATTAATAACGCAGCTCACCCATGGTAGATTGCTGGAGCCCAGCAATCTGCCATGGGGGAGCCGGGTTATTAATGCAGCACCTGTCCCCCCTGCGCCCCTCTTCCTCTGCAACCCCCACATTAGGGGGCCTGGAGGAGAGGAGGCGAGCGGGGGACCAAAACTGCTCTGCCGGTGCTGTATTAATAACACAGCTCCCCCATGGCAGATTGCTGGAACCCAGCAATCTGCCATGGGGGAGCTGCGTTATTAATGCAGCACCGGTCCTCCCTGCGCCCCCTCTCCCACCTGTGTGTCAGTCTCCTCCTTCTGCACGCTTACAGGGTCCTCAGGGACATTCAGTGATTTTTCATATTTTGCATTGTTTCTCATATGCAACAAATGTTTAGGCACACTATTTTGCTGACTGTTTTGTAGTATAAATCCTGGTCGATTTATTTGGACTTCACTGCAGTTAATGTCCATTTCAAGTTGTTCGTATTACACAGAGGTTCTCAAGATTTGATCCTTTTTTGCTTTTCTGTTGCTAAATGTATTTGGCTGTGAAACATTAAGATTTCCATTTTTATAACTGTTGGTAATTAATAGTTTGCTCTCTGGCATTTAATACTTTTACGCTATAATACCCGAGCTGGAGGGTTGGATCAGGCAGCAACAGTCCGGGGACTGCTCGGCCCTTAATGATGGGTGCTGGTACCTTTACCACCCATCCAGCTCGTGGGCTACAGTATTATAGCTATTAGCACACTGGGTTTTTAATCTGGGGTGCTGATAGCTACCCTTTTTATTTGAATGAATGGGTTGCGCGTTTGTGGCAGCACGTTCATTCAAACAAAATACTTACCTAAGATGGCCTCAATGGAAATGGAAGGCGGGTATCCAGACGGAGCCCCTCTTCCATTTCCATATTTTCATAGTGGCCAAGCAGACATGAGGGGAGTCCCTTCAGGTAAATTGGAGATGGGGAGGGATGACAGGGGTGGGGTGATAGACATGGGGACTGTGAGGGCATTTCTGTATTTGTGTGGGCATTACCCAGCCTGAACTTGCCTAAACCCTTGTGGTCACACGTCTTGAAAAGGTTTTGTTCGCCCGTCAATTGGTATTCAAACCAGGTCAGCAGATTCTCTGTGCCCGGCTCTGCTGCCGTTTTCATTTTAATTTGCACCTGTTGTGCAGTTGTTCAGAAGGCAAGTACAGAATGAACCTTAATATAGATATATATAGATCTATAGATAGATAGATATATTATATAGATATGAAATTACACCCATGGAGGCAAGCGGGGGTCTGGAACTGCTCTGCCGGTGTTGTGTTTACAACGCGGCTCCCCCATGGCAGATTGCTGGGCTCCAGCAATCTGCCATGGGGGAGCTGCGTTATTAATACAGCATTCAGCAGATGTCATGTCCCCCCCAACATTTTCAGCAACTGTCCTCCCTGCGCCCCTCTCCCGCTGCGACCCTCACATTAGGAGGCATGGAGGAGAGGAGGAGAGGAGGCAAGCAGTGGAGTTCGTTTGTGTGAAATAAATATCCAACACTATTTTTAGTTGAGTCCTCTGTATTATAGCAACATCGGAATGCTTTGTTCACAAATATTTGTCCTCTAATCTGATTTGAATCATTGCAAGCAATATTTTTGAAACAACGTGGTGTTTGGCATTCACTTCTTCATTAGGGGCACCATTCTACTCCAGCGCGCGATAACAATTCGCAACCGAATAAAATTTTGGAGTTCATGTTTATAGGGGGGGCCTGGGCCGGAGACATTTTTCTTAGGGGGGCTCGGGGTCAAAATGTTTGAAGACCACTGCCCTAGATGGTCCTGGCATTATTCCTTGCTATGGGAGAAACTCCTCTATGTCACCCCATGATATTACTGGACTCGGTTCCATCAGCTCTTTCTCAATGCGATCAATATTGCATGCTCTCTGTCTCCTTTTTTGTTCCATTTCTTCATCTAATTCCCTTTGTTTTCTTGCTTCCCATCTAACTCTATCTTGTTCCTGTCTTTTCTCTTCCCTTCTTTTGTTTGTTCTATGCACTTCTTTGTCTCTTCGTCTTTGCATTCTTTTATCTCGTAATTTCTGTTCTTCCTCTTCTTCTCTCTTCTTTTCTAGCCTATTTCGTTCTTCGATTGCTCTCTGCCTGTTGTCATACTTTCTCTGTTCTTCCGCCCTTTCTTCCTTTCTGAGTTGCTCATCCTGATACATTTGCTCTCGCCTTTGTCTACTCTTCCTTTTATGCTCATCCGCTTTCAATCATTTCTATCATTCCCGGTCTTTTCTATCTTGTTCATCTTGATCTTCCCCTTGCCTTACTTCCTCAATGCTCTTCCCATCGAGTTTAAGCAATATCTGTCCTCCCATCCATTCGTTATGTATGAGCGTAACCTCATTAGTTCTATCTCTTTCTCCTTTCCATCTCTTCATCTCTCGTTCTATTTCTAGAGATACGCTTGGCCGTTCACTCGTCTCTTCTTTATCTTGCGGGACCTTAAAGGTCTCCTCCTTTCCTTTGGCTCTTTCTCTTTCTGGACTCTCATCACTGCAATAAGCAGGCGGTTTAGATATCGAGTTACTATATCCTATAGCCGCTTTTAGTTCCCTCAATGTGTACTACCCATCATCTTTCGTACTATCGCTTTGTACTTTAGAAGTGGTTGGGGGAGCAGAAGGCTTGGCATTCTCCTCCCTATACTGGTTAAGCATCCAATCCTCGGGAGGTGGATCTTCTCGTTCCTCCTGGTACATTTTCCAAAGCACTAAACTAGCTAACCTTTTATCCAATGTCTTCCCTGTGTATTCAGCGTGCAAGTATGTCGTCATGTGTTGCAAAACTGCTTTTGACAGCGATCCCCCTTGTTGCCATGGCATGAACATTTTGGCTGCGGTACCCTTAACCCATTTTGCACTGTACTGTTTAAGCTTAGGTGCGTGCTTTGGCAGCTGCTTGAACAGATGCATTAGTGGAGTATCCTCCCCCATTGTGACAAATCTTAATTGACTGCCAATACTTACCGTTACTTTACACAAAATACGTTTCAGAAAAATAATCAAACATGAGCACGCACCAACAGTCACAGCTCAAAGCCTCTAGTTCACACACAATTTTACTCCAATCTACTTATTTCAACTAGTGCCAATGATAACTAAAACAAACATATATATAACATTTCGATCTCTACTCAACACAGCCTTTCCTTGTCGCTCCTCGACATTTCACCTCTCTTATACATAAAAAACAAAAACAGAAAAACATATACTTCCTCAGCAATCTTCACTGCTATTACTTGCCCCTAATTACTCCGATAGGAGTGTGGGTCGTCCCCTTCTATAGATGTTCCTCATCACATACATATATTTATTTACTCAATCAACCCCTATTACTCTTCACTATCATTACAATCCCCCGTTCTCACATTCGTTTTGCCACATCCTTTAATCCACTCAGCATTCAGCTTTCGGCTCTTCACACTCAGGAACATCTCTTCCTCCAATCTGCCACTTTTGCCTTTGGTCCGCTCAGCGCCTGTGGAAACCAGGAGGGATTTTGTGAAAGAGGGACCCATCTGATCTGTATCTTCTTTACTTGCAAGTTTGTCTATATTCGGCCGCTCTCCACAGGAAACCTCGCGTTCTTCCAGGTAGATGGCGGAGGAGGCCTGATGTTCTGCAATCTCTAAGGGCTTACTAAGGTCGATGGACCTGAACCATCCTCTCTCTGCTACCAGGTGAACCCGGACAACGGGTCCTTTAAGATGAGGTAACAGTATCTGAGATGGTTGGGAATGCAGATCTTACTTAAACATCAATAATCAGACCGACTCAAGAAGTTGGCAAAAGGTAAAGCTGTTTTAATAACAGGTCTTTAAAATAGGGAGTACAATGGACATCAACGGACGCCGCACAGACTTATCTCGAAGCATTTAATAAATAACACTTTTATAGTAAAATTTCATCATAAGTGACGTCATACGACGTGGCAAATAGGAAAAACCTATGGGGGTGTGTAGTTGGTGAACGGGGAACATCTACATATACTTTCTATGGGATACCTGGATGTGATTGGATCTCTAAGGTCATGTGGGCAACTAAGCCCATTCCACGTGCAAGTTATCATCTGTGTCATGAAAATATACGACATAAAATAAGATTGGCTTATCAAACTATAGGGCTCCTTAATACATGGCCCTCTACAATTGATTGGCACGCCTGTACCCTTTTGGAGGCTTCCACATGGTAGCAGCATGCAACTGGGACTCCAGGTGATGGGGGCTTTGGCCTGGTCATGCCTCCCCACCCAATTGGCCCAACAACCATCATCACTCCTGCGGTCTGCCATTCAATAAATACCTTTGAACTTGGCCTTGCAGCGGCTCTCTGCGCCTGAGAATAAAAGGGAGTGAAGCATGGTCTTATCTTCTGGTCTCAGTGTAGCTTGACCCAAAGTCTTTCTCATCCGATCATGTCACTAGAGACCACATTTTCAAGCTCTTTGTTGCATTTTAATATCATTAAATGAAGAAATCTTGGCACCCTTGACAATTTTCATTACACCTCAAACAGAAGCTTGGCTTGCTTCTCACGTTTTTATATCTTCTCGAGTACATGGCAAGGATCTCGGCGTCCCGACTCTTGACTCTGGGCCAGACAAACCTTTCCTGAATCTTCCTTCACCGTCAGCTATTGTTCTGCTGCGCCACACTTCCAATTCTTCTATTCATGGGGTCCAAGTTTGCTAAAGTGCGTTGTGGAACATCCAGATTCTATATATTCCTATGTTTATACATAGACATTGCCGCAGTCTAGTCACTACATAGCCAGCCTTATGATTACTTCGTCTATTTGCGTTATTGCATCTGTACAATTGCAAAATAGTTTTGCATTTTCTTCGGTGCCTCTCCGCACATGTAATATTCCTCTCAGCAGCAAAATGTTACGTTCTTCCTTACTTCGCCATCAGGTTCTATAGAGGCGGGATCCTTACTTCATATATATCTCTTCTGTGTGCGTCACCTCTACTTCATGTTACGTCACCAGTTCTTTCTTTAATTCATTTTCATACTTCTTCCGGAACTTCCTTCAGAAGATCATCATTTCTTCGTGGATTCATATAGGGTTTTCTCAATGGATACCTTGTTTCAAGGCTTTTTCGCCGTATTGGCACTTGTACTGGTATTGCACATGTCGCAATTTGCCAACATATAGGCAGAATAGGGGCGGAGCTTCCGGTAGAGGTACTTGGCTCCTCCTCTACAAAACATTGGGTGGACCTTTCTCAAACGGTGAGGTAGTTTTAAATGAAAGGCTACAGGATAGACTCTTGCTTCAATGGAATATTGACCAATGAAGCGAGGAGAGAACTTCCCCAGAATTACCCACCGAGGGAGATACCTGGTGGACAGCCATACCTTTGAGCCTATGTCCCATGATGGGTTTTGTCTCCTTCCCTTGTCGGCCCACGCCTTATAGGTCTTCTTGCTTGATTGCAGATTCTACAGTGCTTGCTTATGAGTGCTCTTTAAGGTTCCAAGAGCTGGTCAACTGTAGGTACTTTAGAAGTGGGAAAACCAGTTGTGGGTATATGTTTGGGATGATAGCCGTACGTGCAGAAGAATGGGCTCATTCCGATAGTTGTGTGCTTGGTGTTGTTGTACGTAAACTCCACTAGTGGGAGAAGTTATGACCAGTTGTCTTGTTCTTGATTGCAAAAGCATCTCAGATACTGACCTAGGGTGGCATTGAGTCTTTCCGTTTGTCCATTACTTTGAGGATGGTATCCCAAGGACAGGGCCTGATGGATACCTAGCTGTTTGCAGAGGATAGACCAAAATGTGGAGGTAAATGGTGTTCCTCTGTCAGACATGATGGTGTGAGGGAGTCCGTGTAGCCTTGCAACATCCCTCAGGAACACAGTAGCAGTCCTGGAAGCTGAGGGAAGGCCCACTAGAGGAGAAAAATGAGCCAATTTTCTAAAGGAATCTATGGTCACCATGATGGTGGTAAACCACTGTGGTCGACGATCAAACTTGTCAAAAGATGTTGCCAGAGACCTGAAGGAGGAGGTTCTTGGTGCAAGAGACCAAGTGGTTTTGGCGGTGGGGTATTTGTTCTAAGCACATGTGGGACATGAGGAAACTTATTCCTTCACATCCTTGTTAATAGGCAGCCACCAAAAATGATGTGAAGCCAGTTCCAAGGTGGCGGCTTCACCCTTATGGCCTGGCGTGGGAAGGTTGTGACACCATGAAGTAGCCAATGTTTATAACTCCTTGGAGGGCAAATACAATGTCTGCTTCCTGAAGAGGAGCCCCTTCCTTTGGGTTAAGGGCAGGGTCAAATCGGGAATCTGTTTGATGGTAGCCTGCTTGACGTCTTGAAGGAACGCGTTCACATCGCCAACAAATCTCTTCCCTGCAAGAATCCTCTCTTGTCCGTGGTAAAGTCCGGAATCCTCTCTGAGACTACGGGATAACGCGTCCGCTAGTATGTTTTCTTTACCTGGTAAGTATTTGATGGTAAAGTCAAACTATGAAAAGTAATAGGCCCACCTGCCGTGTCGTGAGTTACGACACTCCATTTGTTGACATATGCAGAGGTTGTAATGATCTGTGTGCACTTGGAATGGAA